>NC_141143.1:103618896-104235771 GCF_053477565.2 Lygodium microphyllum
TTTGTCGACCGAATCTCGTAGACATAGAGCAACTAAAGCGACTGTCAGCAGGCCAGAGTCAATTTGAGCAGCGTTGGTGCGAAAACCGCGTTGTAATGGCCGAACTAGGGGCTCAGATCATGATAGTCTCTGAGGAGCGATTGGCCAAATGGCGATCCCAAAGGGACCCAACCTATGTGGCACCAACTTCCCTTCGAGTGCTGACTGCCATTCGGGGTATGGACTTAGCTAGAACTAGCCAAGAGAACGCTCTGTTTGATAAGGTTCTCACTGAGGAGGAGTTACATATTGCCAGTAGACTCGGACAAGGTTCCATGCTACTCGATGTGGCAAAATATCTATCAGTATTAAGTCAGCTGCCACGAATACTAGATGTGTGTGCCATGCTCCGATACAACCCCGAGTTCTACACTTGGTTCTTATCCTCGTGATGTGACATGGATTCATAGATATGTATATAAATAAACACTAATTTTTGTGTCACCTTGTATAAACAATATCAACACACACAAGTAATGATAGTCAAGCGCAGGGAGAAGAAATGGTTCTAACAGGCTAACCTCCACAAGTCCTCTTCTCATCACACATTTAAAAGCCGTGTGACCACTCCCACCTCCAAGTGAAGGGCATGCAACCCACATTACCGCCATAGGAAGCCTTGACCAACAACACTGGTGGTGTAGACAGGGTGCAGCCCCTCTCTATACACCTTCTTCCCTTTTTGGTCTATCCTTCCGAGGATGTGTCCTATCCCACTCCATGACAACCAGTCCACACAACTTGGCATAAGCCAATATTGGCTAATGGCTAGAGGCAAAACGAACATCATCATGGGGGCCATCCCGTTACGACAAAACACTGCATGCCTCACCCCTCCCCTTCTCGTCACATGCGCTTGATGAACCACACTAAAATCCCTTCCATGCAAACAGTTGTACCCTGTATCAAGGTTTAACCCTTGAAGTGTGTAGCATGCAAAGACGCTCTATGCACAAGGCGGGAGCATATGGCACGCGCCCCTCCATCGGAGCGCTATGTGCCCACCATCAAGAGGTATGCCAAGAAGCGAGGCCCTAAGCGACATTGCCCAGGGCGAAGGCTGAAGAATCCTCGAGTCAAGAAAGTCAAGACTCGAAACGCGCAACAGGTGGCAGCACTAGTGGTGCGCACTCCCAGCTCCCGCTCGGGCCCCAGATGCTCAAAGACAGAAAGGGCAGCTCGGGAAAGAGAAGAATTTAATGAATTATTTAAAGAAATTCTGGAGACGGTAGCAAGCCGGGATTACACCATTCATATCCCGACCGACATGTTCCCTGCTCACCCCCACGGGAGTCCCACACCAGCAGAGCCCCAATCACCTAGCCATCCAGACTCGCCCCGCCTCGTACAAATTGAGTAGCCCATAATGCATAAGGGGCTTATCAAATGATAACTGGCCATGACTTTTTGTTTAAATGGTTGAGTGTTCCCGACTTGTTAAGTGTTGACATGATCCTGACTTGTATGAACTTATCATATCTGCGTTTAATATATGCTACGTCTTTAGCAAAAGAAAAAGCTAATCAAGCGCAGGTGATAAATGTCTAGTCAACACCATAGAATTCAAATAAATGATGTCTCCTTGCATTGCACTGGTTCATTATAGTTGCGGCATACACAATGCATATGCTCTCATGAAGCGACAAGTGGATGCAGGATAATACAGGTCCCTATGCGAAAATGTTCAATACCCAATCACCGCAACACCCACAACCCCACAACGAGCCGCGGCAAAGCCACGCTGCCGACAGCACCCTTGCCAACCACCCACATTGCATGGCCCACAAAACATTCCTGGGCCACGCCCCCTTTCTGGGTCAAGCTCTATAGTTGGCTCACGGCAGTCGTCACCTCAATTGTACCCACATCGCATGTGCCGCAAGGAGGGTTGCAATATCTCAAGTGTATCTCCCCCTTTCGCCAACTGCTTCTCTAACAACGAGGCTAGGGCACCATCATCATGGTACTATTCATTTTCGAAGCCTTCGAAGCTTGACATTTTCCAATCCATTGAAAGGCTGATAGCCTCAACAGATTGTAATGGTTGTACTCAGGCAAAAAAAAAAAAAAAAGAAATGAATGGAAAAATAAGAAGCACCCACGATCACAGCACAGCACCTAGGGGTCCTCAAATTAGGTACGTCTGGTGACCTTGGTCGACCGGCTTCGTCCCTAGTCCCCTAGCCCCTTACACTCACCCACAATTGTTCAGGGCACATCAAGGGCAGGACATACCTGGGGAGCTTGTCTCGCCTAGGGTTAGACCTGTCACCCTGACCCACTTGCACAATTTTCTTTTGCACTCTGCCATAGTACCATTGCAATCAATGGTGATACGCACCGCACGATTGGCCATGAAACGTACACCGTACTCATCAAGTAAGTCCAATGGTTTCCAGCTACTGAAAGTGCGGTGTCCTTGTATTCCATTATGCTACATCGTGCAGTAACAATGCAAAGGATGTCTCATATTCCTTCACACGTACTCCTTCTCCACATGGACAACTTTGCTTCATCCATGAATTGTTATGAGAAACTAGCCCACGGTCTTCTAACTATGTAATATCTAAGTATGCATGAGCACTCACATAATATTTGCACCAAAGTATATCCATAGTTTGGGTCCTCAAGTGCAGGACCATACTCTCAGCTTGCTTAGAGTTTGACCTGTCTCCCAAACTAATCAAATATGTCTTGTGCACGATAAGAAGACTAGCACTACCCCTTAGGGCGAGACCACACGAGAGGTTTTCAAATTGCAGGTGTTGAAGACTCCACAGGAAGTAGGCCGCAAAGAATCGTCATGTGCAGACTCCCCTACCACCAACTCCAACAACCTTTCACCAGCCACCTTGGCCACCAACAGGCCCCCAGGACCTTCTCCCACACCACCTCCCACTCCTCCACGGAAACCACCGGCGTTCTTGTCACCCACGTCTTCGGTGCATGCTATAGCCTGCTACCTACGACGGTGAGTGCCATGGGACTGGCACTCGTCTAGGAGGGGGATAATGTTAACCCCAACACAAAGAAAGCAAAAGGAAGTGGAAAAGACGCAGGGCAAAGGCGGAAAAAAGGTAGCCCGATTGAAGAAAGAAAAGGAGAAAACGCCAAAAGCGTAAGGGCAACCTTAAAAGTCCAAGGCAAAGGCAAAACGGGAAAGGCGCATTTTAAAATAAAAGGCGCACCCTGAAATCTTGTAAAAGAGCGCCGGGCTCTCACCCGTGCAATTTGTAAATGTAGATGGGCGGTGGAAAGGAAGCTAGAAAGATAGAAGGACAATGGGAAAAAGGGCCTAGGCTATGGCCGGCCATGTAAAAAGGGAAAAAGGGGATGACCGCCCAAAAGGGATTTAGGATTTTGTATATAAAGTTGAAAAGTGAATGAGAAGCTCATTCTTGTGTGTGGCCAAAAGTAGCTCTCCTCTTCTTCTTCTTCTTCTTCTTCTTGCTTGCTTGAGCTTGTGCTTGAGAGAGGGAGTGTGAGAGTGTGAGGGAGTGAGGGAGTGAGTGTGTGAGGGTGAGGGACCGAGGAGGAGAAGCTCTCCATCTTCTCCTCTCTTCTTCTCTTCTCTTCTCTTGTCTTGCTCGCGGTAATGGAGCTTGGAGCTTGGAGGTGGAGGAGGATTGAGCTTGCTTGAAGCTTGCACTTGGATCGTGGAGCTACCGGAGTGTGCGGGAGAGGAGGTAACTCGAACGGCACGGAGGTAAGCTCACTACACCCGTAGACATGGATGGCGCGTCGGCTATGTGAGAGGTAGCCATTAGTGCTCGGCTTGGAACGCTTGAATCAATAAGCGGTCTGTGGGTCTTGGCGGTTGAGTGAAAGCTCCCACATTTTGGTTCCGTTGCCGGGACCAATGGATTCAAGCCTTGAGCACTTGCGCGCTTCGAATCGAGCATCAAAGTAAGGGGTTTCCCCCAAACCGGTGCTTGAGGTAGATAGGTAGGAAGCGAGGGGGTTGAAGATGGTATTCGATCTCCTTGGCAATTAGGTTTTTTTTTACTTTCTTGAGATTTATGTTGTGGAATGAAGTAGGGTAGGTATTTACTCTGTGATTCGGATGCATTAGGGTAGGAAGAAACAAAGAAAAAAGAATAAAAACAAGCATCAGGGTTTCTGCCTTCATAACAGGGCATAAGGGTTTGATTCATTGCTGATTTGAATTTTGGAGTTTATTCGCTATCCCAGGTATATAGATCTCTTCCCCATCACTCCAGCATCATTCCTATGGAATCTTGTAGCCTACAATAAGCAATACCTTAAGATTTTGGACAAATTTGTGCTCGAAAGTGCGTTCGGGCCGACGGAATCGGACACCCGATTCAGTGTCCGATTCCTAGAATCTGACCATTAGAATCGGACAGCCCGATCGGACGTGCCACATGGCACTTGGACCAACCCGTTCGATTTTGAGAATCGAACGCTCGGACCAATCCGTCTGACTCGGACACTCAGACGAGTCCATAATCGGACCACTCACAATCGGACCAGGCCGTCCGAGTCCCAGACTCAGACTAACCAGAATCGGACCAGCTCAGAATCGGACCACCCTGTCCGATCCGATTCCCAGAATCGGACCACTTTTTGATCCGAGTCCCAGAATCGGACGTGACCAAAATCGAACCACTGGTCCGATCGGACCCACCCAAAATCGGACGTCTGATTCTGATAATCAGACTCCCGAAAATCAGACATCTTGAAATCGGACCAAAAAACTGTCAAAATCGGACGGGTATCCAGAACACAAGTTCTGACGCATCTAAACCCCGAAATTGACCCCAAAGGCTACGTAGCTAAAGGCACATCACAGATCCTCACTAGGCTAAAATTTAGAGCACGTAGTTCAAAATTAGGCTATAAACGGTCCTCCAAATTGCATATGGCATCTACCGTAACGGCCCTGCGGGCCGGGGGGGACTGCCCCCCCTGGACCTCCCCCGAGTAGGTTGGAGAGAAAACGCGCGCCGTGACAGGCCTCCCAAATTGGACCCTAGTGAAGTAATGGCTCTACACAAGCATGGATGCTCACTTGCAAAAGAGCAACCAAAAGCCCGTACCCGAATAGAGACAAACAGAGACCCTAGAATGTCAATGGGCCAATCTAGCCATCAAGGGCAAAAAGGCCACACCATGAGAACACAAAAACATTGTGTTCAAACCGTGTCTAGTCGAAGCAAAACGCAACTTCAGCAAGCGACAAATGCGAAGATGACTAGACATGGCACTCTTGACGAGAGATGTACCTTGAATAGTACTGCACTGATGATCCAAGACAGCAGTGGAGAATCCACATCTGGTCCTGCAGTCGAGAACTCAAGGGCATCTGTCAGAAGGCTTAAATTTACAAGCCAGGACCTGGAAGATGAAGACATAGTACCACCTGCTTATCTTAGGGTCAAACTCACCGCAAAAAGAGAGCATACTATTGATGCTTTAATTGATGAAGGAGCAGATTTTAATATCTTGACCTATGAATCATGGACCCAACTAGGCCAACCAGAGCTCACACCGACTAGTGCAACTCTTCGCCCTTATGGGGGACACCCACAAGCACTCATAGGGAAGTGCAAAATCCTTGCAACAATTGAAACGGAAAGCTTGCCTATCCTATTTCATGTTCCTCCAAAAAGCGCTAGCTGCAGGAAAGAAACCCTCCTAGGAAGACCCTTCAAAAGGGCGACCAAGTGTGAGGCTGACTATGTAGCACAAAGGATACACCTGACACTACCGGGTGTGAGGATAGTCACCATCTTTAGCAAGGGTGACCTCATCGAACCTCAAGGGAAAGGCAAGGAAGGTGATGACATAACAGTCAAGCCTACAAACGAGGGCAAGGACTTGTTGAAAGAGTTGATACAAGCACAGGTCGAACAACGAGAACCAGTGAGTGAGGCCAGGCCTAAAACAAGAAGGTCAAGAGACAATGCCAAGGATGGGCTTTGGACTTACAAATATCCTAGAAGACCACGAAAGAAGCCCAAGCCTTATAGACGGAGGCGTCGATGGAGAGTCAGCAAAACACCGCGATGGATATCCAAAGCATTGCTACGTGCTCAAGGATACTACGCAGGTAACCAATGGATTTGGGTGCCCAAACTCCCTGCTAGGCCACCTCTATCAGAAGCCCAAACTATGTCCAAAGCAAAGAGGTGTAGGAGGAAAACTAAACGAATGGCCAAGTTCCAAACCAAACATATTGGAGTGATTGAGCCCATCACTACTGAAATCAAGAAACCAACCATGGCCTATCAAAAAGTAGATCCTCAGCCTAGTGTGCTTGACAAGCGGACATCAGATGCAGCCACTGAGCGTGCACAAAAATCATTAGTGCCCAAGGAGCCTTTGATTTCCCAAGGGGAGAACAAACATCATAGGCACAACATTGCTCAAGGCAAGGCTGATCGCTCAACAAAGCAAATGGCACAATCGTCTAGTAACCTCAAGCAGATCATTCAGCGAGTGCCAAGTCCACCCAAGAGTCCTAGATCTCTTACGCCCTCTTCTCCCAAACAGACACAGGAAGCACTACAGTAGTTGTCTAGGGCGACTGCTCAATTCCAATCTCTATCTCCATCTAAGCTTCCAACCGTCAAAGAGGTGGGACATGATGCCATCCGTAGCTCTCGACCCAAGGATATGCCTGAGCCACCTAATGCGACTAGATCAACTCATGTTCGATCTACACAAATGAGTGCTCAAAGGCCAACAAAAGACACAACCACTTCTGATCGCCCTAAGGACTTGACATCACAATCCACCAAGGGTAGCCAGCCCACTGAACTAGTTGCTACTACTTCCAATCCGGGATCACAGCAGTCACCGTCCTTGGCCGTGACAATGCCCCTTGTGGAACGTGTCCTTAGTAGTTTACCAGTGGAGGTGTCGCAACCAAATCCCTCAACAACTCCAGCGCTTTCAAAGTGCCTAAAGCCTAGGACGGAGGAGTCAAACGCAAGGGAGTTGGTTGAAAAGCTAGACTCTCCGAAAAGGGCAGCAGTTGTGCCCTCACAATCGGGCAAGGCTATTCAGCAAACTGTGGCTATGTCCCATAAGGACACGCTAGAGAAGGGAAATGCTGAGGCCCGACCAAGCACATCAACGGTCAATATAGCCCAAGGTCCTGAGTCGTCGAGAGAGGCACCTTCATTGACCAAGAAAAAGAGGAGAAAACAGAGAAAACAGCAACAGTTGCAGGTGGTTGTGGACCCCAAGAACATTGAGACGAAGAGCGCCAAAGAGCCGATGAATAAAGCCTCAAGTCCATCCACCAATGAACTCATTGATGCCTCTCCGAATAGCGGTGAAACCCCAGACACATCCGTGTGTTCTGAGAAACCAAAGCAACCGTTGCCATCAACAGTTGCTTGCAACACTCTATCCACTGACAATAGAACTCACATTGATCAATCAAGAGTGGATACAACGCTGTCACAACAGGGTGACAAATCTATACCAGTCACATCCGAGAAGAACCATGACGAAATAACAACAAAACCTCAGGAGCAACATGAGAACCCCACGAGCATGAGAAATCCTAGCGTTGACCAATCTTGCTCATCCAGGCTTGAGCCCCCAGCCATGCTAAAGCCTAAGGAAACTCTTAGAACTTTGCATGAGATAGCAACCGAGCAAGCCCTCGTTGAACATAGAAGTGTCACAGAATGCTTAATTGAGTTGGAGGCTAAGCTCAAAGTGGTCGCACGAGTCTACGTCCTTGCGGACATGGGCACAATCCCCAAAGAGCAGCTCGGAGATTACTTGACCTTTCCTCTAACATGGGAAGAACAAGAATATCTTGAAGGGCACTACGACAGGTTCCTGCATGAACGCATGTGACTCATCCCTGACGAGGAGGCTGACGAACTGCGCTTAACCGTCACGTTCAATGAAATGCTTTGTCGACCGAATCTCGTAGACATAGAGCAACTAAAGCGACTGTCAGCAGGCCAGAGTCAATTTGAGCAGCGTTGGTGCGAAAACCGCGTTGTAATGGCCGAACTAGGGGCTCAGATCATGATAGTCTCTGAGGAGCGATTGGCCAAATGGCGATCCCAAAGGGACCCAACCTATGTGGCACCAACTTCCCTTCGAGTGCTGACTGCCATTCGGGGTATGGACTTAGCTAGAACTAGCCAAGAGAACGCTCTGTTTGATAAGGTTCTCACTGAGGAGGAGTTACATATTGCCAGTAGACTCGGACAAGGTTCCATGCTACTCGATGTGGCAAAATATCTATCAGTATTAAGTCAGCTGCCACGAATACTAGATGTGTGTGCCATGCTCCGATACAACCCCGAGTTCTACACTTGGTTCTTATCCTCGTGATGTGACATGGATTCATAGATATGTATATAAATAAACACTAATTTTTGTGTCACCTTGTATAAACAATATCAACACACACAAGTAATGATAGTCAAGCGCAGGGAGAAGAAATGGTTCTAACAGGCTAACCTCCACAAGTCCTCTTCTCATCACACATTTAAAAGCCGTGTGACCACTCCCACCTCCAAGTGAAGGGCATGCAACCCACATTACCGCCATAGGAAGCCTTGACCAACAACACTGGTGGTGTAGACAGGGTGCAGCCCCTCTCTATACACCTTCTTCCCTTTTTGGTCTATCCTTCCGAGGATGTGTCCTATCCCACTCCATGACAACCAGTCCACACAACTTGGCATAAGCCAATATTGGCTAATGGCTAGAGGCAAAACGAACATCATCATGGGGGCCATCCCGTTACGACAAAACACTGCATGCCTCACCCCTCCCCTTCTCGTCACATGCGCTTGATGAACCACACTAAAATCCCTTCCATGCAAACAGTTGTACCCTGTATCAAGGTTTAACCCTTGAAGTGTGTAGCATGCAAAGACGCTCTATGCACAAGGCGGGAGCATATGGCACGCGCCCCTCCATCGGAGCGCTATGTGCCCACCATCAAGAGGTATGCCAAGAAGCGAGGCCCTAAGCGACATTGCCCAGGGCGAAGGCTGAAGAATCCTCGAGTCAAGAAAGTCAAGACTCGAAACGCGCAACAGGTGGCAGCACTAGTGGTGCGCACTCCCAGCTCCCGCTCGGGCCCCAGATGCTCAAAGACAGAAAGGGCAGCTCGGGAAAGAGAAGAATTTAATGAATTATTTAAAGAAATTCTGGAGACGGTAGCAAGCCGGGATTACACCATTCATATCCCGACCGACATGTTCCCTGCTCACCCCCACGGGAGTCCCACACCAGCAGAGCCCCAATCACCTAGCCATCCAGACTCGCCCCGCCTCGTACAAATTGAGTAGCCCATAATGCATAAGGGGCTTATCAAATGATAACTGGCCATGACTTTTTGTTTAAATGGTTGAGTGTTCCCGACTTGTTAAGTGTTGACATGATCCTGACTTGTATGAACTTATCATATCTGCGTTTAATATATGCTACGTCTTTAGCAAAAGAAAAAGCTAATCAAGCGCAGGTGATAAATGTCTAGTCAACACCATAGAATTCAAATAAATGATGTCTCCTTGCATTGCACTGGTTCATTATAGTTGCGGCATACACAATGCATATGCTCTCATGAAGCGACAAGTGGATGCAGGATAATACAGGTCCCTATGCGAAAATGTTCAATACCCAATCACCGCAACACCCACAACCCCACAACGAGCCGCGGCAAAGCCACGCTGCCGACAGCACCCTTGCCAACCACCCACATTGCATGGCCCACAAAACATTCCTGGGCCACGCCCCCTTTCTGGGTCAAGCTCTATAGTTGGCTCACGGCAGTCGTCACCTCAATTGTACCCACATCGCATGTGCCGCAAGGAGGGTTGCAATATCTCAAGTGTATCTCCCCCTTTCGCCAACTGCTTCTCTAACAACGAGGCTAGGGCACCATCATCATGGTACTATTCATTTTCGAAGCCTTCGAAGCTTGACATTTTCCAATCCATTGAAAGGCTGATAGCCTCAACAGATTGTAATGGTTGTACTCAGGCAAAAAAAAAAAAAAAGAAATGAATGGAAAAATAAGAAGCACCCACGATCACAGCACAGCACCTAGGGGTCCTCAAATTAGGTACGTCTGGTGACCTTGGTCGACCGGCTTCGTCCCTAGTCCCCTAGCCCCTTACACTCACCCACAATTGTTCAGGGCACATCAAGGGCAGGACATACCTGGGGAGCTTGTCTCGCCTAGGGTTAGACCTGTCACCCTGACCCACTTGCACAATTTTCTTTTGCACTCTGCCATAGTACCATTGCAATCAATGGTGATACGCACCGCACGATTGGCCATGAAACGTACACCGTACTCATCAAGTAAGTCCAATGGTTTCCAGCTACTGAAAGTGCGGTGTCCTTGTATTCCATTATGCTACATCGTGCAGTAACAATGCAAAGGATGTCTCATATTCCTTCACACGTACTCCTTCTCCACATGGACAACTTTGCTTCATCCATGAATTGTTATGAGAAACTAGCCCACGGTCTTCTAACTATGTAATATCTAAGTATGCATGAGCACTCACATAATATTTGCACCAAAGTATATCCATAGTTTGGGTCCTCAAGTGCAGGACCATACTCTCAGCTTGCTTAGAGTTTGACCTGTCTCCCAAACTAATCAAATATGTCTTGTGCACGATAAGAAGACTAGCACTACCCCTTAGGGCGAGACCACACGAGAGGTTTTCAAATTGCAGGTGTTGAAGACTCCACAGGAAGTAGGCCGCAAAGAATCGTCATGTGCAGACTCCCCTACCACCAACTCCAACAACCTTTCACCAGCCACCTTGGCCACCAACAGGCCCCCAGGACCTTCTCCCACACCACCTCCCACTCCTCCACGGAAACCACCGGCGTTCTTGTCACCCACGTCTTCGGTGCATGCTATAGCCTGCTACCTACGACGGTGAGTGCCATGGGACTGGCACTCGTCTAGGAGGGGGATAATGTTAACCCCAACACAAAGAAAGCAAAAGGAAGTGGAAAAGACGCAGGGCAAAGGCGGAAAAAAGGTAGCCCGATTGAAGAAAGAAAAGGAGAAAACGCCAAAAGCGTAAGGGCAACCTTAAAAGTCCAAGGCAAATGCAAAAGGGGAAAGGCGCATTTTAAAATAAAAGGCGCACCCTGAAATCTTGTAAAAGAGCACCGGGCTCTCACCCGTGCAATTTGTAAATGTAGATGGGCGGTGGAAAGGAAGCTAGGAAGATAGAAGGACAATGGGAAAAAGGGCCTAGGCTATGGCCGGCCATGTAAAAAGGGAAAAACGGGATGACCACCCAAAAGGGATTTAGGGTTTTGTATATAAAGTTGAAAAGTGAATGAGAAGCTCATTCTTGTGTGTGGCCAAAAGTAGCTCTCCTCTTCTTCTTCTTCTTCTTCTTCTTGCTTGCTTGAGCTTGTGCTTGAGAGAGGGAGTGTGAGAGTGTGAGGGAGTGAGTGTGTGAGGGTGAGGGACCAAGGAGGAGAAGCTCTCCATCTTCTCCTCTCTTCTTGTCTTCTCTTCTCTTGTCTTGCTCGCGGTAATGGAGCTTGGAGCTTGGAGGTGGAGGAGGATTGAGCTTGCTTGAAGCTTGCACTTGGATCGTGGAGCTACCAGAGTTTGCGGGAGAGGAGGTAACTCGAACGGCACGGAGGTAAGCTCACTACACCCGTAGACATGGATGGCGCGTTGGCTATGTGAGAGGTAGCCATTAGTGCTCGGCTTGGAACGCTTGAATCAATAAGCGGTCCGTGGGTCTTGGCGGTTGAGTGAAAGCTCCCACAATGGCTATGAGGACACCTCCAAACCCTATGGTTGCGGCTTTGGAGGATGATGCCTTGCGGGTTGATCGGGACGACGGGGACTCCCCTCCAACAGCTCTTCCTCCTGTTGCTAGGACCTTAGCCGAAGCCTCTATTGTTTTCCTCACAAACCCATTAAGGTTCACCTCGTCTAGCGATTGCGCCGCAATGCTGTCGAGCAGAGGTACATTGATTCGGCTCATTATGCTATTGTACCTCTGGCTTGAGAACAAGGCGTGCACCATCTTTGCCTGCAGCTGGATTTCTGGGTTGGGAATGTCCGCTAGGCTAATTCCATCATTGGTATGGACCTTCACCTTGTCCATTCCCAACATGGAGTAGATGTCTCTTTTCAACTTTCTTTCCACCTTATTCGGCAGCCCTAGTGCCCTTTCCACCAACTCGGGGGTCAGCTCGATCTGCACCTGTCTGGTGGCTTCATTGTCGCGCACCGTGATGGTGCCTCTGTTCCTATTAAAGGTGCGCAAGAAGTCAGCGCACTGGGTGTAGTCCACCCTCCGGCCCACTGCGTCCAGGTACTTCTGCAGGTGGCACTAATCTATGATTTGGCATACTGTCGGCTCTTCGATGGCCACGTCTTCAAGGTTGAAGATGTGACGGAACTTCAATTGGTTGAAGGCTCTCGTCTCCACCGTAAGGCCGTACTTCACTTGCTCCTCCTCTGAGAAGGGGAGCTTGCCCACTTTGTCTTGGCTTGCCATGATCGCTACCTGCAAGTTTAGCCATTTCCACTTTTAGTGCTTTTTGACAACTAATTTGCTAGAGGAATAAAAGCGTGGCAGATTTTATTGAACATAGCCTTAACTTTGCTTTTCAGACTTTTACCATCACATCTTAACCTTGCATTTCAAATTTAACTGATGTTTCATACTTGATTTACTTTTTAGATTTCCCTTATTTATTTTTTACGTTCCACCTTATTACCCCCTTCCCCCTTTGGAACGAGAAGAATCCATCCCAGGATTGGAGGTTGAGAGGCCAAGGGCGTTCAGTATAAAGGGCATCGGTCTATTTGTGCAGGAGCCAGGCGTAGAAGTTGGGGTTATACTCTAGCTTAGCTTCCCTGTCTAATTCGAATGGGCGGATACCGACATGTGTGATGTATGTCAGAACATCAGTTTAGGAGATTGCCAGAATCGACCCTACTTGCAATGTGAAGCTCTTTCTCTATTAGGAGGCGGTCAAGGTAGGGATGCCCCTTGATGTGCTCTGGTTAACACTCTATACGAGGTAGGCGCAACATAAGTGGGATCATACTCGACTGTTTTGATGGCTCGGCGTTGGTCATTATGCGACATCCGTCAACCTCCCATTGCAACCTAAGAGCGTACCACTACCTCAAGAAGGGTGATCTAGTATCAACAAGGTGGGATAATCTTGCGATCTCTTGGTCAATGATAGCAGAAGTGGTCCATGGATCGTATGACGTAATGAGATGTTGCTTACTGGCTTGCTCTCTGGAGACCTTGCTTACTGAGCAACTCAGCAGAGCAAAGCGAGAAGCCTGTGCAAAGGCGAATTCAAAAGTCTCCCAAGAGCAAGGCATATTGCGCACTTCCGTTGCAAAGGGTTCCTCTAATAGACCCAAGTCCAAGCAGTCATAGCTGAGGGCTAGCGACACAAAGGTAGCATCGAGCTATTTGATACAGTCCACCACATCATCTCCAGTGTCCTCCGCAAGGTCAGCGGCTAGCGCTAGAAATAACCTCCGTTCATAGGAGGGTGTAAGGCCGACGGGCGGTTAAGGTTTTCTAGAACTAGAGGCTTTAACAATACATAGTTGCGGTTGGGAGTTTTCTTGAGCCTGCAACTGAGCTGTTTGGAAGATGGGCAGGTTAGGGTCAGTCATAGCAGCTAGGCTGATGCAGTCAGCTTTGCTGCAGAGAGTCGGATTGACTTGGTCAGATGATGCCACCTGTGACAGTGGCTAGTGCTTAGGCCGATAGGTTTGCGCGACTCTCTTGGGCCAAAGCGTAGATGAGTCGGATGGCTAGGGCTCTGGAGAGCACTGCAGCCTATGGTCTTGAGGTGTTGGGGGGAGTGGGCTGATCAAGCTTGAGGATGGCATATGACTAGTGCCTTTGGCCGCGGGGGCCTTAGGGATCCACAGTGAGGCATTTCCCCCATAGTAGCCTTGCGCACGCAAGAGGGTTTTAGGGACCCATATTTTCTTAATCACGCGGCGCTTCCAGTGATTGCATCTTGGCCTCCTAGGTTTAGCGTTCTGGGTCTTATGTGGATAGGTGCGTTGACTCCTAGGCGGTTGTTGCAGCTGTTTAGGCACCCATTGAAAGCGAGGCTGTTGGGTCCTTGCTTTGGTTGTTGCGGGCTGCGGCTTATGGAAGTTGGGGAGCAGCGGACACGCACTACCCCCTCCTTAATCTTGCCTACGGATGTTTCTATCAGTGGCCCTGTGGACGGTGATGGTGTCGCGCAGCCCTTGCTGAAAGCTGCGACAATGCACACGTTGCCGATTGCTAGATGGATGCGCTGCGACTCATAATCAACATTGCAGTGAGTCTGCTTTTTGAAGGTTCGCCCGAGCAGCAACTCCATGCCTACGTCTGTAGCACTGGGCAACACGTAAAATAGCATTGGAACAGTCTCAGACTCGATAGAAACTGCGACTCTGTACTTGCCGAGAAGTGCGTAAGATTGAGCCCCATATGGGCTTAATTTGGCAGTTGTGGGTTGAAGTAGTGGTTTGCCAAGTTGGATCCAATGCTTGTGCGTTAAGACATTGAAGTCTGCTCCCTCATCAATCAAGGCATTGAAAGCGCATGTTTGCTTGGCAGCGACCGTGACATGGAGATAGGCGGGTTCTACAGCTTCCTCATCATCTTCATTGATTTCAGTGATTGTGGCTGCTCGTATTTTGACTGGCGGTTCTAGCATTGGTGGCTCATGCAAAGGATGAGTGGGAGGGAAGTACTTCTTGACACGACTGCCATTGAAGAAGCCTATTCCTTCATCGTCCAGGGTCTCAAGCTCGACATTACTGGTTCGGCTGATTGCCTGAACCTTGAAGGGTCCGAGACCTCTGAATTTCATCTTTTTCTTATGTCCTTTAACTGAGTAGAGGAGCACTAAGTCACCCTGTTCAAACTCGCGTTGCTTGACATGCTTGTCAAACCAGCTCTTTCATCGGGCTTTCTCGCAAATAAGCACGTGGGTGGCTAGAAGACGAGTCTCTGATAGGCATTCCAACTCGACCACGCGTTGCGTCCATGCTTCCCATCGTTCTTGAAGTGCTATTCTCAAGCTAGGGACGAAGAATTCTAATGGTAGAATTGCCTCAGTTCCATAGGTCAGCCTAAAGGGGGTTTGGCCGACAGCCGTTTTATAAGCTGTGCGGTAGGCCCACAAGGCTGCCATCAACTTGTTGTCCCAGTCACTTCGTGAGGTTGAGACTACTTTAGTCATGACGTTGATAAAAATTTTGTTAGTTGATTCTGCCTGGTCATTAGCCTGAGGGTAGTATGGTGAGGATTTGTGATGGATGATAAGAAAGGTGGATAGGAGATGTGCTATCACTTCGTTGATGAAGTGTGTGCCTTGGTCGCTAACCAGTTTGATGGGGCAATCAAAGCGCGAGATCACTTGCTCCCATAAGAACTTGGCAGTCGTCCTAGCGTCGTTTTTTCGTGTGGCTCTTGCCTCTGCCCATTTCTGAGATAATCCGTGGCCACCACGATGTACTTGGCTTGTGAGTACTACACCGCGGGGCTGATGGATCCTATGAAGTCAATTCTCCATTTTTTGAAGGGTTAGCGAGTAATAATTGGGGTTAACTCCATTTGATCCTTACGAATCAAGACTTTTGTCCGTTGGCACTCGTCACAATGGCTGACGAATCGCTTGGCGTCATGGAAAAGTGTGGGCCATCATAGTTGGGACTGCAGCACCTTCCGTGATGTCGTGTCTCCGCTAAAGTATCCTCCTGCAATGCCGTTGTGCACCTCTGAGAGCACATCGTGCATCTCATGCTCACACACACACCTACGCAACAATCCGTCTTGCCCCAGCCTATAGAGTTAGCCTGCAATCAGCTGGTAGGGCGGGATCTTCAGGATCAAGTGCCTAAGTCGTGCCTTTTCTATTGGTCACTCAGGTAGTCTGTGCTCGAGCACTTGGACTATATCGTCTGCCTAGTATGGCGTCAGATCAGCCTTAAATAGATCTCTCTCGCTAGACTGGTGGAATAAGTGGGCGTCAGGTAACTCCTCAATGATGCCTTGTCCAGCGGTTTCTCCTGTGGGTATAGGGGACATGTGATCAGCTATGTAATGTTGTTTTCCCTTTCATACCACCACAGAGAAATCCAACTCTAGGAGTAGGAGGAGCCATTGAGCTATGCGTCCTGTAGCACAAGGTTTTTTCACTAAATAGAGCAAGGCTTGATGGTCCACAAAGAAGATGAAAGGTGTGGCCAATAGATAATGCCAGAATTTCTTCATGGTGAACACCATGGCTAATCCCTCCCTTTCTGTTTGTCGAATAATTCATCTCCGTCTCAGTGAGTTGTCTGCTAGCAAAGCTCACTGGGTAATCTAAGTTATGCTCACTAGGTTGGCACAACACTACCCCCACGGCAAACTTAGAAGCATCGATGTGTACGTGGAAGGTAATTGTCCAATCTGGGGCTCGTAGAATTGGTGTTGTTGTTAGAGCCTTTTTCAATTCTTCATATGCCCGTTGGCATGCCTCGGTCCACTTGAAGACAATCAGCAGCTTGTACAATGGCCTGGCGATCAGCGCGTAGTTCAGCACAAACCACCGATAGTATCTTGTGTGACCTAAGAAGCATTGAGCTCCCTTGTAATTAATTGGGGGTGGAAGGTCAACAATAACCCTGACCTTCGAGAAGTCAGTGGCAATGCCGTTCTTCGATACCACGTGTCCTAAGATGCATCGGTGCTTCACCCAAAACTGACACTTCAAGGGGTTCAAAGAGAGATGATATAAGCGGCACCGTTCAAAGACTGTGCGGAGTTTGTCTAAGTGTTTGATCCAGGTCAAATGGACACACAGATCGTCGACAAAGACCTCTAACTCCTTGCGAAGCATGTCCTTAAAGATGGTGCACATAAGGTGTTGGAAAGTGGCAGGGGCATTGGTCAACCCGAAGGGCATGACTATGTATGCAAAGATGGCCCACTCAGTGGCAAAGGCGATCTTGTGCCTGTCTGCAAGATGCACTTGCACTTGGTTGTACCTTGAGAAGCCATCCAGAAAACTGTAGGCTTCCTTGCCTACCACCCTCTTAAGCATGTGCTCGGTGTACGGTAAAGGATAGTTGTCTCTCTTCGTAGAAGTGTTCACCTTCTTGTAATTGACGCACACTTGAATTTTGCCGTTCTTCTTCACCACGATGACTATGGGTGATACCCAGTCTGTGTGCTCAATTTCGTAAATGAATCCAGCTCTCATCAACTTGTCAATTTCCTCTTTGACAGCATGAGCGTATTTTGGATTCATGAGGTACGGTCGCTGCTTGACCGGCGTTGCATCCGATGTCATGGGTATGTTGTGAGTCACAACACTTAGATCTACCCCCCATAGCTCTTCTAAGGACCAGGCAAATACGTCTATGTACTCCTGCAAGAGAGCGACAAGACTCAACTCTTCTTTACCAGTCAAGTCATCGACAATGAACACTAGTCGGGATGTCTCCCCTTCTAGGGCTAGGTTTACCTCCTTGACCTTGGCTAGTCCTTCGATTGGTTCGCTCGTCTACCCTTGCCGCTTGGCACCTAACAGGACCACTACCCTATCCCCTTTTTTGAATTTAGTGAAGCGTTTAGGGAGGTCCTGCGGTTTCCACTGTTCTTCTGATCGTGTATCCCTGGGGTGCTTTGCCTTATCCTGCCTTAACCGTATGTGCCTCAGGTGGACGGGTAAGTCCCCCTTGGTGCGTCTGGTCATGGGTGGCCTAGGGATCTCTTGGTCACTATCCGAAGTAACTTCCGATTCAGAGTCAAACCCTCCATCTTTGCTAGAAGAGGTGGTCTCCCCTGGTGGCCGCAGTTCAGATGGCGATTCGGTTCTAAGTATTGATGTCATTCCTGGTTGGGTTAGGCCTGCTTGCTCAAGTTCTATGGCTCCTATGCATTCCAACCAAGCATGATCACATTTCATGCGCATGACTCCTTGATCCATTTTAAGGGCTTGCCTTTTCTGCGGCTTGGCGCCTGCTCGTATCTGCTCAATTTCTCGTCCTTCAATGTCGTATTCTATGGTATCCACTTCACCCTCGCTCTCATCACTGAAGGATTGGCAGTCTTCATATTCATCGCAGGAATCTTTGTCATTCGACTGCTTGTTGTCTCCTAGGGCTTGGTATGCCTCGTGTCATATGTTAGGAACCAGGGCCCAGTTATACATGAGGTTCAACTCATACACCCTGGTCCATTGCCACTTGGAATCCTCTAAGAAATCCTAGAGTGGTTTGAAGTTGGCAGCTGGGTTGCCAGCTAGCTAGTCCGTTAGGTATTCCAGTACCCCTTGGATTTCCCTTTTGTTGGATGGCACTTGGTTGGTGACAGGCTTAGGCTTTCCATGGAGGCTTGTTGCCATCATGTAGATTGGTGTAGAGAGTGCTTCGTTGGTCTTGCCGATCGTTTTGATGGCTTGCTCATACGCCTCATGGTATGAGAATGGTAAGTCAATTGTAGCGAGGACGTGCATCCAATCCCGCTCATCCTCTGGGAATGGCATATACTTGGTCAAGGACCCATAGGGCTTCTTGACCTGAGTGTTCCCCTTGAGCATAGCAGAGATGGCGTCTAGGTCGACTAGTGAGGTCTTCCAAGTGTCCATCTCTATTCTTACGGCATCCGTTCTATTGCCAAGGAAGATCAAGCCGTTACCCCAATCTTCGATGACTCTAGCGTTAACTGGACACCTGCGATCTTCACTGGCAATTCTTCAGTACCCCGAATGGTTTCACTCTCATACCGTTTGCTAGCGTGATGTTAAACCTAGCAACTTCGACAGGCGGGTTTTCCCAAGTCTGAAGCACTGCGTGGCTAAGCACACTAACCCCGACTCCCGTGTCTACGATTCCCTTCCTTGTTGTGTCACCCAGGGCTAGGACCGGCAGGACCGTGTACATCTCAGAGCCTTCCCAAAAGGCATTGACGTGCAAAGATTTAGGCACAGTGTGCAACGTTAAACTTGGTAATTGTGTTTCTGTATCCTAGTCTTGAGGGTCTGCCGTGACCTGCTCTTGTGATCCTTCAACCCACTGCTTAAGGTCTTGCCATAGGGCAGGGTGCTACTTAAGTAGATCTCCCAGGCTAAGTGTTACAGGGGTGGTCACTAGCATGGTCAAGAGTTCATTAGATACTCGTCCTTCCTTTAGCCTAGACTGTCCGGGCCAATGGCCGCGGCTGATCTGCAGCTCTGTTGCGTCTAGGCTTGGTCTCAGCGACACTGCTTGTGGCACAGTTGCTTCAGCCGACGTAGGTTGAGGCTTTGATATTGGTGTGCTTATGCTGGAGAGATCATCGATCTCATCCTCTATGATAGGTTCAGCATCTTTGAGATGATGTTGAGCCTCCCTCACCCATTCCTTCACCTTTTCTATGGCCTCTAATTGTCGCTTTGGATGCAGGTATTCCCCTACCTTAGCGCTTCCCTTTTCGGCTGTCTTAGGGGCTGAAGTCTCTGCCTCCGCGTCTGGGACTTTCTTCCCCGTGGGTAGAGTCGTAGCACTCTCGGTCTTTAGTGCAACCTTAGCTTCCGATCTCTTCTTTTTCTGCCTACGGCTTTTCTTTCCTATCGAGGCTACGTCAAGATTGCTAGGTCCTGGCAGAGAGATGCCGGCCTGCTTCATTTGGGCTCGGGTCATAACTCGCAAGGGAATAGGTGTGGCCTCCCCATCGGGGTTTTCGACACCAAACAACCCCAATGGGACGGATGGCAAATTGGCTGAGCTAGAGGGTGGCTTCCGCTTTGGGCAGTCTATGAAAAGATGGGTGATTCCGCACTCTGCGCACCTTGAGGCGACCTTGTCCCTGTTTTGCTGCTCATTTTCAGGGCAGCGTGATGAGACATGACCGGGGTGTCCACAAGTCCAACAAGTGACTAGATCCTTTGGGCTGCCCTCCTAGGCCTCTACCTCGTTCTCATCCTAACGCTATCACCGGCACGGGTCGAAAATCCATGAGGACCGCGTCATGCAAGAGTAAGGGTATATGTAGGTCTCTTCATCATTCGGCTCCTCCACGTAGTGTACTGGAGTGTCGCTCGGTGGGTGGGTCACATAAGGACCAGGCGGTCTAGGAATGCCTGTAGGATTTATGTCCATTCTAGGGATGGCTGGTTTCATATCATTAGGCGTGGGTAGAGCCAATGGGGCTCCCCTTCCGAAGAATGGCTGTGGCCTGTTAGCTAGATAAGGCTGGCCATAGGGTTGCGAGTATGGAAGTCTTCTTGGTAGTCTGCAATGTGCGATATCGTGGCCGAACCTACCGCAGTTAGCACAAGGTCTTGACCTAGGGTCTTGACGCTCAACCGGCAAGTGGTTCCCGCCATAGTACACGCATTGGATGTGTGGGCGCATTGGCCGTCTCAACATATCTTGTATCTTGGCTAATTTCATCTTGACCTCAGCCAAGCCTTGGTCTGTCTCGGTGGCCTTTCCCTTATCTTGGGATGATGGGATTGACCGCTCACTAGAGGCTGACGTTCTTTCTAAGCTTCGCAGGTTGGTCTCTTTGAGATTTGAGCTCCTAGAGCTCCGCTCTTTCAGCTGGTCATCGACTCTGATGGCTTCCTCAAAAACTCTAGCCACCACGTCCCGCTGCAAGCTTGAGTTGCCTGCCAATGCCTTATATAACTCCTCGTCTCGAATTCCGCTGATGAAAATAGTTGAAATTGCTCTGTCAGTCGATTGCTCGCCTAGAGGGATTCTCTTAAAGAGACTTCTCACATGGGTCATGTAGTCGCGGATGTCCTCCTTCTCTTTCTGCTTGACATTCATCAAGCGTACTAGCAGGTTATCGGAGTATCTGGGCTCGGCAAACCTCTTGATGAAGAGATCCTTGAGATTATTGAAGTTGGCTCGTTCCACGGCATCCAAACTTGTATACCACGTCCTACCCTTGTCGCCTAAGTAAAGCCCGAATGCTTGCGAGCGTTGAGTCTGGTCGTTGAGGCCATTGGCTTCGCAGACTTGCTCAAACTGCAACAAAGCTGTATGGATCGTCATGCGGTTGGTACTTATCAAGTTACTTGGCAACAATCGCTATTTTGGCCTGGCTCTTTGAGCCCTGGTTTGCCCCTAATCCTGCAAGCAGAGACGTTGCTAGTGTGGTGGCACTCTGCTCTACTGCGGTGTTATCAAGTAGCCGTTTCATGAGGAGTTCGCTCAATGTCAAGTCTCCTTCTAGCGCTCTCTCATGGTCTGTTCGGTTTCGGCCAGCCAAGTTCAGCACTCGCTGCACCTCATGCAGCTCCATGCTTTGCCTTTGGCTCCTAGCCTATTGATCCCTATTATAATCAACTATGCCCTGCAATGCCTTGCAGGCTAGCCTTCTCTCCTCCTCTAGGTCTGCAAAGATTGCGTTTGTTGTCCTGCCGTGGTGCTCGTACCGGGCATGCGCGTCGTAACTGCTCACCATCTGCTATATAGCATCTGGGAATACACTCAAATCGAGCTCCTCATTAGACCGATGGTCTAAGCTTTCTTTCGTCATGGTCGAATTCTTACGCCCCACTGTGCTATCGATCAGGTTGAATAGACTTGACAGATCCTCGTCGTTGGCGCTTCTTGCTTGGTCCTACCCTGCGCTTCAATTGTTTGTCTATGTCTTGGGTCCTCTCCTATTGGTGGGTTCCTTAAGTGATTTATCTGAGTGAGTTCCTTTGATTATTGAATACAAATCTCAATTTATGGTCACTCGGTGAGTGTGTTGTTTCTTGTGCACTTGTGCCCAATCAGGCTTTCAGCTTTCTTAAATGTACTTCAAGTGAGGAAATTCAATGTGAAAGCCGCAAGCAATTCCTCGGCGTCTTACTCACTCTTGCTCGTTTCGAGCCTGATAGGCTTTGTTGCTCAAGTCCTGGCCATTCTAGTAGATTCTAGGGTCTGCGCTACTTCTTACTGTTCACTAGGGGGGGTCGATCATAGGTCCTCCGATTGGATTTTCGTTCTCAATGCATTAGGTCACTGGGGAGTGCTCCAGCACTGTCCCCCTGTCCCTTGGTCTTGACTCCTACGTCAGGAACTGCCTACAAGGCGTTCGCCATGTTGTCCTGGAGCGGGTTGCGCTTCCAGTCGCTCGTGGGGGTCAAGTTTTGATGTTTTTCCCTTTTCTTTTTTTTCTTTTTTTCTTTTTCAAGGTGTGTCCGACTCTGGGAATCATACGTCCAATTTACCAGTGGTCCGATTCTAGTGGTCCGATTTACCAATGGTCCGATTCTAGGAATCGGACCAGGTGAGTCCGAGTTTCAGCCGTCTGAGTCTCAAAATCCGACGGGGGTTAGGTGTCCGATTTTTGAAAATCGGACCAGGCATGTGGTCCAATTGCTGATGTGTCCTAATTCGTAAGTCCGATTTCCTTGATCGGACAATCGGACAAGTAGTCCGATCGGATGGGGTTGGTCCGAGTGTCCGAGTCCGAGTCCAAGTGTCCGAGTCAGACGGGTCCGAGCGTCCGAGTGTCCAAATGTCCGAGTTGGATGGGTTGGTCCGATCGGACGTTTGTCCGAGCGTCCGATTCTCCAAATCGGACCCTGAATCAGGTGTCCAATTCCGCCGGCCCGATGCACTTTCGAGCACAATTTCGTCCAAAATCTCAAGTCATCGATGATGATAGACTACAAAATTCACCAGGAATGATGTTGGAGTGATGGGGGAGAGATCTATATACCTGGGGATCGCCGATAGCAACGTCACTCCTTGCCCTGATCGATCGAACGGTCACCCAAGCTCTCTCTCTCTCTCTCTCTCTCTCTCTCTCTCTCTCTCTCTCTCTCTCTCTCTCTCTCTCTCTCTCTCTCTCTCTCTCTCTCTCTCTCTCTCTCTCTCTCTCTCTCTCTCTCTCTCCCCCTCTCTCAGCTGGTTGCAAATGAGGATTCCCTTGCCCTTCCAGAACTTATAACCCTACTGGTTATTCCCCGAATGCTACAGATCACTCTCCTAGCGATTCCTACACATTCAAATGCGCATTTCCTCCATTTTCCCCCTGTTTTCCCCGATTTTCTTCATGTTTTACAACAGCAAACCCTATGCCTCTCGGGTGTGATTTCCTACTGTTATCCTACTCTAAATACAACACAAATCAAAAGCAAGATGCTAAACTAATTTCTCCATGTTTTACAATCATCAAACAACCAGAATATCCCAAAATACTTACCTGTTTTGAAGATCAAAAACACCCAACTTCCTACCTATCTCGAGCTCCGTTTCGGGGATGAATTCCCTACTTCGATGCTCGATATGAGGCGTGCAAGTGCTCAAGCTTGAATCCGTTGGTCCTGGCAATGGAACCAAAATGTGGGAGCGTTCGCTCAACTGCCAAGACCCACAGACCGCTTATTGTTTCAAGCGTTCCAAGCAAGCTCTAATGGCTATCTCTCACCTAGCCGACGCGCCGTCGATCCTACGAGTGTAGTGAGCTTACCTTGATGCTCGATCAAGTACCCTCCTCTCTCTTGCACTCCGGTAGCTCCACGATTCTTGATGCTAGCTCAAGCATCCTCAACCCTCCTCCATATCCAAGCTCCATCCTCCATAGCCGCACGCGCAAGAGAAGAGAAGAGAAGAGAAGAGAAGAGAAGAAAAGAAGAGGAGATGGTGAAGAGCTTCACCCTCTTGATCCCTCACTCCCACACACACTCACTCCCTCACACTCTCGCACTCCCTCTCTCAAGAGCACACACACAAGCAAGAAGAAGAGAAGAAGAGAGGAAGAAGAAGACTCTTTTTGCCACACACCAAAGAATGAGCTTCTCATTCACTTTTCAACTTTATATACAAAGCTCTAAATCCTTTTTGAGCGGTCATCCCCTTTTCCCTCTTTTACATGGCCGGCCGTAGCCTAGGCCCTTTTCCCATTTCCCACCATTCTAATTTATCCTATTCCCAACTAATGCGTACACTTTGCACAGGAGCGAGCCTGGCACTCTTTTACAAAGATTCGGGGGCGCTCCCACATTTTAATGGTGCGCCATTTTTCTCTTTTGTTGTCTCGGGCCGACACCGAGGCTTTCTGAGGGTCGTGCCCGAACATTTAAATTTTTCAGGGACTGGTTACCGGTCAAGGCACCTTTTTCTGCTTTTATCCTGCGCCTTTTTTGCTATTTCCCTTTTTTTCCATTTTCCACTCCTCTGTGCTGCGGGAAACACGGTAACAAACGGTCTGAAAGGGTGTTCGATGTTGTGGGCTGATTGCAAGACCCCAACTCGACCCTGATCAAGTCGAATGAGATAGTGTAGGAGCTAAACACACGCCCCTGATAAGCCAACCCATGGACAAGAGCACCGGAGCTACACACACTTTGTTTTTCCACTCACTTCGAATTCCACCACTCGAAGCTCAATTAAGGAAAGCTAAACGTGTGATTTCGCATAGAGCACAGAAAAGAGCACACACATACACTCATGCACAAAGTGAGGGTAAGTTGAGGGCTGATTGTAAGTAACAAGGAACACACCTAGACCTAAGGACTTGAAGGAACCCACCAATAAGATAAGACTATAAGACATAGAAGGGATATCGAATTCCCAAAGGTAGGACCAAGCGGAGAACACAACCAAAAATCTGAATACAACAAGGACAAACAATACCACAGAAGTGGATCTGCTCGGCCTTATCAACTTGATCGACAACTTGGCAGAACACGAAGTCCTAGATATGGAAGGAGGCAGCTCATGCCATAGAGGCAAAGAGGAGCTTAACCTAGGAGACTTTCCTGAGATTGTCCAACATTTAGTGAACCAATATGACACTCAAACCCGGCTAGAACACCATGGTAGGCCAGTAGAGGACATCATATCAGACCTAGAGGAAGAGAGAAAACTGGCCCGCAAGGCTCTATAAGGACTGATTGTATACAATTAGGATCAGTAAACCAAGAACTTGCTCTAGAGCTTAGAAATGCGAGAGATCCAAAGAGTGCTAGCTTTAGCGGGCAGGAATTGGTTAGAGAGTGAGAGAGCATTGGAAGGAGATCTCACACTAAGCATGCTTCTAACAAAGCGGCTCCTAGATAACATGGCTACAAAACAAAGTGCTACACCATTGGCAACATTGCTATTGACAAGGTTGAGAGTCAACCAAGGCTCTAAGAGTCAGTCAAAAATCCTTATGGTAGCAAAGCAGCTGGACAAATACCAAGCTACCGACGACCCATACAACTTTGTGGAGCAATTTGAGCAGGTCTGTAAGACCAACAGCCTCACTGACCCTACTCAACGCTCCGAAGCCTTTGGAATATGATTAGGTAACAAGGGTCAGACTTGGTACACAAGTCTGGATGCTATGGAGCGTGCCGATTTCAATGGCTTGAAAAATCTCTTAATTAAGAGATTTTTTGAACCTGGGAACTCCGACAACCTACTAGTGCGACTCCAACATCAAGCAGAGAGAGAAAGAGAATATTAGAGATTATGTGACCCATGTGAGGAGTCTCTTCAAGAGAATCCTAACAGGCGAGAGACCAACCGAAATAGCGGTATCCATAGTATTCATCACCGCAATACAAAGTGATGAGCTCCACAAAGCCTTAGCCGACAACTCGAGCTTGCAGTGAGATGCGCTAGCAAGGGTCTTTGAGAAAGCTATTAGAGTGGACAACCATCTCAAGGAAAGAGGCTCAAATCAGGAAGAGTCTAGTACTAGGAGTTCCGAGGGAGCCTCAACGCCGAGTGAGAGAATAGACTCAAGCACTTAGGACAAAGGGAAGGGCACTAAGATAGGACAAGAGTTAGCAGAGATTAGGATGGATATAGTCAAAAAACTGCAGGAAATTATGAGACGACCAACGCGCCCACACGTCCAATGTATGCATTATGGTGGAAACCACTTGCCAACTGAGTGTCACGATCCTAGGTCACAACCTTGTGCTAATTGTGGTAGATTCGGCCATGAAACCATGCATTGTCGATTGCCTCGGAGGCTCCCGTACCCGCATCCTTACGATCAACTCAACCCTACAAACAGACCACCAAATTTCTTTGAAAGGGGATCCCCATTGGCTCTTCCGACACTAAATGACGCTAAATCTACCATCCCTAGGATGAAAATCAATCCTACATGTATCCCTAGACCACCTAGACCCTATGTGACCCATCCACCAAGTGACACTCCAATCCACTATGTGGACGAGCCTAGCAGCGACGAGCCTTATGTAAATCCATACGTGTCGTACAATGAGGAAGGCAATGCTATCCTCATGGACTATTGACCAGTACCGATGATGGCATTGGGTAGACGGAGAGGCAGAGGCCTAGGAGGGCAAATCCAAGAACCAATCATGTGTTGGAGTTGCGTCACCCCAAGACATATTTCTTCGCGCTGCCCCGAGAGGGAGTAAGCAAACAAAGATAAGGCTAACCTGAGATGGACTGAGTGTGGAATCACTCATCTCTTTGTCGACTTCCCTAAGTGGAGACCATCCTCTAGTTTAGCAAACGAGCCATCGATTCCATTGGGGTTGTTTGGTGTCGAGACACCCGACGGGGAGGCCACACCTATCCCATTGCATGTCATAACCCATGCACAAATGAATCAAGCTTATTATTGCCAAGGCCTAGCAACCTTGACGCAACCTCAGTTGGAAAAAAGAGTCGGAGACGAAGGAAGAAGAGACTGGATGCCAAGGGCACCCTCAAAACCAAAAGTGTCATAACACTACCGATTGGAAGGGAAGTCATTGACGCAGAGGAAGAAAACGTCGACTCCATGGACAACTGAGAAGGGAAGTGCTAGAGCCATGGAGTACCCCAAACTGAAGTGCCAACTCGAAGCTGTTAAGAAGGTGAAGGAGTGGGTGAAGGAGGCCCAAGAACACCTAAAGGACGCTGAACATATACTAGAGGATGAGATCGATGATCTCTCAAGCATAAGCACACCAATCTCTCCCCCACGATTAAGATCAAAGGAGGTGATGGCACCTCAAGGTTGGCCACCCAAACAAAGTCTAAATGCTTCGGGCCACCAAGCTAGTCAAGGCCATTGGCCAAGAACTGCAGAGTTAGAAGAGAGGCAGGTGGCTAGCAACCTCCTTAATACACTGTTGACCACCCCTGTAACTTAAGCTTAGGCAACCTGCTTAGGCAGCACCTAACGCTATGGTTGGAGCTATTGTGAAGCAGTGGGTTGAAGAACCAAATGAGCTAGTTTCCACAAATTTGCCTGAGTATGATGCAGAAACTCAAATATCAAGTTTGACGGTACACTCCATACCCAAATCCTACACATCAATGCCTTTTGGGAGGGCACGAAAATGCATGCAATCCACTAAGTCTTAGCACTAGGAGATGTCACCAGAAAGGGGATCTTGGACACAGGGGCAGGAGTGAGTGTGCTAACCCATGTAGTACTCCAAACTTGGCGCAACCCACCGGTCGAGACTGCTAGATTTAACGTCACACTGGCAAATGGAATGAAGGTGAAGCTGTTGGAGTGTGAAAAAATTGGCCAGTAAAGATTGCAGGGATCCAGTTCTATGTTGACTTCAGAGTCATGAAGGGAGTGGACTATGATATCCTGCTAGGTCGACCATGGATGAATAAGGCAAGAGTTGTAGAAGACTGGGGCAATGATCTTATCTTCTTAGGTAATCAAACAGAAGCTGTGAGAGTGGAGATGGACACTTGGAAGATCACACCGATCAACCTAGACGCCATCTCCACCATGCTGAAGGGTGATGGACAAGCTAGGAGATCTTATGGAGCTCTTACCAAATATATCCCATGCCCTGAGGATGAGCAAGACTAGATGCACGTTCTTGCCACCATCAACCTACCATTCTCAGATACTGAGGAGTACGAACAAACCGTCAAGCAACTGGTAAGTTCAAGGACACACCTTCAGTGCCAGTCTGCATGATGATGACCCGGAGTCTACGTGGAAGACCCGCTCATGTTGCATTCCAAGTCCCAAGCAATAGACGCAAGCCTTAAGCTTTAACCATCAGGTGGACAGTAATCCAACGACGAACCTTAAGCTGCTTCAAGATCTCTTGGATGAGCCTGAATGGCGATGGTCCGAGGTGCACAATTTGAACTTGAAATACAATTGGGCCTTACTTCTCGACCAATAAGAAGGGGATAGTCAAAATCAAGAGAGTCATGAGCAATTGAAGAAAGACAGCTCCGATGACGAATATGAGGACTGTTGTTCCCTCAGTGATGAGAGCAAAAAGGAAGTCAATACCCTAGAGTATGACACTAGGGGGCATATGATGAAACAAATACAAGTAGACCCCAGACCACACAAGCAGGGTGCACTTAGAGTAGAGAAAGAAGTCAAGCACAAGGATTGCGATCGAACTTGGTTGGAGCACATGGGTGCAATTGACTACAAGTAGGCAAGCCTAGCCCCACAGGCCTAGCCCCGCTAAATGATGCACCACTGATGTGAACAAACTCGCCTTCTGAGCTACGATCGCCAATGGAGAGTCCCTCTTCTAGCAAAGACGGAGAGTTTGATTCCAAATCAAAAGTCAGCTCAGACAGTGATCCTGAAATACCTCGGTCTCCCAAGACTAGACACTCTAAGGGGGACCTACCCATTCACCTATGACGTTGACCATTAAGAAAGGAACGACAAATGTTAAGCAAAGAAACATGGATCGTGAAGTTCAAAAAGGGAGATAGGGTGGTGATCTTGCTAGGAGCCAAACGATAAGGGCAAGCAAGTGAACCCATTAAGGGACCCACCAAGGTCAAGGAGGTCAATTTAGCTAGGGAAGGGGAGACCCCACGACCTATCTTTATAGCTGATGACTTGGCTGAGCAAGATCAGGCAAGTCTCATTACTCTCTTTCGAGAGTATATAGACATCTTTGCTTGGTCCCTAAAAGAGCTCAAAGAAGTAGACATGAGTGTAGTGATTCACAACATACCCATGACACCTGCCGGTCAAACATCGACCGTATTCCATGAATCCAAAGCACACTCACATGCAATTGAAAAATTGATGAGAGCGGGATCCATCTACGAAATTGAACACACGGACTGGGTCTCGCCCATAGTCATCGTCCTAAAGAAAAATGGAAAGATTAGAGTGTGTGTTAATTACAAGGAGGTAAATGCAACTACAAAAAGAGATAATTATCCACTGTCATACACCAGAGCTAGTGGCTAGCAAAGAGGCATACAGTTTCCTGGACGGCTTCTTGGGATACAATCAGATGCAAGTGCATCCTAATGATAGGCATAAGACGGCGTTCGCCACTAAATGGGGAGTCTTTACCTACATAGTCATGCCTTTTGGATTGACTAACGCACCAAGCACTTTCCAACGACTGATGTGTACAATATTCAAAGACATGCTGAGGAAGGAGTTAGAAGTCTTCGTGGATGACTTGTACGTTCACTCTACTTGGCAAGAACACTTAGGCATGCTCTGAGCGGTCTTTGAATGACGTCGATTGTACCGCCTCTCATTGAACCCCTTGAAAAGCCAGGTCTGGGTGAAGCATGGATGTATCCTAGGACATGTGGTGTCAAAGAATGGTATTGCCACAGATTTCTCAAAGATTAAGGTCATTGTCGATCTTCCACCCCTAGATGATTACAAGGGTGTTCAATGCTTCTTAGGACATACTGGGTATTATCGATGGTTTTTGTTAAACTACGCATTGATTGCTAGACCTCTATATAAGCTGTTGATTATATTGGAATGGACCGCAGAGTGTCAACGCGCATATGAGGAACTAAAAAAGGCTCTAACCACCACTCCAATACTACGAGCCCCAGATTGGACACTCATGTTCCATCAATGCTTCGAAATTCACTGTAGAAGGTGTGTTGTGCCAACCTGGTGAACACAACCTAGATTATCCAGTGAGCTTTGCTAGCACACAATTCACTAAGACTGAAATGAATTACTCAACAATGGAAAGAGAGGGCTTGGCCATGGTATTTGCAATGTAGAAATTCCAACATTATCTTTTGGATACGCCTTTTACTTTCTTTGTTGACCATCAAGCCTTATTGTATCTAGTTAATAAACCATGCGCCACATGACACATTGCCAAATGGCTTCTTCTACTTTTGGAATTTGACTTCTCCGTGGTAGTGCATAAAGGGACGTAGCATGCTTATGTGATACTTATACTAATGTCTATTGATACAGAATCACTTGTGGATTTTATGCCTTTTATGTGAGATACATTTGGGGCTAATTTAGCTCATTCATTGACTATTTTGAATAGTCCCAGATCTGGCCAAAACAGGGCAGCACTTATCTCTTGAAGTCTATGCTTACCGGGATTGATCACTTGATGTATATTGATGTCCGGATTATGTCTACATGTATGGAGATGCTATGTTAATGGATTTCCATCATTTTGGTACTGATTTGAGGCCTGAATTACTCAGTTTGGAGCAGTGAATGTCTACTGTAAACAGTTGGGCTGAAGCTATTCTACTCATGTATGCTTATGCCTATGCTATTCGGGTCATGTCTTGGAGATGTACATTGATGTATTGACCATCGGGGATTGGAAAAGAGTTCGACAGTGCTTCTTAATCATTGGTTGAGCTTGAGCTCCACTTTCCATAGCATTTGGATATTTATCTTGGATGTATCTTGGCATTTATCGATCTATGCTTGACCGCTTTGGACATGCACTTATGCTCATGTCACCTACCTATGTCAGATACATTGTTTGAACTTGGATGCTATTGGAACTTTACTTGGGCTTGACATTCAATTGTCTGGAGCATATTTTGGAGCTTTATTCGCTTGCCAGAGTTTATTTTGGGATATATTTGATGTCTATGGATGCTACATATGGATGTCACACCGTCTCCATGTCCGGATGTCTCATTGATGCTTGATCTTGGACACTTGTCACTGGTGCTTATATATGCTTTGTTCGAGATTTTTTGCTTAATATTTATGGCTTTTGTGCCAGTGGGAGCATCTTCGGATGCTTTATCGACATTGAGTAGTTGGATCTTATGCTATTTGAGCTTTTGAGATTATTTGGGATCTCTTACCTTTGGGATGATGCATGGTTCATATGTCTTGGTTCATCTTCAATGCTTATGAGCTGACTCTCTAACTTGGGTCCCTCTCTTTGTGAGCTGACACCTACTTGTGTTAAGTCTTGGCAGTGGCAGGAACATTTTGCTCCGTTGACTGGAGGGTGTGCCTACTCACTGGCAAATATTTCATGACATGTTCGGGTGTTGGATTCATGCTTATCGACTGTCATATGCCTATGTTATGCCCGCATGATGTTGGTTTTGGTCTTGGCAGTATATGATTGACTTGGGATTCGCTTCTGGCACAGCTAGCTCTCATTTACTTAAATATGTCATTTATTACAACAAGCTGAAATCTACAAATTTTGAGCACTTGTCTGAGAGTAATGCTTACCATTTGATGTTATCTTGGTCATATTTGGTGGATAGGTGCTTCTCTTGGTAAAATCCACTCTTTCAACCAATTTTAGCAGTGGTTTTAGTGCATTTTCTGCTAATTACAGTAACCTACAATTTTGCATTTTTGCATTGATTTGGGACAATATGGCTAGTCATCTGAAAGACACAACTCTCTTTAACATTGCCAAGTTGGATGGTACCAACTATGGGTACTGGAAGTCCCAAATATGGTAGGTTTTGGTACAGAAGTTGTATATTAAACCCTTATGTTTCAAAGGTATCAAACCTGAGGATATGGATGATGATGTTTGGATGGAAGTTGATGAGCTATACAAATCTACCATTATTTTGTCACTCTCAGAAGAGGTCCATCATAATGTTGTTGAAGATGAGAATCAGAGTGCATGGAATTTATGGAAGAAGATTCAAGAGCTCTATGCGCAGATCTATTGGCTGAAGCAATTAATGGACCTTCGCATGAAGGAGGGGTCATCCCTATCATCTCATTTCAGTCAGTTTCATGCTATCATGAAGAATCTGTTGTCACAGTGTATTGAGTTCAACGATAACTTGCACCCATTGTTTCTGCTTGGCACCTTGCCTTAATCATGGGATGTATTCTGTACTGCCATATACACGAACAAGCTTGATGGGCTGAAAATCAAAGATGTTGAGAGTGCTTTATTGACTGAGGAAATCAACAGGAGAAACAATGATGCTTCCCACTCTTCACATGCATTGACCATTAGAGGTGGCAGACATGGCAGGCATGATAATGATCATAAGGGCAAGGACTCTCAGAAGTCCAAATCCACGTCACGTGGTCGCAATAAGTCCCGTGGACAGAAGTCTAATCTTACATGTTATTATTGTGGGAAAGAAAGACATATTAGGCCGTAGTGCCATAAAATGCACAATGATAAGCGCAAGGAAAAGGAAAAAGAAAAAGTGCAGGAAAAAGTCTTCTGAGCGCAATATTGTACCTACAAAGTCAAGTCTGAAGATAGAAGAGGCAATGTCATGCAAGCCACTGATTCAGATGATGATTACATACTTGCAGCTTCTTCATGCAATGCCTTACAAACTTTTGAGATACATTCTATGTATGCGCAATACTGGCTCTTGGATTTGGGTGCATCCTTGCATGTGACACTCTGTAGAGATTGGTTTCATACCTATCGTATCATGTCTAGTTCTGTGCATCTTGGTGATGACAGGTCTCTTGATATTGTGGGCATTGGAGATGTTAGGCTGCAGTTTTCTTCTGGCATCTCTTTTGTTTTACACGATGTATGCCATGTACCTGGTTGACACGCAGCCTTATGTGAGCTGGACAGCTTGATGATGCAGGGTATTTTGTGTCTTTTGGAGACTCTGCATGGAAGATTACTCATGGCAGGCTTGTACTTGCAAGAGGTGCCAAGTCTGGCAGCCTCTATCCCTTACTTGTATCTGGAGCTACTTTGGATCATGTTTTGTCTATGGGTTCTATTCCCCATGTATCCCTTTGACATGCTCGTTTGGGGCATATGCCTTTTAAAGGAATGAAAATGCTCCGTGCTTTGCAGTATCTTCCGCCTTTTGACTCTTTGCATTTTGATTCTTGTAATCATTGTTTGTATGGCAGACAGACTAGAAATATGCATAAAAATTTTGGTAAGAAACGCATGGGTGAGCCCTTGGCTCTTGTGCACTCAGTTGTATGTGGACCCATGCCCTGTCAGTCACTTGGTGGAGCAAAGTACTTTGTTACTTTCATAGATGATTACTCGCATAAGGTTTGGGCTTATCCCATAAAGAGAAAATCCGATGTCTTAGACACATTTCAGCGTTGGCTTGCATTGGCAAAGAACTAGTCTGGGAAAAGGCTCAAATGCCTAAGGTCAAATAATGGGGGTGAGTATGTATCACGTGCTTTTGAGCAGTTTTGTGATGAGCGGGGTATTAAGCATCACTTGACCACCCCTTACACCCCACCCAGAATGGTATGGCTGAACGCATGAATAGGACCATTTAGGAAAGGGTCCGTAGCATGCTTAGCCAAGCTCGCTTACCGCAGTACTTTTGGGCTGAGGTAGTTACTACTGCAGTGCATCTCATTAACAGGTTGCCTAGCAGTGGCATTGACTTTCAGGTTGCAGAGGAGGTATGGGCAGGCAAACCCCCCTCTTATAATCATTTGCGTGTCTTTGGCTGTGAGGCATTCTGCCATGTGCCCAAGGACAAACACAATAAGCTAGATTCTAAGAGTGTCAAATGCATTTTTATTGGCTATGGAGATGCAGGAGAGATGGGTTACCATCTATGGGATCCGTAGGTGCGAAAAGTGATCCGCAGCCATGATGTCATCTTTCATGAGGACAAAATGCATATGCAGTCTGAGAAAGTGGTTGAGGTACGCTGAGTTATCTTTCAGGATGAGCCACCTGCTTTCGTTCAGCCCGCTCCATGACTAGCTAGACAGCGTGCAGCATCACCTGATGGTCTTGGCCCAGATGCTAGATATGCTGATGTTAGACAGGATGTCGGTCAGCCAGCAGAGCCTAGATTGAGGCATTCTACTAGAGATAGACAACCTCCTAACCGTTTTGCGCCCTCTATGAATTATGTGCTGGTTACAAATGCAGGAGAGCCTCTCACTTATGATCAGGCTATGCCTCGAGGTGATTGTCACTCTTGGGAGAGGGCTATGCAATCTGAGCTTGACTCATTGCTTAAGAATAAGACTTGGGATTTGGTTTCCTTGCCTCAAGGTAAGAAGGCTTTGCCATGCAAGTGGGTATACAAGCTAAAAAGTACCCCTAGACATCCCAAGCCGGTATACATGGCTCGATTGGTTGCTAAGGGTTTTAAGCAGGAGCATGGTATTGACTTTGATGAAGTCTTTTCTCTTGTGGTTAAGATGAACACCCTACGCTTAGTCTTGGCCTTGGTTGCACAACTTGACCTGGACTTGTACCAGATGGATGTCAAGACGGCTTTTTTACATGGGGACTTACATGATGAGATTTACATGGAGCAGCCTAAGGGCTTTTCAGATCCTGGCAGGGAACACCTAGTGTGCAAGCTAAAGAAGAGTCTATATGGCTTAAAACAGGCACCTAGGGAATGGTACCATAAGTTTGATGCGTTCATGCAGTCACAGAGCTACAGCCGCAACGCTATGGATCCGTGCTTGTACATGAAGAAAGCCTGTGACAGTTCTTTACTGATTTTGGTACTCGATGTGGATGACATGCTTTTAGCATGGACAACTCATGAGGAGCTAGATGCTCTTAAGGCTCAGCTCAAAAAGAGCTTTGAGATGAAAGATCTGGGAGGACAGGCCCCTCATATACTTTGTATGTGCGTTATGTGCGATTGGTCTCAGGGACTACTCTATCTGTCACAAAGGGAGTACATTCATAAAGTCCTTGAGCGCTTCCGCATGCAGGATGTTAAGCCTATTGGCTATCCATTACCTTCTCATGTGAAGGTTTCATAGGCCAATTGTCCGTAGATAGATGAATAGAGGGCTGAGATGGCCAAGATTCCCTATGCATCAGCCATGGGCAATCTTATGTATGCCCTGATAGCCACCCATCCAGATATAGCTTTTGCAATTGGGGTTTGGCACGTTATATGGCTACACCTGGCAAGAAACATTGGGATGCCGTGAAGGGTATCACAAGGTGCCTGAAGGACCCAATAGATATATGTCTTTGTTACGGCAGCCAGGATACAGGAATCATGGGGTACACTGACTCTGATTATGTAGGACATGCAGATAGTAGGAAGTCCACTACTGGCTATGTGTTCACTTATGCTGGAGGGGCTATCTCTTGGATGTCTAGGGCGCAGAAGTGTATGGCCCTTTCTACTATAAAGACCGAGTATATTGTAGCCACAGAGGCTTGCAAAGAGGCTATATGGTTAGGCCGTTTGATTGCAGACCTTGGTATGACAAATGATGTGCCTACACTGCATTCGAATTCTATGAGTGTCATTCAATTGGCCAAGAATCCGGTCTTCCATGCGAAGATGAAACATATTGAGATGAGGTATCACTTCATTGGTGAGGTCGTTGAGGACAGGTCTATTGACCTTGTCAAGATTCCAACTGAGCAGAATCCTGTAGACTTGCTCACAAAGAGCCTCACTACTAAGTGCTTTGCCTTCCTTAGGAGATTGATGGGCATTGGATGAGATGACATCTTTTTCCTCATCCTGTTGTACATCTGTACATGTTGTAATGTCTTTTCTTTTTTCTCTCTCACTAGGGCAGATTCGCCTTTAAGTAGGAGGTTGTTGGGGGTAAAGGTGCCTCTGCCTAGCCACCCGTGTATTACTACACTGACAGTACCTGCCACTGCACACTGCAGGTGGCGGGCGCCCGTCATAGTCACTTATTCTTTATTCTTTTAGTGACTGTTTGAATAAAGGAAGGCCCAGCCACACATTGTGGTTGTTGGAGCTCCCATTTATTGTCTCTCTCTTTCTTGCTCTTGCTCTCCCGCCATAGCTCTCGCATGCAAGCTTCGATCCTTCTCACCTTTCACTAATTTCTACTCTCCTATCATAAGCTTTTGTCTTTCTTACTTATTCATCATCATCATCATCTGATCAAATGTTTCTCCCATTGTTTATGCCATAAATCTAGTTATTTTAAGTCCCACCATTCTTTTATTAGCTCATCAAATCATCCTTTGTATAATTCATACAAACCATCTTTGTTGATGCCTCCAATAGTTACAAAGTATGATCATCTCCATCTATAAAATTCAACTAGACTTGGTCCTCTTGTTCCCCATTATCAATGTTAAATTTTCCTCATCTAGTGTATACCTAAACCAATACATTCTCAAGTTTAGAAATTCATTAGTATAAGTCAACTCACAGATTCTATCTTAAATTAGTCCCTTTTTGGTCATCTATCTATTGCAATTTGCATCGTCCTATCCAAATACAAGGATCCCAACAACAAAGGCAGCTTACAAGAGGACAAGTACCTACAATTTCACATCATGGATGCACAAATGAACCAAAGTATGTGTATTTCCATCTAGTCAATTTGTTTATACTACCACATATATGATGTGTAGAAATGCCATTTTTCATAACTTATTCATAAAAATTTATGTTAGTATTGGTATTACTATAGTACATCACTTATGCATAGATAGAGTAACAATGCAATTTGTGTGCACAAGCGATTGATATAGTATTTCTTATATGATATTGGTTGTATGAAGAGGTTGTTCCATATATGATAGCATCACATAAGTGACATTTGTTGTAGAAAAACCAAGCTTAATAACACACCTACCTACAATGTGTGTGTGTGTGTGTGTGTGTGTGTGTGTGTGTGTGTGTGTGTGTGTGTGTGTGTGTGTGTGTGCGCGCGCGCGTGTGTGTGCGCACGCGCATGCATGCACGTGCATGCGTGCGTGCGTGCATGCGTGCATGTGTGTGCGTGCACGCATGCACATGCGTGCGTGTGTGCGTGTGTGCGTGTGTGTGTGTGTGTGTGTGTGTGTGTGTGGAGAGAGAGAGAGAAGAAGAAAGGAGCTTACCTCAACGATACCAATAGCTGGAGAGAGTGATAGTGAAGGTTAAGGGGGAGAATGAGAAGTGCAACATTTTCATGATGAAAGTCCCTAAATATTTAAAAATGTATTGCAAGGTCACTACCTTGATTAATGAAGGTATTGATTGTAACATTCTAACATATAATGATTGGATAGGAATTGGGCAATCACCACTCACACCAATGACTACAAAGGTAAATCCATACGAAGGATCTCCTTATGCATTATTAGGGAAATGTCAAATCATGTTGATTGTCGAGACTGAAGTCTACCCACCATCTTCTATGTGTTGCTTAACTCTAAAGGAGTTGGTAATGAGGTAGTGTTGGGATGCCCATTTAAACAACTCACAAAGTGTATAATCAACCTTGAACTACAACGTACTTGTTTGGAGTTACCCAACAGCAAGATCATCACCACAACTTTCAACAAGGGTACTAATGCTTTGATTGAGAAGATAGCACCATTGATGCTACCCACATCTCAATTCACTCCTTGAAAAGAGCAATGATGCTCTCCTTAAAGAATTGGGCAAAGCTTAGGAAAACCATAGAAAACCAATCAATCATGCACATCCATCCAATACAAACCATCAAGAGTGGGTGTCAATGTTGTATAGGAAAAATAAACATACTCACTCACATGCTCATCACCAAAGAACACCAATTCCTAGCCAAGTATAGTGGCAACACAAACATTATACCCTAAATCCAACTTGATAGGTTCCTAAAGCTTTGCTCAAAGCATAAGGCTATTACATTGGCAACAAGCACATCCAGTTGCCAAAGCCCACACACAAGGCTACCCTAATATCCCCATAGATCAAATCTTGGGGTACCACAACTCCACAAGCAAGGAGATAAGCACCACAACCACTTGCACCTAATGATGTACCTTAAAGGAACAACATGCACCACTAGTCAATCCTATAAAGAGCCCAAGCTCTAAACACAATGTGCAAAGAATCACAATCCACTAAGCTAATAGGCCCACATAGGCTAGCCATCCCTATTTGCTGTGAAGAATTGCCAAGGATCACTAGAATTGTCCCCACTCTCATCCCCAAGCCCAAGTCAAACTACTCGATGCCACACCCCCATCTGAACCTAAGAACATCCTCAATTCAATGCCTTCAACAAACGAGGGTCTTAAGAGCTTTGAGAAATGAGAGCTTGAGTGCATCGTACATAAGGCCAAGAAGGAAAGAAAGTGGAGTTTTTATTCCTCTATTTCACTTATCTTGCTTAATATTTATCAAAAATCACATGGTCCTTTTGTTTCCACATTGATCTGAGCAAGTCTACTGTGATTAGGAAGTGTCTCTTTAGAATAAATTCATATAAAGTTCTTTCTTTGAGTGAAAGAGTAGTTGTGCATAATAATCTTCTATGTGTTGCCCAACAGTAAGAATGCAGGCACAGAATTGCTGCTAGGACAAACTTTTAAGAAGTAAGCCTCTGGCCATGTCGACTATGGGTCGCAGTGTATCCACCTAGCCGTGGGTAACATCTCCATAGTTACAGCTTTCATCAAGGGCAGTGTGACTCTTTCCAAGTCCACAGATCCACCAGTAGAGAAGCCCACTGCCAAGTCTCAGGAGGGGGTCGGGACTTGTCACAACCTACCCAGCCTCAAGGCCAGAAACCCACTAGAACCAACACTGAAACCCATGAACCACGATTCAAATGGGTACCTAAACAGAGAGTGCAACCTAGGAATAGAAACCTGGGGCCTCGTAAGGCTATGGATCTGCACCTAAAACCTAGGAGGCTGAGACAAAAGCATAAACATCGGCACATGGTCAAGTCACGATGGGTTCCCAAGACCTTATTGCAAGCACAAGGCTACTATGTGGGTAACACCTAGATTTGGCTACCTAAATCCCAAACATCCAAAGGCACTACTCAAATGCCATCTACAAGCTTGACTGCACAAAATGTCCCATCAAAACCACTCAAACCATGAGCTACTCAAGCCGTTTAATCCATGGAACCTCTAAAGCCTAACTCCACAAGGCATAAGCCAATATCTCAACCAAAACCACAACCTGTTACTAACAAACTGACCACATTTAGTCCCGATGATGCCCCCCCTCAACTCTCAAATGCACCAAGTAGTACGTCAACCGCAGCCACAACCATGCCCATCGAACATGAGGCCAAGCTACAACCTCACAAGCAAACCAAGTGACAACCACAAGCTACTGATCTCTCTAACGCTATCAAACCTCAACCACCAAACCAGGCTTAGACCCTCTTATGAGCGGCGCTCAATTCTAACCTTGGCTGCGGATTTAGCGGAAAACACGGGAGACGACTTGGTTACCTGCCTCTCCGATGCTTATATGCTACTTTCATGACATTGGCTAAAAGCTACGATCAACTAGATCTAGGACTCTTGGAAGAACCCATAGCGACAAAAGTGTGAACACTCCCTTGCTCTTGGGAGGAGTCAGAGTTCGTATTTGTTAAAGCTTCTAAAGTAGCTGCGGAGTTAATTGCAACCAAGGTATCCAAGGAACAAGCAACTAAACAACGTCTCATTACATCGTATAGCAAGAGCACCATCATGGCTATGAACCAGGAAATCGAGAAGTTGCAACGGCTTGCCGACAACAATTCCCCCTTCTTGCAGAAATGGTACGCTCTATGGTTGCAATGGGAGCTAGAGGGATGCCAAATAATGGCCAATGTTGAACACGTACAATCAAAGCATCTGAATATGACCCAACCTGTGTCACTCCAACTTCATATAGGGTGTTGACTACACTCTGTAATCGACCCATGGAAGACCACATTAAAGAACACCCTTATCTAGATTGCATCCTCTCCGAGGAGGAGTTGCATGTTGCTAGTAGAGTGGCCTCTGGTGACTTCTTACTTGATGTCCTCACTTACATTACACATGTGGGCATCCGCCCTTTCGATATGGACACCTATGCTCGGTTAGAATATAATCTTGGTTTCTATGCCTAGCTCATGTGAAAGTAAAACACTAAGGTTGTGCGCTAAAGACCCTTCATCCTCTAACCATTTCATCCTAGGAAGGATTCTTTTCATTGGGAAGGGGGAAGGGGTAAGGTGAGTCAAACCAAACACATAAAGAAAACAATAACGGAAAAGCACACACTACAAGGGTAAAATGCAGCAACTTGTGAATAAGGAAAATGTTGATAAAAGTTAAAATCAATAGACTACTGGGAGGAAAAGTCTACTTCTGCACTCAAGCATTTCAGTTCAACAAGCATGTAGTTGTTTCATGTTGCTTAGTCTGAAAACCACTAATGGTAAATATGGCTTCATGACAAACACCCATCATGGCAGGCTAAGAAAAGGCGAGCAAACTACCTTTTTCAAAGGAAGAACAAGCAAAATATGGACTTTTGGTGGAAATGCGAGCCTTCAACCATTTCAAATTCCGGCATATCTTCAACCTTGATGACGTGGCCATTGAAGAACAGGCGATAAGGTAGATCATTGAGCAATGCAATCTACAGAAATACATGGAAGCAGTGAGCTAGGGAGTAGACTACTTCCACTGTGCAAAGTTCCTGAGGACTTTCCACAAAAACCACATCACCATAACCATGCATGAGGGGGAGGAAACTCACCAAGTGCAGATTGAATTGACCCCTGAGCAAGCAAAGTGGAAAGGAAGCCAAAAAGAGACGTATACACCTTGCTAGGAATGGACAAGGTAAAAGTCCACATCAACGACGGCATCAAACTCCAAGTCAAGATGGTGCACATGCTATTTTCTAGCCAAATATACAACTCCATAATGAGCTGCATCAATGTTCCCCTGTTAGAGAGTGTCGCAGCAAGGTCGCTGTCAGCAAAAGCCTTGGCAATAAGAGGGCAGCCTATTGAAGGAGAATCTCCTGCCACCAAAGCTAAAAGGAATTTTTGAGGGGGGAGGGGGGGGGGGGGGGAAAGCTTCGTCTTCAAAGCCTGCAACCATTGGATTCGGTGGGGTCCTCATTGCAATCATCAAGGAAGCCTTGGGACGACAGAGGCAGGAAGAAGGAGAAGAGGGGGTGGATGAAACATCAAGCAGGTCGCCACCTCATCAGGACTGGAAGGCACAGTCCAGCGAGAGGATGCTGAGCGAAGAGGAGGAAAGCAAAGAACAAGAAGTGCAAACTAGCCAAGGAAAGGCTAGAAAAATGAAAAAGAAAAGTGCACAAGAACAGCATGAAGAGGAGAAGAGGAGACAAGAAAATGCACACTTGCAAAAGGCCCACAGGGAGTCCAGAAAGGCCGAGGAGGAAAGGAAGAGAAAGCAAGAAGAGGAGGAGAAGGAGCTGAGATAAAAAGAGGAGGAACACATGGCCCTCACTACGTGCAGGTCCATTGAGAAGTAGTCCAGGCACGATGAGCTGGAACCCGCGAGCCCCATCAAAGACGAAGGGCCTAGCTCAAGCGCCTATGTGCCTAAGTTCGTGCCACCTGCAATGCAAGAAGGCAAGGGCAAGGCTCCGATCACCCCCATACCCACCCTCTTGACACCTGCCATCACCACCGCCATCCCCACTCCCAGTTCTACAACCCACGTGGATGCCAGTAACCTAATGGCTTGGGTCAAATAAGGAAATGGGCCAAGGAACAGGAGAAGGAACCCCCTGGTAGGGACCAAAAGACCGACTGTAGCAGACGTCGAGTCGAGGCGAGACCCTAAGAAGCAAAAGATGGCACACTCTACAACCTACGTCCCCTCAACAGAGAGGCTGCCCAAAGAATATGATGAGTATGTCAAAGAGCTCCTCTCTCAACTAGAGAGAGCCAAGGAGAAGAAGAGAACCGCGATAGTAGAGCTTGAAGTTGAAAAGGAGGCCATGGCAGCATTCTAGCTAGAGAGAACACACCAAATGGCCATGGCCCAAAGGGAAGTTAATGAACTAAAAGAGCATCCAGAAGATAAGAAAGAGACACAAGCTGAATGGCAGGTGTGCTTGAATGGAGAAATCAAGGCCACACAACGCCTACGACAGCACAATGAAGAGATCGTGGCACTCTACGAAGGTCTGCAAGCTCAAATGGAGAAACTCACTAAAGCCATAGAAGAGCTAGAGGAGCTGAGGAAGGAAAGAGCTCGCAGGCGTGAAACAGAGATGGAGAGACTAACCCAAGAGGCTACCTCGGCACAGGAAGCACAGCAATAGCTAAGGGCAGAAATGGAAGACCAAGAACAAATACTAGCAGTGCTGGCCTAACGGCAAGGGAAAAGCCTCAAAGACGTGAACAAGAGGAAGGAGGAATGAGCCAATCAGAACGAAAAAATGGTCAAATCTTTGGCGCATCGCCTTGCTCAAGCTGAAAAAGAAAAGATATTTGCCGAAAGCATAGTGGAGGCTGTCCAAGTGAGCTTCCATACCCAACAAGGCGCTTTCCTAGAAACCCTATTAGACGTCACCCATGCAACAGAGGGATAGTCCATGGAGACAATGAAAAGAAATTGGGAATGGCTCTAGGGCACTGAAGGCTGGACTACAGATGCCACCACAACCTTGTGGAGTTGGCCCAATCCTAGAAGAAAAATGCCATTATCTCCTATTGGCAGGACTAACCTCACAGGAAGTGGATGCACTCGGGTTTCTCAAAGAGGAGCAGCAAGAGCCAAGCTGGGAAAGGGAGGTGGACGTGAACTTTGAAATGGGATCACATGAATACCACCTCTGCAGAAAGAAAGGCGGCACTAAGAGAAAGAAGAAAGAAATGGTGGAGGAGACAAGGAGAAAATGGAATGCCAAGGGAGTGAGGGCACCCCAAGCACCTATCCCACCATGTGCGGACGACACCCCAACAAGCTTCCTTGCTGACCTCATAATTTGGGAGAGGCAAGAAATGGCTAGGAGCCCCTTTGACCTGGACTTCCAATTCCCCACCACCCTGCTTAGAGTGTTACCTATCAAGGTGGTGGAGAAGGTGATTAACATCGGAAGCAGGCTCGGACAAAGATGGTTGGAGGAGAGAGAGCATAACCCCACATTATGGGCCACAGAAGATGCCAAATTTTGGCAAAATAAAGTTTTTGAAGTACCATGTTTGTGCCCGGCTACAAATGCCAACCTACATGGAGAAAAAGGGTCTACGACACCAACCTAGACACTTGGATGGCCTTTTGCAACACTCAACCCTTTGAGCGGAACGACCCAACCTTTATGCCTTACCCTCGAAGGGTGGGAGTAGATTTTGACTCCAGTGTCCACGGCCGTTATGACTTCCCTGTAATCTATAATCCTCACTGTACTACATATGAAGATGCCCTCGTCTTCACATCAAAAAACTTGTATGATACTCTAATCCAATTCACTGACCAATTCTCTTCATGCCCTGACCCTGCCTTTATTACCACTTGTAATTACCTTAGATTGCTTAGAATACTCCTTAGGCAAGACCCCATCCCGCAGGAGCACAACCTCCCAGTGCTCCATTTTGATCCTAATGCTATAGATAATTGAGTAATGGCTTGGCTAATGATGCGAGCCATTCTATTGCCTTCATTTTGCTTAACTCTACTAGAGGACACTTCATTCACTGCAATCATCCATTCCTCTCCACCACCACCCTTTAAGTCTCCGCCTAAACCTCAAGGGGTATCTCCAAAGCCGCCAATTCCTTAGTAAATCTATTAAGTCTCCTTCTCCACCTCACTCCGGTGATGAAGATTAAACTTATATCACAACTAAGTAACTTTATTATTATTATTATTATTATTATTATTATTATTATTATAAAAAGAAAAAAAATCACACATCCCACTGTAAGTTGCACATCCACCATGGCCCACCACACCTAGGGGACCTCAAGTTAGGTGTCTCCAGTGGCTTTGGTCGGCCGGCTCCGTCCCTAACTCCCTAGCCTCATTTTGACCCCCCACGTCACACTTAGGGCACATCAAGGGCAAGACACACCCAAGGAGGTAACACATGCATGTGGTTAGACCTATCACCCTAAGCTCCATCCCACTAGCATGTGCACAATGCACCACATGACAATGGCACACACCCACATATAATGCACAACCGAAGGCCCCCCACCAGCTTCAACAACCCCATCATTCATGCAATGTGCTCCCCATCTTGTGAAACATCCTACCATGTTGACCTAACAAACCAAGGGGCGGATGCAATAACCCCAATCGAAAAGTGAATGAAGAAGCTTACTTTGAACAATGCATAAAAAGGTCAGTGCAGAGGGCTATGCAATGGATCCATCCAACACAATATTCAATTTCAACACCAAATCCACGCACCAACCTCTCTCCATGACCAAGGCTCTGTCTAAACTCAAGGGCCTTTCAAGTCCATAAATCCTCCAAGATAAGGGATCATCTCCAACTCAAGGGCCTCACAGTTCCATAAATCCCTCCAACACACCTTCCAACTTGACTCGTACACAAACTCAAAGCACTACTTGGTTACTCCAGCAACAAAGTCCGACTCATCTCCCAACAAGTGCTATGGGATTGGCACTCAACTAGGAGGGGGGTAATGTTAACCCTCAAATCAACAAGGTGGAAAATCGAAAAAATATAAAACAAAAGACAGAGCCAAGGCAAAAGCAGAATGGAGAACAATGGCACACCAAGAAAAAGCACAAGTCAATACTTTTATAAAAGAGCGCAAGGCACATCGTGATTTATTTTAAGAGTGCTTGGCTCTGACCTGTGCAAATTGTAAATATAGATGGGTAGTAGGAAGGAAGCTAGGAAGATAGGAGAATAATGGAAAAAAGGCCTAGGCTATGGCTGGCCATGTAAAAAGGGGATGACCACCCAAATGGGATTTAGGGCTTTGTATATAAAGGTCAAAAGATGAATGAGAGCTCATTATTTGGTGTGTGGCAAAGTGGACTCTTATTCTTCTCTCCTTCTCTTCTATTTGCTTGCTTATGTTTGCTTGAGGTAGGGAGTGTGAGAGTGTGAGGGAGTGAGTGTGTGAGGGTGAGGGATCAAGGAGGTTGAGCTCTCCACCATCCTCTCTCTTCTCTTCTCTTCTCTTGTTTCACACGTGGCTATGGAGGATGGAGCTTGGAGGTGGAGATTTGAGGATGCTTGAGCTTGCATCAAAAATCGTGGAGCTATCAAAATACTTGAGAGAGGAAGCAACTCAATCAGGCATCAAGGTAAGCTCACTGCACTCATAGAGAGGGATAGCACGTGGGCTATGTGAGAGGTAGCCATTAGTGCTCACTTGAAATGCTTGAACAATAAGCGGTCCGTGGGTCTTGGCGGTAGAGCTTGCACTCGCCACTACAAAATATATGCATCAAAGGGTGAATACTATGCATGCAATACCAATGAGACCAATTCCACTCATCAGATTTGCTATGGTACCTTGCTTGAACCATACATGTGTATGTGTACATAAACACACTATACTATGCAATACTCAATGTGCATAATATAAATGTATTCATCTTGTAATTATGAGTTGTCATTTTTACTCGAGAGCATGCCAAGGAACTTTTAAGGTATAGTACATATAGTAATCTACAAGTACAGTAGCCTACATGTTCATACCTTCAATGTGCCTTGTAACCACTTCCTAAATTCATTATTAAATGCATGTAGCCACACCATCATGGATCATTTTAGATGATAGGCTAACATGTTATTCTCTGTAGGATTTCAATCCTAGAGGTGTGTCATGCTTGTGTGCAAGAAACCCTTTGAAGTACCCGATTATAGTCTCCTTGAAGTTCGAATCTCCAATGTGACAAGCAAACCCTTCGTTTTCAATGGATGTAGCACTCATTTGGATGGGAAGAACTGAGTTTCCTAGCTCTACTATCCTCACTTCAGCTAACTAAGAGTGGAGTAAATGAATATTCTTTTAGAGATTCTAGCCATTAATGTAGCCGAAGATAAGTTAGTGGTCACCACGAAGAACACAGCAATCCATGTGATATTCCTCCAAATTAAATGTTCAAGTAGTATCTAATCTATGTCTATGTCATCATATGGCTTGTCATAGACCAACTGTTGGAATCCCATGAATGTAGTGGTTATAGATTTCTTAGAGTGAGCTATATTATTAAGGGGCATTAGGGATATTTATAGGAGAATCCAATGGGTATGATTGTGTGCATGTGTGTACATGACAATGTATGTACATGTACATGTAGGAATTTTGTTTGTCAAACAATATGGTTAGTGTGTGTGTATGTGTATGCATGTTATGTGAGTTGTGTGTATGTTGTGTGAGTGTGTACGTAGATTAGAATAAAAGACTAGATACAAGTCGAAGTCATAATTGTGTGTGTGTGTCTCCCACCCAAAAGGTTCAACAATTCATATGTGCAAGTTGCATTATTTATATCCAAGCCACCAAGTTGAAGAATTTGGAAGTGGGAATATGACTACACTTAAAATCTAGTGATCTCTCTAGTATGAGACACATGATGCTCATAGACATGCAATGATTGAGCGATAATACAACTTATAATCATACTAACTCAATGCAAAACATGTAGATTCTTTACTCATGATGACCAACTAGACTATTGATAGTAATCTTAAACCCAAAGTATTCCTAGTGTGCCTATAAACACCAATGCCAATATCTATTTTGAACTTTAGTTATATTAATCAAACCACATCATAAGCCACTTTTAAAATAATATCAAAGTGATGGGTAATGTAAAAATTTACCAAATGGAGACATGCCATACATACCCGCGTGTAGGGCCACAAGGTGGGGATTAGAGCCCAGCAAGTGGCCCTACTCCCGACCAAGAAGAAATACATAATTTTCTCACAATAAAAATGTGTTAATATGCATAAGATATGTTTTAATGAGTTGTGTCAACATGAGTCAATGTGTTTGAACAATTGTATGGAGAATAAAATTTTCAGGGATGAGAGTAAGATATAGTTGATGAAAAAAAATTGCCATATTTTCTTTTATTCGTAAAACCACCTCAAAGGCCACATATTTCTATATGTCTACAAAATATGAGTAGAAAAAGGGCATTTGCTAGATAGGATAGAAAATCCCAAAAATATGAGACAAAAAAGTAAAGTTAGATTAAATAAATAAAACAAAAAAATTAATAACCCTTTAAAATATTAGGATCTACAAGACCCTTAGCACCCACAAGAACCATTTGTTTAATGTAGAGCTAGAATTTTTGGGTTATTTATTTAAATATAATAGTAACACCCCCAATAATGTAGATCCAAAAGGACTATAGCTTTTGCAAAAACTGATTAGTTAGTGTAAAAGGTAGATTGGGGAGTTTCATGTCTTGATATAAGTTATTAATTCTTCAATTATCTATATGATGCTACTTGACCAAGGGTTACTAGGGATAGCGAGAGTGTGTGTATTTAAGTAACATTTCCCTTCAACAAAAACTTGAATCGTATAATTTTAATTGAAAGAGTGATAGATTACATTGAATAAGCAATTCAATAAGTCACATTACATTAAATAATCAATCTAAGAGAAAGCACATGATTAAACCAAATAATATATCTCACATTGTTATGAGAAAAATATCACCACAAAACTTATTTTGAAAAATTGACAAATGATACAATTAAGTAGTGATCACTTTGAGTATAATAAAACATGGTATAAAAATAAATAAAATTTTGAAGATATAATTAAGTAACTAGACCAAACACACCAAATGATAAAAAGGGATAGATGTAAATAATGACTCTAAAAATTATTTGAAAATTGTAATCTCACAAAGCTCATAAAGAATAAATTGTCATTGAAACAACTATAAGTATACAAAATTGTTGTAATCTATTGAAGGTAATCATTGAGAGTAGCTTTTCCAAGCTTAAGTGGGTGAAGGATCTAGCTATTACTTGCATCCATACAAAAGATGAAGGTGAGAACCTTGCCTTTTGATGCGTATTGCAGGTGTCATCACAAGAACCGATTGTCATCTCGATCACACCTACCAAGTCACTAGAAACACTAAATCCTAAGGACTTATATCAATTTTATTATGAAATAACAAAGAATTGCATGATTAAAACTTCAAAAGTGTTAGCAAGGGCAAGTATATCTTTGCTAATAAGAGCAAGCAATATCTAGATACTAAAGCAAATTATTTGTACCATTTTACCATCCTACAATTCTCTTTGTAAAGAAGATCATTAGTAACATGAATGTAGTAACCATGGTAAATAGGAGTTATGAACCTATCATACCAACAAGTAATCTTAAATTCTATTGAAAAAAGGTTCACTACGATTCAAGCACACATCAATACAAATAGAGTTGGAAGGTATAGAAAGAACCTTCACTATACAAAGACTATACACACATTTCTACAAAAACACCATTACTCACTAAGCTCATTGAGCAAGCTAGTAAAACTTATGTAAGTACACCTAGGTATGTATACAAGTATAAAATGTAAGTAGCTATGACTACTTTAAGCATAGATAGGATTAGGTAGGTAACCATAACATGTAGATGTAAAAAATACACCTTGAACCAAGTGATGCAAGATAAAGAGGATCAATATATAAGCTTAGTTTAATATGTATATGTTCATTCTACGATATTAACAAATGTAGATGGAGCTTTAAAAATCTTAATAAGTATATCCTAAGCAACATTCTACAAAGCAAAGCTTTGCGAGTCAAATACATTTAATCAAAACTACTTTTGATAAGCATCAAGCTTTATACATCTTTTTGAATTTTTTATGCAATAATTATTGGCATAAGCCCTATTAGTCTCTATCAAGCATAAGCCTTATAACCATCATTATTTCATAAAGCATCAAACATGATATCCATAAAGGATCAAAGCACAAGCAATATGAGTCTTAAATAGAAATTTTTAGCACAATGTCCATCACTCTAAAACTAAAAATATACACATGGTCAATGAAGAGTGCCAATAAATTTCCTCTACATTTAGTATCCAATACCATTAGTGCATGTTCATGATATAATATACTACCTTAAAGGATTCGTGCTACACTTTCACATATGCCAATCTCACAAAGAGTTGCTACAAAGTAGACATGATGGAAATCCTGTCTATTCTCAACATATTCAACTATAGAGAATCCCTCCATAATGCATCAAATGTAAAAACTGTTTGTATTATCTTACAACGTTACAGCTGGGAGGAGTAGAGCAACCAAGCTCCTAATTTAGTAGGCCATGTAGGAACAACCATAACCATGAGTAACTTGACCATGTGGGTACAAGGGATGAGCACAAAGTGGGAGAAGTAGAAGTACAAATAGAAGCTGAAGTAAAAGCCATAGGATACCAACCAGGAGTTTAGAGAGAAAAATATTATTCAGGAAGCAAGCCGACCCAAGTAAAGTAGATAAATTTGTCTATAGTGCTCAACAAATTAGACCTAATGGGTTATGACATTAAATAAACTTTGAAAAGCATTTGTAGGGTCTTAATAGTAGATAAGAAAGTCAACTCATTTAAGCCACCCATAGACATCAATATACAAGGAGACACTTAATTATACTACTACGAATTTGCACAAATGATTAAGCAGATCGACATATCTATGAGTAAGTTTATCAATATACAAATACACATGTGGCATCATTATGATTAATTCCTACATTGGCGATTAAAATTTGATAGTAGAAAGCATCTCAAAATATATGCATCGAAGGGTGACTACATGCATGCAATACCAACGAGATCAATTCCACACATTAGACTTGCCATGGTACCATACTTGAACCATACGTGTATGTGCGTACATAAGCGCACTATACTATGCAATACTCAGTGCATAGTATAAATGTGTTCATCTCGTGATTGTGAATTGCCATCTCTACTTATGAGCAAGCCAATGAATTTTTAAGATATAGTACACACTACAATCTACAAGTACAGTAGACTATATGTTTATATCTTCAAAGTGCCTTGTAGCCAGCTACTAAATTCATTATTAAACACATGTAGCCACACCCTCATGGATCATATTAGATGACAGGCTAACTTTTTATGTTCTGTAGGATCTCAATCCCACCTCAATCCTAGAGGTGTGTCATGCGTGTGTGCAAGAAACCCTTTGAAGTACACGATTACAGTCTCCTTGAAGTTTGAATCTCCAATGTGAAAAGCAAACCCTTGGATTTTGAATGGATGTAGCACTCATTTGGATGGGAAGAACTGAGTTTCCTGGCTCTACTATCCTCGCTCTTCTGAGTAAGAGTGGAGTAAATGAATATTCTTTTAGAGATTCTAGCCATTAATTTAGCAGAATATAAGTTGGTGATCACCATGAAGTACGCGACAATCCATGTGATATTCCTCCAAATTAAATGTTCGAGTAGTATCTAATCCATGTTTATGTCATCACATGGCTTGTCATAGACCCACTATTTGAATCCCATGAATGTAGTGGTTATAGATTTCTTAGAGTGAGCTATATCAATAAGGGGCATTAGGGGTAATTATAGGATAATCCAATGGGCATGATTGTGTGCATGTGTGTACATGAGAATGTATGTATGTGTACATGTCGGAATATTGTTTGTCAAACAATATGGTTAGTGTGTGTGCATGTGTACGCATGTTGTGTGAGTTGTGTGTATGTTGTGTGGGTGTGTGTATGTAGATTAGAATAAAATACTAGATATAAGTCGAAGTCATAATTGTGTGTGTGTGTGTCTCCCACCCAAAGGGTTCAACAATTCATATGTGCAAGTTGCATTATTTATATGCAAGTCATCAACAAGTTGAAGAATTTGGAAGTGGGAATATGACTACAAGTAAAATCTAGTTATCTCTCTAGCATGAGACACATGATGCTCATAGACGTGCAATGATTGAGGGATAGTACAACTTATAATCATACTAACTCAATGCAAAACATGTAGATTCTTTACTCATGACCAACTAGACTATTGATAGTAATCTTAAACCCAAAGTATTCCTAGTGTGCCTATAAACACCATTACCAATTTCTATTGCAAACCTTTTGCAATTATATTAGTCAAACCACATCATAAGCGACTTTTAAAATAATATCAAAGTGAAGGTAATGTGAAAATTTATCGAATGGAGATATGCCATACAAACCCTTAGTAGATATGAAAAGTACTACTTTGCAATTTGCATGTGTATGTGTGTGTGTAGCAGTATCGATCATAATCATTAGATTTCAAAGCATAGTTTGTATGTATGTGTATTTTTTACAAACATGTAGGAATGCTTATCTGAGCCAAAAGGGGTAATACAAAGATTCTTTTAGTAATGTATACCGTATAGAAATGTGTGTGTGGAGAGAGCAATGTTAACGACCAATACTGTGTTTATGTATGTGTGTGAGTGTGTGCACATACATACACACACACACACACACACACACACACACACACACACACACACACACATACAAAGAGAGAGAGAGAGAGAGAGAGAGAGAGAGAGAGAGAGAGAGAGAGAGAGAGAGAGAGAGAGAGAGAGAGAGAGAGAGAGTGTGTGTGTGTGTGTGTGTGTGTGTGTGTGTGTGTATGTGTGTTGATTCATCCCATATGTAGTTCCTCGTAAGTAAATAGCTGAAAGGACAATTCAATTATACAAATGTGTATAAGAGGAGTAAGATAGTAGGAGTGTGTGTGTATGTGTAACCACATAAGCATATAAGTATATGGGCATTTAAGTAGAAAGAGAGATCTATGCTAGACAAGGGGTCATGAGATTTTATTTCTATAATCAGTGTGTTGTGTGCATGTGTGTACGTGTGTGTAAAAGAGGATCAAGGTCTTGTACTCTGTGTGTGTGTGTGTGTGTGTGTGTGTGTGTGTGTGTGTGAAGAGAGTAAATAGTGAGGTCAAGCCTTTATCATCACCATCTCTCCCTCCCTTTATCCACTTCAAGATTAGCTTTCAACTTGGCTTGAATCAACTCCTCTATTGGATCAATCAAATCAGCCATACCACTCACTATCTCCAATTGTTGGGGGTAAAGGCGCCTCCGCCTAGCCGCCCATGTACTACTACACTGACAGTACCTACCACTGCACACTGTAGGTGACGGGCGCCCATCATAGTCACTTATTCTTTATTCTTTTAGTGACCGTTTGAATAAAGGAAGGCCCAGCCACACATTGTGGTTGTTGGAGTTCCCATTTCTTGTCTCTGTCTTTCTTGCTCTTGCTCTCTCCATGTTGTCCTGTTATTCCATTGTTTTCACAATGACCTTAAAAATTTAGGGTCCTTTAAGTTTGATCATTTTGGGTCAAGACTTGATGATGCTTCATTGTGAAATAGACTCAGAGACCACTTGATGAGCTAAGTCCATCATATGGGATTCGAATTATACTCTTTGAGGAGAGCTATTTGAGCAACTACTAAAGCTTTTCTTCTCTAGCCGATCCTTATATATGGCATCAAAGTCATAGGCAAAATAGTATAAGTGAAGAGTATAAGGATTTGAGTGCAAAGTTTGGACTAAGAGTAGAATACCTATTAGCAACTCAATGTTGGAGAGGAAATTAGTTTTGACCCTTTTGCTTTTAATTGTCATCTAATGGATGAAAGTTATAATGATCTTATCGTGTAAATTGAGTAAGACCTTTTAGTCAAGCTTATGAGTCCAAAATTTATTGTTGTAGGCTTATGCCTTGTGTGCAAAAATATAAGAGAACAATTACTTCTTAATCAAATGCAACCTGCTTGTTTTAATGGATAGGGTCCATTGTTGAAAGGGATGAAAAAGTTTGGACATGGAAGTTTTTTCTTGCTATAGGGGTTATAATCACTAACTGATCCATCTTTGGAAACAACAGTGAAAGGATAGTAGAGTGGCAAAAGTCTCTCAAACTTTGGAGGATATCAAGAGAACAACATGGAGTGTTATTTTCACCCTCTCATGAGTCCATTAAGATGAATGAGTTTTTGGCTCTCATGTAACTTAACTCTAGAGGAATACTGCTCTAAGTTCATCACCTTGAGAAAGTATGCTTCAATAATGACTATTGAACATCAAGTTGGCCCCCATTTTTCCAAGGTCTTAATGCATCCCTAGACTTTTTTCTAGAGGTGATGAGATCTACATCCTTACAAGATGCACTCATAATAGTCAAACTGTTTGCCAAATAGATCAACACCAAGACAATATAGTCCCATTAGAGGGAGAACTCTAAATCTTACCCTAATGAATGATCCTTCAAGAAAACCCAGTATAGGTATCTAGCTTGTGCTATGAAAGGACCTTAACAAGTATCTTAGAAAAAGGCCTATTGTCTCATAAATCAAGGAACCAAGGCATTTCAAGGCCAATCACCCTAGTTATAGGACAACTCTAGTCCCATTTGAGAATCCATGACGTATCCATATAAGTTGTTAAATGCACAAGTATCTAAATCTAATCCCTTCTTGACAAATAAATTGTAATATACCATTTCTTACTGAGATGGGGACGTATAAATTTTCAAGGAAGAATGGTTTTAATATATCCACCTTTCTATTTTTAATTTTATGGAACATTTTGCATTTATCTTAAGAAAAGCTATTAAAGACACTACACATTCTATTGTACATGAATAAGGCATTAGGCCAACAATGTATAGAGATTTAAAAGGCTTTTTTTAATAATTTTCTTACATTGGTAAAAAAACTTGATGGTAAAATACATAGAGATTGAATTTTGGCTTTTACAAAATCATTTAAGCACTTAATATGAGGAGATGCAATCGTAAAGCTTGCCACATGATTCTAGTGGTTTGATCCATTTTAAACTAGTTTTCATATAATATGGACATAACAATGAGACAAAAACCTTAGTACTAAAATTAAACAAATGATTGAATACCTTTTAAATCGCCATCAATGCATGGGCTTAGTTAATTGAGCATTTTCTAGTTTTATCTCACACTTGTAAAATGCATGGGTTTAAAGAGTAAAACACTTGTTCAAACTTGCTTTTGCTTTGAGAAGAAGAGGAATCCAAGCCAAGGTTCTTCTCCTCAAGTATAAACATAGAAATCAAATCTGCAAAGTCAAGGATATCATCCCTTGTATTCATAGATAACCTAAAGCTTTTGTATTCATCTTCAAGTCCATCTAAACATGCATGTACAACATTATCATCATCAATTACCGCACCGATAGATCTAAGAGCTTCCATAGTACTCTTGATCTTCAAGGCATAATCATTAATGGATAAATTCTCTCTTTTCACTTGGTTTAGCTCTGACTTAAGCTGTAGCTTTCTAGCCTTTGTATTTACTTTGAGCAACCTTGACAATTTCTTCCATGTAATAATGGGGGTTTCAAATTCCTACAAATAACCCATCATGCTATTTATGACACTGATAGATAGCCAATACATGACTATACTTTGTGTTTACTCCCAATCTTTCTTAGCCTTTAACTGTTCTGCAATAATCAATAGCACATTTGGTTCAACTAGAGTGTTAAACAAGGGGGAGTGATGCATTAGCCCTTATATTGTAGCATAGCATGTTAACATATCAAGCTCATACTATTCTCTTGTTAGTATATATGACCGACATTAGCCGTGTCCAGCTGTATCAGCAAGTGTGGGACATTAAATAAGTCGGTGGTCTTAGACCCAGTGTGAATGGTCCTACGGACCTTAGTACTATTGTATACACTTACTCTATGTGTGTGGTTAAGTGAGTATGAATGAATAAAGAAGATGAGAGCATGCTTGCTCCTCACTCTGTCTCTGCCTCTCTCAATCTCAACATGGTATCAGAGCACCCATGACTAGGCTCTGTGGAGTGCATATGGGAAGAAGAAGACCTGAAGATTAAACTGTCAGGGTTGAAGAGAACAAAGGACTGACTGTCATTTTCCTCCATTGCTCTAACACAAGGTATGCATTTGTTCATGTGAGATTCTATGCTTCATGGCAGCAGTGAAGACTTGTCTGGGAGTCTTTGGGAGCATCCTTAAGCACATTTGAGTGCTCATCATCATCATTATCATCAACAATAGCTGCTAGTCCAGGATCTGAAAATAGCGTGATTGCACCTGTTTATGTTGCTGCCTTCATGGTCTGCAAATCATCAACTCCATCATCCATGGACTGACACACAGCTTGTCTATGCTCTTTGGAAGGTCATTGAAGTTCTGGATATGTCAATACTTGATCATGGACTCATTAATGATCTTGAAGGACTATTCACAGATCTAGAATAAATGATGGACTGCTGTATACAAGTAACATACAACAGGTATGCATCTCTAACATGAGACAGGAGCATTCAAACATGCTCAAAAGCATCATTGAAGCACATATATATGCCAGGAAGACATATTGACTTGATGTCATGTATTGGAGCTGGAATTATTTGAGATCTGTGAGTTTATGACAGGCTGAAAACTATCATAAACTGTCATCAATATATACTCATTGGTCTTGAAGAAATACACACCTTCTGTTAGCTTCAGGAAGATGTATGGTATGGGATATGGATGTTGAATGTGTTGGGGATTAAAATAAGCATTGAAGGCTTTTAAAACTGAAATTTGAAGCTGAAATTGAATGCATTTACATTGTCTTGGCTGGGTACAAACTGTAATTGCAATGTATGCAACTGGCTATTGAAGACATCTTGTTTATGGGTGCCCATATGGTCATGCAGTGACCTTGACACTTTAAAGTGGATGTTTGGCATGTTTTTGAGATAGTTTGGAGCTAAAAAGGCTTGAACTCACTGAGCATTTGCCGAATGCAATCTATGAGCACGAAGTTTGACACCTATACTTGCTGATTATGCACTGTTTTGTGCCCGTATGGTTATGCTTGGACTGCTACATGTACTAGCAGCTGTCTATGAAGGTTTGGGACATGTATGATATGTATATGACTCAGTTTTGGCTTTGAATAAGCTGCTGGTCACTAACAGGTTACAGTTTTCAAACTATATGTATTTATCCTGGCAGTGAGGTTGTAGGAGTTTAAGCTAAAGCAACTCCAAAGCATATGTCTTGACTGTTATACTTATGAGTTAGACCACTGGTTGTGGACTATTTTGAGCTGTTATTGGGCTAAAATACCCTGGTTTTTTACTGCAATTAATTGCAAAAAATTGTCATAAACAGTTGAGGATTGAACTTGGTCAGTCATACTTGTTGGCTTGCAGAAAGTCAGGCAGTGACTAAATAGTGTCTGGTACAACATGGCTAATGCAGAGAGGACTGACAACATAACCCAGATAGTGGGGGAAAAGCTTGGCAGTAACAATTATGCCATATGGAAGTTCCGCATGGAGAACTTTTTAATAGGGAAAGGCTATTGGGAGTTGGTGATTGGAGCGGAAGCTGAACCTGAGCTCCCAGATCGACCTACGGCTGATCAGAGACTTGGATAGAAAGAGCTCGTAGAGTCTTGCACTTGCTCTCTTTATGTATCTCAGATGTCATGGTAATGCAGATAATGAACTGCAGCTCTCCTAAGGATGCATGGGACATTTTGGTCAAGTATTATGGCACAACCACAAGTGCCAGGAAGATACGGTTGAAGCAGAAGTTCAACAACATGGAGAGGAAGAGCAGATCTATACAGGATTATGTCACGGAGGTTAAGACCATTGCGGATCAGTTGGCATCTATTGGTTCACAGGTTGAAGATGAAGACATGGTTGCTGTGACTTTGAATGGCTTGGGGCCTGAGTATAAGTCTTTTGACACTTCTGTGTCTGTGCGGGCTGAAATGCCTGATTTCAATGAGTTGGTTGCATTGCTTATCCATGAAGAGGTTAAGCTTGGCTTGGCTGCAGGATCTAGCAGTTCTAAAAACAAGGATGCAGTTTTCTATTCCAATCAATGCGGCCGTGGAAACCGTGGTAGAGGCTATGGATTTGGCAGAGGAGGCCAGCAAAATGCATCCTATGGCAATAACAATCAGCAAGTATCGAATGCAAGAGGTGGTGGAAACTTTAGAGGCAGGGGGAGATCTAGCCCTAGAGCTAAAGTCTCCTGGCAACAGCAGCATCCATCTGACAATCCGGATAAGGATAAGGATTGTCATTACTGCGGGAAGTATGGGCATATTGCCAAGGACTGCTGGAAGAAGCAGGGCAATCAAAAAGGCAAACGACATGGACATTTTGCTACATCTAGTCAGGCAGATGATACTTCAGGAGATAGATTGTTTGCCATGCAGTATGTAAAAGATAGAGTTGCTAAAAGATCCACTGATGATGCAGTTTGGTATATTGATTCAAGGGCATCGAACCATATGACTCCTCATGGTGATTGGTTCACTGATATGGTGGCTGAAAAAATGGCTATGTCTATACAGGTGATGACACGCAGCATAGCATTGAGCATAAAGGCAAAGTGCCTCTTGCGGTTCATGATGGCAAAAAGAAAAATTTGCATAATGTACTGCATGTTCCTTCGATTACGAAGAACCTACTATCTGTTGGTCAGATGATGGAGCAAAACTTGCAGGTTAGATTCAACGAGCATGGTTGCTTTATTGAAGAGTTTGGCAATGGATGCAAGTTGATAACTCGCGGTCACAGGAATGGGAGAATGTTTACTCTTGATGCTACCTTGCCAGAGCTGAATTCAGCCATGTTTGCCCATGGTTCTGGCACTATTAGAGACTTGGAAATTTGGCACAAGAAAGTGGGGCATGTAAATTTGCAAAGGCTACAAATTATGCAAAAAAAACAGCTGGTTATAGGTTTACCCAAGTTCCAATATTCAGATATTGGTCATGTATGTGATGCTTGCCAGTTTGGTAAGTAGTCAAGGTTGCCATTTGTCAGGCATGTAAGGTAGAGTACACATCCATTGCAGTTAGTGCACTCTGATGTTTGGGGGCCAGCCCATAATGCATCCATGGGAGGCTCGAAGTATTATGTGACATTCATTGATGATTACAGTCGCTATACTTGGGTTTACATTCTGAAGACAAAGGATGAGGCGTTTGCTATTTTTCAACAGTTAAAAAAGCAGGTTGAAAAGGAATTTGATTGTTATATCTCTTTCTTGAGATCAGATAGCGGTAGGGAGTATGTATCAAATGAGTTTCACAACTTTTTGGCTCAAAAATGGCATACGTAGGCAGCTTACCTGCAACTACACTCCTCAGCAGAATGGGGAAGCTGAAAGAAAGGACATGGTCTTGATGGAAGCTGTCGTGCCATGATGAATGAGAAGAAGATGCCACTCTACTATTGGGCTGAGGCTGTTATGACAGCCATGTATATCTTGAATCGGACTCCCACTGCAGGTATTCATGAGATGACACCGTTTGAGAAGCTGTATGGCTATAAGCCGGATGTAAGTCATATGAAAGTCTTTGGATGTCTTGCTTATGTGCAAATTCCAGATGAAAAAAGGAAGAAGCTGGATCCAAAAGTGCATGTGTGTTTTCATTGGATATTCGCGGGAGAAGAAGGCATACAAATGCTATGATCCCTCTACTAGGGAGACCTTGGTGAGCAGGGATGTTATTTTTTATGAGATGGGTTCTTGGTATGTATCACCAGCTACAGTGCCATCAGATATGCCTTCTACTCACGTATCCACAGTTGATATGCAGTAGATCATTGCTATGACAGGACCTAGTAGTCAGACAGCATCCCCATGGACAGGGAGATTGAGGAGCTCACCGTCCACTGACACCAGTATGTCATTGAGGGGGAGATATGATGTCGCAGACAAAGGAAAAGAGAAAGTTACTAAGGATGTATCTAGGATGATGACACATGGTAGAATGACTTCTGGATATGAGACTACTGACACTTTAGACAGTGAACTTGGTATTCCGACTGTCTATACGCCTGGTGCAAGGCAGAGCAAGTACATTCCGCCTCATGAGAGAGGGGAATCGAGCAGTGCATTATGCTTACATGACAAAAGTGATGGAGATCAAAGAACTAGGTACATATGCTGAAGCAGTGGAAAATGAGAACCGGTGTGCAGCCATGGATGAAGAAATGAATCCCTTGGTTGAAAATAAGACATGGGATCTTGTGCCACTGCTCGAAGGAAAAAAGACCATTGGCTGCAAATGGGTCTACAAAATCAAATGCAAGTCAGATGGCAGTGTGGAAAGGTACAAAGCCAGGCTGGTTGCTAAGGGGTATGCCCAACAGTATGGACTTGATTATGAGGAAACATTCAGCCCTGTTGCCAAGATGGCAACCATACGCACTGTGATTGCCTTAGCTGCTGCTAGAGGCTGGAAATTATAGCAGATGGACATTAAGAATGCATTTCTTAATGGTGACTTAGCAGAGGATGTCTATATGGTTCAGCCAGAAGGGTATGTTCATCCTGATTTTCAACATTATGTATGCAAGCTAAAAAATGCACTGTATGGGCTGAAGCAGGCTCCGAGAGCTTGGCATGCTAGGATCAGTAACTACTTGCAGAGGTTGGGATTTACTGTTGTAGGGCTGATCACAGCCTATTTACAAAGAAGACTGACAGTGGCTTGGTAGTGCTGGTCATATATGTTGATGATTTGATGATCACTGGTGATGATGACTTGGGCATACAGTATGTAATGAAGATGCTGAAATCTGAATTTGACATGAAAGATCTCGGTGAGTTAAAGTACTTTTTGGGTATTGAGGTAATCAAGGCTGAAAATGGTTTATGGCTAATGCAGAAACATTATGCCATGGAAATGCTGAAGACGTATGGCATGACTGAATGCAAACCATTGGATACACCCCTTGATCAGAATGTCAAGTTGGACATTAGCACTGGAGTTGAAATTCAGGATATGACTATGTACAGGCAGATGGTTGGAAGTCTAATCTACTTGACCATCACTAGGCCAGATTTGAGTTATGCAGTTGGGCTCATAAGTCAGTTTATGCAGAAGCCCATGAAGCCACATTTGGATGCTGTTAGGCGGATTATGAGATATGTTAAGTCCATTGTAGATTATGGGTTGCTCTATATGAGAGATAAGCCCTTGAAACTAGTTGGATACACAGATGCAGATTGGGTAGGATGCTCATATGATCGCAGATCTACGAGTGGTTATGTTTTTGGCCTTGGAAGTGGCATGATCAGTTGGAGCAACAAGAAGCAACCAACGGTTACATTGTCTAGTACTGAGGCAGAGTACAGGGGTGCTGCATTGGCAACATGTGAGATTTCATGGCTACTCAAGCTTATGGCTAATTTGGATATTCAGGTGGATGCTCTAGTGACCTTATTATGTGATAATCTCAGTAGTGTACTCCTAGCAACGAATCCAGAACTATTGTATACACACTCTATGTGTGTGGTTAAGTGAGAATGAATGAATAAAGAAGATGAGAGCATGCTTGCTCCTCACTCTGTCTCTACTTCTCTCAATCTCAACATAGCCACACTTCATTTCCCTAAATATAATGTTGGTTTGGCTTCTCCCCTAAATGTATTGCTAGTTTGGCTAATGTTCTACTATGCATGTGATCACGATTAGTCGATTCTAATTCTAAGTAGTAACATAGAAAGTTGACTGAATTGTCATTCCATCTATTCATCAAATGAATCATTGGGACCTCCATCTACTTACTTTCCCTCCATGCACTTAGCAAGATTTAGCTATCCAAGTCATTTATGATACTATTTTCTTTTGGCATTTAAAGACAACTTCCTTAATTAGAATGTTATACATGGTTTGTTACATGATTCTTTTAAATACAATATATCAATCAAAAGATAATACAAAAATAAGATTTTCCTTGCAAAAAGGATTTTCATAAATATACTTTGAATAGATACTCTCACCAACAACTTGATTCAACTCAATGGTGACCAATTCTTATTTATTTTGATAACCTTGGATTCAACGTTCCAATATCCCTGATTGAGTATCCACTAAGGGATTGCACACCCCATCCTAGGCAAGTAACAAAGCATCAAACTATCAAATTTCCATATTTAAGCTCAACATTCAACATCTCTACTCCTCCAAGGGACATTGCACATTAGGGAAGGCTCCCATCACAACCTAGCTTGTGCCCACAATGCTAAGCAACTTTATTCTTAAGAATACTATCCAATGGGCGACTCAATCACCCCATGGACTGCCAATTCTTATTCTAGTCACCTAACGAAAAGTTTGTTTTAGCTCAAAACAACAAGCCTATAACGAGGAGAGGACATGGAAAAGGGACTATGTGGGGCCATGGACCATGAAAGGTAGATCTCTCTCCTTTAATACTAGAGCCACAAGTGGAGCAATGCCCCTAGCCATAGCCTAAGCCACATTTTGAAGCACAAGTATGAGAAATACAACCTCAACAAGCACCCAAAGGACAAGTGGAGCAATGCCCCTAGTCATAGCCTAAGCCCCATTTTGAGGCACAATCATGAGAAATACAACCTCAACAAGCACCCAAAAGGACAAGAGCCATTAGAAGTACGAACAACATAGTGAGCTCCAATGATAGGGGTGCTTGCACAAAGGAGGAGGAGGAGAAAGAATTATCACTTGGTTGCACATAGTACAATCCACAAATAATGAAAAAGTAATTTACTTCTCATAAGATGTGTATTTTTAAAGAAGTCATTTGGTCTCACAAAGACAGAGTATTCTAGGCCATCCAAGAAGTAGCTAAAACTTGCCTTATCTCTCTCTTTGAAGATGCCAATTTGTGTACTTATAGTTGGTTGTAATGCTAAGGAGGAAGTGATATTAAATAGGGAAATACAATTCTACTATGCTTGTATATAATGTATCCACTTTAGAAGTCTATCATAAAGAGATCTCCCATTTGGCCCTATCTTTGCATGAGTTTGGGTTACATACTAGTATGTTATCGGTCTTATCATGAGATAATGTGGAGGCAACATACTTTTTGTTTTAGAGTTGTTTAATTGAATGTATGAAGCTACACATTCTACCTTCAAATTTATTCATACACACACACACACACACACACACACTCTCTCTCTCTCTCTCTCTCTCTCTCTCTCTCTGTGTAATTGATGTCTTCTAAACACACACACACACACACACACACACACACACACACACACGGAAAATGAATTAAAATAAAACCAACTTGAACCTCTAAAGGCTTTTTTTCACCATGTGGTCCATCCCTTTAATGTGCTAGCGTGCTTTTGATTAGTTATGTTATGACCTTTTGAAGTGATCAAATGCTGAGTATAAAAAGGCATTTAGAATTGGTCTTTTTGCTTCATAAATTATTTTGGTTATAAATTACTTGAAAGAGGACTTATGAAATGTTGAAATAAACATTAAAATTCATATTTTCTTTTTAGAAAGATAGCATGGGATCAAGAAGGGTAGTTTCTAAGCATGACATGTGTGAAAGTATGTTAAAAACATTGTCTTTGAGATGTGATGGACTGCATCATCTTATGATTTCATACTTGTAGTAGGTGAATGAATATCTTACTACTATATTATTTTAGCTCAGCAAGCCCCAAACCTCTAGAGGGCTTCCCGAACCTGCCTCCTTTTCCAAACCTCCCTCCCCTTCCCCTCCCCTCTTTCTCACGTGCAATATCTCATTTTCTCTTCCCCCTCCCTTTTTTCATTAAAGCTTCCCCTACCCCCCCTCACCTCCCTTTTTTAAATTAAAACCCCCTCCCCTCTCTCTCACATATAATCTCTCTTTTTCTTTTCCCCCTCCTCTTTTTAATTAAATTCCTCACCCCTCCCCCCTCTCTCTCATGTGTAGGGCCTAGGTTCTCTCTCTCTCTCTCTCTCTCTCTCTCTCTCTCTCACACACACACACACACACACATTAAACTTCTAAATGTAAACTGGAGAAACAAAAAGTTTACATTTAGAAGTTTTATATATATATATATATATATATACAAAGAGTAAAAAAGAAAGAAGAGAAGAGGGAGGGAGGGAGAGAGAGGGGGAACAAAGAGAAAGAGAATTATAGAGAGGAAATATAAAATTTAAGAGAGAGAGAGAGAGAGAGAGAGAGAGAGAAAGAAAAAATGAAAAAATAGGAGAGAGAGAGAGAGACTGAGAGAAGAAAATGAGAGAGAGAGAGAAAATAAGAAGAAGAAGAGAGAATTTGAATACAGTGAGAGAATTATAGTGAGAGAAAATATAAAATTTAAAAGAAAAAAAGAGAATTATAGAGAGATGAAATATAACATTTAAGAGAGAGAGAGAGAGTAATAAAAAATGAAAAGAGAAGAGAGAGGGAGGAGAGAGATAGAGAAGAAAATGAGAGTGAGAAAAGAAGAAGAAGAGAAAGAATTTGAACACATAGAGAGAATTATAGAGAGAGAAAATATAAAATTTAAAAGAAAGAGAAAAATAAAAATTTAAAGAGAAAAAAAGATAAAGAAAAAAGAGATTTTAAAAAAAATAAAGAGAGAGAGAGAGAGAGAGTGAGTGTGTGTGTGTGAGAGAGAGAGAGAGAGAGTGTGTGTGTGTGTGTAAAATATACAAAGAGCAAAAAAGAAAGAAGAGAAGAGGGAGGGAGAGAGAGAGGGAACAAAGAGAAATAGAATTATAGAGAGAGAAAATATAAAATTTAAGAGATAGAGAGAGAGAAAAAGAAAAAAGGAAAAGAGAGGAGAGAGAGGGGAGAGAGACATAGAGAAGAAAATGATAAGAAGAAGAGAGAATTTGAACACAGAGAGAGAATTATAGAGAGAGGAAATATAAAATTGAAAATCTTACTACTATATTATTTTAGCTATAGATTCGGAAAGCCCCGAACCTCCAAAGGGCTTCCCGAACCTGCCTCATTTTCCAAACCTCTCTCCCCTTCCTCTCCCCTCTTTCTCACGTGTAATATCTCATTTTCTCTTCCCCCTCCCTTTTTTCATTAAAACCTCCCCTACCCCCCCTCACCTTCCTTTTTAAAATTAAAACCCCCTCCCCTCTCTCACACACTTATAATCTCTCTCTTTCTTTTCCCCCTCCCATTTTAAATTAAATTCCTCCCCCCTCTCTCTCATGTGTAGGGCCTATGTTCTCTCTCTCTCTCACTCACTCACTCACTCTCACTCTCACTCCTTATTTTAATTAAACAAAAAGTTTACATTTAAAAGTTTAATCTAAGAGAGAAAGAGAGAGAAATATACAAAGAGCAAAAAAGAAATAAGAGAAGAGTGAGGGAGGGAGAGAGAGGGGAAACATAGAGAAAGAGAATTATAGAGAGATGAAATATAAAATTGGAGAGAGAGAAAAAAAAATAAAAAAGGAAAAGAGAGGAGAGAGGGGAGAGAGAGTCAGAGAGAAGAAAATGAGAGAGAAAGAGATATATATAAAATAAGAAGAAGAAGAGAAAGAATTTGAACACATTGAAAGAATTATAGAGAGGAAAGATAAAATTTAAAAGAAAGAAATAGAATTATAGAGAGATGTAATATAAAATTTAAGAGAGAGAGAAAAAGAAAAAAGAAAAGAGAGGAGAGAGGGGGGAGAGAGAGATAGAGAAGAAAATGAGAGATAGAAAATAAGAAGAACAAGAGAAAGATTTTGAACACATAGAGAGAATTATAGAGAGAGGAAAGATAATATTTAAAAGAAAGAGAAAAAGAAAAAATTCAAAGAGAAAAAAAGATAAAGAAAAAAAGAAACTTTCTTTTTAATTAAAATAAAGAGAGAGATATATATACAAAGAGCAAAAAAGAAAGAAGACGAGAGGGAGGGAGAGAGAGAGAGAGGGAACAAAGAAAAAGAGAATTATAGAGAGAGGAAATATAAAATTTAAGAAAGAGGGAGAGAGAGGAAAAGAGAGGAGAGAGATATAAAGAAAAAAATGAGAAGAAGAAGAGAGAGAATTTGAACACAGAGAGAGAATTATAGTGATAGAAAATATAAAATTTAAAATCTTATTACTATATTATTTTAACTATAGGTTTGGAAAGCCTCGAACCTCCAGAGGGCTTCCCGAACCTCCCCCCTTTTCCAAACCTCCCTCCCCTTCCCCTCCCCTCTTTCTCACATGTAATATCTCATTTTCTCTTCCCCCTCCCTTTTTTCATTAAAGCCTTCCCTACCCCCTCTCATCTCCCTTTTTAAAATTAAAACCCCCTCCCCCTCTCTCTTACACTTATAATCTCTCTCTTTCTTTTCCCCCTTCCCTTTTTAATTAAATTTCTCCCCCCTCCCCCCCTCTCTCTCATGTGTAGGGCCTAGGTTTCTCTCTCTCTCTCTCTCTCCCCTTATTTTAATTAAACAAAAAGTTTACATTTTAAAGTTTAATCTAAGAGAGAGAGAGCGAGAGAGAGCAAAAAAGAAAGAAGAGAAGAGGGAGGGAGGGAGAGAGAGGGGGAATAGAGAGAAAGAGAATTATAGAGAGAGAAAATATAAAATTTAAGAGAGATAAAGAAAAAGAGAAAAGAAAAAGAGAGGAGAGAGGGGAGAGAGAGATAGAGAGAAGAAAATGAGAGAGAAAATAAGAAGAAGAAGAGAGAATTTGAACGTAGTGAGAGAATTATACAGAGAGTAAAGATAAAATTTAAAAGAAAGAAAGAGAATTATAGAGAGATGAAATATAAAATTTAAGAGAGAGAGAGAGGAAAAGAAAAAATGAAAAGAGAGGAGAGAGGAGGGAGAGAGATAGAGAGAAGAAAATGAGAGAGAGAAAATAAGAGGAAGAGAAAGAATTTGAACACAGAGAGAGAAAAAATAAAATTTAAAAGAAAGAGAAAAATAAAAAATTTAAAGAGAAAAAAAGAAAAAGAAAAAAATAAACTTTCTTTTTAATTATATATATATATATATATAGCAAAAAAGAAAGAAGAGGAGAGGGAGGGAGAGGGAGAGGGAACAAAGAGAAAGAGAATTATAGAGAGAGAAAATATAAAATTTAAGAGAGAGAGAGAGGAAAAGAAAAAAGGAAAAGAGAGGAGAGAGGGGGGAGAGACACATAGAGAAGAAAATGAGAGAGAGGAAATAAAAAGAAGAGAGAGAATTATAGAGATATAAAATATAAAATTTAAAAGAAAGAGAAGAAAAAAGAGGAGAGAGAAGGAAAAGAGAGGAGACAAAAAATTAAGAGAAAGGGGAGACGAAGAAAATGGGGCGGAGAGAGAGAGAGAAATGACAAGAAGAGAGAGAATATAAACATAAAGAGAGAATTATATATAGGAAAAATATAAAATTTACATACTTTAAGAGAGACTGAGGGGAGGGAGAAGCAAGTGAAAGAAGAAGAAGAAGAAGAGAGAGAGAGAGAAAACATGTAGAGAGAATTATAGAGAGAGAAAAGATAAAATAGAGGAGAAAGAGAGAAGGAAGAGAGAGAGAGAGAGAGAGAGAAGAAGGAAAAAAAAAGGAAAAAAGAGGAGAGGGAGAGAGAAGGAAAAGAGAGGAGAGAGGGGAGAGAATAAAGAGAGAGAGAGAGATAGAAGAAAAGAGGGGAGAGAAAAAAAGGAGAGAGAGAGTGAGAACCAAGAGATGAGAAAAAATAAACTAAAATAAAAGGCAAAGAAAGAGAGAGAGAGAGAATTAGACATAGGGATTTTGGAGAGAGAGAGAGAGAGAGAGAGAGAGGAAAGAGAAAGATCAGAAATGGATTGTTGAGTGAAGTTGCCGTGCGATAGCATAGCTACTTCGCTCATTGCTTCGAGGCAGTGAAGCTACTGCGAAGCGGCTTAGCGTTCCGTGCGTGCGAAGAATGCTAGTATTGATTATGGTGGCTTAATCATTGGGATCCCTTTCCCAACATGCCTTAAACAAAAACATCCTTGCTACAAATGGTCACCTCATCCATGGTCCAACAAAGTTGTTAACTCAACCCCCCGGCCTCCAAGTACATAACCACCTCTTATGGGAACAATATGCGGAAATTGGAGAGGTTGAAAGAGTGGAATAACAATCACCATTGAGCAAAAAAAAAAAGAGCATAAATATGCTTTATGAACTTATGGAGTTGTGCATTGTTGAACCACCCCAAGTGCACCAATTTCTTCCCATTCGCTCACACACACATTCTCTCACTCTTAGATTGCTATCCTTTGATAGTTTGCTTTTGCTTAATGCATATGATCTTTTAAGAGCGTCAAGCATCCCCAAGTACATACTCAACGACCGCAAGTACATAACCACCTCTTATGGGAACATGGTGTAAAAAGTAGGAGAGATTTGAAGAGTGGGATTAACAAACAGCACCGAGGAAGAAAACAGGCAAGTATAAATATGCTTTATTGAACTTACGGAGTCGTGCACTGTTGAACCACCTAAGTGCATCCTCATTCTCTCTCTCTCTCTCTCTCTCTCTCTCTCTCTCTGCCTGCGAGTCCGCAGTCTTTTCCCCTCGATAGCCTGCTTTTGCTCATGAATATGATCTTATCACAGCATCAAGCATCGGGCGCATTTCTCACTTCGTCTTCCCCCTTGCCTTCTCTTTCCAATAGTGCTGGCCATTTTAACAACAGCAAGCGCATGATATGCAGATCGCCCGTCTTTGTCTCGCACCGTCCTGCTAGCGCTATTAGCCCGTACTCTCCTTCGGCTTCCCTTTTCCCTCACAACTCCAGCGGCTCCAACAAGCCAATGAAGCCTGGCCCCGATGAAAGCGGCCTCTTAGCCTACTCCAACACCAGCTATGTCGCTCCCTTGGAGTCCCCCTCCGGCTCTTCCTTCATCGTCAGGCCCCTCGCCGAGATCCTTCGTGACCTTAACAAGCGCGTTCCTGAGCAGGTCCTCAAGGAGAGAGGAGATTCCGGCGAACCTCGAAAGTACATTCCCTGGTATGCCCCTTCCCTTCCCTATGCCATAGCGGTCATATGTTGCTTATTGACTGCGTGCATTTTGTATGAAGACGTGACAAATGTCTTCTTATGCACTGTTTGCCCGATGAATGTGCATACCATCACATATTGCATCGCGATCGTATGCAGTGCTCTGATATCGCATAGGAGTTGACCGCGTTTTGGATGGACATTTGTGTGCTAGAATAGCAATGATTGTGTCACACCTACTGCGTCAATACGATTGCACATCTTTTGACGGGTCTGTCTAATAAAACGAATCAAGCTACCATGCCTATTTCATCTCGACCTTAAAGTAATATGTACATTGACCTTGTATTAATATGCCTTGGGATCCTAAATCAATCCTTGATTCTGATCAATTCTCATTTAAAGGCAACAGCAGTGCGGACCCTTTGAAATTTTTAGCTGTACTAGCCCATGGAAGCCTCAGCCTTGCGGAAGGACAAAAAATTGTCAGGCTGCGGTGCATTGGCATATGACATCAACACTGCTGTTCAGCATTATGGTGCAATGTTCTCAGTAATTATGGACCAAACAGCTATCCTTTCAGCATAGTAATGGAAGTTCCAAAGAAATGTTCATGAAAGGCCTTATGCTTGCACTCGATCCTCCTCAGCAGGGAATGTGCAGCAGCAAGGATTTATCTCAGAGCAAGCTCTCATGCTGCAAATTCAGTAATAAGTAGGGTGTCGGTATATTGGTTGTGCAAGTGTCTCTGCGTCTTCTCTTTCTGATTTTTATTTAAATCAAAATCATGTCAGAGAAGTCAAAAAACTAATCTTGGCTCTACTGGTCAGCTGACCAGTGGTTTACCTGCATAATGACTTTCTGTTAGCAAATGCTACTTTCAATCTGATAGCAAGTCAACAGTCTCTTTTATTTGCTTGTACTCATGGGTTTCTCTTTGTATTTAGTGTTAATGCATATCAAGAACTAAGTCTGGGAATGTAAGAGGATAGGTTGAGGAGAGTTCAGAAGATCTTTATTCAAGCAAGTAGCCTCTTCTCACTACTGCTGCAGTTTCAGCATTGAATCCTTTGCATAGAGGGGTTATTATTGCAGTTTCAGCGTCAAGTCTTTTGCTTAGAGGTGCTATTGTTGCAGTTTGAGACATAGAGATGCTAGGGAAAGAACCTTCAACTTTTGCAACATGCACACATGGTAGGATGTTTAGGGTGTTATGTGTACAGGTTGCAACTGACCTAGCATAAATCAGTTATTCCAATATTGGTACTATTCAGACAGTCGGTGTGACATGCTGTAAGTCTTAAGTCATCGTAAGTTTTAGAAGTTAATTTGATAAGTACAGCTTGAGTTACTAAAGAACTAGGTTTTATTTGTGGCACAATTTTGCAAAGGAAGCTTTTGCACCAATGGGCATCTATAAAGTTAGAAATAACAAGAGAGAATCTTTTCGGCATTCCATATTTATTTTCTGGTTTAAAGATAAACATATCAGTGAAATTCGTACTTATCTTAGGTTTTGACCTATTTTCTATTTTGCTTGGTGCGTCCATGACTTCCATACATCATTGTTTGCGTATGAAATCATCATTGGACTATAATTCAGGCCCTAGACTCTGATCATGTGTGGCCCTAATTTTAATGTAATCCTAAGCCTGGTCTTTTTGAAGCACAAGAGAATGCAATCACCCTCGGCCAACTCCACATGTCTATGGTGATTGTTTGCCAGTCTCTTATGCATTTCTTGCGACTTTTGAAGAGCTCTCTTTACTTTCTTCAACACTTTCATCCATACTCTCAACATTCCTATTTGCCTCTTTATTTTTTTATTTTTTTGGGTGTTATGCAAAAAGGTGGAACCACTTGGCACCTTCAACTATCTCAAATGGAGCCTTGTGTAAAGAAACGGTCTGCCAAACATAGAGAAAATGCAAAGTGTGTGATGATATGTGGAACACTATCTGTAGAGTGCTGAATGAGAATGAATAAATAAGAAGGGGGATAATACAATCAGCAGTCCTGGAACCTCATTTCTCAAGGATCAGGGTAGAGGTGATTGAGAGTGGTGTTGGTGTTGGACTCCAAACAGTTTCCAAATTGCAGCAGCAGCAGTTTCACAGGCTGAGATAAAGATGTTGATGCAGTAGAGGGAGCAGTGTGCAGTCCTCCAAAGTCTTTGGCAAACTCGGATCAAGATGGGGCAGCGGTGGATGTAGGCACCAGCAATGGAAGCACAGCTGTGATCAAGTCAACAGCACGTGTTGCAGCTAGGAGGAGTGAGAGAACTGCTGGGAAGCCTGGAGAAACTGAAAATGCAAGCTGTAATGATGATGTCAACTAGCTGGATGGGGTCAGAGTTAGGAAAACACAAGTCTAAATCAGTTTGCTGTGCAGGTCACCTTACTGGAACAGAGGGTATGCAGCAAGGATGGCCTGGTTACCAGCTCGTAGCGGGTTGTGGCAGGCTGTGTGGCAGCTGGACACTTGTTTGATATTCTTGATTGATGGTGATGCCCTGCAGACGGGCAGTAAGCTGAGATGGAGCAGCAGCGGCTTTGGATGGCGTGTGGGGCCTGGGCAGCTATGAGGATAGAGGGCTGATGGCTGAGGGTTGAGTGGGGAAATGATTAGGGATGAAGGAAGAACAAACAACAGATACTATTTATAGCTTATTGGGGCTGTTTTAAGGAGAACGAACTAGGGATTAATGCATCGTAATTAATTTTTAGTGCAAACCCCAATGCTAGTGGCTCAACATTCCTTGGTCCAAAAAGTGTTGGCAGATGTCAGTTCACGTGTGAGTCAGTGCATGAATAGTAGGGTGGGCACATTATTTATCAGTTTTTACTTGTTGACGCTTGATATATTGGGGCTAGATTGTGGCCAACTAAGCGTTTATTGCTGGCCAACCTCCTCAATTATTCATCATCAGCATACTTAGACATTTGCAGGTCTTGGTCAAGAGAGGGAGCCAATGCCAATGCCCACTCAGCCCGTGACTCATTGTTGTCTTGTACTGTCCCTTGTCTTGATATATGGATTCCATTTCCTAAGCATTCTTCTTATGGGTTCTCTTTGTAGTGTTCATTCTTTTCTTTGTAGTCTCTCTTTTGTCTTTTGTGTTGTGTAGTCTATTACAATAGATTCTTATGTTTCCATCATTGTATCCACTTCTAACAAGATGTGTCCAAGACAGTGAGTAGGTCACGACTCACATCTCCACCCTCTTTGATACTTGAAATGTCCCACCCAAAGAAATCAAGGTTTTGGACCAAGGGTTCCTTGATGGGCTATCCAAGGTATAGTTGCTGAGGGTTTTAGAAATGGAAGGTATGAAATGGGCTTTCGAAGTTTTGTACAAGTTTCTTAAAAAATATACTTAAGTTCCATGGGCTAAAACAAAACGTATATTAAAGACGATTCAACATTTTATACAAAATCTAAGTGAACAATCAACAAACCAACAATTTACATAATATATATATGGTACACCGTATTCTACAATTCATTTTCCAGAATTCAGATTTCAAATTTCATGAATATAAAAGAAGCATGATGCTATAGATTTGGTGAAACATATAAACTGCAATCAATCAGAATAGCAATAATAATCTATGTCTCGATAGGACATCAAAATGAATCCATGACCATGTGACATGAGACTTGTCACATGAATAATAAAAGCTTCTAATAAGCATATTCAAATTCAAATGACAATGAGATTAGAAATCCCAAGTTAAGTACCATAAATCTTGAGTCCTAAATGAACGAATGTAAGGAGTTACTTTTAATAGGCCATAATGGATGACTAGATTTGACTTTAAAAGTCATTGATTGATTCTTTAATAAAATGAGTCAACAAAAAATATGTGAGTATAAAGATCAACTTGGATGTTTCCTATCTTTTCAAAATGCCTACCTTTTTCATCTATTAGTGAATCCAATCAACCACTCCTTGACAAGGTTAAAAGGGAGACATGCTTACATAGTACAAAGAGTTTTTGTGAGAGTGTGCAATGGAAGAGGAAACACGATCATGGAGAGACATGGGAAGAGAAAGATTGCAATGAAAGAAGAAAATGGAAGAATAAATTTTGCATTGAATTCGAAAAGAATGGTGAATACAAGGATTGATAAGTTGCTCTAATCACATGGTTCAGCTATGATTGGCTTAGGTCAAGTGTAGGGCAATCCAGGCTGTAGTTAGAGGGGGTTAGTGTGTCAATTTGCAGCCCATATAAACTAATCCATGTACTCATCTGAGCATACCAACAATGTCTTTCACCATCTGTTGCTAGTTGTCGAGAAGAGGCCAAGGCTAGCTGTTGGCATCGATCTTGGGGGAGCTCCCATAGTCTATGTATGAAAGTCACTACTTGGACCAAGGCCTCAACCACCATGGCTCTCAACTTAGCTTTGATAATCTCATGTGGGATTAAGCTCTTTGCTCGTATCATATGTGAGATCATCATGACCAGTGATCTTTACATATGCTCCCACCCATCATAGTATTCCTTCTGTGGCTCATCCTGGTCTCCCAGAGCTTGTCTCCTTGCATGGAAGAGACTCTGACCCCAAATAGCTGCCCCATATAGGGGAGTGGGTGTAACCAAGGTGTCAAAAGGCCATAGTTTGGTGCGCAGTTCATGAAATTGTATGTGAGCACATTGTCTCTCCAATGCACCTAAGGCTGCATATGCTTTTGCCAAACGAGCCTTCGATGTCTCTCTCCAAGAGCCCAAATAAACATACTGCTTGACCATCCCCACTGGCTCTCCATTGAAAGCAAAGTGGTGCTCAGCTCTCGTCATCCAATGAGCTGAAGTGTTAAATACCATAGCTTTAGTTTTCCCAAGTACAATATCATTTGCGTCAAGCAGTAATGGTATTAGTACTCCAGCTAGGCTAGCTTTGGGCACACCAGTTCTGTCCACATATTCTGAAATTTCATCTATGTATAGCCCAAATATTGTCGGTGAAAGTGGGCAACCTTGTTTCACCCAATGGTGCTATTGATTGTATCTGAGATGCCCTTAGGTGTCCGTACTCTGCTTGTCATTGTCTCAATAAGGTATAGATACCCTAGTGTATGTGAAACCAGCCTTCCTTACGTGGATGGGTGGTGAATCCCTAATTATAAATTAATTACAGCAGCAAACAATTAATGCAAATCTGAAAATACAAATTTACCTACTGATCTTGGACAATGCACACTTGATTGGCCCCAAAATTGGCGCCCCTTTTGGTATTTCTTTAGCTTTATTGAAGAAGAAGTTGATTTACAATGGGATTCTCCCGATCCCCTTCGCAATCCAAACTCCCCTTGCTGTCCAAAGTGACCAACAAGTCTTCAATCTATTTTGCCCCTTGATTTGGGCACTTAATTGGCCTTCACCCACTTCATAGACGATGGAAATGCCCCAAATTCAATGGTTGGCTAGTCCTCCAGCTGAATTTAGCTGAAATTCACCTTCAGCCTTGAAAAATCCAAGTCTTGGAGCTTTTTTTTTTGGCACGCTTCTTGAGGCTGCTGCTAAACCCTAATTTTTGCTATAAATTAGGGTTTATAGCAGAGAAATTTGTAATTTCTCTGCCTCCAAGGGTCCAAATGCTGAGATCTTTGGAACAAGGTTGTGAAATGGTTGGGAGATGAGAGAGAAAGCTGTAGAGAGAGAAAATTCAGAGTTTTGTCGCGAAGAATGAGTGAAAATCAATCAAATGCAGCTGTTGTCCTGGCACAACAGCATGTAGATGCAAAGAACTGAAGAAAATCAGTCATTTACTACTGCTGCCCTATCTCAACAGCCTGTAGATGCTGTCACCTGCTGTTGATTGGTCTTCTCCTGCCCCTGGCTGCCTCAAAAGTTCCTCCAATACTGCAAATCAGACCAACAGCATCTCCCTCTCTCTTGCGTAGGTTGAATATACTAAAAATGCCTCTCTCCAGCCTCTAAAGACGTTTTTCAGTCTTGCATGGGCATTTTTGACAAGTGGCAACCTTCTCCAAATGGTTTTTCCAGCATTATCCATAGTTAAATATTAATTTTCAATCTTTAAATATTGAAAATTAATCTAATAATTATTTTGGTGCCTTGAAAGATAATCTGACTAGCCAATAATTAAATTGGCTAGGCATCTTCCACTCTCGAGAGTCTCTACACCATCTTTGAACATTAGATTGGCGTTAGGTGCCATTAAACGCCACTTCTCTAGTGTTACCACAACTGACACTTATGGCCAAATGAATGACCTAGGCCAACAATTGGCACCAGATACCACCAAGTACCTGTGCGGCATAACGTATAGCAACTTTTGCCTTTGACATTTCGTGATTTCCTTGGGTCTCGGGCTCGTAAATTTACTTTAACCCCAGTTACATCTCATATGTGCAACATTTACTTAACCACGTGATTAACAATTAATCCACATATTAAGTGATGTTTCAAAAATACATGTCCTCATGATAACTCTCCCCCTTGAAATCCTTGCAATTGTCCTTGATTGCATTGCCAAATGCATCAAAAGCAAAGTACTGCACCAGAATTTTCCATAGGGCATCATAGTCAACACAACATTGCGCATTGTTGTTCAACCATTCCATACGTCCAATATATGCTGAAAATTACCAGCCAACATAACATAACATAAGACTCACAAAGAATCTCAAAAACAGTGTCAGATTATCATGTGACATGTCCATTTCTCATGAGCTCAACTCATCTGGCAAAACCAAACCATAGCATAGCATAACCAAGCATAAACCATGGCTAAAACATCAATGGCATCATAACATATACTGTTGTCCATGGAACTAGATGTATATGTAAACCATTGAAAACTGAGCATAATTTGATCATAAACTGATCACTTGCTGATCTGAGAACTGATCAAAAACTGTTGCAAATGTGACCCCAAACTGATCACAAACTCATTGCAAAAACTAACCAGCAATCAATGCAAAAACTGATCCAAAAAGTAACCATAAACGGTTCTCAAGCTGATCAAAATTTGAGCTGAATACCACTTAATATTAATGATTATATGCTGAAAACCAACATTCGATAATCAGCCCTTGATGATCATTAATTGATGCTACATCAAGCATAACCAATGCGATACCAAGCATAACTGATTACACACCGAGCATAACAGATGCAAATGTACAGTTTTAGAGCTGTAGTGAAAACCATACCAATCTGCATACCAAACATAGTGACTAGTACACTAAATAGTGATCTCTTGACAAACATATTGTTAAGCTACAGTACCCTGAATGTATGCTGAATACATTCGAGATCCACTACTTCTAGAGCTGTCCATTATTGAGGAGCGGAGGTGCTAGCTCCCTCACAAGCATCAGGTAATACTTTTTTGGACCTTTGCTCTACTGAACCTGATTGAGCCCGAGAACTAAAGTCGGCTCTAACTGGAAAGCATCAAGGTAAAGTTGCAACAACTGAGGATGGTCTGTCAAGTCATCCTCCTCCATCCATTTGGCATCCATTGGTGAATAATTCTGAAACTTCACCAAGTACCTTCTGGAAACCTTATCCATGATCTTCCTCTCTTTGTGTGCCAAAACCTGCTCTGGCACCAGTATTTCATCGAGCTCTTCATCCTTTGGCTGAATTTTAGTAGAGACATCCTCTGGCACATCTCCATGAAAAGGTCTAAACAAGCTCACATGAAAGGCATTGTGTAACCACCAGTGTGGAGGCAATTTTAGCCTATAGTATGCATCACTGATCCTCTCCAACACTCATTTCCATTATCACTTTTATCCATAGTGAAGACTAAGTAAGTTGAAAGATGATTTTTCATTACTTTGGAAATAGCAGAAGTAGATACAACAGGGACAGATTCCCCTTTCAATTTTACATCCAAAGTATGAACTTTACATTTATGGAAGAGGATCACACTCTTATCATGAGTATCAATCACTGCATGCACACGATGACACCAAGGCATACCAAGCAAGACATCACATCTTTCCAATGGAGCAATAAAGAACTCTTTGCTGTCCACATAACTTTGAATGTGTAAACGAAGTTTTCCAATGATAGGAGTGACCAGCTCTGCATGTCCCTTGCATGCCATACCAATCTCACCCATGGGCCCCATCTCATCCTCTTCGATGCCTAAATGGGCTGCCATATCAAGAGAGATGAAATTTGACCGTGCCCTTGGATCAGGAAAAATCAATGCATGCTGATCTTTGATTTTGCCCCATGTCCTGCAAAGTTAAGTACTATCCTGACTAGGCTGATCTGCCACTACATCAAGCAATAAACTAGAAGTGGTTTTGCCTTTCTTTCCCTTATTATCATCCTTTTCAGCTTGCTGTTTATTAGGATAGCTGTGTGCCATATGCCCTTCTTGCTCACAAATATAGCATTTATTTACAGCCACCTGCTCCTTATGTCGTGCATCACTTTTCCCACTCTTTCTTTGCGATCTGTTCCTCTTTCCGGCCCTATTTTTAGATCTGCCCTGATTTTCAGCTTTATTTTCAGATCTACCCTTTTTCTCAGCCTTTACCTCTTTGACATGTGACTTGGCATCATCGTTGTGGAATCTTGCATCCTCTCCACGCAGCAATGTGTTGGCTGTAGTAGCAGTTTCTATAAGCTGAGACATGTTGGAAACAGTGGACTTAATGCAAAAATCACGAATACCCTTTGGCAAACCACAAATATACTTCTCCACCTGCTCATGGAGGGATACTATGCGATAAGAAGTAACTGGCAGCAATGCATCCCAAAACTTCTTATTATACTGATCTAAGTTCTTGCAGTCTTTGGAATTCAACTAATTCCAAGCTGTCATAATGTCTACTTCAAAGGTACTTGTCAACCAATTTGAAGCAAACGTTTGCTTGAACTGGACCCAAGTGGTAGGTGACTTCCCTTGAATAAGAAGTGTAGACCACCACTGCAATGCATTTCCCTTCAAAAATGTGGTTGCCTTACGTATCATACATGCTTATGTGAAGTTGCCTTCAGAATAGGTTGCATCAAACTGCTGAATGAAAACAAGTGCTTTCAGCCTATCTTGTGCACCATTGGAAGGCTCAAACTTCACGCTTTTGCCACCTTCATCATAGTCCTTCAATGGACCTATGGGAGTTAAGTTATCATAAATGGGCTGCTGCAAAAAGGGTGCATTGACTATCTTTGCATAAAAACCAGTACTATTTAAAGCACCTACATGACCAGCACCAAATCCTTGTGCTCCAACAGTCCCTGGGGGTGCCGATACATATCCATATGGCTTGATTTGTGCCTCAAGCATCATGCTTATGCTACCATACATGGGACTAGGCATTCCACGTGCATTACCCGGCTACATTGGGTGTTGTGAGCCATGCATTGGCTGTTGCATACCATAGGGATTTGTGCCATACATTCCCGTATGTGGTGCCTGTCTAACCATAGCATGAAAAATGGTACCACCACCAAAGTATCATTGCTGTCCCATGCTTGTATGTGCATAATTGCCTTATTGCCCATGTTTCCATGGATTGGCACTACGAAGTTGGCCATGCATTTGCACTTGCTTCGCCACGGATACCAACTGTTTGTGCTCATCAGGCATTTTGGGCTCTTCTAAAGAAGGCTTAGGCATTTCCTTCGGTTCTTGTGGCTGTCCCGAAGCTGTAGAAGGTGTCTTCTTCTCTTTGCCTTTGCTGTTCTTCTTTGGGGCATTCAAGAATCAAGTAAACTGGGGATCCTTTGCCAATTCAGCAAAAGGATTTGCTGCTGTACGCATTCGATCCTTGAAGCTATCATCAAAATTTTCAGCCCCTTGCTAGTCATCAGCCTCTTTATGCATTGAAATGCCGACATTTGGGTCATCTCCCACATTTTCAGCATGCTGTCCATGCTGAGAACCATGCCCAACATCAGTCATTGCATTTCCCCCTTCACCAGGTGAATGACCAAGGAGTGATGCATCCTCTCCACTTGATCCCGTATCACCATGTGAAGACATGCTTGCTGTAATTCACTGTTAAGAACAATTTCAGCAATAATGCAATAGTCCCAAGCTGCAATCAAGTACCACGAACCCACCAATTCAAAGGATTTGATGGTACCCCGGCAATGGAACCATGAAACTAGCCTTCCTTCCGTGGATGGGTGGTAAATCCCTAATTACAACTTAATTACAGCAGCAAATAATTAATGCAAATCTGAAAATACAAATTTACCTACTGATCTTGGACAATGCACACTTGATTGGCCCCAAAATTGGTGCCCCTTTTGGTATTTCTTTAGCTTTATTGAAGAAGAAGTCGATTTACAATGGGATTCTCCCGATCCCCTTTGCAATCCAAACTCCCCTTGCTGTCCAAAGTGACCAGCAAGTCTTCAATCTATTTTTCTGCTTGATTCGGGCACTTAATTGGCCTTCACCCACTTCATAGATGATGGAAATCCCCCAAATTCAATGGTTGGCTAGTCCTCCACCTGAATTTAGCTGAAATTCACCTTCAGCCTTGAAAAATCTAAGTCTTGGAGCTTCCAATTTCTGGCACGCTTCTTGAGGCTGCTATTAAACCCTAGTTTTTGTTGTAAATTAGGGTTTATAGCAAAGAAATTTATAATTTCTCTGCCAAGGGTCCAAATGTTGAGATCTTCGGAACAAGGTTGTGAAATGGGATGAGAGAGAAAGCCGTAGAGAGAGAAAATTCAGAGTTTTGTTGTGAAGAATGAGTGAAAATGAGTCAAATGTAGCTGTTGCCCTGCCACAACAGTATGTAGATGCAAAGAACTAAAGAAAATCAATCATTTATTGCTGCTGCCCTTTCTCAACAGTCTATAGATGCTGTCATCTTGTTGTTGATTGGTCTTCTCCTGCCCCTGGCTGCCTCAGAAGGTCTTCCAATGGCTAGAAATCAGACCAGTAGCATCACCTCCCTCTCTATTGCAGGTTGAATACACTAAAAATGCCTCTCTCCAGCCTCTAAAGACGTTTTTTAGTCTTGCATGGGCATTTTTGACAAGTGGCAGCTTTCCCCAAATGGTTTTTCTAGCATTATCCATATTTAAATATTGATTTTCAGTCTTTAAATACTGAAAATTAATCTAATAATTATTTATGTACCCTGAAAAATAATTTAACTGGCCAATAATTAAATTGGCTAGGCATCTTCCACTCGCGAGAGTCTCTGCGCCATCTTTGACAATCAGATTGGCGTTAGATACCATTAAACGCTACTTCTCTAGTGTCACCAACTGACGCTTATGGGCAAATGAATGACCTAGGCCAACAACTGGCACGAGATACCACCAAGTATCTGTGCGGCATAACTTATAGCAACTTTTATCTTTAACATTTCTTGATTTCCTCGGGTCTCGGGTTTGTAAATTTACTTTAACTTGACTTATACCTCACATGTGCAACATTTGCTTAACCATGTGATTGAAAATTAATCCACATGTTAAGTGAGGTTTTAAAAATACATGTCCTCATGATAGTATCTCTACGAACACATCACTGTCTTGCATTCTTCGATGATTGCCCTCAATGTAAAGATTTGGTTTAGAGTTGTATATCCCCTCTTGAAGCCAGCTTGGCCTTTTGATCTCAGGCCATGCATTTTGGCCCATTTAATCAATGGCTGTTTCACAATAGAGCCATATATATTGGCCAGCATGTGTCCAATCATGATAGTTTTATAGTTACTTGTCAGAGTGCAGCGGTGCGGAAGTGTAAGACTGAAAGAGAGAGAACGCAGAGAGAGGAGAGAGAAAGAGACGGTGGAAGATGAAGATCTGCTGTATAAAGTGTGCTGTATACAAAGATATGCAGATATGTACACGGGCGCAGTGCACGGGACTGCGTGTCTCCACCTCGACGATGCAATCTGCTGTTCACCTCAAAGCCCGCTGCAGTCTGTACGATCTCCTGTCTGAAATCTGCGAACAGAGACGTAATCTGCACGTATCTCCAGCCTGGAACCTGCGTACAGAAGTGTAAGAAGACTGTTGGAAGATCGGCTATAAATAGCCACATCGGCTGCATTAAATGCAGCCGACTGTCCTGGTACAGGTCGGGCTGCCACGTGGCAGTCCGACTGGCTGCCGGCGGCCAGGACCTGATCGCTAACACCCCCTCTCAGAGCCTGGATGGGGCAGAAGCCTGAGGGATCTGGCATGTCTCCGAAGTAGAGCTTGGGGAAGCGCCTTCGTAAACAAATCTGCAAGATTGTCCTCCGTCTTGCAGTACTCCACAGCGATGGTCTCATCCAGAAGCTTCTCTCTGATGAAGTGGTACTGGATTTCTATGTACTTCATCCGAGCATGGAAAACAGGATTCCGTGCCAAGGCAATGCAACTCTCATTGTCACATTGCAGCAAAGTAGGACGAGTCTGGGGGCAGCCAAGCTCCTCCAATAATCTCCAAAGCCACACAACCTCACATGCGGTGGAGGATGCGGCCCGATACTCCGCCTCACTAGACGAAAGGGCTACCGTGGGTTGCTGCTTGCTACTCCATGAGATAACACCTGCACCCAAGGTAAAACAGTCACCTGTTGTAGACTGCTTGTGGTCCACATCACCAGCCCAATCCGAGTCGCTCCAACCTGCAAGTACAAGATCTGAACCACCTGTGCCTGCTGGATAATGAATCCCTAAATTAGATGTCCCCCTCAAATAACGAAGTATTCTCTGGGCAGCCTGCCAATGTGCCGTCTGAGGTTCACTCATGAACCCCGCCAAGAGACCAACAACAAAACAAAGATCAACACGAGTGTTGAGGAGCCAAATCAATGATCCAATCAACTGACGATAGCGGGAAGCATCCGCCATGGGAGAAGCTGAATGTGAAGTGGCCTTCCAGTTCGGATCCATAGAAGTAGAAATGGTTCGACAATCCTCCATCGCAAAAGAAACCAAGAGCTCCTGTACATATCTTTGCTGAGAGATGAAAATCCCCCTCTGAGATTGATAAATCTCATGGCCCAAGAAGAAATGGAGTAGACCCAAATCCATCATCTCGAACGTCTGATGTAAAGCTGCCTTCGTCTCTTTGACCTTCTGTGCATGATCACCTGTGACAATCAAATCGTCAACATACAACACAAAAAGCACACAACCAGCCTCGGAAGTGTGTACATGAAGCTGCGGATTGGCCTTGGAACATCGATATCCCAACTGTGACTGAAGGAACGAATCAATCTTCTCGTTCCATGCACGCGGAGCCTGCTTGAGGCCATACAAGGCCTTCTTCAACCTGTAGACTTTCCCATCTGAAGATTCAAAGCCAGGAGGCTGCTCTACATAGATCTCCTTCTTCAAATCACCATTGAGGAAGGCCGACTTCACATCCAACTGGTAGACAGGCCATCTCCTATGGCCAGCCAAGGCAAGAACAACTCGAATAGTCACTATACGAGCAGTGGGGGCAAAAGTGTCATGACAATCAATCCCTGGGCGCTGTACAAAACCTTTAGCAACAAGGGGAGCCTTGTGCTTGTCCAAAGAACCATCGCTAACGTACTTGGTCTTGAAGACCCATTTGACGCCAATCACCTTCTTATTTGGGGGGCGTGGCACGAGATACCAAGTGCCATTCCTCTCAATAGCCTTCAACTCGGCTTTCATAGCTTTCTTCCATGGTGCGGACTTTAAAGCCTCCTTCATTGAGGTGGGCTCTCGATCCTGCATAACACGGGTCATCAAATAATAGTTAGAGCAAACAAGCTTCGTAGAATGTGCCTGGTGCCTCGATGACCGCTGCGGACCATCCTGCAGTCCCCACTCCTCAGGGACCCCCTCGATCCTTGAATCACGGAGTGTGTCACGGGCCCAACGAGGAGGAGGCCGAACCTCTCCTCGTCTCTCTCCATCAGCTGAAGACTCTAGGATATCCACCGGTGGTAACTTCTCGGGGGTGACCGGTGGAACAGTAGACTCTGTATCAGAAACAGAATCGGAATCAAAAGGCGCGGGCTCCAAAGGAACTGTCTCGGGAGCCCAACTCTCCCCTGGATCTCCAAGAACGGGATGCTCCTCACCCGTTGCTATGGCCGGAACCTCCACGGACCGCACATCTTGACTGGTGTACACATCCTGCTTGACGGGATCATACAAACGATAGCCTTGGGACTGAGAGCTGTAGCCAACAAACACCTGTTTTCGGGAAGCTGCTTCAAATTTATCACGATGAGCCTTGGGAATGTGAATATAGGTATCACACCCAAAAACCCTAAAATAAGAAACATCGGGCTTAGTCCCAAAGTAGGCCTCAAAAGGTGTCATCCCATCAACGGCCGAAGTGGAGGATCGGTTAAGGATGTGGACTGCAGTAGCCACAGCCTCGGCCCACAGAAACTGAGGTGTTTGTCGGTGCTCCATCATGGTGCGCGCCATCTCGATCACACTTCGGTTCTTCCGTTCAAGAATGCCATTTTCTTGAGGAGTGTTGGTATTAGCAAACTCTTGGTGAATACCTTTATCTGCACAAAAACGAGCAAACTCATTAGAAACAAATTCACCACCCTTGTTGGATCGCAAGGTCTTCAATCTCCGGCCCGATCGGTTCTCCTCAAAGAGAAGCCAATCCTTGAAGTGGGAGAAGGCCTCCGACTTCAACGCCAAGAAATAGGCCTATGTCATCCTGCTGTAGTCATCTACGATCAACATGAAGTACGAGCTTTCTCTCAAGGACTCGTTCCGCATAGGGCCACAAAGATCCGTAGATACAAGCTCCATCGGGGAAAAAGACCGCCGCGAAGCTTTGTTGGGAATCGCATCCCTATGCTGTTTCCTACGAATGCAGGAGACGCATGGCTGCTGGCTCACCACTATGTCCGGCAACCCTCGAACAAGCTGTCCACGTGACACCCTCCGAAGATAATCATAGTTGAGGTGACCAAACCGAGCATGCCATAGCTTTGACTGTGTCTGAGAGGTAAGAAGATGAGTAGGGAGAGCGGTAGAAGACGTCAATTTGTAGATGCCGTTCTCCTCATATCCTGATGAGAGAACCTTCCTTGACCCACGATCAAGGACTCGCACCGAATCACTGTCAAACTCCACCAAAAGTCCAAGGGAACAAATCTTATGAACCGAAAGTAGAAGATACCCTAAACCTGGCACATGCAAGACCTCTGAGGTATGGGTACCACCATGTCCATCTGGAATAAGCTGCATCTCACCCCGTCCTGCAATAGACACCGAAGAGCTATCTCCAATGAGAATCTGCCCACGCGAAGGTCGCAACTGGGCAACACCAACTGATGAAGGAGTCATGTGCTGGGAGGCACCACTGTCAACGATCCATTCTCGAGCCTGGGGAGCTGTCATCGCAGCATAAGAAGCATTCGATGTAGAGTCCTCAATGACAGCTAGATGAAGAAACACAGCTGATGAGGGTGCAACCACCGCTCCAGAATCCTTCGTGTCCTTCTTGTTGGTGTCCTTCTTGTCTTTGTTAGGGCAATACTTCTTCCAATGGCCAGTCTTTCCACAAATATGGCATGTGGATTCTTTGTCCTTGTCCTTCTTTGACTTGTTGTCCTCCTTCTTCTTCTTTTGGTCCTTCCCCTTCTTCTGGGAGGCTTGACTTGTCAAGGCTTCCGACTTGGAAGCATGCTGTCCCTTCAGTTGTTCCTCTTGGTCCAAGACCATAGGAACCAGCTCTTTCCACCGAAGAGTAGACTCACGCCCCGAAGCAATAAGGGCGGAGTAGAAAGCACCGAATCGTGGCAGCAACTGGGACAAAAGTGTGATCGCCATGTCTTCGGAGGAAATCGGCTTCCCCGCACTCTGAACCTGCACCTGAAGCTGTCTAAGCTTGTTGATGTGCTTCTGCAATGAATAAGAATTGTTTACGGACAAGGTCCGCATCTGCACCTCCAAAGAAACCCGCTTCATAAGGGTCATCCGGTTATACATCTGATCAAGCTCCAGCCATATCTCTCGAGCCACCGTCAAGTGCTCGATGTGGGCTATCACGGTTGTAGTACAAGACAGAAAAAGAAAAGAACGAATCTGGGCATTCAGTTTGTCCCAGTGAGACTGTGCCTTGGCCATCTCCGTACGAGCATCGGAAGAGAGTTTGGACTCATCTCTCACCGAGGGCCGGTCGATCTCCTCCTGTACAAGCTCCGCTAAATCATAGGACTCAAGGATGGCCAACATCATCACGTGCTAGATGTGGTAATTGTCGCCATCGAGCTTTTGATCTGCGGGAAGAGCCGGTAAGACAGGCACCTTCCGGTCCATGATCGTCTGGAACTCCAAGTCAATCTCTGTAGACATCTTCACCTGTAATGCCTTCACAAACGCAAAAACAGCCCCTCTGACTGTGAAAACGCAGCCTGCTAGGGCTCTTTCTTCCGCGTCCCGAACCTTCTTCACCCGCCGGAGGCGATGAAAAAAGCAAAACCTGCACTTGAAAGCTGAAAACTCAGCCTTCCTCCTCTTCAAACAGCAGCAAATCCACCAACTGGGCTCCTTTCCCACGCGGCCACGCTCGCTTCAGCCTTGTTCCGAGGCGCAGCCCTCCCACTCGCCCTCAAACGCTGGAAACGCAGCCTTGTGTCGCAATGAAAAACTCCTCTTCAGGTTGGTTCTTCACTCAGCCAGCCCTTCTACACTGCTCTGATACCATGTCAGAGTGCAGCGGTGCGGAAGCGTAAGACTGAAAGAGAGAGAACGCAGAGAGAGGAGAGAGAAAGAGACAGTGGAAGATGAAGATCTGCTGTATAAAGTGTGCTGTATACAAAGATATGCAGATATGTACACGGGCGTAGTGCACGGGACTGCGTGTCTCCACCTCGACGATGCAACCTGCTGTTCACCTCGAAGCCCACTGCAGTCTGCACGATCTCTTGTCTGAAATCTGCGAACAGAGACGTAATCTGCACGTATTTCCAGCCTGGAACCTGTGTACAGAAGTGTAAGAAGACTGCAGTGCACGGGACTGCGTGTCTCCACCTCGACGATGCAACCTGCTGTTCACCTCGAAGCCCACTGCAGTCTGCACGATCTCCTGTCTGAAATCTGCGAACAGAGACGTAATCTGCACGTATTTCCAGCCTGGAACCTGCTTACAGAAGTGTAAGAAGACTGCTGGAAGATCGGCTATAAATAGCCACAAAACAGGCGCCCAATAAATGCAGGTCGGCTGCATTAAATGCAGCCGACTGTCCTGGTACAGGTCGGACTGCCACGTGGCAGTCCGACTAGCTGCCGGTGGCCAGGACCTGATCGCTAACATTACTAAGTAGTGCGGGGTCTCCACTCTTAAATAGCAGCACAATAGTATGGTCTGATCAATTGGTTGGAAATCCCTCAGAGACTGCGTTATAAAAGATGTGAGCCAGCGCTAGTGCCAATATATCACAAGCACGCATGAAGTGTTTTGCTACTAAACCATCATGATCTTGGGCTTTCCCATTTTTTAGTTTCCATGTGGCATTCCTGACTTTTTTTTTTGTGAAAAAATTGCAATTTGCTGGTCTTGAGGTTGAGGGGAGTGGCATAGGCCCTTGGTCAAGAACATCATAAATTGTGCAAGCATATTATGCCAATCATCCGGTCTTGTAATTTGTACAGGTGGTTGGCTCTCATGCATCCTTTTCCATGCTCTTGCTGTTTTGTCCCAAGAAAATGGAATACATTTTTGTTTCTAGTCTGCTCAGGTATTCCCGCTTCTTTTTGTGTACCAATCGTTTGAAGAGTGTGCGAGCATGCTTGTTTGTACATATGCCAAGTGCCACCTCTTGCTGAAAACGTGCTCGTGTCTCTCTGCACTCATCATCATACTAGCCATTCTGTGGGGCATTACCTCGTGGAGGCTTATTTGACGGTGTAGTGTTTGGGAAAGCATAGGCTACTGAAGTATGTATTATCTTGGCATGTGTGTTTAGCTGTCTCAATGCATCTCGAACAATAGTGTTGTATATGTGTTAGGTCACTTCTACAAAATCATAGCATCGTAATTTTGGTATGTGTGACTCTGCCTTATGTATATACCCATATTGCATTGTGAAAGCTAGAATAGCATGGTTTGCTGCTAATCCAATCGGTCTGTCTGAGATTTCAAAGCTTTTTATGTCAGGCAGCAAGTTGGGTGATCTAATCAAGTAGTCCATTGTGCTTGACCCTTTCTTGTCATTCTAGCATGTGAAACCATCAGATCGTGGCCATTGTGGCAGCTCATTAAGGATGGCCAAACCATGTGCACTTCCCAATGCCAGTAGGTGTGTTCCATACTCTGTTCTCTCTCTATCTTGGGCTGATCTCACTAATCCCACTTCATCTAATGCAATATCTCTGAACATCTCATTGCTAGTGTCAAAGAAAGCCAATTGGTTGTTTCCTATGTGTGCATTAAAGTCTCTTGCTTGTAAAACATCCCCAATGCTCATAAATCTCATTATGTCCTCATATAGTGGTGTATACAGGGATGCCTCTTTAGGGGCAAACTTAGAGTATGCAGGGGAAAGTAGCATATGACAATATATATGTCTATCATTGTATTTGTATGTAACCTGATCCACATGTATCTTACCTTTGTAGCTTTATGTACCACCTTGGATTGTATCTCAGAGCTCTTCTCTAAGTAGAATTGCCACACCTGTTGATCCCGTCGTCCCTCGAGGCCTTCTAGGCTGAGGGCGATTTGTACATTCCCATCTATATCCATATACATTAGGTAGACAGCTGTCTTTACACTGGTGTGTCTCAGTATACATAGCAATGTCTATCCCTTTGAAAGAATCCTCAACAGAACTTGCATCTGTCTTAAGGGAGCCATTGCAATTCCATAGTGTGAACTTCAGGGTGTCATAGGCTGTGCACCGTTGTCGTACAAACCCTTCGACACTGTCATGCTGTTCTTTTCTCTGTGATGATGGCTCTTCCATCTTTGTAGGCAACCCATTTATTTGCTTTTCGTGCCTCAAGAACATGTTGCATGTTTTCCCTCTTGTGGGCTATTTGGGCTGGGGCAAGGTCTTTATCTAGGTAGATCTTTTCTCCTTTGAGAGCGATCCTCTTGGAGAGGAAGGCTCTCTTCTTTTCCAAGTCTCCAAACTTTAGGATGAGGACTTTTGTTTTTGTGTCATCTTTCCCGACTCACCAAGCCCCAATGATGGGTATATCTGTAGCCCCAATTTTGGTAGCAAGAGCTGTAGCATCTTCAATTGGGGAGCTTTTCTCATGTAGTCCCCAACCACTCTTACATGAAGTGCATGTGCTGTCTTTTTGCCTCTTCTTTCAAGGTGGCATTCATAACTTCCACTTTGTTGCCGTGCATTCCTTTGTTCTTTTTTGTTTCTTTTGTCCATTCTGCACTTTCTTTGATAGCATTCTTAACATTGTCCATTTTCTTTGGGTGCCTTCCACCACACTTGCATTGGTGTGCATATCCTTTTTTAAAACATCCTTTTCTTTTTGCAGCTCTAGTGTGATTTGTGGTTACTTTTGTGCGTCCAATTTCTTTTTGCATTCCTCTAGTTCTTCTTTTAGGTTAGTGCATCCAGTGTTTGTTGCATCTCTTCTTTTAGTTCCTCCATCATTTCAGTTCGAACTTGCTCTTGTATATCACTTTCCATTTCCTTCCTCATGATATGCATTTCAGCATGGAGCATGGTCAACATCTCATATAGTGTTTCATTGATTTTGCGGGAAGCCTTCCCATATCTATTTTCTTCCTCATGATATGCATTTCAGCATGGAGCATGGTCAACATCTCATATAGTGTTTCATTGATTTTGCGGGAAGCCTTCCCATATCTACTTGACCATGGAGAGACATTTCAATCTCAGGTTTTACGCCCATAGGTTTTGTAGCTTGGGTTCTTTGGCGGTGAATGAAACATTGTTTCCATGGTTGGTTTTGTGATTCCTTCATTGTCAGTTTCTTCCATCATGATTATAGAATATGCTGTAGCATAAACGGTTTACAGTCTGACTGGAGATGTAAACCAGTAACATAAACTGTCACTATAGCATAAATTGTCAGTGTATCATAGACTGTCAATGTGATTGCACCATAAAATGTGAATGTAGCATAGATCGTCAGTGTAGCGTAAAACTGTCAATCTCCCCTAAACTGTCACTGTAGCATAAAATGTCAATGTGTCTGCAACAGAAAATGTGACTGTAGCATAAATTGTCAGTTGGCACAGCACGTCAGGTTTCTGAGCACATTTACTGATGTGATACAATATGTGCAACGCTTACTGTTGTGTTACAGCAGTCCAACTGTATGTGTACCACTGCATTCACTGCACCATTGTTCACTGTATCACTATTCACTGATGACTGTTCATGGTTCAGACATACATTGCCATTCAGCATATAGGTTCTGTGCACAGGTTCAGACATGCATTGCCATTTAGCACATAGGTTTAGATATACATTGTCAGTCTCTCACACACTGTGCGAAGCTATAAGCTCTAGGTTCTGTCAGTCTCTCACATAGACATTTCGTGAGAGAGAGAGAGAGAGAAAGAGAGGGAGAACAACTGTATCAGTATCCACGAACAACTGTATCAATATCCACAAAACAGGGTTTAAACTGGTCACGATTGAAAGGTGAGAAGGATCGAAGCTTGTTTGGAAGTGAGCTATGGCGGAGAGCAAGAGCAAGAAGAGAGAGAGACACAAATGGGAACTCCAATAATCACAATGTGTGACCGGGCCTTCTTTTATTCAAATTGTCACTAAAAGAATAAAGAATAAAGTGATGGTGACGGGTGCCAACCACCTGCAGTGTGTAGTGGCGGATACTGTTAGTGTAGTAACACACGGGCGGCTAGGCAGAGGTGCTTTTACCCCCAATAACCTCCCACTTATAGGCGAATCTGCTCTAGTGAGGAGTGAAAAGAAAAAGAAAAGACAGTACAATATACACATGTACAACAGGATAAGGAAAGTCGTCATCTCATCCAATGCCTATCAATCTCTTGAGGAAGGCAAAGTACTCAGTAGTAGGGCTTTTCGTAAGCAGATCTGTATTTCGTCGAGATCTTGACAAGGTCAACAGACTTGTTCTCCACGACCCCACGTATGAAGTGATACCTCACCTCAATGTGTTTGGTCTTCGCATGGAAGACCGGATTCTTGGGTAGCTGAATAGTACTTACAGAATCCGAATGCAACATAGGTATAGTATCAATCCCAAGGTCATGAACCAAACGGCCCGACCATATGGCCACCTTGCAAGCCTCAATGGCCGCAATATACTCGGCCTAAGTGGTAGAGAGAGCCGTACACTTCTGAACCCTGGACATCTAAGAAACAACACCTCCAGTATAGGTAAAGACATAGCCAGAAGTGGACTTCCTACTATTTGCATGTCTTGCATAATTAGAGTTTGTGTAGCCCACAACTCCTGTATCTTGACTGCCATAACAAATACACATATCTCTTCAGGTATCTCATAATACCCTTTATGGCATCCCAATGCTTTTTGCTAGGTGTAGCCATATAGCGTGTCACAACACCAACTGCAAAGGCAATATCTAGATGAGTGGCTATCATGGCATACATCAAACTGCCCACGGCTGATGCATAAGGGATCTTGGCCATCTCGGCCCTTTGCTCATCCATCTACGGACAATTGGCTTGTGAAACCTTCACATAAGAAGGTAATGGTTAGCCAATAGGCTTTAGTCTTGCATGTGAAAACGCTCAAGGACTTTATGAATGTATTCCCTCTGGGAGAGGTAGAATAGTCCCTGATGCCTGTCGGGCTTAATGCGCATACAAAGAATGTGAGAGGCATGTCCCAAATCTTTCATCTCAAAGCTCTTCTTCAGCTGAGATTTAAGAGTATCCAGCTCATCATGAGCTTTCCCTGCTATCAGCATATCATTCACATAAAGTACCAAAATAAGCAAGGAGCCATCACGGGCTTTCTTATGTAAAGACACGGATCCATAGCACTCCTGTTGTAGCCTTGTGACTGCATAAAGGCATTAAATTTATGATACCACTCCCTAGGTGCTTGCTTCAAGCCATAAAGACTTTTCTTCAATTTGCACACTAGGTGCTTCCTGCCAGGTTCTGCAAAGCTCTTAGGCTGCTCCATGTATATCTCATTATGCAAATCCCCACGGAAGAATGCAGTCTTGACATCCATCTGGTACAAGTTCAAGTCAAGTTGCGCGACTAAGGCCAAAACCAAGCATAGGGTGGTCATCTTGACCAAAAGAGAGAAGACTTCATCAAAATCAACTCCATGTTCCTGTTTAAAACCCTTAGTGACAAGTCTTGCCTTATAAGCTGACTTGGGGTTTCTAGGGGTACTTTTCAACTTGTATATCCATTTGCATGGCAAAGCCTTCTTGCTCTGAGGCAGTGCAATCGAATCCCAAGTTATATTCTTGTACAAGGAGTCTATCTCAGAGTGCATAGCCGTCTCCCAGGAGTGATTGTCACTACTGCGTATCGCTTCATCATAGGTGGGAGGCTCTCCTGCATGTGTAACCAAGACATAATGCATCGAGGGCTCAAATCTATCAGGTGGACGTCTATCTCTAGTAGACCGTCTCACGGTAGACTTTGGGGCCAGTCCAACACCCTGGCCATGTGTACCAATTGCTGCTGCAGGCTGTCCAACTGGTTGTGCAGGAGCACGTGGCTCCTTTTGGAATATAACCCTACGTATCTTTACCACCTTCTCAGGTTGCCTATGCATATTGTTTTCATGGAAGACTATATCATGGCTGCGGATGACTTTCCGCGCTTGCGGATCCTAGAGGCGGTAACTCATCTCACCTGCATCGCCATAGCCAAGGAAAATGCATTTGATACTCTTAGGATCCAACTTAATATGCTTGTCTTTGGGCATATGGCAGAATGCCTCACATCCAAAGACACGTAGATGCGCATAAGATGGAGGTTTCCCAGTCCATACCTCTTTTGCAACTTGGAAATCCAAACCACTAGAAGAAGGTGATCTATTTATGACATGCACAGCTGTACTGACTGCCTCAATCCAAAAGCTCTGTGTGGTAAGTGCGCATGGCTAAGCATACTGCGTACACGGTTTTGTCCGCTCAGTCAAACCATTCTAGGGTGGGATATAGGGGGCGGTCAACTGACGCTTAATATCCCTCTTGTCACATAGTTGCTCAAAAGCACGTAACACATATTCTCCCCCATTGTCAGTCCTAAGGCATTTTAGCCTATGCTCAATCTGGTTCTCGACCAATGTAAGCCATCTCTGAAACACAGCCAAGACTTCTGACTTAAGCTTAATGGGGTAAGCCCAGACGTTACGTGAAAAATCGTCAATGAACGTCACAAAATACTTTGCACCACCCATAGACTAACAGGGCATGGGTCCACAGACATCCGAATGTACCAATGCCAGGGGCTCACTCATGCGTGTCCTATTAGACTTCTTATGCGTATCCCTAGTCTGTCTGCCGTAAAGACAATGCTCACATGAATCAAAACATGCGTAGTTAAGGGGCGGTAAGTACTGCAAACCAGAAAGTATTTTCATTACCTTCAAGGACATATGGCCCAAACGAGCATGCCAAAGAGATATATGTGGGATGAAACCCACTGACAAAACATAGTCAACAAAGGACTCATCACCTACAAGATGATAGAGACTGCCAGCTTTGGCACCTCTAGTAAGCACAAGTCTGCCACCACGGGTGATCTTCCAGGTAGAATTCCCAACTGAAACTTTAAACCTAACATCATCAAGCTGCCCTGCAGACATAAGACTGCGTGTAAGCGCAGGTACATGACGTACATCCTGTAATAGAAAAGTACTGTCAGTAGAGAACAGCAGCCATACATCCCCAATGCCAATAATAGCAAGTGACCTGTCATCACCTAAGCGAACTGAACCAGAGATAGTGCCGTAGGAATGAAACCACTCACGGCATGGTGTAACGTGAAATGAAGCACCAAAATCCAAAAGCCAGCACTGCACATACATAGAGTGAACATCGGTCAACGATGTAGCATCACAAGAACTAGCTGTAATTATGTACTCCCAATCGGAGTCATCAGTTTGCATGACATTTTTCTCCTCGATTTTCACACTAGATTTCGCAAGCATAACGCTGCGATCAGAGGACTTTTCCTGTTCTTTGTCTTTCCCCTTCTCTTTGCGCAACTCATGACACTGTGGGCGTATACAACCCTTCTTGCCGCAATGATGACATGTCACATTAGCATTTCTTCCACGAAACTTATTGCGCAACTTACCACGTGACTTAGACCTAGACTCCTGCGAGTCTCTGCCACGGCCATCCCCACGATCATTCTTGCCATTACCATCTTTGCCTCTAACAGTCAAAGCATGCGACACACGAGAGGCATCCAAGTGTTAGAGATCAGATCAGATCAGGGCAGCAGGCCAGGTCTGGTGCAGTCGGACTGCACAGTCGGACTGCCACGTGGCAGTCCGACCTGCAGTAGGCAGTCGGCTGCATTTAATGCAGCCGCCTGGCCATTTCTGGCGCCCTCTTTCCCCCGGTTTTTCAGCTATTTATACCTGGCACTTTCAGCAGTCTGGTACACTTCTCTGCTCGCAGATTACAGACCGGTGACACGCGCAGATTCCGTCTCTGTTCGCAGATTTCAGACAGCAGACAGTGCAGACTGCAGCGGACTTCGAGGTGGACAGCAGGTTGCATCGTCGAGGTGGAGACACGCAGTCCAGCGCACTGCGCCCGTGTATATATCTGCATATCTTTGTATTCAGCATTCTTTATACAGCAGATCTTCATCGTCCACTGTCTCTTTCTCTCTCTTCTTTCTCTGCGTTCTCTCTCTCTCAGTCCTACGCTTCCGCACCGCTGCACTCTGATATGGTATCAGAGCAGTGTTTGAGGGCTGACTGAGCGCAGAATCAACTTGAAGAGGAGTTTCCATCGCGACACAAATTTGCGTTTTTTTTTGCGTTTAAGGGTAGACAGGAGGGCTGCCCCTTGGAACAAGGCTGAAACGAGTGTGGGCGCACAGGAAAGGAGTACAGGTGGTGGATTTGCTGCTGTTTACTGCTGTTTGACGCAGAGGAAGTTTGAGTTTTCGGCCTACAAGTGCAGGTTTTGCTTTTTCATCGCCTCCGGCGGGTGAAGAAGGTTCAGGACGCGGAAGAGCCTTAGCAGGCTGAGTTTTCCCAGTCAGAGGGGGCTGCTTTTGCGTTTGTGAAGGCATTGCAGGTGAAGATGTCTACAGAGATTGACTTGGAGTTCCAGGCGATTATGGACCGGAAGGTGCCTGTCTTACTGGCTCTTCCTACAGATCAGAAGCTCGACGGCGATAACTACCACATTTGGCGCGTCATGATGTTAGCCATTCTTGAGTCCTATGATTTGGCGGAGCTGGTACAGGAGGAGATTAATCGGCCCTCGGTAAGAGATGAGTCCAAACTCTCTTCCGATGCTCGTGCGGAGTTGGCTAAGGCCCAGTCTCATTGGGACAAACTGAATGCCAGGATTCGATCCTTTCTCTTTCTATCATGCACTACAGCCGTGATCGCTCACATCGAGCACTTGACGGTGGCTCGGGAGATTTGGCTGGAGCTTGATCAGATGTACAATCGGATGACCCTAATGAAGCGGGTTTCTTTGGAGGTACAGATGCGGACCTTGTCCGTAAATAAGTCTTCTTCGCTACGGGAGCACATTAACAAGCTAAGGCAGTTACAGATGCAGGTTCAGAATGCGGGGAAGCCGATTTCCTCTGAAGACATGGCGATCACACTATTGTCCCAGTTGCCGCCACGATTCGGTACATTTTACTCTGCCCTTATTGCTTCGGGGCGAGAGTCTACTCTTCGGTGGGAAGAGTTGGTTCCTATGGTCTTGGACCAAGAGGAATAATTAAAGGGACAGAATGCTTCCAAGTCGGAGGCGCTGACAGGTCAAGCCTGTCAAAAGAAGGGGAAGGACCAAAAGAAGAAGAAGGGGGACAACAAGTCCAAGAAGGACAAGGAGAAGGACAAGGACAAAGACTCCACTTGCCATATTTGTGGAAAGACTGGCCATTGGAAGAAGGATTGCCCTGACAAAGACACAAAGGACACCAAGAAGAAGGACACCAAGGATTCTGGAGCGGTGGCTGCACCCTCATCAGTTGCATTTCTTCATCTAGCTGTCATTGAGGACGCTTCACCGAATGCTTCTGATGCTGCGATGACGGCTCCCCAGGCTCGAGAGTGGATTGTTGATAGTGGTGCCTCACGGCACATGACTCCTTCATCAGATGGTGTTGCCCAGTTGCGACCCTCGCGTGGGCAGATTCTCATTGGAGACAGCTCTTCAGTATCTATTGCAGGTCGGGGTAAGATGCAGCTTATTCCCGATGGTCAAGGTGGTACCCATACCTCAGAGGTTTTGCATGTACCAGGATTAGGGTACCATCTCCTTTCAGTTCATAAGATTTGCTCCCTTGGTCTTCTGGTGGAGTTTGACAGTACTATGGTGCGAGTCCTTGATCGTGGATCGAGGAAGGTTCTCTCATCCAGATATGAGGAGAACGGCATTTACAAACTGAAGTCTTCCACCGCCCTCTCTACTCTTCTTCTTACCTCTCAGTCAACAGTCAGAGTTATGGCATGCTCGGTTTGGTCACCTGAACTATGACTATCTTCGGAGGGTGTCACGTGGATAGCTTGTTCGAGGGTTACCGGATATAGTGGTGAGCCAGCAGCCATGTGTCTCCTGCATACGGGGGAAGCAGCATAGGGATGCCATTCCCCACACAGCTTCGCGGCGGTCTACTTCACCGATGGAGCTAGTATCTACCGATCTATGTGGCCCTATGAGGAATGAGTCCTTGCGTGGGAGCTCGTACTTCATGCTGATCGTGGATGACTACAGCAGGATGACATGGGGCTATTTTTTGGCACTCAAGTTAGAAGCTTTCTCGCACTTCAAGGATTGGCTTCTCTTTGAGGAGAACCGATCGGGCCGGAAGTTGAAGACCTTGCGATCCGACAAGGGAGGTGAATTTGTTTCTAATGAGTTTGCTCGGTTTTGTGCAGATAGAGGACTTCACCAGGAGTTTGCCAATACCAACACTCCTCAAGAAAATGGTATTCTTGAACGGAAGAACCGCAGTGTGATCGAGATGGCGCGCACCATGATGGAGCACCGACAGACCCCTCAGGTTCTGTGGGCCGAGGCTGTGGCTACTGCAGTCCACATCCTTAATCGATCCCCTACTTCGGCCGTGGAAGGGATGACCCCATTTGAGGCTTATTTTGGGACGAAGCCAGATGTTTCTTACTTTCGGGTCTTTGGGTGTAATGCCTATGTTCACATTCCCAAGGCTCACCGTGATAAATTTGAAGCAGCTTCCCGAAAATAGGTATTTGTTGGCTACAGCTCCCAGTCCCAAGGCTACCGACTGTATGATCCCGTTAAGCGGGATGTGTACACTAGCCGTGATGTGCGGTTTGTGGAGGTTCCGGCTACTTCAACGGGTGAGGAGCATGCCGTTCTTGGAGATCCAGGGGAGAGTTGGGCTCCTTCTACAGTTCCACTGGAGCCCGTGCCTTTTGATTATGATTCTGTTTCTGACACAGAATCTACTGTTCCACCGGACACCTCTGCGGAGTTACCACCGGTGGATATTCCAGAGTCTTCTGCTGATGGAGAAAGACGAGGGGAGGTTCGGCCTTCTCCTCGCTGGGCCCGTGACACACTCCGTGATTCAGGGATCGAGGGGGTTCCTAAGGAGTGGGGACCGCAGGATGGTCCTCGGCGGTGACGGAGGCACCATGCACATTCTACGGAGCTTGTTTGCTCCAACTATTGTTTGATGACCCGTGTTATGCAGGATCGAGAGCCCACCTCCGTGAAGGAGGCTTTACAGTCCGCACCATGGAAGAAAGCTATGGAAGCCGAGTTGGAGGCTATTGAGAGGAATGGCACTTGGTCACTCGTGCCTTGCCCCCCGAATAAGAAGGTGATTGGAGTCAAGTGGGTCTTCAAGACCAAATACCTTAGCGACGGTTCTTTGGATAAGCACAAGGCCCGCCTTGTTGCTAAAGGTTTTGCACAGCGCCCAGGGATTGACTGTCATGACACTTTTGCCCCCACAGCTCGTATGGCGACCATCAGAGCTGTTCTTGCTTTGGCTGGCCATAGGAGATGGCCTGTTTATCAGTTGGATGTGAAGTCGGCCTTCCTCAATGGTGATTTGAAGGAGGAGATCTATGTTGAGCAGCCTCCTGGCTTTGGATCTTCAGATGGGAAAGTCTACAGGTTGAAGAAGGCCTTGTATGGCCTCAAGCAGGCTCCACGTGCATGGAACGAGAAGATTGATTCGTTCCTCCAATCTCAGTTGGGATATCGGCGTCCAAGGCCGATCCGCAGTTGTATGTTCACACTTCCGAGGATGGTTGTGTGCTGTTTGTCTTATATGTTGATGATTTGATTGTCACAGGTGATGATGCACAGCAGGTCCAGGAGACGAAGTCAGCTTTACATCGGACGTTCGAGATGACGGACTTGGGTCTACTCCATTTCTTTTTGGGCCATGAGATTTATCAGTCTCAGAGGGGGATCTTTATCTCTCAACAGAGATATGTACAGGAGCTCTTGGTGTCTTTTGAGATGGAGGATTGTCGGGCCCTCTCTACTCCTATGGATCCGAACTGGAAGGCCACTTCCCATTCAGCTTCTCCTTTGGCGGATGCGTCCCGCTATCGTCAGTTGATTGGGTCTTTGATTTGGCTTCTCAACACGAGGGTTGATCTATGTTTTGCTGTTGGGCTCTTGGTAGGGTTCATGAGTGAACCTAAGACGGTGCATTGGCAGGCTGCTCAGAGGATACTTCGGTATTTGAGGGGGACGTCTGATTTAGAGATTCATTACCCCACAGGGACAGATGGGTTCGATCTTGTACTTGCAGGTTGGAGCGACTCGGATTGGGCCGGTGATGTGGACCACAGGCGGTCTACTACAGGTTACTGTTTTACCTTGGGTGCAGGTGTTATTTCATGGAGTAGCAAGAAGCAGCCCACGGTAGCCCTTTCGTCTACTGAGGCGGAGTATCGGGCCGCGTCTTCCACCACATGCGAGGCTGTGTGGCTTCGGAGATTATTGGAGGCGCTTGGGTGCCCCTAGACTCGTCCTACATTGTTGCGATGTGACAATGAGAGTTGCATTGCCTTGGCAAGGAACCCTGTTTTTCATGCCCGGACGAAGCACATAGAGATCCAGTACCACTTCATCCGAGAAAAGCTTCTGGATGAGACCATCACTGTGGAGTACTGCAAGACGGAGGACAATCTTGCGGATTTGTTTACGAAGGCGCTTCCTCCGACTCTACTTCGGAGACATTCCAGATCCCTCAGGCTTCTGCCCTGCCCAGGCTCTGAGAGGGGGTGTTAGAGATCAGATCAGATCAGGGCAGCAGGCCAGGTCTGGTGCAGTCGGACTGCCACGTGGCAGTCCGACCTGCAGCAGGCAGTCGGCTGCATTGAACAGCCGCCTGGCCATTTCTGGCGCCCTCTTTCCCCCGGTTTTTCAGCTATTTATACCTGGCACTTTCAGCAGTCTGGTACACTTCTCTGCTCGCAAATTACAGACCGGTGACACGCGCAGATTCCGTCTCTGTGCGCAGATTTCAGACAGCAGACAGTGCAGACTGCAGCGGACTTCGAGGTGGACAGCAGGTTGCATCGTCGAGGTGGAGACACGCAGTCCAGCGCACTGCGCCCGTGTATATATCTGCATATCTTTGTATTCAGCATTCTTTATACAGCAGATCTTCATCGTCCACTGTCTCTTTCTCTCTCTTCTTTCTCTGCGTTCTCTCTCTCTCAGTCCTACGCTTCCGCACCGCTGCACTCTGACACCAAGTTCTTACGGTTGATCTCTTCCTGTAGAAGAGCACTCTCTACATCAGGCAAGTTCAAAATAGTAGCAGGAGCACATAAGATAGTGCAAAATACATCCCATGACTCACTTAGAGTCCCAAGCAAAAACAATAGAGTAACCTCATCATTAAAGGTAATACTCTGCGAAGTCAAGTTTTTGAGAATAGTATGAAACTAGCTCAAATGAGCAGACATTGTTATATTCTCCTTCATGCGCAGGTCCATAAGCTGCTTCAGCTAATACATCTGACTTGCTGGACTTTTCTCGTCATAGAGGTTCTTAATTTTTACTCCAAAGCTGCCAAGCACTTTGTGCTTCCTCAACCACATTGTAATGCACTTGTTCAGTGAGAGACAAGATGAGGGTGGACTTGCATAACCCATCAAGCTCATTCCATTCGTCATCAGTCATAGTTTCAGGCTGCTCGCCATGCATCCTTAGTGGCTTTATGTGCGATTTTTGCACCAATACCTGCCAAACTTGGCTCTTCCAATAGGCATAATTCGTACCATCAAGCTTAGTGATGCTGAAGATAGCACTATCAGTGGAAGAAGACCAAGGCAAAATGACCATGAACTGATAGCTAATGATGCTACCCACCAAGTACCGTCAAAAGTACATAAAATCAGGATGATTCAACATGAAAATTCCACATCAGTCCATACATAACTGTTTGCTGTAATAAATTATAGCCAGGTACAATGAGAGCAAGTTGTAGGCGAAATCAATGCACTAAGTCAACCATTGATTGTCAAAGCATAATCAGCATCAAGCGGGCATAAATCTGCATATGACAGTCATATGGACATTGAGCAAACACCCAAGCATGTCAAACGAATCCGTCAGTAAGCCAGCACACCCCTTGTGTAATAGGATAGTGTATACAACACTGACAAGACCTGACACAAAGAGGTGTATGCTCAAGGAGTGCGAAGCTCAAATCAGCCCAAGTACATGTATGCGGAGCACGGCATATCAATCATGCAACATCCAAGTGAAGAAGATCCCAGTCTGAGAAGACTTAAAGCTCAATAGCATAAACCACCTGCTCAATGTCTGTCAAACATCCAACGATGCTCCCACTATTACTGATAGACAGCCAATACATAACTTTCCTGGCTCTCTCATGCCATGTTTTGAATGCCTGCATTTGCTGTTGATTGGGAACATCAGGAAGAACTGGTTCTTCTTCATTTCCTGCAACAAGTTCCCAATATCCTTTTCCCATAAGGAAATTCGTCATTCTAAACTTCCATGCTTGGAAGTTGTTCTTGTCAAGCTTTTCAGTGACAATCTGTGAAAGAGAATCAGACGCCATTACAGAACACTGCAAAAAATTCTGTCACTGCAAAAAACACAGCTTCACCCTCACAAGAGCGAATCTGCAAAACTGGCGAAAGTGGTATTTGACCACACAGTCACTTCCTAGTGACGATTTTGCATAAACAGGCAACAGGGAGAGCGTGCTAAAACCCCAAGTTAGACTCTTATCTTGTCTAAATCGGATTCTGGATGCTCGAGATATGAGAAAAAATGGGATTTTTGAGCCAGATTTTGAAACAAGTGCAAAAAATGTGAGCTGCTATTGTGGGGCTTGTTGGTTGTGCTGAGGATAAGGGGGCAAATGGGGGCATACAAGGTGCCTAATGAAGCCAAGGAACACCTGCAAAGAGCCTATGAGGGCCGGGGAGAGGCGGGAGATTAAATCTTACCTCGGGGGGAAAAAGCCATGGCTGGCATTGAAGCTCCAAGCTCTAGGTCTTCAATCCGGGTCGAAGTAATGCCGGGCCAAGCTCCATGATCAAGCTCTGATCCAAAGCTCTGACACCAGTTGAAAGGTGAGAAGGATTGAAGCTTGCTTGGAAGTGAGCTATGGCGGAGAGCAAGAGCAAGAAGAGAGAAAGACAAAAATTGGAACTCCAACAGTTACAACATGTGACCGGGCCTTCCTTTATTCAAACTGTCACTAAAAGAATAAAGAATAAAGTGATGGTGACGGGCGCCAACCGCCTGTAGTGTGCAGTGGCGAGTACTGTCAGTGTAGTAATATACGAGTAGCTAGGCAGAGGTGCCTTTATCCCCAACGACGATTGCATCAGCGTTTGTCAGTCTCTCACAGACATTTTGCCAAGGGGGGGGGGGGGAAACAACTGTATCAGTATCCACAAATAGGGTTTAAATTGGTCATGATTGCATCAGCGTCCACGGACTAGTGGTCATGACAGTATTTCATCACGGGCATTTTGTCAGACATTTCGTCAGCACCATTTCATAAATCACAGGCATTTTGTGGGTATCATTTCCTCACAGTTCTCAATCCTTTAGTGCACCCTCAAGACAATCTTTCAATAGTTTAGGGAGCATTCTCACCATAGTACATTCTCTTTGCTCACGAAAGCTCAGGGTTGTCAAAAGACGACGTACAAGCGAGAGAGTAGGGTTTGCGAGGAGGAACACGAGTGAACTCGGTAAACACTGAGAAGAGAAGAAAAGAGAGAAAAAACTTTGATAAATGGAATGATGAAGATCTGAATCATGGAGTGAATGTGATACAAGGGAACAAGGGTGCTGTAGTACAAGGAAGATGATGAAGACAACCACGAACCACGAACCGCAATGTTCTCCTGAAGGGGTGTGAGGGCAGTGGAGAGGTTGGAGAGAAGAGGTGACGGACTGAATGAATTAGTCGTGTCTAATGAGTAACAGAGGCAGCCTATAAATAGGCAAGAGACTGTCTAGGGTGGCGTCGGGAGGGAGGGCGTCGGTTGTCTAGGGTGGTGTCCCATTGTGGGTGCCCAGCCCCTTTTTGGGGCTGTCCACTGTGAAACCCTAAATGCAAAACGCCAAACCCTAAATGCAAAACACAAAACGCAAAACTACGGGTGAAGGGTTTCTCCCTCTTAGGCTAAGGGGAACAAGAGAAGAGAGAGATGGAGATGCAATGCTACATATTGAAGAATGCTCATGCAGCATAGTGCCACTTGGACAGTGTCCCTCGTGGGAAAATTGTTCACTTGCCCAAGCGCCCTAGTACAAAGATGATGCATAGGAGGAATGTCGGACTTTGGGTGGTGCCAAGAACCATAAGGATATGCTCGTACTTGAGCTCGGGAGGTGGCACCATGCTGACCAAGGGATGAAGAAGATCCACCCTGTGATTTGAGAATACCACTTGAAAGGAGAACTTTGAAGATAATCAAGAGATTGGATGAGGTGTAGAATGCGAAACTCAACCTCGGGAGAGAAGCCACTAGCTCCATGACTCTATGTTAGAAGGAATACGAAGGCCTAGCCACCAAGTCGCTGCTAAAGACCCAAGGGTCCTGATCTAGGTAGATCCTCTAGATCCTGGGTATGAGTAGAGGAAATGACTGCTCAAAGGAGAGCCACTTCTCGAAAGTGAAAGGTGATAGTATGTGAAGAACTTCATGGCACATAGGGTCCCTCTCTGAATCGGAAGGAGTAATAGGAGTCTTGTCTAAAGCTGAAGAAGAACTGGAAGTCCCCTCTGAGGGCAAAGTAAGAAAATCCCCCTTTAAATCCCAATTTGAGAGAGAAAGGGAATCCAACTACTCATGGCTCACGGATACCTGGATTCTCAATTCGGGTATTTTCTTTCATGTCACCCCTCATGGAGAGTGGTTCCCTGCTTATACAGGGGGTCGACACGTTGTTGTCCATCTTGGGGACAACTATGCATGTGACATTGTAGGTATTGGCAATGTGCAGTTACAGTTTCAGCATGGCTCTGTCTTTACACTTAAGCATGTACAGGATATACCTCAACTCAAGAAGAGCTTGATTAGCACAGGGTAGCTAGATGATGATGGTTTTCATACCACCTTTGGTGATGGAAAATGGAAGATTTGTAAGGGATCTAAAGTGATTGCTAGAGGTTATAAAAGTGATACTTTGTATTCTCTCCATGTATCTAGTGTGAGTGATCATGTTGTTGCCGTGACCGAGCAGCCAAGCGTTTCTTTGTGGCATGGCCGGTTGGGGGATTTTGAGCATTGTGATCATTGTATTTATGGTAAACATGCACATACGTATCATAAAAAGTCTCTTTCTTTGAAATCTTCTCCTCTAGAGTTAGTACATTCAGATGTATGTCAGATGCTATGATTATCTTTAGGGAGAGAAATATTTTGTCACTTTTATCGATGATGCTATACAAAAGGTATGGGTTTATCCTATTAGTAGCAAAGATGAAGTGCTTGACAAGTTCAAAAAATTCTTGGCATTGGTTGAAAATCAAACTGATAAGACACTCAAGTGTCTTCGCTCTGATAATGGTGGGGAATATGTGTCCAAGGCCTTTCAGGCATTTTGTGACAGCAAAGGGATAAAGAGGGAGCTCACTGCCCCTCATAATCCACTCCAAAATGGAGTTGCAGAGCGTATGAATCGGACCATACAGGATAAACTCTGTATGATGCTGTCTCATGTTGCATTACCCCATGGTTTTTTGGGCAGAGGTTGTTATGACAACCGTACACTTAATTAATCGGTCACCAAATAGGTCTTTGGGGAGGGGGGGGGGGAGTTTCCCAAGAAGCGTGGTTAGGCAAGCCACCTTCATATGCTCACCTGAAAGTGTCTGGCTGCGAGGCTTTTGTGCACATTCGTAAAGAAATATGCAGCAAACTTGAGCCAAAGTCCTGTAAATGCATTTTCCTAGGATATGGTGATGAGGGTGAAATGGGGTATAGATTGTGGGATCGCGAGAAAAGGAAAGTGACACACAGCAATGATGTTATCTTCCGGGAAGATCACATGCATAAACAGCCTGAAAAGATTGAGGAGGTTTGTAGGGTTGTATCCCAAGAAGAAATACCTTTTCGACAACAAAATGTGTCCACTGTACAGGAGCAAATACCTGCTGTAAATGAACGTGTAAATGTAGAAAATAATGCTGGAAATGATCAGCCAGCTATTGCCCATGATAATGAGCCACTACATGTGCAGGAACAGCCAGGACAGTAAGTTGTTAATGCTAATTTGCAGGCTGAAATGCCAGGACAACAAGCTGAAAATGCTCAACAACCAGCAAACAATGATCATTGGGTTAGGAGATCGTCTAGGGGTACTAGACAACCTGATAGATTCATTTCTGGCGCAAATAATGTGGCTAATTATATCACGTTGACAGATTGTGGTGAACCGTCTTGCTTCAAGGAAGCAACGAACAGACAAGACAGCAAGAAATGGTATAAAGCCATGTTGTCAGAATTGGAATCTCTTGAGAAAAATGGCACTTGGGACTTGGTGCAGTTGCCTAAAGGGCAGAAAACACTTCCATGCAAATGCATTTATAAGATAAAGGTCACTTCTAGTTTCTCACCAAAGTACAAAAGCAAGATTGGTTGCAAAGGGGTACAAACAGGAGCATGGAATTGACTTTGATGAGATTTTCTCTCCTGTAGTCAAGATCACTACATTGAGAACCATTTTAGGCTTGGTTGCAGCTGAAGATATGGAGCCCATACAGATGGATGTAAAAACTGCATTCTTACATGTTTATTTGCATGAGGACATATTTATGCAGTAGCTTGAAGGGTTTGTTGAAAAAGGGAAAGAAAAGATGGTATGTAAACTCAAAAGGAGTTTGTATGGGCTGAAACAAGCACCAAGAGAATGGTATCATAAGTTTAATACATTTATGTAATCTCAAGGTTTCCATAGAAGTTAAGTGGATCACTGCTTGTACACTAAGAAGGCAATAGATGGCAGCTTGATTATCTTCGTTTTGTATGTTGATGATATGCTGATTGCTGGCAGGGATACTCATGCCTTGGATTCATTGAAGCAAAGTCTTCATGGCAGCTTTGACATGAAGGATCTTGGTGATGCAAATCACATTCTTGGTATGCGAATACTCAGAGATAGATCGAAAGACTTACTCTATCTATCTTAGCAGGAGTATATCTCCAAAGTTTTGCAGTGTTTCAATATGGAGGGAGGGAAAACAATTGGGGTTTCATTGTCTTCATATGTGAAACTTAGTGCAAAGGACAGCCCTACATCTAATAATGAGAAGGCTGAAATGACCAAGATACCATAAGCTTTAGCTGTTGGCAGTTTCATGTATGCTATGATTGCTACACGTCCTAACATTGCCTTTGTAGTGGGAGTGGCTAGCAGATACATGGCAACCCCTGGCAAGAAGCATTGGGATGCAGTGAAAGGTATTATGAGATACCTCAAAGGCACAAAGGAGTTGTGCATTTGCTTTGGAAAGCAGAAGGCATTTGTTGTTGGCTTTATGGATGTAGACTATGCTGGTCATGTGGACTGCAAGAAGTCCACTTCTGGGTATGTGTTTACTTTCATAGGAGGAGCAGTCTCTTGGATCTCCAAGCTACAAAAGTGTGTTGCATTGTCAACTATAGAGGCAGAGTATTTGGCTGCCACTGAGGCATGCAAGGAGACTTTATGGCTTTCACGTCTGGTGGGAGAGCTTGGCATCTCAGAGTTACCTGTTCTCCATTGTGATGGTTAGAGTGCTATCATGCTAGCATGGAGTCCTGTCTTTTATGCAAAGACAAAGCACATACAGGTGAAGTACCACTTCATTAGAGATGTACTTGACAGGAAGAGCATTGAGCTTGTCAAAGTGCAAACAGATGATAACCCTGCAGACCTTCTCACGAAGGGTGTTTCAATAGAGCGGTTTGCTCATTGCCAAGAGATAATGGGAGTTGGATAGATATATGTATTTCAGCTTTGTACATACCTAGACTTAGTTGATTCTTTTCTCCTCTTAAGGCACATTGCCTTTAGGTGGGAGGTTGTTGGGAATAAAAGCCTGGTTTTTTTAAAAGTGCTTAGGTGTGAACGCACCCTTAGCACTTGTACTTATACATATATATCTATCTACAAACCTAAAGGTACTGACTCGTCATCGTATGTGAAAACGTGTTCACTCTCTACTGTGCTCTCTCTCTCTCTCTCTCTCTCTCTCTATGTGTCTCTCACTGCGCGTAGCGACGCTCTGTCTTGATCTTCGTGCCTAACCCGTCACTACAACTACTATGCCTCTCGTAGCCTCTAACACACTGAGAACACACATAATGGAGAGCATAATAAAATAATGGACTCTAGTTTTTTTTAAAAATGTAACACAATCTTTATACCTCTAATTTCAATTGTTGTGGTACATCGATCTTTTTGCTTTTTGCTTGTAGAAGTTCGAAGTATGCAAAATTTGCTCCTACGCTTGGGTGCGACCCTCCTCCCCTCAAAATCAAGACTTGAGCAAAACCAAAGAGAAGGGCCTCTTAGCTCTTTATAATTCTCCTTTATATAGACTATTACCCCCCTCACGAACAATTACAATCAGCTTTAAAGCTTCTAGCTTTTATCGTTTGAAACCTCATTAAAAGCTTAAAGGATTTTTGCTTTTCCATATGTTGTCTGCCACCTCTTAAACCACATATTATTTTCCTATTTACGGCATCAACACTTCCATAAATATATGAATATACAGGTCGCCTCTTAAAAAGATGCATGTACATTCTTTGTTGATTACACTGCTAGCTTCTACCATAATATGTAGAGAAGTTTCTTCAAAAACACGGGCCCCATCATCTTCTTAAATTATATGTTGGCAGCTTCACTATCTTTTCAGATCACACGCTTAGTTTCCTCCCATTACATGCTAGTGCCGCTGTCTCACCCAATCTTCATTGCCCCTAGTTCCCCTAGTATTATGACAACTCCACCAATCTTGACAACTTTCCTTTAAACACATGCAAGACGATGCATTTTACTATAATCGTGCTTGTGATTCTTTTGAACTCAGTCCTATGTCTTCAAAACGGGCATCACAGAAAAGAGCTTTCTGACACCTTACACGTAGGCAAGCCCCAATCAGCCTCCCAAATAGCATTGTAGTCCCTTCATGATCCTCTCCCCCTTTGACTGCTCACTGCATCCGTCCAGTCCATCCAATCAAAGCATGGCCAGCTTCTCACGTTAATATTTATCGCATGACAAATATGTAGTGACTCTTAAAGATAATGATGATAATAACAAATCTTCTTCATTAGAATGAAAATACATGGCCTAGCTCCATCAGACTTTCCCCCCGCTACAGATTATGATAATTGTAATTATACACTACCCCACAGTTGACAAAGGCACGCTGTAAGTCTCCACCAACCATACCATAAATCACGCTTAATAAGATGGCCACTTAGCACGACAACCATGATCTGCTACTTCGGTCATATCTATTGATGATCAATCTCCTTCATCACGCACTGCCCCATAGTTTACGCTAGCTCATTAGCCTCAGCATGAGCCACCCCCCAGAATGGCAAGTAGCCTTCTTGTATTAAACTATTCATGCGTCTTCTATCAGCATTCATATTGATAGATACCTCAAAACTTCATGATGAAAAGCCCTCCTTAACAATACTTGATATACTTCTCCTCTCCTTTACACTTACGGCCATCACTTAGTCGTCGGACACACTCTCCACAATATGAAATTGGCAATTCTAGTCACGATCAACCTGTTTTCTAAACTTCTCTTCTTACTAAGCCATAGAAAAACCACTGCAATTATGATTTTCTACATATAGTTATAGTGGGCATCATGCCATGCTAGTACTCAACGATGGTGCAAATAGTGCATCAACCCAACCCATGGCATGGACGTAATTGATAAAATCAAGAGACAACCCCTGAGTGTAGTGTATCCGACAAGTGCAACGTGAAGTGCTTGTGAATCCAAAATCCCTGTGATGTGCAAAGATATTGGTAAGAAAATATACCTATTTCAGGATGTCTAGCAGCTACCATCGTAATCTTGTTTCAATCTGTCCAGGAAAACACCAATCTCGACCAAAGCCATTGAGTTTCCAAGTTCAACAAATTCAAAATAACGACACAAACAATCCTCTATCTAGACAAACACAAAAAATCTTGCTATAAAACAACAAAACAAACAATCACACAAACGGCTAAGCTATAAAAATCCTACATTTAGTAGAGTATGAATGAGAATAAAAGAATTAATTGATGTAGATCAACACTTGATCACAAATGAGAAGCAATGTATTTATGGGTGTGAGAGAATACAACGCTCAAGGTGATCACAATAAAAATGCCACAAATTCTTCGCAAGAAGAACATGTCGCATCATGTAAGCCCACATAGGATAATTTATGCCATTGAGCTCGTCATCGGCACTAGGCATGCCCAACAAATCATTATTATTGCTAGCCATGAGTGAAAATTAGCAACAATATGGTAATTTCTAACTGAAGAGAGAAAATAAATCCCCGAGTAATGATGAATCACCAATAGCAAAGATGCATTGTTGGCTACTTCAATGACTAAGATGAAAAATAATATTTTTCTCTTGCTGTTTTCTTGATGAGGAGAGATAATAATGTTGAAAATGAAGTTTTCAGAAATAAAACATAACCTGAACAATGCGGCAATCAGCAATATGCTGAAATCAGAGATTAATGGCTGAAATGCTCCGATAATGTGGACAGCAGTAGAATTTGAATAGATTCGCCCAATAAATGCGTTGAAAAAAGAGAAATTGTCTTCGATGTCAAGAAAAAACAAGACCAACAGCCGAATTATATGGTTTTTGAGCACTTGAGGCCAAAGAAAGTGAATTGAGGCAAAAGCCCCAAATTTCTAGTGCCTTAGAGGTGAAATTAGGCAAAAAGCCCTAAAATTTATCTGAAATTTAAAGAGAAATTGAAGAAATTGGATCAAATTATTATCCAATTGGTATCGAATGCCATGTCTCAAGCTGAATTGAGTCTCAATTTTGATGACATTTGATGAATTTCAAAAAAGTCCCAAAATTTCTAAGAAATTTGGATGAAATTGAGCTCAAATGACGAAAAGCCCCAAAATTTATCGGAAAATTGAAAGATATTTAAAGAATTTTTGTGACATTTTAATATGGGATGATGCCAAATGTCATAGCTATAGATGAAATGAGCCTCATTTTGATAAAGAATGCTAAATTTAAGAAAAGCCCCAAATTTGGTGGTGAAATTGGAGCGAAATTTGGCCATCTCGATGAAAAGCCCTAAATTTGATGAAGATTGTGTGTCAATATTCCTTTAATCTGGTGTCAGAATATGCAAATTTAATGAAAGCATTAAAACTTAATGAAGATGGGGTGCAAATTGGAAGGTTTTGTGAAAATGGCCTAAATGTTGTTCCAAGTTGTGCTTGGGAAGGGGCAATTAATGAGAATAGGGGCCTTGCTGAGGGCTAAGGGATAATGGAATTAAAAAAATGATTTTTAAATGAAATTGAAATCTTTTGCACAGCGAGTCTAAGGCGACGATGAGTTGAGGACGTGGCAGCTCATGTGTAGAAAGTCAACATGTCATCGTCTGTTGATAAATAGGCGGTGCGTGTGGGTGGCTAGACCAATGTGGCAGACATGTGTTAGATCACTGGTCCCAATAGGTCCGTTGCTAGTGATGGGTCCACGGAGGTAGTAGATAGGCAATCAATAAGGCGGCAACAACTAAAGACAATTGGCGAAGTGATGCCAGGCAAGGTGTGATCAAGTTGTTGTCGTGACACTAGGGCGACATGATCGATCCTTGGTGTTGATTTACTCGTGTGGTAGAAGCTTGAAAAGGTGACAGCAAATGTTCAAGGTGATGGAGCATAATAGAGTAGAGAGCGAGAGATGCAATTCCCTTTTTGATGACATGGTTGACATGTGAGTAGAAAGAGCTGCTTTGATAATCAATACAACACAGGGATGGATGACTGGCTCAAGATAGTAGATTGATGAGATAGGCGCATAGGCTATAGGCAGCATGATAGTTGAGGTATATTATAGAATTCTCAAGTGGTGGAGCTTTGGACAATGGGATAGTGCCATTGGCAATGTTTGGCGATGGGTAAAGATGGTGGCACGGACTGCAATCACCGATAAAGGAAATAATGTCGATGTGGGGGCAATGGCTCGAGGGAAGCTGATTGAGCAAGAGGATCTTGATAGCAATGGTTGGTGGTGGATGTAGGTAAGTAGCCTTGATACCACTATTGGCCTAGGTGTAAATTGCGCGATTATTTTACCAAATAATGAATGAGAATGAAACAATTAATCGATGCATAACAACACTTGATCACAAGTGAGAAGTGATGTATTAATGAGTGAGAGAGAATAGATTGCTCAAGGCGATCATGATAAAAATGCCACACTTATGTACTAATGATGCACAAAGTATCCTTTTGTATTAAAATGAAACCCTAACCCTAGTGTCACTTAGTGCCTAGGACACTGGGGGCAACAATTGTATTTAATGACAATTTAAATGCCTAGGGAGCCTGGATCATGGATCAAAGGGTATTAACGTGTTGCCCATGAGATGGCTTATTGGGACTCTTTGAAGGAACCTAGGCCCTTGATCAAAAAGCTCATCACAAAAAACATGAACTATTAGAGGGAAGATGACATTGAATATTTCCACACTACTTTAGTCTCCACTACAGCCCATATCAAGAATGGAGCAAGAGTGGGCTTCACAGCTTGCCCAACAAGTTTTCAACACTAGTGGAGAGACTTATGACTACATGTTTATAGACCCTATGAGATGCCATGGGCCAAGGATCCTCATGCATTGAGCCCAACAACAACTAGAAGGTAACATTGTTTAGTCATCCCTACATTCTGCACATAGGTTAATGATTTTGTTGGAAGGATGAAACCTCCATATGGCAATGGCCATCCTATTGGAGAAGTAGACACAGAGTACAAACCTTTATATTCTTCCCCTCCTTCCACTCCGATGTCATGTATACAATTATTTACTTCTGTTTCCGCTTTTAATGTTTCTACGTCGATGCAAGATGTTGGTAGTATTCAAGAAGAAGATACTCTTCACTCAATTCATAATAATCTTAAGTCTTGAAGAGGATAGATACTTCTATGTAAACACAAGAGGAGATGCTTATAAAGAAAACTCAAAATTTCCTTGAAGTTTTGTGTCTCAAATTTAGAATAAAGTAGGTGCATGATGCTTTCAAACATCGTTATCATTTCACAGAGAATTATGTTGAACTTATTCATGGATAGTGCAAATTCAAAATCATTCATCCCCATTTACTACATCTTCCTCACAATTTCAAAACTCACCCATCCCACCCTTCTATGCTATCTCTACATCTACATTCATATCATTTTCCATATCACCATTCACCATTCCACTTGTCCAACCACATGCTACTTTGGGGGGATATTTAAGCATTTGCATATCCTATCTCTTTAGATTCTTTTGCTTTTGCATAACCTAGTGGTGAAGATGCACCATTAATGGGATTTTTTTCCCCAACCCAACCCTTGATGGGGACCCATATGCATGTGTATCCCATTGACGTTGTCTCAAGCCACACCCTATTCTCCCATTTTCTAGATGGCCATATAGTTTGCCGATATGTCAATATCTAGTGGACCTTCCTATACCTTTTTGACATGTGGACCATCCATGAGTTAGTTGCCTCCTGTAGGGCACACATCTAGAATCACTATGCTAGGCACTTCGATGCCTCATGTAGGTGTTAGCAGTCATGTTTGTCATGCCTTGTCATCTCTTGCCTGTGGGCCTCAGTTTGAGTCAGATGAGGACTTTAGGAGCTTTGACCTGTCTATAGCTTGTTTTGACAGAGGAGGTAGCTTATTCTAGATCACTTAGTTTATTGCATTTCAATGCATTTTCTCCTCCATTCGGGATTTATGTGCATTTCTCGGGGCAGTTTCTGCATTCTTCAACTCGCCTCACCTGCCAGACATCGTCCACCCTTTTTGGGATTTTTCTAAGCATTTCTGGCATTTTTACTAGCATTAAATGCTGGTTGGACATATTTTTGGCCCCAAATTTCAGATCGGTCAGTTTTTGGGATTTTTGGCTATTCATAGCCATTTCCCACTTGGTAGTTAGTTAGATTATCATCTTCCCTCCTTCCTTGGCAGGTGCACACTTCGACTCCGTCGTCTTCCTCCGTCTTTGGTGCTGCTGTCATCATCAGGCTGATCTGGTGCCCTCATTGACATTGTGGGTTGCGTGCATGGACTGATCAAGTCTCCTTTTGTATTCAGCATTTGTTCCTTGTTCAGTGCAGGTTTCTTTTCTTCTTCTCTTGTAGATTGTCTCTCTCTTCCTCTGTGTTAGAGTTCCTTCTTCCGTTGCGCACTTTCACATGGTATCATTGCCTAAGAGCGACACAGAATTGACTTCTCGCGGAGGAGACCATCCCAGACTGCCAGGCAGCCTTGCCACATCAGCGTTTTGCTGAAAATGCAGCTTTTTTCTTGGAGGCATAAGCTTTTCTTGTGCCAGGTACCCTTTCTGCTGCCTACTTCCTCTCCTATTGGAGGCGATAGGCTTCCTCAGTCAGGCGACAGTCTTTTGCTGCAAACACACTGTTCCTTGGTTAGGGGACAACTCTCCTCAGCAAACACACTTAGTCCTTGTGGCAGGCGACAGTCTATCTCCCCTAGATGGACCCTCTACATCGACTTCCTTGTGATCCTATATAGCCGTTTCCTCCTATTTTGGGGCTGTCTACCGCTAAAACACAGATTTTTTGTGGGTGTTTTGTAGATATATACGAAGATGCCTTATCATTTGTTCTTTGCTGACTCAGAGGATGAGGTCTCTGTTCCTTCCTTTGAGAGACGCAGAGATTTTCGTGCTAGCTCATGCGACGACCAAAGGTCACCTAGCCTATTTGTACGAGATCCCTCTCCTCCTTGTTCTCTCCATGTTTCACAGAAGGCTTGTTTTGCGGGCCTTTATATGCCTTCCATGGCGCCCTCTATTGAGCTAAAACACACTTTTCAGCTGATTAGCATTCTTAAACAGCCCCAAAACACACTTAATGAAAAACCCTAAAAAGGGGAGCGGTCCGAGAGAGTTTCAGTGGTCCCCTAAAAAACCCTAATTCTTTGGGGAACCATTCAACATCTATAAATAGATAGGTTGCTCCCATTCAGCCCATCCCTTGTGTGCAGGTTTCTCACTTCACGTGCAAATTTCAGCCATCAGTCTCCTCCCACGTGGCTATCCAGCCCTCGTGACTACTGCCACTCCCTCCTTGTTTGCTCTTGCTGTTGGCGCCTTTATCCATGCTGACGTCAGCTGCTGGCGACGTCATCATTTGCTGCGATCTGATCATCCAGTCATCGCCAGCCACATCAGACATTGTTTCAGCCTATGTTTGCACTTGTGCAGTCTAGGCGTCAGCTGTTCATCATCCTGCGGCATATTCAGATTTGCATTTGTTGTTTGGGACAGCCACTAGCCATCACACATACTCTTATTGTTTGCGTTTGCTGATCAACATCTGCTATCACTTGCATTTACAGCATCTACCTCCTTAGATACTCTAACTGGTGGTCACAGACTTGGGATCCGTCTTCGGTGGATGTCACACTCCGACATTGCCTTTGAGCACATAGTACACTCTTGCATTTATTTACATCATTCATTCACTTAAGAGTTGTGTTCTTCTCTCCCTTCTTTTGTTTGTGTTTTGAGTTTGAGTTTTGAGTTTTGCCTTTAGCGTTTGAGTTTTTGCTTTCTGTGTCTATGTTTGTCTCTTTGTGTTTCTGCCGTGGTCGTACACTCTGTGTTTCCTCAGTGCAAACCCTAGCAGTTTTTTTTCACATGGTATCAGAGTCGGTGCTCTTGTAAATGTTAGATATGATCAATGCTCCACCCTCATTAGGTGCTACCAATGATTCATGGTGCTCAAAGTTATAAGGCCGCCATTATGAGGAGAAGCCAAATGTGAGCCTTGACATTGGTTGAGTCCTGTCTTGTATATCAGATGAGGTCTATGTGATCGGATGGCAAAAAGGTGACCGTTGTGGGTCTAATCTTTGGGTTAGACGGAGTGGTTAAGCTGGTAGCAACTCGAAGTGCATTGCATCGAGTTGCGGGGTAAGGGAGTTAAAAGGGGCCCCTATTTTGGGGTTCGGGGGACCGCGGAAGCGGCCCCTGGCGGGGGTCTGGGGGGCAGCGCCCCCGGCCTGATGGTAAAGGGAATATTCCCTGGCCGACTAGCGGAGGCTCATATGGTAGGTCGGTCAGGTCGACCTAACGACCTTCGCAGGCTATAAAAGCTAAACCTCTTCACAACCATCGATTATTCATCTTTCACCCAGTCAGAGTTGTTGTTCCAGCTAGCCTTAAGCTCTTGTGTACTCTCTATCTCTCTATCTCTTTCTCAGATTCTGTTCGCTGTGCCGTGTAATATATTACATGGTATCAGAGCCCAAGGGGCTCTAGAGATCGGAGAGTGTGCAAGAGGCAAAGGCTTCAACAGCAAAGAGAAACTGTGTCGACTTCCGGAAGTGGTTCTAGCGCATTAGGAAGCGGTGCAGGAGGTGGTGCTGCTGTACCGGCTATTCAAACACTGAGGATTCGTCCACCAACCTTCAGCGAAGGCAAGCTAGATGGTACAAACTACACCTTGTGGAAGTTCAAAATTACAACTATCTTTGATTCTTATGAGCTTCTGGAGACTGTGCTGGGGACTGACGCAGAACCACAGCCTATCCCCAACCCCTCAAATCCTAGTGTGATGATTCCTCCGAATGCAGATTTTCTACGAGCTTGGAAACGAAGGAATGCAGATGCATTGTGTGCCTTGGTTACAAGCTGTTCTGACAGTGTACTGACTTTGATTCAGCATACAACCAAAGCGTCAGAGGCTTGGAATGTATTAAGGAGTCAGTATGAAACACGGAACCAAACAAGGATTAAAAACTTGGAGAATCAACTAGCAGCGGAGAAGTTTGTTGAAGGAGAGACGGTTGAAGCATTCATTACTCGGATTAAGAATCTGCGCGACCAGATGGTTGGCCCTGGGATACAAAAGACTAGTGAAGAGCCAGCTCGGAGATGTCTTTGGATTTGTCCACAAAAGTTTGATGGACTAGTAACTGCCCTTAATACTCAAGGGAGACCTCAAGCTTTGACTTTTGAGGAGTTTTGTGCATTATTAATGGAGGAGGAGTTGAGGCTGAAAGCCCGAGAAGGAAGCAACAATGGAGATGTTGCATTCTCTGCCAGTGCAAAAGGAAAAGGTGGTTCCTCCACCAAAAATGATGGTGACAAAAAGAAGGGCGACAAGAAGAAGTTTCAAGGAGAATGCTTCTATTGCAAGAAGAAAGGACATGCGATTGTAGATTGTCATGTCAAGAAGGCAGATGAAAAGAATGGCACCCTTAAAAGTAAAGGGAAAGAGACAGCCAATACGGCTGAAGCAGAGTTGGAATTATTCATGGCGACCATTGAGGAAGTGTGCTCCTCGACGCAAGAAGAATCTACCACTGACTCATGGGTGTTGGATAGTGGGGCCTCCCGTCACATAACCAACAAGAAAGGTCTATACAGTTCTATGCAGCCTCTACAAGAATCCATCACTGTGACGGTTGGAAATGATGCTAAATGCCCTGCTACGAGCACAGATACTATTTCTTTTGTTGCTGCAAATGGTGAAGTCAAAAAGCTTTTAAATGTGTTGTATGTTCCCGAAATCAGGAGAAATCTGTTATCAGTTGCTGCCATAACTGATCTTGGTCATGAAGTGAGGTTCAAGAAGACAGGTGTAGAAATTCTTGATAGTGCTGGCACAATTGTTGGCAAAGGAGAAAGAAGGAACAACTTGTATGAGCTAAGTGCTCTTACAGCCACCACTGAAATGGGCACAAGTAAGCTTTGGCATGAAAGGTTTGGACACATCGGATTTTCAGTGTTGAAGGAGATGTAAAAGCAAGGTATGGTTGCTTACCTGCCTACAATAACTGAATTGAAGGAACCATGTGAAGCTTGTATGATGGGCAAGCAACAGAGAAAGGCATTTCCACAAGAAAGCAAGAATAGAGCACAGGCTCCTCTAGAGTTGGTACATGTTGACTTGTGTGGTAAGATGCCTACACAGGCCTTGGGGGGATCTTTTTATTTTATGTTGATTGTCGACGACTACAGTAGGAAGATGTGGGTGTACTTCCTTCGTGATAAGGCTCAAGCTTTTGGTAAGTTTAAAGAATGGCTAAAACTTGTTGAGAATGAAATAGGGAAAAGTGTGAATAAATTTAGAACAGATGGTGGTGGTGAGTTCAACTCAAAGGAGTTTGAAGGCTTTTGCAAGAGCAAAGGGATCAAGCGTCAATTGACGACGCCTCACACACCTCAGCAGAACGGTGTTGTGGAATGCAGGAATCACACCATTGTGGAGATGGCAAGATGCATGCTAAAGGGCAAGGGATTGCCCAACCATTTTTGGGCTGAAGCTGTTAATATTGCAGTCTACATTCTAAATCGGAGCTACACAAAGGCTCTCAAGGGAAAAAAACCTCATGAGGCTTACACTGGTAAGAAACCATCTGTCTCACATTTCAGAATTTTTGGATGTGAATGTTATGCACATGTTCCAGATGAGAAGAGAAACAAGTTAAAACCAAAAAGCAGAAAATGTATCTTCTTGGGTTATAGTGATGAGCAGAAGGCTTACAAATTATATGACCAAGAGGCAAAGAAGATCATTGCGAGCCGTGATGTGGTGTTCAAGGAGGAGCCACATACAGTGGAGGAGGAGAAGGCAAGTTCTTCCACTTTATCATTAAGTGAAGAAGTAGTCCACTATGAACCTGTCCCGAGAGCTATCCCTATCCTTAAGTAGGAAGAAGCATCATCTTCAGATGATGAGGAAAAAGTTCACCAACCTGACATCACCCCACCGGAAAAGCCATTGCCGTGCTGGGTGAAGCAGCTCTATGACCACAATAATTCTATGCCTGCATCTGTTGAGGAGAAGGCAGATGGACCAAGGAGGTCTCAGAGAATAGAGGAGCAAAGGAGGGCTTCTGCTCACATAGTCAATATGGCCTTGATGGTTGAGATTATGAGAGAAGTAAAGGAGCCAACTGACTTAGAAGAAGCACTTGCAGATCCATCATGGAAGACTGCTATGCAAGCGGAGTATGACGACATAATGAAGAATGACACTTGGGAGCTAGTGGATCAACCAGCAAAGTGGAAGATTATTGGCACCAAATGGATCTGGAAGGTAAAGTACAAGGCTGATGGTACCTTAGAAAAGTACAAAGCTAGATTGGTTGCCCAAGGGTTTTCACAAGTTGAAGGGTTTGATTTTCAAGAGTCATTTGGCCCAACTGTCAGAATGACCACTATTCGCACGGTACTTGCAGTGGCTGCCCACAAGAAGTGGCCAGTGTACCAAATGGATGTTAAGTCAGCATTCTTAAATGGTGACCTCAAGGAGGAGGTGTACGTGGCTCAGCCACCAGGGTTTGAGGCTCCCCATTCTGAGAACAAAGTGTGTAAGCTGAAGAAGGCATTGTATGGGCTGAAACAAGCCCCCAGAGCATGGTACCAGTGGATAGATAAGTTCTTTTTAAACCTAAACTTCAAAAGATGTGCCTCAGATGCTAACTTGTATGTTTACAGGGATGGTAAAAAGTCTGTAGTGATTGTCCTATATGTGGACGACCTTATTACAGGTGACTATGAAGATATGATCAACCAAACTCGAAAGGCTTTGAGTTCTGAGTTTGAAATGACAGACTTGGGCTTGCTGCACTATTGTTTGGGGATTGAAGTCTGGCAAGAGCCGGAAAGATCTTCATCTCTCAGAAGAAGTATGCATGGGAGATCTTGAAGGTATTTGGCATGACCGAGTGCAAGGAGATAGCTACACTTATGGAGGTGAATGCAAAGTTATCCGTCGAGGATACATCAACACTAGCAGACATTGGGAGGTATAGGAGGTTGGTCGGCAGTCTGATCTACTTGCGTAACACTAGTAGTAGACATTGGGAGGTATAGGAGGTTGGTCGGCAGTCTAATCTACTTATGTAACACCAGACCAGATATCAGCTTTGCTGTTGGTATTTTGAGCAGGTTCTCAAACAAACCTCATGAGAGTCATTGGAAGGTTGGGATGCGGGTGCTCAGATACTTGAAGGAAACTCTTGACTATGGTATCACATACAGTTTCGGAACTTCTCTTGTGGGGAACTGTGACTCATATTGGGTAGGAGACAGTGATTCCAGGAAGTCAGTTTCTAGTTATTGTTTCTCTTTGGGTTCAGGAATTTTCTCTTGGATTAGTAAGAAGCAGCCAACAGTGGCATTGTCTTCTACTGAAGCAGAGTACAAGGCAGCTTGTTTTGCTGCATGTGAAGCAATATGGTTGAGAAGGATTCTATGGCATATGGGAGTGCAGGATGAAGAACCAACTGTGCCGAGATGTGATAATCAGAGTTGCATCGCCATTGCTAAAAATCTAGTGTTTCATACACGCACCAAATATATAGAGATCCAGTATCACTACGTGCGTGATTTGATGGAGGATGGGATAGTGGAACTGGTCTACTGTCCAACAGAGGAGAATGGAGCAGATATCTTCACCAAAGTACTTACGAAGGATCTGCTTCAAGTTTATCTTCAGATACTCGGCATTGGGCCAAGGAGATAGTTCACCTATGGGTGGATATTGAGGGGGGGTGTTAGATATGATCAATGCCCCATCCTCATTAGGTGCTACCAATGATCCATGGTGCTCAAAGTTGTAAGGCCCCCATTATGAGGAGAAGCCAAATGTGAGCCCGGACATTGGTTGAGTCCTGACTTGTATATCAGATGAGGTCTATGTGACCGGATGGCAAAAAGGTGACCGTTGTGGGTCTAATCTTTGGGTTAGACGGAGTGGTTAAGCTGGTAGCAACTCGAGGCGCATTGCATCGAGTTGCGGGGTAAGGGAGTTAAAAGGGACCCCTATTTTGGGGTCCGGGGGCCGCGGAAGCGGCCCCTGGCTAGGGGGTCCCAGGGGGACCAGCGGCCCCCTTGGTGGGGGTCCGGGGGGCAGCGCCCCCGGCCCGATGGTAAAGGGAATATTCCCTGGCGGACTAGTGGAGGCTCATATGGTAGGTCGGTCAGGCCGACCTAACGACCTTCGCGGGCTATAAAAGCTAAACCCCTTCACAGCCATCGATTATTCATCTTTCACCCAGTTAGAGTTGTTGTTCCAGCTAGCCTTAAGCTCTTCACCTATCTTCTGTCTAGATCGCCATCTAAGCTTCACATAGTGGAAGCGCACGGGTGGACAGAGCCATCTTTGTATCAGTTGTTTGGAGCTAAAGAATTTACTGATTCTCCTCTTATCTGTTGTGTACTCTCTATCTCTTTCTCAAATTCTGTTCGCTGCGCTTACAGTAAAGAGTATCCTGCGGATATTGTGGAGAGCTAGTCTTTGTACGAGGCACACAATACGACTCGTAACCGAATCACAATGTCCTAGACACTTCTTCTCCAGTTCCTATGATATTCTATTAGGCTTCTCTATCACTAGAGGCCGTGAGACAGCATTATGGACTTGGTGAGGAGGACGGCACTCCACTCTTACCTTCACCTTCTTTTTCTACTCCTATTCCAGATTTCACTAACATGACAGAGGAGGACTTTGAGGAGTACTATCGCAACAAGTACAATGATGCTTATTCCTTCTATCAGTTTTACTACCACATTTTGACCAGTTGGTGAGGCTGGCCACCTCTCCGATCATGGAGGATATATGGCATTTGGAACGTTTGGCAATCCATCTTCATCATCTTAGTCAGGTCCCATGTCAGGTTTGTACAATCCTTTTGAGTTGCATAAATCAAAACCCTCGCCTGTTTCTTCTTTTGAGGTGCAAGATCTGGATGGCTTTGTGTATGTGAACTTTAATGGAGGGGGCTCAGAAAGTAGACGGAATTTAGGTATATCTACAGCTTTTGTTTCATTTGAACATGTAACACACAAATCTCACTTCGCTCCCATCCCACCCTCTTCTACATCACACCTTGATTACCTCTCATTATCTTTCCAAAATCTTGAATTACACTCCACATTGGCTTCACACATACAAGGGGTTGAATCTTTCATCTCCACTCCTAGTACCTTCTCATTCTCTACCCCATTCTCTATCTCTTTGCACCATGGTACTTCGTTAAGGGAAATGCCACCCTTTAATATAAGGCCTCTCACCTTTCCGCAAATAAGTACACCCATAGCACCTGGGACGATTGTGATGGGCATTCCCCTCACTATCCCTAGCTTCACATCTTACATGACTACTCAGACGCAGGGGTTTCCATCCTCAGCTTATGGTGCGTCTTCACACTCTCCTTGGGTTACACCTCCATAGAGATTCCCATCTTAGGCTCCACGTGTTCCCATCCCACCTTCTTAGGTTACTCATGTGGCTATCATGTTCATATCTAGTCAGCCCATCCCGACCTATGGATCCACCTTGCATAGTACTCGCATGCTTGGTGGACACTCTGGGGCCCATTCCCAAGTGCACTCCACTCCCCCATCTTACCCTCATTACACTTTTTCACACTACCCATCTTCGAGCATTCCCACTCCTGTTGTAATGGCTAAGAATGCCTTTATGGATATCACTCGTTTTAACGGGTCGAATTTCACCACTTGGTTGAATTTCATGCAACAAGTGCCTGAGTCTCAGGGTCTTTGGAATCTCGTCATTGGTCTAGAGCCTATGTCGGACCCTCGACTAGCTCACCCTAACTACATCTGTCAATGGAGAGCCCGCAATACCACAACCAATGTTGAGCTGATGCAGGGATTGCTTCTCGAGCTTCACTCTCAGTTACAGCACTTCCCGCTCGCGTTAGAGCATTGGAGTTACCTTCTCGACCGCTATGTGGCTCGAGATCATACTCAGTGCATAAATCTCGACTTTGAGCTTCTAGAGTTTTCTATTAAGGAAGGGGATGATATGAAAGTTAAGCTGGTTGAATATAGGTGGTTACTCGTTGAGTTCGTCACTATTGGCTCTCCAAAGTCAGACGACGATCAGGTTACGTTCTTGAATAAGTTGCCTGAAAAATACTTCAATTTCATTCAACACATCATCTCACAGCCTTGATTGCCAACCTTCTACGAGTTTGAGTGCCAGTTCTTGCGTTATACGAGGCTGCATGACCAAGTCCACAAGAAATCCTCATCACAACCTTATTCAAAGTAGAGGGGGTTGGTTGCCTCTTCTTCGGGAGGGAAAACCAATAGGGGTAAGAACTCGGAAAAGCAATAGGGGTAAGAACTCGCAAGATGCGAAGGCATGCCAATCAAAGGGTGACTCCTCTTTCTCAGATGGAACCTAAGAATCTAGATCTATTTGGTAGCAACTCCCTAAGAAAAACCGATTTTGCACACACTGCCAAAGAGCGGGCCATGTGGACAAGGAGTGTCGCTCAAAGGTCCAAGGTCTTCCACCTAAAAAGCCTCAGCAGACCGCTGCGACTGCATAGTCTAGAGGGGCTACACCTTTCGCTGCTACTTTATCTACTCCTTCAGCACCCGTTGTTGCTGTTGGACATGTGGCTTGATTACAGCCTCAGCAGACAGTCTCTTTCACTACCCCTGAGGGATTGGCTGATTGGTCTGCAGGTCCCGATGCCGTTGCATTTCATGCATCCATCTCACCTTCCTCTCCACCTCGTCAGGCGTTCCCTTGGCAAATCCTTTTTACTGGACGTACGTGCTAGTGGACACCTTCTTAGACTAGCATATCTCAAGTCTTTTACGATACCCTAGGTTAGTCTGGCATCCCTTTTTCGCACTCTTAGAGTCGGGCCCATAGGATTTATTGTCCTTAGCTTTTCCATTCTTGAGTCTTCTGCTGTATTTACTCACATACATACACATTCATTGCATTGTCTTTTTAGTTAGAATTTTCTCTCTGTTATGTTTTGTTTTGAAGCATCTCACCACTGACCTTTGTGTTTGCAGATTCTCATGTCTTTCTTTTGCATGGTTTTGTCTTTTAGTGTAGGGCTAACTTGCAGATTGCTTTGTTCCTACCTGGGGTAGAGACTGGGGATGCGCACCATTCCTTTCATGGTTTTATCATCCTAGTAGTGCTTGCTCTTATTCCAGCATGGAGGTTTCCCCTACCGAGGTGGATTGTGCTGCATCTCCTCGATGCTATCATGGTGGTGACTTCTACCTTGCTCTTCTAGGGGGTTGCTTTATCCACTTCATCTTCATAATCTTTTTCCTTTCCTTATGGTTCTCAGCACCACACGAAGATCAATGTCAGACTCCTCTTCCTTCTTCGGCATCTACATCCAAGTTGAGAGGGGGTTCCTACCCTTCTTGGTATTCTACAGGCTTCAACACTTTGTCTTCAACATCTGCTTCTTCCCCTTGTTGTACCTTTTCCTTGCATTGCATGATTTCATCATCTTTGTACTAGGGCGCTTGGGCATGTGAATAATTTCTCCACGAGGGACACTGTCCAAGTAACATGTGTTGCATGAGCATCCTTCAGCACGTAGCATACTTTGCATCCCATTGAGCAGAGCATCACTTGAGCGGATTCTAAGCTATTTTCACCGGTGGCTGTTGTCACTACACCACCATACTCCTTCATCACATGGATACCTCCTTTTTTTCCTCATCATCGATACCCTTGAGTGGATGGTAAGCTTGTACTATTTTGTGATGTGTTGGGTGTACCCTTCCTACTCCCGTCTTTTGGGTCACTGTTACTCAACCGGCCGCATCCCATAAAATTTAACTCACTTAAAAAAAAAAAAGTTCAATGTGGTTCTATTCGCCTTTGTAGGGCTTGGTAGGCCACTGGGCAGCCGACGTGCACTCTTTGTCCGATGCCCTATTCTCTCTGGGGTGACTACTTAGACTCCCTTCATAAGATATCCATCGCCTTTGTAGTCTTAGTAGGCTACTGGGCAGCTGACGTGCACCCTTTGTTTGATGCTTTGGTTGCTTTGGGGTGGGACGCCTTGGGGTAAGTAAAAATCAAAGCGGCTGGCCTAACCTTTTGGCTCTGTTTTGGGGATGAGAGGGGGTGTTAAGCTAAAACACGCTTTTCAGCTGATTAGCATTCTTAAACAGTTTCAAAACACACTTAATTAATGAAAAACCCTAAGAAAGGGAGCAGTTCGAGAGAGTTTCAGTGGTCTCCCGAAAACCCTAATTCTTTGAGGCACCCTTCAACATCTATAAATAGACAGGTTGCTCCCATTCAGCCCATCCCTTGTGTGCAGGTTTTTCACTCCATGTGTAGATTTAGGCCATTAGCCTCCTCCCATGTGGTTGTCTAGCCCTCGTGATTGCTGCCACTCCCGTCGTGTTTGCTCTTGCTGCTGGTGCCTCCATGCATGCTAATGTCAGCTGTTGGTGATATCATCATCTGCTGCGATCTGATCATCTAGTCATCACCAGCCACATTAGACACTGTTTTAGCCTGTGTTTGCAGCTGTGCAGCCTAGGCGTCATTTGTTCATCCTACGGCATATTCAGATCTACATTTGCTGTATGCGACAGCCGCCAACCATCACACATACTCCTACTGTTTGCATTTGTTGATCAGTATGTGCTGTCACTTGTGTTTATAACATTTACCTCCTCAGACACTCTAATTGGTGGTCACAGACTTGGGATCCGTCTTTGGTGGACGTCACACTCCGACATTGCTCTGTCCTTGAGCACACTGTATACTCTTACATTCATTTACAACATTCATTCACTTCAGAGTTGTGTTCTTCTCTTCCTTCTTCTGTTTGTGTTTTGAGTTTGAGTTTTGAGTTTTGCATTTAGGATTTGAGTTTTGAGTTTTGCGTTTGGGGTTTGAGTTTTTGCTTTCTGTGTCTGTGTCTATCTCTTTGTGTTTTTGTCATGGTCGTACACTCTGTGTTTTCTCAGTGCAAACCCTAGCAGTTTTCTTCATACCCTCTATGCAGGTGTCCGTACTCCCTTCTTTGCCCAAAAAAGATCGGCTTGATGGTTTCAACTACTCGCTTTGGTCATATGAGGTGAAGTGTATCCTTGATACCTTCGATCCTTGGGAGTTTGTTATCCACCCTATTTCCCATCTAGTGGAGTATCCCACCGTTGGATTATCGATGGATCGTGCGGCCTTATGGAATCGGCTCAACTTAAGAGCTCGATTTTTCCTCTTTATGAGCTACAGGATTCTATCCTAGTGTATGTGCGCAGGTTGCAGAAAGTAGCGGAAGTGTGAACAAAGCTTGCTTCTTTGTACCATCAGAAGACATTTGCCCATCGGATTACTCTCGAGAAGAAATTACAGATGCTCGTTGTTGATGATTCTTCTTCCATGAAGGATCATATCAACAAGTTAGAGGACATGAGGGATGAGCTTGTGTCCCTTGGCAAGATGATCTCTTCAGAGGATGTGGCCATGATTCTTTTAATTCAGTTGCTATCTCCTCGGTTTGATGTCTTCTACATGAGTCTTCTTACATCGAGGACCTCTGAAAAGCCTCACACTCATTTTAGAGCATGACGAGCGTGCCAAAGAGGTGACTAGTGGATCCACCTGCGCCAAAGCTTTTGTTGTAAGTTCAGGAAGGGGGACGCAGAAGAAAAAGAAGTCACAGGCTAAAAGATAGGAGAGTTCTTCAGGTTCTGACTCCGACTTGTAGGGACCGGTTAGGCACGGAGATCAGGACAGACAATTGTTACGCGCAATGAGAGAGAGAGAGTGAGAGAGAGCAAAGTAGAGAGAGAGCATGTTTTTAGATACAATGACGAGAGAGTACCTTTAGGTTTTTAGATAGATATATATGTGTAAGTACAGGTGCTAAGGGTGTGTTCACATCTGAGCACATTTAAAAGGCACGAGGCCTTTATTCCCAACAACCTTCCACCTAAAGGCAATGTGCCTTAAGAGGAGAAAAGAATAAACTAAGTCTAGGTATATACAAAGCTGAAATACATATATCTATCCAACTCCCATCATCTGTCGGCAATGAGCAAACCGCTCTTCTGGAAGACCCTTCGTGAGAAGGTCTGCAGGGTTATCATTTGTATGCACTTTGACAAGCTCAATGCTTTTGCTGTCAAGTACATCTCTAATGAAGTGGTACTTCACCTGTCTGTGCTTTGTCTTTGCATGAAAGACAGGATTTCATGCTAGTATGATAGCACTTTGACTATCACAATGGAGAATAGGTAACTCTGAGATGCCAAGCTCTTCCACCAGACGTGAAAGTCATAAAGCCTCCTTGCATGCCTTAGTGGCAGCCACATACTCTGCCTCTGTAGTAGACAATGCAACACACTTTTGTAGCTTGGAGATCTAAGAGACTGCTCCTCCTATGAAAGTAAACACATACCCAGAAGTGGACTTCTTGCAGTTCGCATGACCAACATAGTCTACATCCGTAAAGCCAACAACAGACGCCTTCTGTTTTCCAAAGCAGATGCACAACTCCTTTGTGCCTTTGAGGTATCTCATAATACCTTTCACTGCATCCCAATGCTTCTTGCCAGGGGTTGCCATGTATCTGCTAACCACTCCCATTGCAAAGGCAATGTTAGGATGTGTAGCAACCATAGCATACATCAAACTGCCAACAGCTGAAGCATATGGTATCTTGGTCAATTTAGCCTTCTCATAATCAAATGTAGGGTTGTTCTCTGCACTAAGTTTCACATATGGAGGCAATGGAACCCCAATTGTTTTTCCCCCCTCCATATTGAAACGCTTCAAAACTTTGGAGATACACTCGTGCTGAGATAGATTGAGTAAGTCTTTTGATCTATCTTTGAGTATTCGCATGCCAAGAATGTGATTTGTATCACCAAGATCCTTCATGTCAAAGCTGCCATGAAGTCTTTGCTTCAATGAGCATGAGTATCCATGCCAGCAATCAGCATGTCGTCAACATACAAAACCAAGATAATCAGGCTGCCATCTGCTGCCTTCTTGGTGTACAAGCAGTAATCCACTTGACTTCTATGAAAGCCTTGGGATTGCATGAATGTATCAAACTTATGATACCATTCTCCTGGTGCTTGTTTCAGCCCATACAAACTCCTTTTGAGTTTACATACCAATTTTTCTTTCCCTTGTTCAACAAACTCTTCAGACTGTTGCATATACATGTCTTTATGCAGATCACCATGTAAAAAGGCAGTCTGTACATCCATCTGTATGAGCTCCATATCCTCAACTGCAACCAAGCCCAAAATGGTTCTCAATGTAGTCATCTTGACTACAGGAGAGAAAATCTCATCAAAGTCAATTCCATGCTCTTGCTTGTACCCCTTTGCAACCAATCTTGCTTTGTACTTTGGTGAGGAACCAGAAGTGACCTTCATCTTGTAAAGCCATTTGCATGGAAGGGTTTTCTGCCCTTTAGGCAACGGTACCAAGTCCCAAGTGCCATTTTTTTCAAGAGATTCCATCTCTGACAACATGGCTTTATACCATTTCTTGCTGTCCTGTCTGTCCATTTCTTCCTTGAAGCAAGACGATTCACGACAGTTTGTCAACATGACATAATCAGCCACATTAATTGCACCAGGAACAAACCTGTCAGGTTGTCTAGTAGCCCTAGACGATCTCCTAACCCAATGGTCATTGTTTGTTGGCTGTTCCTGTAAATTTCCATTTTCAGTATGCTGTCCTGGCATTTCAGCCTGCAAATCAGCATTAACAGCTTGCTGTCCTGGCTGTTCCTGCACATGTAATGGCTCATTTTCATGGGCAATAGCTGGCTGATCATTTCCAGCATTTACAGGTTCATTTACAGCAGGTATTTGCTACTGTACAGTGGGCACATTTTGCTGTCCAAAAGGTATTTCTTCTCGGAATACAACCTTACGGACCTCCTCAGTTTTTTTGGGCTGTTTGTGCATGCGATCTTCCCGGAAGATAACGTCATTGCTACGTACTACTTTCCTTTTCTCGGGATTCCACAATTTATACCCCATTTCACCCTCGTCACCATATCCTAGGAAAATGCATTTACATGACTTTGGCTCAAGTTTGCTGCGTATTTCTTTACGAATGTGCACAAAAGCCTCGTAGCTAAACACTTTCAGATGAGGATATGAAGGTGGCTTGCCCGACTACGCTTCTTGGGGAACTCCCCCCCCAGAGACCTGTTTGGTGACCGATTAATCAAGTGAACGGTTGTCATAACAGCCTCTGCCCAAAAACATGGGGTAATGCAGCATGAGACAGCATCGTACGGACCTTATTCTATATGGTCCGATTCATGCGCTTTGCAACTCCATTTTGGGGTGGATTATGAGGGGCAGTGAGCTCCCTCTATCCCTTTAATGTCACAAAATGCGTGAAAGGCCTTGGACACATATTTTCCACCATTATCAGAGCAAAGACACTTAAGTGTCTTATTTGTTTGATTTTGAGCCAATGCCAAGAAAATTTTAAACTTGTCAAGCACTTTATCCTTGCTACGAATGGGGTAAACCCATATCTTCCGTGTAGCATCATCGACAAAGGTGACAAAATATTTCTTTTCCCCTAAAGATAATCCTGGCATTTGACATTCATCTGAATGTACTAACTCTAGAGGAGAAGACTTCAAAGAAAGAGACTTTTTGTGAGACGTCTATGCATGTTTGCCATAAATACAATGATCACAATGCTTAAAATCAGCATAACGAAGACAAGGCAATTAACCCAAATGAAAAAGCACATTCATTCTTGTTTGACCAATGTGTCCCAACCGGCCATGCCACAAAGAAACGCTTGCTTGCTTGGTCACGACAACAACATGGTCATGCACACTAGATACATGAAGTGGATACAAAGTATCACTCTTGCAACCTCTGGCAATAACCCTACATCCCTTATAGATCTTTCATTTCCATCACCAAAGGTGGTATGAAAACCATCATCATCTAGTTGCCCTGTGCTAATCAAGCTCTTCTTGAGCTGAGGCACGTGCCATACATGTTGAAGTGTAAAGACAGAGCCATGTTGAAACTGTAATTGCTCACTGCCAATACCTGCAATCTCACATGCAAAGTTGTCCCCAAGATGGACAACACCATATCGAGCCCCTTGTATAGGCGGAAAACCACTCACAATGAGGGGTGACATGAGAGGAAGCACCTGAATCAAGAATCCAGGTATGCATGTCATCATCTGTAGCTGCAAGTAAAGCATGTGCACCAAAGTGTGAAGAGACAAAGAGTACGTCACTCCCACTGTCACTGTCATGAGTGACTACATTCACCTCTTCAATTTTTACTCTGCTCTTCTTAGGTTGACTGTCCTTCTCTTCCTTGCTATCATCTGTCTTCTTGCCTTTTCCTTTCTCTTTCTTCCATTTGTAGCAGTCACGTTTAAAGTGACATTTCTTGCCACAATGATGGCATTCAACATCTTTGCTACGTGATTTATTGCGTCTCTTGCCATCATATTTACCCTTTTGTTGTGATCTGCCCCTAGTATGCAAAGCACTGGAAGACTTACTATATGCTTTATTCTGCCGATTCATCTCTTTCATAAGTAGAGCACTCTCTACATCAACATACAAAAGGATTACATTAGAATTGCTCATAGCAGTCCTGAATGTATCCCAACTCTCTGGTAGAGTGCAAAACAAGAAAGTAGCTTGTAATTCCTCATCAATCATGAACTTCAAGGCAACCAGTTGGCTGAAAATGTAGTTAAACTCACTCAAGTGAGTAGACATTGCTAAACCCTCTTTCATACGCAAATCCATAAGCTTTTTCAGCCAATACACTCTGCTTGCAGTACTCTTTTGTGCATACAGTTCTTCTAGTCTAGTCCATATAGCATATGCAGAATCCAAACCTTGAATGTTGAATAGCAAGGCATCAGAAATTGATAGCTCTATTGTTGAGCATGCAAGCTCGTTTAACTCATCCCAATCGTCCTGTTCCATGTCCGCGGGCTTTGTCCCTTTGGTTTTGATCGGCTTTGCCAGCTTCTTTTACAACAGGATATTGTAGTACTGCTTTTGCCAAACTGCAAAGTTATGTGCGTCTTCAAGCTTCTTTATGTGCATCAGATTACTATTGTCATTGCTGCTAGCCATGATTTTCAGCCCAAATGTGACAAAAAAACCAGCAAATGCAGGCCCAAACTGTCACCCAAGTGACCAAGGTACAAACAAGTACCAATCAGGAATAAATGACCATGTAGAAGCATAGATTTCAGATTTGTAAATAAATTTTCAAAAGCACCAAATCATGTGCTACAAGATTCCACAATTGATTACAGCTGTCCCAAGGGTATATGCATCACATTACATGAGAAATTCCAGATTTTAGCTGCAATGTCTGTTGTACATGTACCCACGGGCATAAAATTTGACACGAACGGCCAAAAGCCCCAAAATTTTGTGCTCAAAGCATCAAACACACATCTACATTTTCTTTGTCATGCATAGGACAGTCCAATTTTGCCAAAATAGAGCAATTTCGGCAAAACCCCCAAATTTTACGAAGTGTTGATGTCCAAATTATGTGGAATTCAACCTGCATGTACATAAAATGCCCAAATACTGCACAAATTTTGCCCAAACTGCAAAAGCCCTAAATTGCACGGGTCCAATGTGCATCAATGTCGAGAAATTGGGTAAATTTCAGCCCAATTTGAGCATGTACATGAAAACCTCCAAATGTCGGGGACAAAATGTCACAAAATTCCTGCAACTTGTGAGACAGATATCACTTTTGCATCTTGCTCGCATCAAATCTGGACAAATCCCCAAATTTTCCAAGTTCTGCATGCACTAATTTCGGTGAAATTGAAAAAATTTCACTAAAATGTAAAAAGCCCCAAAAATTCCCAGGTAAATTTGCACGGACTTTGCAATTTCTGAGTCAGATTGTCCAATTCTGTGTTGAGATCCCCAAATTCGGGAAAAGCCCCAAAATTTTGACTCAATTTTGCACAGATTTGAGATTTTGTGCTTGCGCGCATGAACCTTGGTTAGAGGAAGTGGATTTTCAACAAATTTTGAAGAAGAAGAGAGAAAAAAAAAGGATGACAGGTCTGTTGACCCATCAGACATGCATCGTGAGCCCCACTAGTCGTGCGCTGTGAGCTCCGCTGGTCGCCTACAATTGCATGGTCGTCTCCTGGTCGTGTGCCCCTTTTGGCGCCTGGTTGCGATTGCTATCCGTCACGTCTGCTGCAGCTCATTGCTGCCTGCTGGTCCACGTTGGACCAGTTGCTTGGTCTTGCCCGTGTCGCTGGTCACCTACGACTGTTTTTACTCTTATGTCTTCACTGCCTGCTACTACTCACAATGCTTGCCTTGTCACCTTGAGCAGTATTTTCTTTTGCACGGCTGCTCGGCTGTCGGTCTTCTTTACGGGAAGTGTGCACAGAAGTTAGCTCTGATACTGGTTTGTAGGGAGTGGTTAGGCACGGAGATCGGGACAGGCAGTCGTTATGCGCAGTGAGAGACAGAGAGAGTGAGAGAGAGTAGAGTAGAGAGTGAGCACGTTTTTAGGTACAATGACGAGAGAGTACCTTTAGGTTTTTAGATAGATATATATGTGTAAGTACAAGTGCTAAGGGTGTGTTCACACCCGAGCACATTTAAAATGCAGGAGGCCTTTATTCCCAACACGACTCGGAGGAGCCTAAATCCCCATATTGTGGGAACGGGACACATCCAAAGGAGAAATGTTGGAAGTACCCTCACCTTCGTCCGGGAGCGAAGGATGGAGCTAAAACATTTGGGCCTTCTACATCTACTCTAGCGGTTACCCATGAGTCTGTTTTCCTTTATATTGTTGACTTGGAGGAGCCTTCTTCAATGGTTGCCTCATCTTTTGAGAGGCCTTGGCTGGTTGATATTGAAGCTTCTAGTCACATGACTCCATGAGGTGAGATTTGTTGTAGGATCTATGCTCTTCTGGGGGTTCAATCACTGTTGGTGACATTGTTTTGGTGCCTATTTGTGGTGTTGGTACTTTGCCTTTATTTTTCGACCGTGCGTCGAGCTCCCTTTAACAGGCTCTTTATGTTCCAGACTTGGGCTTTCCACTCCTCTAAGTTTATGGCCTTACAAGGCTCGGTATCCGGGTTGTCTTCACTGAGCGGGCCATTTGTATTGAGGATTCGGGGGCTGTTATCGCGATAGGTTAGCAGGAGAGCAGGCTTTACAGGCTCCATTCCCCTTCTCTTATGTAGGGTCCTCTGAGGCAGTTGTCTATTGCTACACCTGTTCTCGCTTGTGCACCCTCTTTTCCATAGGTTTCTTCCTATCCCCCACCCTCTCCTACGGTGGTTCCCTCGTACCCCCATCTCTTTTAGAGGGGGACAATCTAGGTGATGTGGCTGTGGATTTTCTGGCCCCTATTGTTTTAGAGGGGGCTTTCTAGGATCGTGAGAAGCTTCTGCATCGGCAATCTTTATGGACAGACTTCATCGACATTGGCATTTCTCTTTCCATCCTAGGATCTGTTTTTTCCTTGGCTTTCTGCCACATCCAAGATCTGAGAGGAGGGTGTTAGCAGTCATGTTTGTCATGCCTTGTCATCTCTTGCCTATGAGCCTCAGCATGAGTCAGATGAGGACTTTAGGAGCTTTGACATGTCTATCACTTGTTTTCACAGAGGAGGTAGCTCATTCTAGATCATTGAGTTTATTGCATTTCAGTGCATTTTTTTCTCCAGTTGGAATTTCATGTGCATTTTCTAGGGTAGTTTCTTCATTATTTAGCCTGCCTGACCTTTTTAGGATTTTTTTGAGCATTTTTGGCATTTTTACCAGCATTAAATGTTGGTTGAACATATTTGCCCAAATTTCAGGTCGGTCAGTTTTTGGAAATTTTGGCTATTTATAGCCATTTTCCACTTGGTAGCCACTTAGATTATCATCTTTCCTCCTTCCTTGGCAGGTGCACACTTCGACTTTGTGATCTTTCTCCGTCTTCGATGTTGCCGTCATCATCCGCCTGATCTGGTGTCCTCATTAACGCTGTGGGCTGGGTGTAGGGACTGATCAGTCCTCCTTCTGTATTCAACATTTGTTCCTTGTTCAATGCAGGTTTCTTTTCTTTTTCCTCTTGCAGATTGTCTCTCTCTTCCTCTGTGTTCGAGTTCCTTCTTCCGTTGCGTACTCTCACAATAGCAACTAGTTACTCCTCTTTCTATCTTATGCCACCCACCTAAACCCTTTCTCAATCAAGCCATTCCAGCTAAACATGCGTTTATGGATAAGACTCGTTTTAAGGGTCTAACTTTAGCACTTGGTCTAATTGATGTGGTATGTCTTGGATTCCCAAGGCTTGTGGGAACTTGTTCAAGGCCAGGAACCTTAGCTTAATCCTTATTGGTTCTCATTATGAGGTAGTTCACTCTTGGAAGAGTAGAAATGCCATAGCCATAGGTGAGTTGATATAGGGTCTTATATCCGAATTTCACTCTCAACTCTAACACATTGACCTTACATCTAAGCATTGGGCATGCCTAGTTGATAGCTACGTGACTTGTGATTGTACCCGATGAATCAATAATGACCATGAATTCTAAGTATCGAGAGGGATGATTTGATTGTTAAGTTGGTTGAGTTCAGGCGATTTTTTGTTGAATTCGCCACCATTGGCTTTGCAAGTCAGTTGATGATCAAGTCACTTGGTGATGAACAAATTACTGCAAACATGCTTTAATTTTGCCTAATAAGTCATCTCACAGCCCTTGTTACCCATCTTCTATGAGTATGTGTCAACAGTTGTATTACGCTCAATTGTTTGATCAATTTCACGTGATATTACAGCTGTATTACGCTCAATTGTTTGATCAATTTCACGTGATATTTAGAGGTGGCCTTGTCTTCTCGGAAGGTAAAGCAAGGTGGTGAATAGAACAATACTAAGAGTGAGTCACACATTGAGGAACAATGTAACTCTCCTCTAGGATTGAAACTGGATTGGCAAAATGTATCAAAAAAGAATAGATGCTCTTGGCCAAAAGGTCGGCTATTTTGATGATGAGTGTTGCCTAAAGGCCAAGGGCAATCTGCCCAAGACTAGGCTCTCTCCCCCTCCTAGAAACTCGAGTGCATCAGGCAAGAGCTCTTTGGTCCCACATCCAGAATCAAGAGGGGGTTATTCTCCACTCGCTTTATGGACATTATTATTGTACTTTGTATCATTATCTGAATTATCAAAATGATCATGATTGTAAAGGGGCGATCGTGACAAGTGAATGATTCTCATGCGAGGGTATTGTCGAAGTGGCACCATTATATAGCATTTTGCATAAGCATGACATCTTGCATTGCTCTTTGCATTAACCCATGCTTTGGCATTCTGTTCTGATAAACATGCATTTGTGTGCATTTATCGCTTTTTGGCCAGAGAGTGGTTGGCTTTGGATCCACCATATCTATGGTAACTATCATGGCACTCTTAGTCTCCTTGGGTAATATCTTTTCTCTCTTCTCGGTTTCTCTACACATTCTTTGTATTTTTCCTTTGCATTGACACTCATGGATGGTCGGGATGGCTTGTCTATTTTTATGTTTTGTTGGATCTAACCATCCCTTTCATTCTTCCTAGGGCACAACTACTTAATAGGGTGTAAATCATTACTAAAAAGCAAAAAGCTCAAAGTGGTTCCATTTGCCTTTGTAGGATTTGGTAGGCCATTGGGCATTTGACAAGCACCCTTTGTCAGATGCCTTGGCCTCTCTTAGGTGACGCTTTGGGTTCCCTTGGTAAGATAACCATTGTCTTTGTAGTCTTGATAGGTCACTAGGCAGTTAATGAGCACCCTTTTTCCGATGCCCTTGCTGAACTCAAATTATTACAAAAGTTTCATCAAATGGTGTGCATTTCTAGAGTGTCAGTGTCCCATAAGCCAAAGCCTAATTTGTGAGGATCTACACTTCTATAAGTAGACAAGCTGCCCACCACTCAGCCCCATCTTGTCATTATAGCTCCTCCATCAGCGGGTGCCCACATCTCCATTGCTGTCTACACCCCTTTGTGGTAGATATCTTAGTTCATGGTGGTGACCAGCCTTCCATCAGTACTGGTGATCAGTCTACAGCCATCCAGACATTGTGTTTGCTGTAGTTGCAGTTTTCAGCCTGCAGACACTTGCTCCCAGCCATTGCCTACAGTTTGTGACCTTTCAGCTGTTTGCATTTGCTGCAACTTAACCCTCTACAGTCTGCATTTGCAGCATACAGCTGACACCAGCCCTTCTAGAGCATTTTGATGACTGCATTTGCTGTCTACAGCAGTCACCTTCATCTATGTGAAAGTTCTCAGTCTGGTGCCCACTGTTTGGTGCTGCCACTGCATGTTCAGCCTGATCCAAACTCTCCAGATCTGGGTTTGTTGCTGTTGATCACATTCGGAGGCTACATGTTGGGTTTTGGGACCCGTATAGAGGATAGCACACTTTCTAGGTCATACTCTTTGCTCCATCCTAGAGAGACAGGAGTTCGAGGGTCAGTTTCACTTTGCATAGTGTGTTTGTTGCATTGAGCATCATATATATTCATTCATTCATTTTTCATATTCAGTATTTATTGTCTCTAAATTACCCTAACCTTAATTGTGTTCTTTATCAGTTTGTGCTTCGTCGTACACAAATTTGTGGAGGCTAGTTGCATGAGGGCAGTTTTGAAAACAACTTTCTTGTCATTGAAGGGTCAGAGTCAATAAGTCTCTGAGTTAGCAGATGGGCTATTGACAATGTCATGGAGGGGGAAGCCTGAAACAGTAAACAGACTGCTCCTTTCTCATAGCATTCTCCTGTCAACATCCCTGGGTGTCCATTCTTCAGACATTCAGGCTATATGCCCATTTATGATAATATTTTATAGGCATTACTAGACAGATTCTTCAAATATCTGGACTTCAGGCCATCTATTCATTGCGCATCTGGTCCCTGCAGATGCAATGCTATAATGTTTTAATATCTGCTTAGTCCTTTGTTGAAAATTATTCTTCAAATTGAGAGGACTCACTTTTTTTTTTGGTTGGGGTTGTAGAGCTGAATTATGACTTTATGTGCAGGTATCACGCTAATCGCATGCTCAGCTTTTATGCTCCAGGTTTGGCCAAAAAAATGTTTCTCTTTTAATTGGAAACAGTTTTTTTGTTTCTATTTTTTGGGGGGGGGGGGGGCGGCGGGTGAGTGAGTGAGTGAGTGAGTGAGGATTTCCATAGATTGCTGTTCACTATCCCACAAAACCCCCACTCACGACCACAAACCCTGTGTGCTGGAAAATTCTGAACACGGCTTCATGGCATGTTGCAGCTTAATAGTTTAAAGTGCCATGCTAAGAACCTACAGTTCTTAAAACCTGTAATGTTTGTTTGCAAATTTTAGTACTTCACATTGACACTCCTGATGAGACATTTTAATAATACTGGTTTGATGCGCAGGTTGGTGTGGTGAAGTTCGGGATATAAAGTACTCCACTGATGGGAAGTTTGTCACAGTTATTTATCGAGTCACAATCAGAGGATCTGATGGAGAGGTAAGTTATACTGTATGATGTATCAATATAAGCTCTTAATTTTGTTGTGATGGAGGTGACAGTTTTGTGGTGATGGAGGTGACAAAACCTTCAGCAACTTTTGTGTCATGTATCACATGGTTTGGCTTTTATGGAATACTTGTACTATTTCCTTGAACATGATTTTGTTTCCCAAAATCTTATTGGTAGCTGAAATGATCTGCTTCCTAACTAGCAACTAGCTTTCCTCAAGGATGTTCATAAGCTTTGATGTTCCAAAGAAGGCATGAATTCAATATACTCTTCCATTAATTCAAATCGTCATGCTTTCCACACCCATGCCTTGTTCTTCAGAGGGTCAAATCTTGGTGCTGAGTTCATGGAGCTGAGACTGGAAGCATTATTCCTCTTAAAGGTAAGACTTTTCTTCAAGTTACAAAGTTAATGCTAAACCAGCAGCATTCCTGAGTAACTGTGGGACTTCCGCAAGTGCCAGAAGATGCATATTCTTAGTAGCAGGCAGGAACAGGGAATCATCAACATAAGCTGTCCAGCAAAGGTTTGATTGGCAGAGAAAGAAAAAATATGTATTTGTTCTTGTAGTCCATGGTTTGCAGTGACTGGTGCCAAAGTTTCTTTCACTCGATAATTTTCTGGTGCGATGCACTTGAGAAAGGTCTTTTTGTTCAGATTAATCTCCAGCTCCTGCAGATTTTGACGCTTAAGGAGCATTTGATCTTCGGAAGCATGAATACCCTCTTATATCATTATTCTTGGGGAGTTGAGTTCTGCTGAAATAAGATTGTTATAAATAAGTTCTCTTTGATTAGGTAGCCAATTTGTCCCAAAGGGTCCAATTGAGAAGCTTACTTGCCCAGTCAAAACGATAGCAGCCAGTAACATTTAGAAATGAAACACTAGAAACGTGTTTGAGTGATATTAGAGTCAATTGAGAATAATACGTTACATATCTATGATCCACTATTGACTTGCCACTTATGTTAAAGTTAAGTCTTTGGACAAGCTATACTACGGTTTGGAACTCAAACATTATGATTCATATATATCATATAAAGAAAATTGAAATAAACATGGAAATAGCCTATCTACAATATGGATTGAGTCAAGATGCAACATCATGATTCTCATTTCAAAACAAATTGACAAAATGTCAAATTTGAGAATGAATCATAATATATCATAAATAACTCATAAATGAGACTAAAGTCGTATAATAATCAACTCTCAAGACAAGAGTAGATACTAGATTGACAAAGTCCAATAACTAAAGAAAATCAGTCTCATCCAAAATCTTAAGCCCTCACGAGTTATTACACATCATCATCATCATGTTTAACATTGTCCAACAATCTTTGTCAAAAAAACCATGTTTTGGGTTCCAAATTAAAAAAAAAACCCCACTTATTTTACTCTCAGAAACATTTCTTACTTTAAGAAATGTTTCGTAAGTTTCAAATTGAAAGAAATGTGTTTCTTAGCTGCTATGGTCAAAACCTAAAACCGCATGAAGAGAGCTAGCCTTGGAGAGGAGGGTGATATGCCAATAAGCCTTCTGATGTGGCTTAAGGAAACGAGGTGGTCATTCTTGTCAATCATGGACATTTCTACATACATGCTGCTTGAATCATCCACCTGTAAATTGGAACATGCATATATGGGCATGTACATAACTGTGCAATTGGTCCTGGATTTATATGTGTGTCTTGTGCCTGCTGGATCGATTTCAACCTTACCGAATATGGATATGGGGTTGACACTTGCTTGAAGAGAAGCACTATATTGTTGAGATTTGAGCCATAAAAAGTTTCGCCTCAAGAACTCCATTCAAGGCTAGCAGTAGAGTTTCCTGCACTGTTTTTTAAGTTTAACCTCTATGGTCCCCTATTGTGCTCACTTCGCTTTTTGTGGGGAGGGAGCTGTAAATACTTTTTTTCAAAGCTAAAATTTATTTAGGCATATTTGAGCTGTCATGTGCTATATGCTCTGGATCAATTCAGTTATTTCACAAGTCTCAGTTGTAACAAAGTTGCCACCCCATAACCTTACTTGCACTGCTGGTATGCCCAGGTGAAGAATTAATTTGTCTGCAACTCATTAGAAAGTTCAGCATTTGGATTGTCCAGTTGTATACTTTAAAACACTTGTGGTAATTTGAACATCAGAGAACATCATGCACTGGTAGTGCTGAAAAGAATAGCTGGATGATTTCTCATGCAAAATGAATCCTGAAGGTTCTGTGATAGTTAAGTTGATTATAGTACTGTTGACTTGTGCAGGCATTTCGTGAAGCTTCAGGGACAGTCTCCACCGAATCATCAAAAACAGGAGATCCTACTCAGGAGGCAGAAGCACTGGCATTTGTGCGTGCATGTGCGAGATTTGGTCTGGGTCTATATCTTCATCATGAGGGGATACAATGAGTTCAACGTGAGATTTTTTTCACTCTCTGTGTGCTGTATACTATGTTTGGGAGTACAGCTAGAAGTGGTAAAGCATTTTGATTGGCTGAGCAGATACACCACGAACCCTGTGTTTGTGAAAGTTAACACACTTTTCAAGCTAACAACAGACTTTGTATAGGGTGGAGGGATCCTACTGTGTAACTGTGCATGCTTGATGAATCTCAGATTTCAAAGCATGTCTGATGGCACAGGCTATTTTAGATCTGTTGTGCTTAGAGCTGAGCATCCAGACTTCCTTTATTAGGTGTATCTTTCTGAAGCTAGCAAGTGAGGCTCGTAATGCTTCATAGAAGTTAAGTATCTAATTTCATCACAGCTTGTTTTCTTTTGTCTATGTTTGCAAGTAGTAGTTTCTTGAGCACTCTCTTTCCATCACATTGTTCTGCAGCACCTGGGGGCTCCGTGTTCAGTTGCTTCCAAAACTCTTATTTCAAATTACTACCAGAGTTGCAGGAGTTCATGGCACTCTACTAAAGTTGAAAGGTGCCTTGATAGTAGATGGGACCAATGAATTATCAGATTTTCCTCAATAAGCAAATTGGAGAAGCTATTTGTTGTCCACCAGAGCTATCTACCAAAAGATTCTAATTTTGCCTACTCTTGAATATGGCTGATAATCGTTTCAAGTCGAGGAGTGTAGCATTTAGATGGTTCAGTCCATTCTCTTCAGCTGTGTGACTTCCATGGGTAAATTGTTAAGTATTTATGGGTCTTGCTGGGCTTTTTCATGTGACTTCCATGGGTCTTGTTGGGCTCTTTCATGTGACTTTCACGGCCTATGACTCTTTGACATGAAGCATGGAAGTTTTCAATTCGGGAAGATTTGAGTTATAGACATCTCTTATCACATCTTGGATAAATTTATTTTTTAAATTCGAATTGGAAACAATTGTACGAGTTATTATTGAACCATGTTGGTAGCAAGTCCTTGTAATGGGGTTCCTTCTCTCTCTCTCTCCTTCTCTCTCTCTCTCTCTCTCTCTCTCTCTCTCTCTCGTCGGTGGTCTCTCTCTTGAAGTTTTGGGGGTGGAGGGGGGCGGTGCAAGGGTATGTAGATATGCCATGGTGTTGAAGTAGAAACACTTATATAGGGAGTAGTAGTGACTCTGAGCTTTGCTTGGTTTCCACTCTACATGTGGTTCCCTATGCTCAGTTGTGAACCCTTACCTATGTAGTTATGAGATGTGCTTCGATGTTGCATCTTTTGATATCATGAATACAAAGGATTCCTTATCAATATATCTTGTGTGCCTTTCCGTTGTGCCATTTTGTGTCTCATGACAGGTTATGACTTGAAGTCCCTTGACGATTTGTTAACAGGCCGCCCTGGGGGGACATGCTGCTGTCAAGGTGGTAGGAGGGGGTTGGCAGAGGGTGGTTAAGGGAGAGGCGGGATGTTTTTTCCAAACCACCTACATTAAATGTATCGAGTTAAACTTCGTTGTCTGGAAGTTATCGTTTTGAAAAAAGTAGTTGATTCTTTTGCGTGCAAGATTGACAAGGATAAATGTGGCTAGTCTTAGCAATGAAGGGGTTTCATGGTTGCACAGTTTGCCTCCTCTCTCATAGCTGATGGATAGGTACTCTACACTCTTAGCTTGTAGAGCATTTTCTCTAGCTCTCACATAAGAGCTTGTTTATATGCATAAATAACTTCAAAGAGCTTTAATTTTTTAGTCACCTTTTCCTATACGGTGGAAGGGTGGCATGTAAGGAAGTGTTAGTCTAGAATTCTCGTCCTAATAAGATGATGTACCCAAAGGCTCAATGCTATTGGTAAACCATCCGAGCCAATTCAAAAGCTAAGGTTATCTATGTCAATGAGTTTGTAACTCAGAAGCAAAAAAAAAGGCTTGTGGGACTCACTTTTGAAGGTGCGTATGAACATTGGATCCTATTGGGTGACTCTCCAAGGTTGCTTGAAGGACTTACTAAAGTTGATATCATAGAATTAAGGGTTTAATTGGGTGACACCATGGTGCATTACCAAATAAGGGAATGACCAAGCAACTTTGTAGATGTACAAGATTAAATTGAGGCACTAAAGCAATCCAAATGTTTAAAAAAAGACTAATTGTGGAATACACATAAGCTCATACCACTACAACTCAAAGCATGAGGAGGTGAGATTGCCCTCGTGCAAGGAAAGTACAATGATATTGCATTACCAAATGCAAGAATGAATACTCATTTTTGAACTTGTTAGTATTACCACTATTACTTTTTGTTGCTTACTGATCTCTAAAGTAATTGTCAACATGATCAATTACCTGTAAATGTGGAATAAAATTATTGGATGATAGAATAGAGGGTCGAGAAGGGATGGTAGTGACAATGGAATTGAAGCATTGCAAGTGAATTGTTAGTTTAGTTACACTACTAACTACTCTAATCACTAGTCAATGAGGTTAGAATGGAAGATCCTTGAGTATAGTTCATAGACAATACAACATTGTATAAGCTTGCAAGCAATGCTTGTCAATGGGAGACTAGTGATGCAGACAATGGGGATTACTATTGATCCATAGCTTAGGCATTTTGAAGCTCATAAAAAGTGAAGGGCCAAAGAAATCTTAAGTAATGAGGAGCTTATTTTGACAATTTAGAAGAGAGACTACTTATTGTGATGATCTAAAAGAGTGATCTACTACAAAATTGGTTTTGACGTGTATTAAGAGAAGATTTTCTCTACTACTATGTAGAAAGAGAAGAGAGAGTTTGCCATTGCTTATGAAATTGAATGCAATTCTGTTGAGAACTTGAGTAAGATATATTAACATCGTGAAAGCTTTCAATTCGACCTGATGCTCCAAGTAGAACATAAGAATGAAAGAGGCTATAGTTTGCTTGATAGTATAGTCCAACCAAGCCGACAATAAACATTCTAAAGAGGCAAGCAACAAGAGTTTGCATGCATCATACGATGAAATATTAACCATCTCGTACAAAGAACAACAATTAGGACAGACAACTTGCTTGCAAGCAACTCGCCCCACCTTGCCTAGATATCACCTTGGAAAATGCAGTGTTTTTGTTTCTATTCTCAATTGGCCATGGTACCTACGATGGCAACGTCTTAGTGAATACATCAACATGCAAGCATCAAACATGTTGGGTGCATCTAGCACCATGTCATTGGGTATGAGATCCAACATAAGGGCTCCTTACATGCACATATAATCCTATGGTTACATGAGGCATACATTGCAAATAGGGCAAGTAAGATATACACGTACATTCCCTCCAATGATGATCGTTACAGTTTGATAGTAAAACTAAGAGCCCTCGTCAATGGTAGAGCAAATTCATAGGTGCCGTTGTACCTGCTACATAAGCAAAAGTAATAGCCACGGTAAATGCAAGTACAAATTTTCGTATGTCTGATGTGGCGATCCAAAACCAACAATAGACCCTAAAACTCAATGATACATCTACTAGCATCCTAGAGATGAGCATCGAAATGGTGTGCCATATCACCCAACACTAGTGCTCTTCTGGGGAGCGTACATGAATATTCAATGAGGAACAAACTCTTCCATCTCTTACTGCTTGCTCAATTACGCAATGAAGGTGGAGTTGTTTGGAAAGTTAAAACATTCAAATAGAAGATGCCAAGAGATTGGGACTGCAATACTTGGACTGAAACAAGCAAAAAGTAATGTCCATTACATTATTGTGCAAGCCATTGTCACCTATTGAAGTGACTTTGAATTGCATGCAAATCTTGATAGTCACATGAAGAGAGTCTATCGAGTACATCGATAGGTCCCTTGCACAAATACAATAGCAAAAGCTCACAAGGATAGGGAATATCAACATGCATCCTGTAGACCTTTATTGTGCATGGCCAAGGAGCTTAGAGCATGTAACATTCTATCACTTCCACAAAAACTATAGTATCACCAAAACTACCACTATATGTGATCTCGAACCCACTCTCCATGAGGCTTATGGAAATACCGTAGAGCAGTATATGAGATTGGTACGATTCACAGATTTTCACCTAGGCCACCAAACTGAAGGTTATTTCTTTAACACATTACTACAACGAACAAGCTTTAGTTCAAAGAGTAAACTAATAAGCGGCGAGAACTTGGCACAATCATGCTACATTGAGTGCCAACTCCGTGGTCTCGTGGCCATGAGGAAGACCTCGAAATGTTCATCATGGACTACACGCAAAGAAATTTGCTCGGACCGAACCCACCAATTGATAAACATGATTATTTAAAAGATCACTTTCATCAAATAACAACCGAGTGACATTAATAGTACCTCCAATAGCTTTTGACTACGAAAAGTAGCGTTTCATCAATACGGATAAAGATGTTACAACTCACGAAAGCGTTTGGAACAAATCTTGACAATACTCTAACAATAGAATAAAAGCTATCTATAACCACCTCATTGATGCGACATACAACCTACACATCGTCAATATGTAGTGGAAAGAGCTTCCTCACACGTTACTATAGTTACAACTTGATTGCTAGGAATAAGACCCTACTGCTGACAAAAGCACAATAGAAGTTGCAACTAATCTCTACAGCCTATCCACCACGGTCCACTACCGGTCCACTACCAGTTCAAGATACTAGTACGCGCCCAATAATATCTAGTACAGTTGCAAGAGATGGACGAACACTACATTGCAATAAGAGAAGTTGACACAATCATCATAGATGAGATATCCATGTTAACAAGGACAGTGTTTGATAAAAAAGTGCACTAGATAGTGAGCGTTTGCCAAGGCTTGTTGCTCAGTCCATTCAATAAAAAGCTTGTGATACTATTTGGTGATCTTGCACGGTTATTGCCTATCTACAACCATCAAATCGAGTTCTACAAACAAACAATGTCACATCACCTCCTCATTGTATTGGGCCCATGAAAAGCAACACACTCCAAACCTCAGTTCGACACGCATGCGACTTGCGATTCCTATGGTTTCTACAAGTGATCAGGCATCGTTGTTCAACAAAGTGAGAGATACGTGAATGCTTATATCAATGCATGATCAATGAGGACATCCTAGATTTCATTGACCAAAAAACAACAAGCATATGCACTGTTTACTGCAGCATAGAGGAGCGGGAAAATGGAGCAGAGGAGCGGGAAAATTGAAGAAGGAGATAATCGAAAGGGCATAGGACAAAGGAAGGAAAAGGCGCCTCGGATGGAAGTCAGACCCTGAAAAATTTGAATGACGACCTCTCCAGAAGGCCTCAATGTCACCTCGAGAAAAGAAAAGAGTAAAAGCGCACCATTAATTGTGAAAGCGCTCATGAATCCTTGTTAAAGAGTGCCAGGCTCACTTCTGTGCAAATTGTATGCACTAGTTGGGAATGGGATAAGTTAGAACGGTGGGAAATAGGAAAAGAGGGCCTAGGCTAATGGCCGGCCATGTAAAAAGTGGGGATGACCGCCCAAAAGGTAGGGCATGTATATAAAGTTCAAAAGTGAATGAGAAGCTCATTCTTGTGTGTGGCCAAAGCTTCTTCTTCTTCTTCTTCTCTTGTTTCTTGCCTTCTTGCTTGTGCTTGAGTGAGGGATTGAGGGAGTGTGAGGGAGTGAGGGAGTGAGAGTGAGGGATCGTGGAGAAGAAGCTCTCCATCTTCACTCTTCATCTTCTCTTCTTCTATTCTCTTCTCTTTTCTCGTGCAGCTATGGAGGATGGAGCTTGACGGAGAGGGTTTGGGGTTGCTTGAGCTTGCCGCAAGGATCGTGGAGCTACCGGAGTGCAAGAGAGAGGAGGGAACTCGATCGAGCATCAAGGTAAGCTCACTACACCCGTAAGGTAGGCATTGCGCGTCGGCTATGTGAGAGGTAGCCATGGCCGCTCGGCTTGAAAGACTTGATCAATAAGCGGTCTGTAGGTCTCAGGGTAGAGCTCAGTAGCTCTCCTCCATTTTGATTCTATTGCCGGGACAGACGGAATCGAGCCTTAAGCGCCACGCGCATTGAATCGAGCATAGTAGGGTGCTGCCCGAACCGATGCTCGAGATAGTTAGGAGATTTAGGAGGTTTTAATCCTTGGAGCAAGTAAGTATTTTGATTTGTTGTTGAATATTAGAGTAGGACCATCCATCTCCATTTCTGGTTTTGATTTTTGTTGCATTAGGTTAAGATTAGGATAGGAAAAAGAAGGAAAACAGAAAGGGTTCTGCTGTTGTTGGAAACATGGAAATAGGGACACAGATTCAGATTTCTGGCTGGAAGAGTGTGAGGGATTAGCTTCTAAGGTTACAGCAGGCAGGGATGGGGCAATAAGAGGCCCAAGGAACCAGGAAAGACCACATTTGACATTCTGCCTTGTGAGAAGAGAGTGAGCTTGAGAGCCAGGGAGAGAGAGAGAGAGAGAGAGAGAGAGAGAGAGAGAGAGAGAGAGAGAGAGAGCTGTAGGGAGATCTTTGGAGTGCCAATCGATTCGAGTGCCACAGTGATTTCAGGTATTGCCTGGCATTTCCTTGTATTGTTTTGCACCTATTTGGAAGGCACGGGATGATTCCATGGAGTAGGCATTGGGCTTGAGGCATCGCGCGCAACCAACGGGCTATCATCCGTGCAATCGGACCAGCTTGTCCGACTCCCAGAATCGGACCACCAATTTCTCGAGTCCGACCGTCCGACTGCTAGAATCGGATCACCTTGTCCAATCCGATTCCTAGAATCAGACCACTACGAGAATCGGATCCAGTCTCAAAATTGGGCCACGTGTCGTAGTCCCAGAATCGGACCCAGTGCCAAAATCGGACCACTTGACCCATCGCAGTAGTCGGACCCCCCTGTCCGAGTCTCAAAATTGGATCATCTGCGATAATCAGACCACTTTTCCTAGTGTGAAAATTGGACCAGCTCGTCCGATTCCCAGAATCAGACGAGCCTGTCCGATTCCCTGAATCGAACCACTTCACCAGAACTTAAAATAGGGGTTTTGAACTTGCCTGATAGTCCTGGCCACCCTGTTCACATCTTTGACCCCCCTGGAAGCCCAATTTAGCCCTTAGAAGCCAGAGACCAGATAGGATAACCAAGGATTCACCTTGAATAGCTAGACACTGAGCAGACCAAATTTAGAATTTGACTTGACTTTCGGTGACCAACCAACCCACCCTGAAGCAGAATAGAGAACACATCATGGACTTTCAGTAAGACCTTAGGTTAGCCAGAACCTACGCTTAGAGCCATATCAGGCTACGAATGTGAGGGGAAGAGTGGAGTTTGCATTGAGCATTGCCTGCATTGGCACCTCACTTTTGATTTTATCACCAAAGGTGTACTACAAGAAAAGAAAAAGCCTGTTTTCGCACTGAGCACTAGAAAGCACGAAGCACAACTTGTGAATAAGATTGACAACTACTTTCAATAACAAGGAACTCATCAGGAGATATAATAACATCAAGGAACCCACTATTAGGAGAAGATCCCAAAACATAGTTAGGTGCCTGAGAGCCCTATCAATAGGGCCTTAAGGGGACACGAAGATCGAGAAGGCGACAACATAGAGGATCGGACGCTGCCGGAGCTACTCAAATTGATCGGCGACCTTGTGGAGCTGAAAGTGGGATCAATGTCAGGATCATGAGGTTGATAAGGAGAGGACCGAGTGGACTTGGGAGAATTCCCAGTCTTAGTGCAGGAGTTAGTCAATGAGTACGACTTGTTGACTAGGATGGTAGTTCAGGGTAGACCAGTAGAGGAAGTGGTAGCAAGCCTAGAAGAGGAAAGAAAGGCGATTAGAAAGGCGCTAGAGAGCATAATTGCCTATAACCACGAGTAGAAGGCTAGGAAACTCCAACAAGATGTAGACATGTACGAGGCCCGGCGTGTGCTAGCCTTGGCTAGTGCGGCCAAAGCAGGGCCAAATGCAGAGAGAGAACGAGTAGCAGAGACTGACTTATCGTTGAGTGAACTCGTAGCCAAGCGGCTTATGGAAAATACATCCGCTGAGCAGAGCGCAATAGCCTTAGCCACCGCATTACTCTCGGGATTAGGGGTCACGCAAGGGGCAAAGGAGCAATCTAGGATCCCTATTGTAGCAAATCAGCTAGACAAGTATGAACCTAGCAATGACCCATATAGCTTTGTGGAGCAATTTGAATAAGTTTGTGAAGCAAACGGTCTCACGGATCTTGCACAACGCTCTTAAGCTTTCGGTCTGTGCTTAGGTGATAAGAGGAGAATTTCGTACACTAGTCTAGATGTAGCTGAGCGCATGAACTTTGCCCCGTCTTAAGGACCTCTTTATCAATAGATTCTCTGAGGCAGGGTACTCTGACAATCTCATTGTCCGGTTGATGAATGTCAGTTAGAGGGAAAAGGAAGACGTAAGGGACTATGTTACTCATGTGCATAGCCTCTTCAAGAGGATCCCTGCAAATGAGCGAGCTAACAAGAAGGCGGTGTCTATCGTATTTATAAATGGAATTCAAAGCGAGGAACTCTACAAGGCTTTGGCTAGTGACTCCACTCTACACCGAGACGTGTTAGCTAGAGTCTTTGAAGAGGCAATAAGGGTGGACGATCGGCTTAGGGAGCGAAGAATGAGGAACACCTGTCGGGACGGTGCAAGTGAGAGAGCTCCAGAGCGGTCAACAGTTTCAGGAGAGAGAGAGAACTCTAGCATACATGATAAGGGAAAGAGTGTTGACCAAGGCCAGGAGCTGGTTGAGGTGAGAATGGAGCTTGCATGATTGCAAGACCAAATGAGGAAACCTGTGCGGTCGCATGTGCAGTGTATACACTGTGACAGTAACCACCTTCCAGCCGAGTGCCAAGATCCTAGATCTAGGCCGTGCTCGAACTGCGGTAGATTCGGTCATGACGCATTACATTGCAGATTGCCAAGGAGATTCCCATATGCGCAACAATACAACCCTCCATACTTAGGCAACATGCCACCTAACCTCTTTGGTAGGGGAGTCCAGTTGGCGCTTCCAGCACCAAATGATGCAAGACCGGCCATTCCTAGGCTAGAGATGAACCCAGTAGGCATACCTAGACCACCAAGGCTCTATGTAACCCATCCATCGAGTGATGCTCCTGCTCACTATGTGGAAGAACCTAGTGAAGAGGAGACCTATGTGAACCTATACATATCCTATGATGAGGAAGGCAATCCAGTCTTGATGGACTACTGACCAGTACCGGTGATGGCACTAGGTAGAGGAAGAGGGAGAGGCTTTGGAGGACCAAGCCAAGATCCAATCTCATGCTAGGCTTGCGGTCATCCAGGCCATATTTCATCACGCTACCCGGAAAGGGAACATGCAAACAAGGATAAAGTTGACCTTCAATGCACCAAGTGTGGAATCAACACACCTATTTCCTAACGGTCCTAGACGGAAGCCATCAACTAGTTCTGCCAATGTGCCCTTAGTACCCTTGGGGTTGTTCAGTGTGGAGACCTTTGACAGTGAGGATATGCCCATCCCACTACATGTCATGACGCGAGCATAGACAAAACAGGCAGGCATCTCATTGCCTGGGCCAAGTAACCTGGATGCAGCCTCGTAGGGAAAGAAAAGCCGGAGGAGAAGGAGAAAGAGAACAGAAGCAAGGATTACCCTTAAGACTGAGGAAGCTACAACGCTAGTGATAGGAAAGAGAGTCACTGATGCAGAGGCAGAGACCTCAACCCCTAAGACAACAGAACTAGGGAGTGCCAAGGTAGGGGAATACCCCCACCCCAAACGGCAACTCGAGGCTATAGCCAAAGTCAAGGAGTGGGTCAAGGATGCCCAGGAACACCTTAAGGACGTAAAGCCCATACTAGAAGAACAAATTGAAGACCTCTCTAGTGTGAGTACACCTGTTTCACCGTCGCGACCCCAATTGGAGAATGCACCCACACCGCATGAGATGCCACATAGGCAAGACCACGAAGAAGCATATCAGCAAGCCAACCAAGACATATGGCCAAAGAGTGCTGACCAAGGAGGGAGGCAACCACCTAGCAACCTCCTCACCACTTTAGTAACCACTCTAGTAACCGTGAGCCTAGGAGATCTGCTTTGGCATCACCCTTCCTTATGGGAAGAATTAAAGCACTGGGTGGAGGGAAAAGAGGAGCATATTGCCACTGACTTGCAAGAGCAGGACGCAGTCACGCAGATTCCAAGCCTAATGCTACACTTAGTTTCAAGGTCACTGTACGTCAATGCTTTCTGGGAAGGCATTGAGATGCATGCAGTCTTACCTATCTTAGCCTTAGGGGATGTAACATGAAAAGGAATCGTAGACACAAGCGCTAGTATCAGTGTCTTGAGCCACGCAGTTCTACAGGCCTGGGGAAACCCACCTATAGAAACGGCTAGGTTCAATGTCACATTGGCCAACGGAATGAAGGTCAAACCATTTGGGGTCTTGAAGAACTGGCCAGTGAAGGTCGCAAGGGTGCAGTTTTCCATGAACTTCACTGTCATGAAGGGAGTGGACTATGACATACTGCTAGGCCGACCCGGATTGAGGAACGCGCGAGTTATTGAAGATTGGGGTAACAATCTCATCTTCTTGGGGAATAGAACAGAAGCAGTAAGGGTTGAGATGGATACCTGGAAGACATTAGGGGAGTTTTGAGGTCTCGAAAATGCCCTGTAAGAGATCCTAGAGAGAGAAAACAATTTACAAAATAAAATCATTTTATAGAATTTTTAAAAGGTTTATATTTTGGTAAGTTAAAATATCAAAATTCGTTAATAAGTCATTGTCGTGATATTCTCGTGGTCACATCAAACCTAGAAATCTAGGTCGCCATAAAGTTGGCAAGGTTGTCATAATGAAGATCTTACCTTTCCTCATTAAAGTGAAAAGTAATATTCAATTTGAATTTTGGTGGATACTCGATTGCCTCCCTCCATCGTTTCTCCATCGTTTCTCTCTTCTTTTTTTCTCCTCCTTATTAGTCTCTTCTTTGTTTTCGTTCTTGCTTCTAATCATATCCTTAGCTATGGATCAATCACCCAATGATCTTTGTAACTCAGCTATGGATCAATCATCTAATGATCTCTGTAGCTCTCATAAAAGACCTCTCTATCATCTTCATATTGAGTTGGACAGTGAGTATGAACCGATAAGAAAGAGAACAAAATCTATCGCAGTTACAGACTCTATGAAACATATACTGAGGTTTGAAGGAAAGAATAATATTGATCTTTGGTTAGATGAAAAGCTATATCCCAAAGATCCTAGCAGAAATAGCACTCCTCCTTTCTATAATAGCTCGTCATTAATGAGGTTTATTGGTGATGGCTACAATGGATTTTTAGGTTATACACTTAATCTTGTTGCAGAAAAGGATATCCTTGGACTAGAGAATCATCTTTTGATGAAACACAATATAGAGTTTTTGCAGAAGCTAGAGGATTGTCAACAAAAAATTCATTCATTGGAAAAGTGTATCAAAGCTTATCAACAAAAGCAAACTTTATTAGGCCTTCGAAATCGACAAAGATCTCTTAAAAATATTGAGAATCTCAAACGAGGAGGAGGAGGCAGTGGTAAAAGAATCCAAGCAGCAAGGTATATTTTTTTTCACTTGAAAAATCTTAAATATGGCTTGATTTAAACTACTTGCATTGATTTGTGATGTTAATTTTGCTTAGATCTCTTCTACAACCAAATGCAAGTGAAAGAGATTCTTTAAAAGCAGCTCAGTTTTATTATCATCTTCTTTCTTCAGTGGTTTCAAAGGATATTTTGGAGAAGAAGAAATTTAAAAAGGCAAAGAAACAATGCTTGGAGTCATTTGTGAAGGATCATTCTTTGGATTCTAAGTTAGTACAGAAGACACTAGATAGTATTGGTATCAGTCGAGATGCTTATATGCAACTTTTCCAACTTTTACAATCAAATATGAAGCAAGGACAGGTACATAATTGCATACTTCCGAAACCATTTGTGGTTAGGACTATCAGACAGAGAGTTAATAACAAAGTGATGGAGATTCTAGGTGAGCCTTTTCATATCAAGGCTAGCTTCAAGGGCAAAAAAAAGGAGGTTACATTCAATGAATTTAACAATATTTTCCTTGACTTGCCCACCCTACAATGCTTAATGATCAAATTTTATGACTTGTCAGTAGCAGAGGCACAAGGAGTGGCTAGACTTGTGATTAAACTTGATGAAAGTGAGATTCTGAAATGTAAAAAATTGGAGAGTGATGAATAGAGCACTTTCGTCAAGTCATTGCAATCACTCAACATCATTTAGTGTTCAATCTGAATATAACATCTGGTGGTTAGGAGCATTTGAGGTAGATACTGAGAATTTTGATATACTATATTGGGTTTTTAATCAAACATCAATACCTAATGTTATTCAAAGGCAACAAGTAGGAGAAGAGCTATTTGTTGAAGGATTAGGGAACTACAGATTGAGTGGCACATAGCTGGTGACCTAAAGACACTCAAATGTATGTATAATGTATCAAAGGGAGCTAACTCGAGATCTCCTTGCTTATACTGCATGTCACCAGCTGTAGAGTTAAACTCAAGCAATTGGAATAGAGCTCCCTCTAGGCACAATAAGGATCCACAGTTTAAACTAGTCTTGGACATTCCTTTAGCGAATGCCCATATTTGTACACTTCATGCACTTTGCAGGATAATTGAAAAGCTTGTTTATCTCTGTATAGGATTTGCATGGAAGTTGAAGCCATTATCAATTAGAACAGATGCTATAACAAAGGTTGAAAAAGTTCTCTCTACAATTGGTTTGCATGGTGGCAATGTTGTTATTGAACCAGATCTTCAAAAGTCTAAGGATGGTAATTGTGTCCCAAAAAAACCATCTATTGGTGGAGTGATGGCTAGAAGGTTTCTAGGCTTTCATGGGAGACTTGGCAAGATAAACTCAAGAAATGGTGGCTCAACTATTAAATTTAATCAGTGGAAATCCCTACATAATGCAGTTAAGGATCACACTGATAATGGACAAGCTCGAAATAGAAAAGCTAAAGTTTGGGAAACACTAGACAAAGTGTTTTTTTATTGTGATAAGACTGAATGGAATGATGATGATCTCAAAGACTTTAAAAACCAATTGAACCTTTTCAAAAAGGCGATGACAGAAGCTTGGGGTGATCAACACTTTACTCACTATATGGTAAGAAGTTTGTATATGTTTGTTTCTTCATTGTCGAAATCATATAATGTTTTTTAATAACTTTCCTTATTTGTTGACTATGCAGCATATTCTATACAACCATGCTCCATACTTTATTGAACAATATGGATCTCTATCTATCTGGTCAACCCAAGGTATGGAAAAATCACATTATCAAGCAAGAACAAAATATTTCAGATATACAAGACATGGAGGTAGAAGACACAAAGCCAACAGTTTATTAGAGGTCTTTCAATGGTTCTATCGACAAATTTGGCATAAATTCAAGCTTAAAGATACAATCACATCAAGCAATACATCATCTTTAGCAAGGACTATACAAATTGTTACCCAAAGAAGAAAAGATAGATATTTAAATTCTTGCGCAAAGCAAAGATTTACAGAATGGTTACAAACCAAACAAAGAGTTGGGAAAAGATGGGTTTCAAGAAACCCTTAATCTTTGGCATCTTCTAGTCTGATTGTGTTGCAGAAGAGTCCTTAGTTTCAGGCACCTCAACAGGGCCTTCAGAGGAGTCCTTGGTTTCAGGTAGCTCAACAGGGCCTCTAGAGGAATCTTTTGTTTCATCCCACTCAATAAGACCTCTGTATTTCAAAAACTCTTGTTTCCGATAGCCTAGAAGAAGCTTCAAATTCTTACTATCTCCTACATAAGAGAGCAAATAGGAGCCAAGAACTCCAAAATATCCAGCTCTAGATCCACTGTATCCAGGCATAAAGCCAAAAACTCTTATGGCTTCTTCCTTCTCCACCAAAATGATCTTGTCCAAACCTCTGCTGAAAACTTGAGATCCAATTACCTTTGAGATAGCTCTCAAAGCCATCATTGGTAGACTTGGAGGGCTTGACAATCTACTATGATATATTACAATTGTTTGATTGTTTAAGTTTCCAATATAATGGCCAAGGCTTTGATTTTTTCCAAGCTTCATTGGCCTAGAGCCCTTGGCCCTTCCAAGAAAGTTGTCCAGATCTTCAATCTCAATCTATAGAACAAACCACAACAGTACAAGATATAAGATATTTATCTATAATGCATAATAAAGTCTAACATAAACTCAATGGGTAACTTCAAATTATATTTCATACCTTAGGGTGTTCATCTTCTTCAAGAAGACTATCATCATAAAGATTTATTGAACTCTCGGGCTTCTCATCTGATGGAGACTTCAATCTCTCTTCATACCCTACATTATCAATATGAAGTTTCTTCTGGACCTGTAAGAACTCTTCTTCTGTAGGTAGCCCCCCCTTTTCATATTCTATGATCTGATTAATACATGTATGTAAGGCTATAGAGCTATCTTGGAAATTCTCTCCCTCAACATCAAGACTTGCTAGTGGTTCTTGTTCATAACCTATAAAATTCATGTCATTTTTGCCCCAACCTGCAAGGATTGCTAAGCAATAATCTTCTCTAAGATAAAAAAGATGTTGAATATCATTTAGCAACACATATCTCTTCTTGTTGATAAGATAAGTGGGAAATGTTGGAACGCAGGCAAGAGAACCTTCTTCATCAACCTGTGCACTTGGCTCAATCTCCTTTTCTTCCACCATTGTGATATTGTCACTCTTGAATAAACCTACATCAAAACCTTGGACAAGTTGATTCTCAATATCTTCTTGGAACATCTTCTCATTCTCTTCGACCTCCTTATCCATACTTGCAATATCCTCTAGCTTTCTCTGTTGGTCTATATCTGGAGAAGAATTTTCCATGTACTGAAGATACACAATAAATCCAACGTCCTTGTGGATCAGAAGGCATTGGTGTTGGTACCTGTGGAAAGGGCAACATGTTTCTTTCTTTCTGAATTCCTCATCAATGAGGTTGAACCTGCCGAGCAAAGTTGACCTGGATGTATTGGTGGCTCCCATGACATCACTATAATGAACAAATCCATTGACTTCCAAACCTTGCACATGTCTATCATAAAAACATCTGTACTCCTTAAGTTTATCATCAAGATCCTCCAATAACTCCTTCAAATCAAAAGGAACATTGAAAATTTCCCTGATATAGCAAAACTTGGAAGAATTTCCAGTGGTGTGTAAAAAATCAAAGAGCCTATCATCAGCTGTCTCAATTATCTCCTCCTCATCCATTCCTTCCAGAGATAGCTTCCTCTTTGTCATCTTGACCAGAAAAATATTTATCCCTGAAAAAAAAAAGCACAATAGAACCCATATCCAATAAAACAAGATGATATCATGGAAAGAGGCCCCAACATTGATTTTCCAAGACAAAAAAATCAAAACAGGAAATTTTTTTTAGTTGACTAGTGAAACGCGAAAATTCAAGTGTGTAAGGCAAATGCCTGTGAAGGAATCGCGTTTCATCGGATACTAGCTTGAAGACAAAAATTATTCTAATATGTGGCCGGTGAAACGCGATACTAAGTAAAATATCATCAACAGAGACATTGTCTCGCGTTTCACTGGTCAAAAATTGCAAATGAAGAAAAGAAACATGAACAATAAATAAATTCTATGGAAACACACAAATTGATGATATAATCATTTTTGAAAAAGCTATGCTGCTTTTGAAAGATAGAAAGCACATAACATCTTTAATTGTTCAAGTGTTATAAAACATTCTTTCTATATTAATCAAATTTATTTTGTTAAAATGCTTGTAATAAAAAAATTTGTTACCTATCAAAGATTGTTGAACTGCTCTCCACACAGGATGCAAGGACCTTGAAGGGAAGTCGAGACGAAATTTTGGCAGAGAAGAAGACAATGTCGGAGAAATGGGTTTGAAATGCTTTTATATCGACCGTTAAGCATGTGGTGATAGTTCCAATGAAAAAGTTTGTGTAATAATGGAAAAATACGTGTACACGTGTCTGACTTAACACAGCGTAATAAACTCCTCAGAAGACGTGCGCATTCTCTTTTTCCAAAAATACGTCACACGTGTGTTAAATAACCATTTTCCAAGTAAATAAAAAATTCCGGTAAGCGAGAGTACGTCACACGTGTGTTATTAACACTTTGCGAAGAACGTTGAGTCCATGCAAATTCACCGCCTTCACCTTTCATCGCATTTCATCGCTACTCCATCTTTGTTTTTGGTGTTCCTTCCAGTCTCCAAGCATTTCCTTCCAATCTCCAAGCACTTCACTACTTCCCCAACAAAGCAAACATTCAAGCATATTGTCATCTTTAGGCTGAGATTGTGAAGAACAAGCTAAAAAGAAGGTATGGTTTCTGCATCTTGCTTTTCAATAACAAGCTCCATTCAATGCATTGTTTTGATATTTTTCCTTAATCCTTTATGTTATTATTAGCTCATGACCACTACAAAAGAATTTTTTCCACAGTGAAAGCATTCCTTAATATTGTGGATATTTAAGGAAATCTTCAAATTTCCTCTCTAATTCTGTGGATATTTTAAGTAATCTTAAAAGCTTTCCTTGGATCAAAGCTCTTTTTTCTTGGTTTTGTCAATTTTTATGCTATTCATGAGCTGTCTGGTGAAACGCGAAAATAAGGTACTTCAAGCAGGTTTCTTGCCTTAAATTCGCATTTCACTGGACATAATGGACAACAAGTCCGGTGAAATGTGAAAAGAAGCAGCTGCAAGGAGGCGCCTTGCTTGACACTCGCGTTTCACTAGACAGCTCGAGAAAAATTCAGCTGATACGAGAAAACGCCATGCAGCATAGATAACTCTTGTCTGGGACTCGCGTTTTGCTTTACATGCTGGAGAAGAAGTAACATATGTTTTTTTGGCAGATGGCTAGGACTAAGGCAACAGCAAGAAAAGAGAAGATTGATCCTAGGGATTTAACATCAAAGATTCATCAGTCTTCAAAGCCTCAGAAGCTCTCTAGAAAGTCAAAGCCAAGGAGAAGGTTTTCTCAAAATGTCAGGTGTCTAAGGGAGATTAGGAAGGCAGTAAATGCTCTTGACAATGCAATTCTAAAGTTGTCTTTTTAGAGGCTTGTCAGGGAAATTTGTGACATATATAGTTTGGATAGTTTTAGATGGACAAGAACAGCTCTTAATTGTATACAAGAAGCCACATAGGATTTTCTAATTGAGTTTTTCCAAGATGCCTACATTTGTGCTGCTCATGCTCATAGGCTCACACTCATGGACAAGGACATGGTAATTCTTAAGAGGCTAAGATATAGATTTTCAAAGGTCCTTGAGCCAATTCCCCTCACTGATATGAAGACATTTAATATCCTTAAGTGCCCCCAACTAGAAGAAAGAAAGATGATTCTGGTGTCAGGGTTGAGGATGTCACCCATGAGAAGGATACAAGGCAACATGAAAAAGAGGAGAAGGTTAAAGAGGAACAAGCAGATAAATGGAGAGAGTATAGGAGGCAAAGGGTTGAAGAAAGGGAAATAGAGCAACTAGAGTCCTTTGAAAATGAGCTAGCCACCCTTCTTGAAGCAGCTAATCCAAAAGGATTCAGTGTGTTTTGTTTCTTACCTGGTGACTTAGGCAAAAGAACTGAGGTTATCTCCTTTGATGCTGCATGTGTTCAGATTCTTAAGGATAAAAGAAGAGAAGTAAATGACAGTCTTATTCTTGCTGGCCTAAGGTATGTCGATCCATAATTACTTATACTTTTTGATATTTTTTTAGCAATAAGATTTTTCTTGTTTATACTCACTATTTCTATGCCTTTTCTAGGTGTATAATGCATGAGTTTCCTTTGGATATACAACAAAAAATTGAGGTTTTTGATCCATCTATCTCATTCTTTATGAGGTATGAGCTTGATGCAAGTTTTATTGAGCACTGGCTCAATTTGATTGACTTCGATACTTTTGAGCTGCTTATAATTCCATATAATGAAAAGTAAGTGATTCAATATTCTATTAGAGTTTTTGAGATTTTATCCTACTAATTTGTTGAGATATGATTGCTTTTAGTTCTCATTGGAGCTTGATTGCAATAGACCTTGTGGATAAGCAATGCTTTTTAATCAACTCTATGAAAGGAAGCCATGGAAATGCTAAATTGTAAGTTATATTATCCAAGGGCTCCTTGATATTTCAATTCTTTTTTTTGTAAGTACTCTAAATTTCAATATATTTTATATACAGAGGTGCCAAAAGATTAATTGAAGAGCTAGAGAAAAGACCCCCTATGCCATCTGATTTGCTTGCAACAATGCAATATAGACAAGTTGCGGTAAGTTATTCATTAAAATAATTGAAACATGAGTTTATTCTATGAACTACCATTCGTCCTCTTTATAGTTTTACTTTGTGTTGGTGGTTGCAGTGTCCCCATCAGGATGATAGCCATTCTTGTGGCTGGAGGGTGATTGCAAATGCTAGAAGAATGGTTAACTTTGTTTATCTTAATGATGATAAACATGTAAAGGTAATATGAAAGATGCTAAACTTTAAGATAGATATTAATTGCAAATAGTCCATTGATGATAAAAATATAGTCTATTGTAAGAACAATAATGAACTAAAACTCTTTTTTCTATAAATGTGTGACAGTTTTCGAAGGATTGCTATACATCTGAGCATGTTTGGTACATTAGAGCAAAGCTCTTGAAGTATATGATGGTCAATTGTATACAACCAACAACAGAGATTGGTGGGGATTTGCACCATGAAGGAGATGCGGTGTCTATAACCACGGAAGGCAAATCCACAGCTTCAACACCTTCTATACCCAAGACATCAAAGAAAGGCAAAAGGACTCCTAGAAAGGATAGTTCTCCAAAAAAGAAATAGCTTTGCCATATCGCCTTGTAGGCCTTCATATATAGAAATTTGCCCTTCAGCCCTTATATATCTCATAGAGATGGCAGATAGACATTTGCTACAAAATTTGTACATGTATTTTATATTGATAGTAAAGATATATTTTCTTGAATGTCATTGCAGTGTATTTTATTTTCTCTCCTTTTCGATATCTGCAAAAAATAAATTACAAATGTTTGTTAGTTAGAAAGCGAGATCTTGATATACATCTAAGTAGATATAATATGATGTGAAAACTTACTTGTTTCTTGTCAAGTTGGAATACAAAGGAGCATGGTAGTTCAATGTCTTCATTTTGTAAATCCATCCTCACTTGATGTAGCGTACATGATTTTCTGATATTTAAGATTACAATAATATCCTCATTGAACCAAATATCAAGATCCACAATAGGATCCTTGCTGAAATCATTAAGATTCTGGTCTAAAGCAACTAGACTACTACCAAAAAAATGCCATCGACTATAGTAAAAGCTAAGGATAAAATTTTGAGTAGCAATCATATATTTACAAGCTATAGAGTCTTGATCTATCTTACATATAATTTTTCCTTCTGTCCTTGTATCCCATCCTTCATCAACAAATTGTATGATATGATCATATGTTAGTCTCTTCACTGAAAGCATGGTTTTTGTTATTCTTATCTCCATATTAGAGAAGAAATCAATAAATATATTAATAGGCATAAATAAAGTAACTTTGCTTAGCCTACTTGAGATATTAGATTTTAGTGCTTTCTGGATCTTAGAAAATATCTTACATCTATAGCCCTCACCAGTAGCTGGACTTGGCAAAGGCCACTCAAAGCTTGAAAAATCTGGCAAAGGAAGGAGTTTTATTGATCCCCATTGGCAACGCCGCATAGGAATAACATAAGAATGGTAATAAAAGAATATTCCATTCTTTGTAAGCTCTGTCTTCTTTCTACCTCTATACATTTCTTCTCCAATTGAACCATGTATAACATCAATAACATCAATAATAGATTCCACTGGTTGCCATTCCTCAAGATTAGAGGGATAGACATCTACAAGACAAACAAATATTATAATGGAAAAACCTAAACCATGTTTAAGAAAGGAAAAACTTTAAGAATCAAATTCTTACAATTTGGTCTATGCATTGGAAGCTTTGAAGATCCAGGTTTCAAACACAGCTCTCTATGCATGAACACATGTTGCACTAGTACCTCTTTGATACTATTCTTATTTGCTCCAAGCTTAAAATCTCGGATTCTGCCCTTCCAAGCATAGATAAACGAGCTCTCATGTCTTTGCCTTTTTCCACGTTTTGCTTGTTGCATGGTGATCCAACTACCTTTGCTAATGATAGTAGAAATCCATCTTCCATTAGTTTGGAATGAGTTAAACACTGATATGGATGTGATTTGGGAGCTTGGACGCCTTGTTGAAGGTCGAATTTTTGTATCCATGGTAGAAGAGAGAGAGAGAGAGAGAGAGAGAGAGAGAGAGAGAGAGAGAGAGAGAGAGAGAGAGAGAGAGAGAGAGAGAGAGAGAGAGAGAGAGAGAGAGAGAGAGAGAGAGAGAGAGAGGACTAGGCTATCATAACGGAGGGAAAAACAATAGAGGAATAAAAGAAAGGAGGGAAAAAACTGAGCGCCATGCTTTTCACCAATTTGAATTTCGATTACATCAGTCATTATCATTAATCTAGAAACATCATTAAATAAAAGTAGCCGAGACTCTATGCCATTAATGCAAAAGATGTCATAATCACGAATATAAGAGACTAAAAATACATAATAAAAATACAAATTCGTAATATTATCATATTTATATATTTTTGTAAAATGATTTTTTATTTTTTTAAAAATAGAAGTTCCGTTACGGAGGCTTTGCTCTTATTGGTCTAGAGCACTCTCTCTCCACATCCTAAAAGGTATTTTCGAGACCTCAAAACTCCCCTAATGCTACCCCAGCCGACCTTGATGCTATCTCAACCATGCTAAAAGGTGATGCATAGGCAAGCAAACCCTATGGATCATTGACCAAGTACATCCCTTGCCCTGAGGACGAGCGGGATTGGATGAACGTCTTGGCAACCATTGACCTACCGTTCTCAAATGAGGAAGAGCTATATAGGCAAGCTGCTAAATCCCCAAGCATGCTAGCAAGGGAGCCCATCGTGCCACTCTGCTTGATGGCAGGAAGCTCACGTAACGCAGGGAAAACGGTCTCGTTCCATATCCCCACCAACAAGCTCAAGCTTCAGGAAATCCTAGAGTACCTGACCGATAAACTGAAGGGCAACATGGCTGACAATCTAAAACCCCTAAGCGATCTTTTGGCTAAGCCTAAGTGGAAATGGACCAAAATTCACGATTTGAACCTATTATACGATTGGGCTTTAGTCTCACTGACGAAAAGGAGATTGGAGAGGAAAGCCTGGGGGATGACAAGCAGTTAGAGGGGCAAGACTCTGATTGTGAGGAGTATGAGGACTGCCGCTCTATTGGAGACGAGAGTGAAGAAGAGTTAGACACGATAGAATATGACACTGAAGTGAGAACGATCGAACAGATCAGGGCAGACTCTCGGCCTGGAAGGGAAAGGGTAGGCCGGAATGAAAGAGGAGTCGTGCGGATGGAGTGCGATAGATCTTGGTTGGAGCACATGGGAGCCACGGATTACAAGCAGGCAGGAGTGGCGCAACCATTGGTAGTTCCAGTGCTTAAGACGGATACACCTACTGAATTACGACCCCCTAGCGAAACTCCTTCCTCAAGCGAGGGATGTGAGTTTGACTCGGAGTCAGAAATCAATATAGAGAGTGACCCCGAAATACCCCAACCCTCTAAGGTCAGACGCACCAAAGGGGACTTGCCAGTCCACCTAAGGCGCAGACGACTAAAGGAGGAGGCCAGGAAATGAACTAAGGACTCAGAAGTAGAGAGGCAAAAGAAGCTGCAGGATCTCCCCAAACGCTTCACAAAGTTTAAGAAGGGTGATAGAGTGGTGATTCTGCTAGGAGCAAAGAGACAAGGGCAAACCAGTGAGCCAATTGAGGGACCCGCCAAGGTCAAGGAAGTCAACTTGGCAGGGGAAGGCGAGAAGCCTCGACCTGTGTTCAAGGCTGACGTCTTGACCAAGGATGAGGAGGCTAAACTTGTTGCTCTCCTACGAGAGTATGTCGACGTGTTAGCCTGGTCCTTGGAGGAACTTAAAGGAGTCGATCCTAGGGTTGTGACCCATAATATCTCAATGGTTCTAGATGCGGTGCCAACAAAGCAATGACCTTATCCTATGAATCCCAAACACGCCTATGCAGTGAAGGAGGAAATCGATAAGCTCATGAAGGCGGGATTTATATATGAGATTGAGCATATGGATTGGGTATCACCTATAGTGATCGTTATGAAAAAGAATGGTAAAATTCGAGTGTGTGAATTACAAGAAAGTTAATGCCGCTACGAAGAGGGACAACTACCCCTTATCGTATACCGAGCACATGTTGGAGAGGGTAGCAAGCAAAGAAGCCTATAGCTTCCTGGATGGCTTCTCTGGCTATAATCAAGTGCAAGTGCACCTTGACGATAGGCACAAGACTGCCTTTGCCATGGAGTGGGGTGTGTTCGCCTACATCGTTATGCCCTTTGGGCTAATGAATGTGCCTGCGACCTTCCAACGATTGATGTGCACCATCTTCAAGGATATGCTTAGACGCGAGCTAGAGGTGTTTGTAGACGACTTATGTGTACACTCTAGTTGGGCCGAACACTTAGAAAAGTTGAGAGCTATCTTTGAACGGTGTTGGTTATATAACCTCTCGTTGAACCCCTTAAAGTGCCAGTTCTGGGTGAAGTATGGATGTATCCTAGGGCACGTAGTGTCAATGAATGGCATTGCCACTGACTTCTCAAAAGTCAGGGTCATTGTCGACCTACCACCACCCATTAACTACAAGGGTGTTCAGTGTTTCTTAGGCCATACGAGATACTATCGACGCTTTGTACTAAATTATGCACTGATTGCTAGACCATTGTACAAGCTGCTGATCGTATTCGAGTGGACTGAGGAATGCCAACGTGCATATGAAGAGTTGAAGAAGGCTCTCACCACTGCACCAATCTTACGAGCCCCAGACTGGAGCATAACATTCCATGTATACATAGATGCCTCTAAGTTTGCTATCGGAGCTATTCTATGCTAGCCTGGTGAGCATAACCTAGATTACCCCGTGAGTTTTGCCAGGAGGTAGCTCATTGAAACGGAGATGAACTATTCCACTACAGAAAGGGAAGGGTTAGCCATTTGTGTTTGCTGTAAAGAAATTTAGGCATTATCTGTTGGCCACCCCCTTCGTCTTTTTGGTTGACCATCAAGCCTTGCTTTATCTCGTGAACAAGCCGTGCGCTATAGGTCACATAGCTAGATGGTTACTTCTCTTGTTGGAATTTGATATTTCTGTGGTTGTACGTAAGGGAAAGCAACACTACATGGTTGATCACATGTCCCGCATACCCATAGGAGAAGCTGCTGGACAAGGTATACCTGATGACCTACCGGACGCTCATCTCTTTGGCATGTCTAGCGAAAGAGACTTGTTTAGGGCCGATCTGACACCATATTGGGCCAATGATGTAGTTCAAGTGCTAGATAACGGTATGCCTAAGAGACCTATTGAGAAAGCTAGGCTAAGGAGACTTATCTTGAAGATCGAGACATACCAACTAGTCGCCGACCAACTCTATAGGCTAGGACAAGACAATTTGTTGAGTAGATATGTGTGAACACTAGATGCACGATGTATTGAGAGAAGCACATGGTGGAATAGCTAGAGGACACTTTAGTGGGGATACAACAGCCCGTAAGGTGTACAATCTAAACTATGGTGGCCCACCCTATTCTGTGATGCTGCTAAATTTGTAAAACACTGCGATGAGTGCGAGAGGACTAAGGTGCCTGTGCGTAAGGATAAGATGGAGTTGACCCCCATAATAGCACGACAGTCCTTTGAAAAATGGGGCATTGACTTCATTGGACCTATCAGTCCTGTGGCACAGTACTCCCAGGCACGCTACATCATTATGGCATTACCTAACGAAGTGGGCAGAGGCAAGAGCCACTAGGAAGAACGATGCTAGAACCACTGTGAAGTTCTTGTGGGAGCAGGTCCTTTTACATTTTGGTTGTCCAATTGAACAAGTAAGTGATCAGGGCACGCACTTCATTAATGAAGTGATATCCCATCTGCTCTCAACCTTCCTAATCATTCATAGAAGGTCCTCACCCTACTACCCTCAAGCAAATGGCTAAGCGGAATCCACGAATAAAATCCTAGTCAACGTGCTTACTAAAATAGTATCCACATCACGAAGTGACTGGGATAACAAATTAATTGCGGCCTTGTGGGCCTATCACACAGCTTATAAAATGGCTGTAGGACAGACGCCCTTAAGGCTTGACTTATGGAATGGAGGCCATTCTACCCTTAGAGTTCTTTGTCCCTAGCTTAAGGATAGCAGCCCAAGAGCATTGGAAGGGAAGAGTGCTTGGACCAACCGCTTAGTGGAGTTAGAGCGTCTCACCGATACTCGACTCTTAGCCACCCACACTCTGATTTGTGAGAAGGCAGGAAGAAAGATGTGGTTTGACAAGCATGTTAAACAATGCAACTTTGATCAAGGGGACCTCGTTCTACTATACTCTGTGAAGGGTCACAAACAGAAAATGAAATTTCGAGGACTAGGACCTTTTCGAGTACGTACAATTAGTAGAATATGCAATGTTGAATTGGAGATGCTCGAAGGTGAAGGAATAGGCTTCTTCAATGGCAGTTGTATGAAAAAGTAGTATCCTCCTTCCCATCCGTTGCACGAGCCACCTATGCTTGAAGCCCCTGTCAACGTCTGTGTGGCCACTATTACCGAACTGACAGATCAAGATGAAGTAGTGGCACCTGCCTACCTACGAATCACGGTCATTGCAGAATGGACGTATCCTTTTGATGCCTTGATTGAGGAAGGTGCCGACTATAATATCTGGACGCATGACCATTGGACACACATTGGTCAACCTAAATTACAGCCTACAAACACTAAACTCAGCCCATTTGGGAGCAACACTTACTCACTCTTAGGAAAATGCAAAGTGGCTGTCTCTATCGAGTTTGAAAGTATACCAGTCTTCTTTTATGTGTTGCCAAACACTAAAGGGGCAGGTAATAAGTCACTACTAGGTCGCACTTTTAAAAAGCAGACGAACTGCAATGTGGACTATAACCTAGATTGCACCCATCTTGCTATAGGCAATGTGTGCATAGTGACTACTTTCAACAAGGGTTATCTTGAGCCTTCTACAATTGCAAAGCCACCAATAGAGACCCCTACGACCACGCCTATGACCAAGCCTAGGGAGAAGGCCTGTGATATCTCACCCCATGCTCAAACTGCTAGAACCAAGTGCACAAAGGCCATTCACAAGGCCAAGGAGTCCACGCTCATATGGGTGCCAAAATGATAAGGGCCACCTCCTTGTAAATCGCAGAAATGTGCTTCTAAATGCAAAAACCATCAGTCACAGCCTAAGAGGCAGCTCAGACGCTATTGACATAGGCACACTACCATGCCACGATGGATCCCCAAAGATCTCTTGCGAGCCCGCATCACAGAGGAGTGGGAAAATGGACCAAAGGAGCGGGAAAATGGAAGAAGGAGATAACCAAAAGGGCACAGGACAAAGGAAGGAAAAGGCGCCCCCCCCGGATGGAAGTTAGACTCTAAAAAATTTGAATGACAACCTCTCCACCTCAATGTCGCCTCGAGAAAAGAAAAGAGTAAAAGTGCACCATTAATTGTAAAAGCGCTCTCGAATCCTTGTTAAAGAGTGCCAGGCTCACTCCTGTACAAATTGTATGCACTAGTTGGGAGTGGGATAAGCTAGAACAGTGGAAAATAGGAAAAGAGGGCCTAGGCTAATGGCCGGCCATGTAAAAGGTGGGGATGACTGCCCAAAAAGTAGGGCATGTATATAAAGTTTAAAAGTGAATGAGAAGCTCATTCTTGTGTGTGGCCAAAGCTTCTTCTTCTTCTTCTCTTGTTTCTTGCCTTCTTGCTTATGCTTGAGTGAGGGATTGAGGGAGTGAGGGAGTGAGTGTGTGAGAGTGAGGGATCGTGGAGAAGAAGCTCCCCATCTTTTCTCTTCATCTTCTCTTCTTCTCTTCTCTTCTCTTTTCTCGCGCGGCTATGGAGGATGGATCTTGACGGAGAGGGCTTGAGGTTGCTTGAGCTTGCCGCAAGGATCGTGGAGCTACCGGAGTGCAAGAGAGAGGAGGGAACTCGATCGAGCATCAAGGTAAGCTCACTACACCTGTAAGGTAGGCATTGCGCGTCAGCTATGTGAGAGGTAGCCATGGCCGCTCGGCTTGAAACGCTTGATCAATAAGCGGTCTGTAGGTCTCGGGGTAGAGCTCCATGACTCCCCTCCATGGACACACAATGAAGATGTTCACAACTATAACAAGCAAGCTCTATACAAATACTACACAATTGAATCGATCCATACCTTCAAAGTACAAATGAATGCAAATAATGAGCCAACATTGTAGACATGGCTACATGACAATAACTTCCACGAGATAGAGGAGATAGCAATTGGAGCGACAACAATGATAATTGAGAACATTGAACTCACCATAGGTGCAGCAAATGGTGCAATGTGTAAGATCAATCGTATCGACACATCAAAGGACAAAATGATATCAGGATTCTAGGTCACAATCCAGTCAACGAACCAACAGCTCACCCTATGCTACAGCAAGCACCAACGCAATGTACTAAATACCAAGTGGTACCATAAATCCACGTTCTCATTGACACTCGCATATGCGATCATCGGTTATAAATCATAAGGAGCCACAGTCAACAAAAAGCATTCCTACGCATAAGAAACGTGTTTGCACCCGGACTAGTCTACATAATGCTCTCCCGCTGTGTAACCAAAAGAAGAAATTTGTGTATCATCAGCCTTCCGGATCCATCTGCCTTTGCTCTGACATCTTTCCTGACACCATGACTCAAGTAGAGAAACAATATAGCTTAACAAAAAACAAAGAAAGATTAAACACAACACATTCCATCACACAATAATCTCATATGCTTCTTGTAGCATGTAATAAAGGAATCTTCCAAACCTTCTTTCAAACATTGATTGTTAATATACTAATGTGTTTTTCTAAATTTTCTTATCTCACTAATAGATCTATTAACATACTAATGTGCTTTTCTCATTTTCTTCTTTATAGATACACATCACTCATCAAGGCAAAGATGACTCCGGATTAGGTGTGCACAATCCAAACGATACCTAGTATGTATAAAAATACAAATATATTACTTTACCTAACCACATTGACATATGCATGTAGATGTTCAAGCTATACATTCAAAACCATAAGAACACCCAACACCAGATCGAGAACTATCGTGCAAATACACACAATCACAAGTACATAAGAACAAACCAGATGAGAATGACAAACATCGTTGGGCAAAAGCCATTAGCATACGTCAACGGCTTTGCAACATATAACGATCTCCAAAAATTGATAGCCACATCCACTCAAATTCTCGACAACAAACAACGACTTGCATCAAATACAAGATCGCAACTAGTACATAAACTCCTATAAACTTCCCAACCTTTATTTTTACTTGAAATAATAATGCTAACTCATATGCACTTAACATGCAAGCCTCCTCAAATACATACTCGACAAACTCAAACTTGAGTATGAAGACTCAGTTGACAATCCACTATGAACAAGCATGATCGAAGCACTTATGGACAGAAGGACAAAGAGCATTTGAATATACCCAGTTGAGCTGCTACACTATGGATTTAACATTTCACTCAACCAGTTGGTAGAAGTCACAAAAAAAGAAGGCAAGGACATACTAGAAGATTACATGAAAAAGAACCACTACAATCATAGGCGTGACAAATTTGCAATAACGATTGAGAATGTCACATACCTATTGAGTAGAGAGGTCTATACCCAGAAACACAGTTCCAATTTCGATCCGTTCAGTGACATAATTGACATAATAGGCAAGTTCTTAAACAAAACTTCTTCTCAAAAATAAGAAAAAAGAGCTAACAATATTAAATTTTCTAGCAGAAATGCAGACAGAAGTAAACCAAGAAGAAATCAATCTTCTACTAGTGCCAAACTTGTAGCCTCAACCCCTGCAAGTCTTGCCACCACTAGCTTAAGTACTTCCATATCATTTGGCACCGTATAGAACTAAAACCCATGAGTTGGTCCAAAAGCGCCAACGTAGAGACACAAAAGCAAGTACTTCATCTATAGCATAAGATGTAAGAAAAATGGCAAGGAGTACGTAGGACAGACGACCAACATCGAGAAAAGAATCCAACAACACCGAAAAAATTTAATCAAGAAAATGAAGAAAGACATGGAAAGATTCGAGCCATTTGAGGATAACTTCGAGGTTAACATAGAAGTAATAGTTGATAGCATAGACAAGTCTAGAAAATTTGAGCAAGCCACCATTCGTAAGAAAAACACAACCGTGAGTGATACGATATAACAACCTATATGGACACCCAACAAGATGTAAACAGTGTTATTTTTTGAAGAGAACAAAACTCATTCAACATAGCAAAAAAAAGGCAAATATTCAAACTCACGATCATTGACTCGAACCATATAAGTATACATATTCTCTTTTTAAGATTCTCCATGTATTTAAACAACACTAAATCTTATCTACAAATGTACTTGACTTTAAAACACGTCACATGTTTAAACACCATCGGTAACACTAGTACATAACATACACACAAGATTTGCATGTGGAACTTCATACTCCTTAACTGAATGTGTTAACCTAGTTGTGTGTATGACACGATGATGTATGCTCAATCCAATGATTGATTGATTCTCCTAAGTTTCAAACAATTATTGATGCATTGAGGTTTATTGGGGAGGGGTTGGAGAGTCTCTCAACATTTTGTAGATGTTTGAACCTATGCAATCTATAAAGAAAATTGATAAGAGATTGACATGGCACTAGAAATGTAAGGGAATTTCTATCATGTTGAAAGGTTGCACATCTAAAGCTACTTGTGAGAATTTAATTATAGAATGATACTTAAATACAAACAAGTCAAGAGACTTCATTGCTTATGTTATCATTAATCAACTCCAAAATGGTATACTTTCTATGGTCACATGTCTCGATGAATGTTAGGTTTGTTATTGTAAATGTGTTTAACTGTTTTTTTTTTTGGGTAGCTAGCATTACATTTCAAGCTTGGTAATATAATAACAATTGAGCTTTGGAGGCATCTAGGCTAGGTGTGTACCCAAAGGATCAAATATTTAGTGATGCTTTATTCATGAGAGGCTTAACATGAAGGGATTATATATTGATGAGAAGGATAAAAGATTTAGTGATGCTTTATTGATGAGAGGCTTAACACAAAGGGATTATATATTGTTGAGAAGAACAACATTCAAGGGTTTATTGGTAGTATAGTGGTGGTCTCATTCATGATATGTTAATTAGAAACTTAGTAAGAAATGGTCTAAATGATTCAATTGAATATGAGGGAAAAGCAAATAGTTCAGTAGTAGTTATGCTTAACTTCCATACTAGTCTAACTTTGCATTTGGCTATAATTTTTTTGTAAATACTTCTTGGCTTGAGTGGAATGGACATATCATATAAAGCCAAGAAGTTTCATGCATCAAGTGCTAAACAATGAAAGTGCATTTGAGGAATATTGCATAGTTGATAAACAAGATACTAGTTAGAAAGCATGAATTTTGCAATGCGGAATTTGAGCATTTTGATAGCTCAAAAATGTGTTTTTGATTATCTTGACTAAAAATATGACTTCTTTCAAGCTTAATAGGGAAGATGTGGCCTTAGAATGTGGTTTTGATAATTTTGATTATGGATATGAATCCTTTCAAGCTTATTAGGAAAGATGTGACCTTGTGAGACATGTAATTTGCTTTGCAAATACACCACGTTAGAAGGAAATTTGTTTTACTTTTGATGCACTATATTTTACAAATCGGTTACAATGTTCAAAGTCCACTCTTGGGCGGAAAAAGGGGGTCATATCTCAAAATGATCGATGCTCTACGTTCATCTACAATATCAAGATGCTCAAAATACACATTGAAAGCACTATTTTCTCTTAGTAGGATCCCTTTTGCTAGCAATGCGTGTCTATGACGAGAAAGTTAACAATAGGGGATCTATTTTGACAATTGGTTGATGGCTACCTGACTAACCTAATGATCATAACATGGGCAAGTTGACCAAGGTATGATGGTGGTTAGCTTTCAAGGATCCATTAGATGGTCCTGGACACATCAAATGTGTCAGACTATCAATCACTAGGCGACATGATTTATTGTGATAAGGCCAAGTTAACAATGGTATCAATGTTATGCTAGTGTGAAAATTAACAATTGATGGTCTATTGGGATCATAAAGTTGATCCATGTAGGAGAAATTAGGACAACTCTGAATCACTATAAGCCTTTGATAATGATGAATGTTGCATAGAAGGTTTAATCTAGAGCATTGCTAAATTCGTAATGCCTAAATTTCTACACACACCTAGCTCATTATGAATTTGTGCACTCTCTTAAAATTGATTTTTGGAATTGATAATGCCCATGAACAAGGGGATAAATATATGCTAATCGGCATGGATATTGACGAAGCATGTGATAGAGTTAGCTAGCTAGGACTTTGTCATTTGAAATCTAGCTTGGAGTAGTTTTGGTACTACCTTTTGCAAGATAGTCCAAGTTATGTTTAATAATGCATAAGTTGTGATCTATGGTAATGGGGCATTATTCTTCATTCTTTGAGTTGAGAAGGTCTATTAGGTAGGGATGTCCTCTTGCCCCTTACTTTTTTCCATGGTGATACAACCTCTTTTATGCCGTATTGACTACAAGGTTCAACAAAGAACCATAAAGGGCTTGACTCTACCAAGTGGCCGAAGATTTTCCTCCCAGATGTTTGTGGATGATAGATTGAATATTGTTCTTGCTGATAATAAATCTCGCATTGAGCTAGTTATTTATGAGGATTTTGTAGGTCTCTGTGCCTCGATAATAAGCAAGGAGACAATTGAGGTAATAATGCTTGACCTTTTGGATGATGATGATTAGATTGTTGTAAGGGAGGATATTTTGCTATTTAGGGGCACATCTAGGATGGATGTCTCAATGAAGCAAAGGTTTGAGTGACAATTGGCCAAATTTACATTTAAACTTCATTAGAAAAGCAAGATGTGTTTTGGATTATCCTGAAGGCTAATTGTGCTTAAGTCAATATTGACCCCCATGACTCTCTTCAATGCATCTATTCATCACTTCACTAACTCTAACTGGAAAGTTGTTGATGCAATGTTTAGTACTTCTATTCCCTTCATTGGGTAGGTGATCCTAAAGGTTCACCTAAATATAGGTTTGATCTATCTTTGAGCGAAGGTATTTCATTTTAATTAGTGACCACAATGCTTACTCTCCTATCAAAGAGAAATCAGTCAAAGCAAAGAGGGGATACTAGTTGATGGAGTGGAATCACACTAATGTGATTGACCTAAGGCACAGTCTAAATGAAGAGGAACATGATTGGTTCATAGAAATATTTTGTAGGGTAAAAGATGACCAATCAAAAGCCAAATATTTGATTGGAAGGATCCCCCTCAAGTATGTATAGAATGCAAATGGGAAGGTTGCAAATACACTAAAAACTCCAGGATTTCAATGCTGGCATCAGCCTATGGATAGACAAAAACACATAAGGATGGAGGAAATATGAGCCTAAAGGAGCACTTAGGATATGAAGTAGAATATTCAAAAGAGTATGGTCAACAACCCCATCATTCAAGAGAAATATTATGCTACTGAGAGTGCTTGCAAGGAAGATCCCCACCAAACATAAAGTTAAGTTCTTGAAATTTGCCCCTCTTTGTCTTTTTTATAAAAGGGATTTGGGATTGAAGAGAGACCAAAAATGTTAGAAATATGCAATGAACCTTATGGACAAGGCTAGCCTTCACAGTACTATTAGTTGGAGACAAGTCCCCCTACTTGGACCCTTGCTTCTTGGAGACAAAAATAATGCTTGAATGATGCTAGTTACAAATTATGGGCAGTGGTAAGAACCATAATCATTAGACTAGTGTGGCTATATATAGGAGTATTGTTATTTTTGGAAGAATCAATAATGTCAGTGTTTTTGGACTTTGTAAAGGATAAGATGTTTGTAGATATAGTAGTTGTTCTTGGTTAGCTAGGTAGGAAATCTATCACTTTTAAAGTGGATGTAGGTTTACTCAAGAACCTAGTTGCATCTACGTAAAGATGTTGTAAATACAATACCACTATCGCATTTAAAAAACAATTAGTGGTCTATTGATGCTTTGCTTGTGTGATATCTAGGAAGAAATGTCTATTGATGCTATGTTAGTGTAAAACTTAACAAGAAATGGTTCCAACTATTGGCAATTGAGTATCAACACTGAACCTACTTATTGATGTAACATAATCTTTGGTTTAGTTTCTCCTAAATTCTTATTATTTTGGTTGAAGTGGAATGGATAAATACAACAACAAAGGTATATACATCACGTTAAAAAATCATTCCTATATATAGTTGCTTTAGGAATCCACCATCTGTTCACTCAAACTAGCCACATGCAACCACACTTATGGTCCAAAATTTTTGGATGGAGATTCGATACATACAAACCATACATGTTTAGAAAATGAAATCATGAACATAGTGAGACCACATTTTGCATAGATGAGAAGGTGCTAATGTATGGAAATCCCAACAAAGACTACAAGCAAATAATAGTTTCTAGTATGTTTTAGATCTTTTTCTCAAATTAAATGGCTTTAGATATGCTTGCAAACTAATAAAAAGGTTATTATTTAAGAATATAACTTTTGAATGAGGTCTTTGAGTTTCTGGATACCATGTGCGCTACTTCAAGTAATTTAACTATAAACATTAATGTTTTTAGCTTATGAAAGGAAGATAATGTCTTTTCAACCCGATGGTATCAAAAATGTCATTTTAAGCTTGTATATGGTATTAAAATGCTCATAGTGTTGATTGATAAATTTTTTTTCTCTAAATTATATCCCTTTTATGTGCCTTTAGAGTACATTGATGAGAAAATTAATAACAAAGGATTTATGAGCCCCATAGTTTCCCTTCCAAATATAGCCCTCTCATAGGGTAGTTTCTTACTATGCCATAAGTGAAAAGCAAATTACAAGGTCTAAATGGTCTTCCACTCTCAATCTCGAAAAGGGCATCGTTTCTAGTTAAAGCAATTGAAATTATTATTCTAAGCTCATTCGTGGTATCAAAATGCCCAAAATTCCAACTAAAAATGAGCTATGTTTAAAAAAATATCATTGGAAAGAGAAGTATATCCATGAAAAAATTATCATGAAAGGTTCTATTTCTATCATATTAACGACTTGTGAAAGGCTCTAGTGCTATCATATGAATGAGTGAATTATTAAGAATTGGCCTAGAATAATAGCTTGCATTGGAGCTACCACATGAATAGTGGAGTAAGAACATCATTGTTTCCTCAAGGTTTGTCTAAACCTTCTTAAAGATATTTTTATTACTAGCTTCTCCTCTCCAAAAAATACGTTTGCTCCTACAAGAATAACCCCCAAGATAGCCTCAACTTTTTAATCCTATGTTTCTTACTTATAAGTATAATAATAAGAAACTCCCAAGCTGGCTAGGATCTTCCTTCTTTGTATCCTTAACAAATCATTCCGAATGCTATTGATGCTTGTAATTGAATTTGTCTTTTGCATCTAATCCCCTTGACCCCTAGTACCTTATCTCCTTCACTGATTGGTGCTCCCCCTAGCTCTCAATGCTCCACTTGCAAAACTAACTACCCAACTAGTTTTGACTTCAAGACTAACCACTTTCCTTACTCAAAACCTTGGAGCTAGTTTTGGTTATTATTGAGTTCCCCTCTCACTTGCACATAATCATACATGTCCCTTGGCTATTATTGAGTTCCCCCCTCACTTGGTGTTAGCTCCCCATTTGGAGAAAACCCCCGAAGAATAATCTTCCTTTTTGTTGAAATTTGGGGTGCCGTCACCTTCTTGTGACAAGCATGGCATTTTCCTAATGCTAATGCTGATGCAATTATATGGTGATGAACCATAACTCGCTCTCTCCACTACCTCTTTTCCTCATTTTGGCCTCCTTTCCCACTCACCGTCACCTCCTCTACCGTTCTTCCAACCTTGCAGTCATGACCACCTTCGTCCTCTTCCATAGCTAGTAAATATCATAGTCTCCCCCATGCCATATCTTTGATAAGCGAGCAAATAGCCCCAACCCTAGCTTTTCGGATTCTCTCATGACCATCCTTGCAACCTCTTTTATATCTCCAACAAATGTCCTCCTTCCTATTATAAGTCATCTTTTTATATTTGTCTATAACAACTGGTATAGCTCAAGTAGTATCTCCACAACAATGATGTCACTAAGCCTTTTCTTGTATTCGGTTGCCTTCCAAACACCAAAATCAAGAACGATATTCATCTCCTTGTGTGATAGGCATATGCATCTTTCTAGCAAGCATATATATGCCCAAATGTCTTCTTAATCTCCTCACCCTATAACCTATGAATGTTGTTCTCCATCTAACCATGCTTGTAACATGTTCTTATATTTGGCGTACACTATATCTAGAAATGGTACTATAAACACAAAAGAAATTGCATCTCCATTTTCCATGCAATGTAATTCTACTTAGCCTCCATTCTTATGCTAAACTCTAGTTAATATCCTAAATGAAGGGTCACCATCTATGGTCCAAAATCCTCTACCCACTACTTTTAGCCTCACTCCTAAGGCTATCATCAAAATACCTTGTACAAACCACGAATGATGTGGTTGTAATGGAGGTATAGAACATGTGGTTAAAGAACGAGATTCCACACACACACACACGCACGCATACACGCACATGTGTGCATGTATGTGTCCATGGAAATCTCAAGGGCTTATTGCTCTCCTATGGTGTTGCTCCAACCTCTCCTTGAGTCATCCACTTTACTTTATTTATAGCAATCTTCCAATTTGTGCTTTGGTAGTTCATGCATTATTGACGTCCATAAGAAAACATGTTATAAGGTTGGACATGGATAACAACTAGCTAAGGTTTTAGACACTTGTAATATGCATCGGAAGTATGTTTTTTACCCTCTTCTCTTGTATAGATGTGGGCACCGAATTAACATTATCTCGATTGACTTTTATTAGGTTTAGAAATATTCAAAATTGTTGCAAACTTTGATTAATAAACATTTTCTTGTCGAGAATCTACTTTCTCTCAATTCTAAAGATTTTGATGGTGTTGAAAATAGTGGTGGAATAATTATGTCTTAATGAAGTTTTATTCTTTTAAAATAAATCAACCTTGAAATGTTTAAACATTAGCACATTCATTTAAAGTACTTATGTTAACACTCTTTTGTAACACACTCACATGGAGGGCATCAAGTAGAGGGGGGATTAGTTGGTCAGACAAGGTTTTGTGGAAAATTTGTTGTTGATGTTGAATGCTATGTGGGACAATGTAGAAAAGATAATTGAACTTCTATGATTTTGGAACCGAGTAGTTGGGTTTTCAATCAACCTCACAAATTCATCATCATGAGTGTCTCAAAAGACGATTTGAGAAATTTGCATTGGAGGGAAGGAATCCCAAATTAATTGATGTCATAAATAAATAAATAAATAGACCACCCAATTGGGATAGTGTTGAGGAGTCCAAAAGAGAAAATGGGTCATGGAAAGGCTTCGTAGGTAGTGTCATAAATAGATATCAAACCTTCAAATATTTAGGCTACTCATCAATTGGGATTGATGTCAAGGATTTAGAAAGGATAGAATGGGTCATGGATGATTCCAGTCCACTATTAGTTGCCTTTACAGGACACACTAAATGTGATAAAGCATTTAATCAACTTGGTGACTTATTTTTACTTACTTCCAACTAGCTAGAATCAAGGATATACACAGAGTGGGACTCTAATTCTGTGATATCTGAACTCTCATGCATGTAAAGAACAGTGCATGCACAATGAAAGGTGCTCTCTCAAGTGTGTGTGCATCTAAGATTTACAGCATATAGCTATAGTGGGCATCATACCATGCTAGTGCTCAACAATGGTGCATCAAGCCTACCCATGGCATGGAAGTAATTGAAACAATTCAGGAGATGAGTGCAGTGCATTCGACAAGTTCAAGGTGACGTGTTTATGAACCCACAATCCCTATGATGTGCAAATATATTGACAAGAAAGTATAGTTGATTCACGATGTCCAACAACTTCAATAAAAATCTAGTCTCCAATTTGTCCAAGAAACTCCCAAGAAACACCAATCTTGACCAAGACAATCAAGTTCTTAAGCATAACAAATCCCAAAAAATGACAAAAACACAATTCCTACTTTAGACAAATATTTTTTTTTGCTTAAAAATATTAAGATAACTAGTCTGAAAACAATCAAATATAAAAAATCCTACCAAAAAGATACAAATATAGGGGTTTTTAGTTTACACAAAAACAGGTCTCTCTTTCTCTATTTATCTTCCCCTCTCTCTATTTCTCTCTCTTCCTCCCTCCCTATATATATATATATATATATATATATATGTATGTATGTATGTATGTATGTATGTATGTATGTATGTATGTATGTATGTATGTATGTATGTATGTATGTATGTATGTATGTATGTATGTATGTATGTATGATTTCTCTCTTCCTCTTTTCCTCCCTCAATCTCTCCCTCCATCTCTCTATTTCCATGTCCCTCCCTCTCTTTATTTTTCTCTTTTCCTCTCCCTCCCTCTCTTTGTTTATCTTCCTCTTTCTTTCTCTCCCTTTCTCTTTTTATTTCTCTCTCCCCCTCCCCCTCTCTCCCTTTATATATATATATATATATATATATATATCCATAAAATAAAAGAAAGAAAGAAAAAAAGAGAAAATCAAAGTGAGAAGAGACAATGCCCTTACCTCAAAGCTCAAAGAAGAATCCCTTCACACTTCCTTCTTTCTTCTTGTTCTCCTTTGTGGTTTTCCTCCTTCTTTTCCTTTGTGCCCATCTCCTTCTTCTTCACAGACGGTGGTGGCCTCCCTCCCTCCCTCCCTCCCTCCCTCCCTCCCTCCCTCCCTCCCTCCTCTCTCTCTCTCTCTCTCTCTCTCTCTCTCTCTCTCTCTCTCTCTCTCTCTCTCTCTCTCTCTCTCTCTCTCTCTCTCTCTCTCTCTCTCTCTCTCTCTCTCTCTCTCTCTCTCTCTCTCTCTCTCAACCTCCCTTGCTTTGAGATATCTCCCTCTCTCTTTCACTCTCTTTCTCTCACTCATTGCATTTTACAAGTTCCCTGTAAAATACTACACTCACATTTCATCCCCCTTTTTTTTCTTAGTATGCCATTGCTATTGGTGTTGCAATTTGCATTTTTAGTAACACTACTAAATCTCGTTGCGAAAACAGTCGTCGCTATGCTTCCATTTTCTTGTAGTGTAGCATAGCTACCGTTGATGAAATCAAAGTTCAAGGCCTTATCAAGGAACTGCTTCAATTATGGAAAAGAATAACTTGTACTTACCACACTAGTACAAGAGATTGGTTACCTATAATAATAGATATTCACATAGACTACAAGTGCCTATTGTGTCTAATCACACACGAGTGATGATAAGTCTCAAGGAAATTGAATTGATTAGAATAGAAAGGCATAAAAAATGGGTCATTGCAAGTTTGACACTTTTAAAATAGATATTCTTTGAGTATATGGCAAAGGAGCTATCATGAAGTTAGTAGAAGACAAATGGTGTCTCAATTAGACCCTTGTCTAATTTGGAAGGGGTTTGGTTATATAGCAAGGAGAAAGAAGAGTTCTAATAGGCTAAGGGGGAATTGAAGATAATTGCAACCCAAGAAAAAGAAAAGAAATTAAATAGTTGGGAAATTAAGACTCTTAACCAAGATTAGTTGATTTGAAGGGTGGCACTATTGAGAGAAATAGACTGCCTATCCTCAACCTATATAAGATAGTAGAGTGACTAACATGGAATGCTATTCAGCTGAATTTCTAAGGGGTTTATAGTAAAAGACAATGTAAGAAAGTGTGATTGTGATCCAATAAGATGATGGAAACTAGTTGATTAATCAAAATGATATTGTTATAGCCTACGTAGTGCACTTTGCAAAGCTTAATGGCGAGCAAAATCTGTATAACATCAAGGTGGCAAGCATGCTCTTGGAAAAAGATAAAAAATTCATTATTAAATAAGACAATGTAGCTTTGAATAGGGAATTTAAAGGGTAGGAATCGAAAGTAAGCATGAAAGGATTGGGGATGAGGAAGTCACTTGGCCATGATGAAAAAACAATAGAAATGCTATAGCACTTAAGGGAGTAGCTCAAGAGCCCAATCTTGTAATTGGTCAATCATTAGTAGGTGGAAGGAAGTTTAACAACAACCTAGAAAAAAAGCATCATATCTCTTATTCCTAAACAAATGTAGAGAACCAAACTAGCCGTTAGAGGCCAATCTCCCCAATAAGCATAGTTTAGTAAATTTTAGCAAAAGTGCTAGCAAATATGTTAGATCCCATTATTCAAAAGAATGTTGATAAATTCCAATATGGCTTCATAAAAGGAGCAATCTTCTAAACACATGCTCAATGCCATCATTGTAGTGGAGTTGGGAAAATCTTCTAGCAAAAAAACATGTCTTTCTATATCTAGATGTTGAGAGCACCTTCGGCAAAGTTAGGTGGGAGTTTATATAGCAAGTTATGCTTGGCATGGTATTTAGAGGCATGATAACCAACCTACCCTTCCTCTTAGCTAAGGAAGCACAATCACATATAGCCTTGAATAGTGCTATCCAAATCATCCCATCATAATGAGAAGGGGAGTGAGATAAGGGTGCCCTATCAATTCTTTGTTGTTCACTTGGGCCATGTATCCCCTGTTCCACATGATGGAATGATGGGCTAAGAGGGGAAAATTAGAGGGCATTAGGTAGAGCGAGGAGCAATTGCTGTGGCAGGATCTTGTTGGAAATTTTTTGATGATGTTGAATGCTATTGGGACAATGTGAGAAAGTCATGGAGATTCTAGGATTTTACAATCAAGTAGTTGGTGTTTCAATCAAGCTCACAAAGTCATCATAGTGAGTCTCTCAGACTTAACCAGTTTTTATTGGAGAGGAGAATGAAAAATTAATAGATGTCAAATATTTAGATTTTTAGGTTAGCCAATTGGGATTATGTTGAGGAGCTAGAAATGATAGAATGGGTTATGGAAAGGCTTTGCAAGAAGTGTCACAAATAGAGGTCAAATCTTCAAATATTTAGGCTACCCAATTGGGATCGATGTTAAGGGGTCAGAAAGGAGTTAATGGGACATAGAAAGGCTTCAAAAAAATTTTAGATTCTAGTCTACTACTATTTGGCCTTACACAAGAGGCTAATGGTGCTAAATCATTACATTTTCTTCAAAGAAATAACACTAAGTGGAGTGCATGTTTGGGGGCTTCAAGATATTAACCTAATTACCACAAATACCATTGATGAATTCAAAGTTCAAGGCCTTGTTGACGAGCTACTTCAACCATGGAAAAAAAGCTTTAAGAGGCCTAAGTGGTGCAACAAAGAGAAGAAAATTTAAGGAAGAGATTGACTTTTGGGCATGGTAGTTTGATCCTCCGGTAGTGAATACACAAGAAGAAGTATGTTTTTGGCCAAGAAAGGAATCTACAAAGTATGTAGTGATTAGAGAACAATAGGGAGCTAAAAGGGTTCAATGAAGCTTGTATGGATGGAGCCTCATCAAAACCCATAGTATAAGCTAGGGAAGTGGCCATTGTGGTGTTTTTTCCAATTTGAGTGCTTCAATTACTTATTTCAATTAGATGCTTCTAGTACATGCATGTTTCCATCTTCTATGCTTGGTTTCTTGTCATGAAATTGTGCAAGAAATTCTCATATGTTTTTGTGACAAGTTATCTCAACAAGTTTCCACCTCTGTTATGTATAGACAATCTTGTAATTCCAAGTTGAAATAAATAAAAGTGGAAGAAAGGTGGCTTGTAATTTGAAGGATGGGTACATGTAGGTCACACAATAGAAAGAATGCACCTAGCTTCATGAATTGGATGCTCAAGTTTGGGGCATACTTAGCAAGCTTTGACTTATTCTAATGTTAGTACCATCTTTCAATCCTAGAATGTATTGTACCTATGTTACGATAGACTATTTTCTCATAGGGAGCATTTGCATAAGAGCTTTCAAACTTGTAGGTCAAAAGGGACAAACAAACAATATTCTATATCTTAAGTACCATTTTTCTTCATTCACAAGCTCTTTCTTATTCAACTTTCTAAGAACCAAATCTTCCTCAAAGAGTCCCATAATCTTCATAAAAAATTATCAATCTTCAAGGCACTTCTTTCCCCATAAAGATGAAAACTAGCCTTCCTATCTATCTTCTCAAGTATAAATTACAAAGGAAAGAAATGTAAATAATTCAATCTTAAAGACTAGCTAACCAAAACAAAACATGCCATTGGTATCTTATACTCTTCTTTGAAATCTATCCCACCCATCCTACATATTTCTTACCTTCCACATCCTTATATATACCTTTCTAGATTCCTTTATTAAGTAACTCACTTGCAATACTAAAAATTCTGTAGATAATTTATTAAAATTTGTCACCTCTTCACCACCAAGTCTGCCTCCATTACTGTGGGAGCTTTCACTCAACCGCCAAGACCCACGGATCGCTTATTGTTTCAAGTGTTCCAAGCTGAGCACTAATGGCTACCTCTCACATAGCCGACGCGCCATCCATATCTACGGGTGTAGTGAGCTTACCTCCATGCCGTTTGAGTTACCTCCTCTCCCGTACACTCTGGTAGCTCCACGATCCAAGTGCAAGCTTCAAGCAAGCTCCATCCTCAAGCTCCCGTCTCCAAGCTCCATTGCCGCGAGCAAGATAAGAGAAGAGAAGAGAAGATAAGAAGAGAGGAGAAGATGAGAGCTTCTCCTCCTCGGTCCCTCACCCTCACACACTCACTCCCTCACACTCTCACACTCCCTCTCTTAAGCACAAGCTCAAGAAAGCAAGAAGAAGAAGAAGAAGAAGAAGAAGAAGAAGAAGAGGAGAGCTACTTTTTGCCACACACAAGAATGAGCTTCTCATTCACTTTTCAACTTTATATACAAAACCCTAAATCCCTTTTGGGCGGTCATTCCCTTTTTCCCTTTTTACATGGCCGGCCGTAGCCCATGCCCTTTTTCCCATTGTCCTTCTATCTTCCTAGCTTCCTTTCCACCGCCCATCTACATTTACAAATTGCACGGGTGAGAGCCCGGCACTCTTTTACAAGATTTCAGGGTGCGCCTTTTTATTTTAAAATGTGTCTTTCCCCTTTTGCATTTGCCTTGGACTCTTAAGGTTGCCCTTGCACCTTTGGCCTTTCCTCCTCTTCTTTCTTCAGTCGAGCTACCTTTTTTCCGCCTTTGCCATGCATCTTTTTTATTTCCTTTTGCTTTCTTCGTGTTGGGGTTAACATTACCCCCCTCCTAGACGAGTGCCAGTCCCATGGCACTCACCGTCGTAGGTAGCAGGCTGTAGCATGCACCGAAGACGTGGGTGACAAGGACGTCTGTGGTTTCCGTGGAGGAGTGTTGGTGATGGTGTGGAAGAAGGTCCTGGGGGCCAATTGGTGGCCAAGGTGGCTGGGGGAAGGTTGTTGGAGTTGGTGGTAGGGCTATTCTGTGTTGGGGATTGCATTGATGGCCAGCACAAGTGTTGGGTTGTTGGGGATTCTGCTCATGACGAGTCTTTGCGGGCTTGTCGGATGGTAAGGGATAAGCATTCAGAGTTGGGTGTTGATGAGAGTGAACGAAACTTTCATTGGAGTCTTCAACACCTGCAAGTGAAAACCTCTCATGTGGTCTCTCCCTAAGGGTAGTGCTAGTCTTCTCTATTGTGCATAAGACATAGTGCAATTAGTTTGGGAGACAGGTCGAACTCTAAGCAAGCTGAGAGTACTGTCCTGCACTTGAGGACCCAAACTGTGTATATACTTCGGTGCAGGTATTATGTGAGTGCTTGTGCATACTTAGATATTACTTAGTTAGAAGACTGTTGGCTTGGTTCCTTGTATAGCAATGGGTCAGTGAAGCAAGGGGTTAAGTTGATGGAATATTTTATCGATGAAGACAGGGAGTACACTTGAAGATTGCTTGAGACATCATTATGGTCTTGGCAAGGCCACGTAGCATAATTGAGCTCCCTGATGTCTAGCTCTTGGTAGCTAGTCACTACTTGTAGTGCTTGAAAAGTATGGTGTACTTTTCCATTGTCTTTCATGCCTTGCTTACCACTATTGATTGTAATGGCATTGAGATGAGTGCAAAAGAATTGTGCAAGTGGTTCAGGGTGACAGGTCTAACCATAGGCGAGGTGAGCTCCCGAGGTATGTCTTGCCCTTGATGTGCCCTGAACAATTGTGGGGGATGTACAAAGGGCTAGGGGATTAGGGACGGAGCCAGTTGACCAAGGTCACTGGACGTACCTAATTTGAGGACCCCTAGGTGCAGTGCTGTGATTGTGTGTGTGTTTTTCTTTTTCTTTTCTTTTCTTTTCTCTCTTTTTTTTCTTTTTCTTTTCCTTTCTCTTTTCTTTTCTTTTTTTTTTGGTGGTGAAAAAATGAATACAATCAATGCCATACTTTGAGGCTGTTAGCCTTTCATTTGGATTTGAGAAATGTTGGGATCCAAAGGCTATGAAGAATGGATATTACAAAGATGATTGTGTCACCAGCCTTGATGCTAGAGGAATTGTTGTTGAGATGAAGAGATATACTTGAGATTTTGCAAACCTCCTTGCGACACACTCGATGTTGGTACAAGTGAGGTAACGACTATCGTGAGCCAACTATAGAGTTTTACCCAGGAAGAGAGCGTGTCCCATGAATGTGCTTTGGACCATGCGATGGGGGTGGTTGGCAAGGGTGCTTTCGGCAGCGTGGCTTTGCCGCGGCTCGTTGTGGGTTTGTTGGCGTTGCGGTGATTGGGCATTGAACATTTTCGCACAAGGACCTGTATTATCCTACATCCACTTGTCGCTTCATGAGAGTACATGCATTGTATATGCTGCAACTATAATAAACCAGTGGAATGCAAGGAGACATCACTTATCGGAATTCTATGGTGTTGACTTAGATATTTATCACCTGCGCTTGATTAGCTTTTTCTTTTGCTAAAGACGGGAAATATATTAAACGCAGATATGAAAAGTTCGTACAATTCGGGAACATGTCAAGACTTAACCATTTAAAGACAAAAAGTCATGGCCCGGTAGCATTTGATAAGCCCTTTATACAACATGGGGCTACTCTATTTGTACGAGGCGGGGCGAGTCTGGGTGGCCGGGTGATTGGGGCTCTGCTCTGGTGTGGGGCTCCCGTGGGGTTGGGCAGGGAACATGTCGACCGGGACATGAATGGTGTAGTCTCGGGCCGCTACCGTTTCCAGAATGTCTTTAAACAATTCATTAAATTCTTCTCTTTCCCGAGCTGCCCTTTCTGTCCTTGAGCATCTGGGGCCCGAGCGTGAGCTGGGGGTTCGTGCCACTAGTGCTGCCATTTGTTGCGCATTTTGAGTCTCGGCTTCCTTGACTCGAGGATTCTTCGGCCTTCGCCCTAGACATTGTTGCTTAGGGCCTCGCTTCTTGGCATACCTCTTGATGGTGGGCACGTAGCGCTCCGGTGGAGGGGCGCATGCCACCTGCTCCCGTCTCTTGCGAAGAGCGTCTTTGCAAACCAGATCTCCATGATTCTCCATGTGTTCCGCCAAAAAAGGAACCCTGCAAGATGCAATCCAAGGGTTAGACCTGGATATAGGATACAACTGTTTGCATAGAAGGGATTTTAGTATGGTTTATGAAGCGCATATGACAAGAAGGGGAGGGGTGAGGCATGCGGTGTTTGTTGTAGGGGAATGGCCCCCATGCTGATGGTCGCGTTGCCTCCAGTCATTAGCGGACATTAGTTTATGCTAAGTCGCGTGTGCTGGTTATCGTGGAGTGGGACAGGGCACATCCTCGAAAGGATAGTCCAAAAAGGGAAGCATGTGTATTGGAAGGGACCACACCCTGTCTACACCATCAGAGTTGTTGGTCAAGGCTTCCTATGGCGGCAATGTGGGTTGCCTGCCCTTCACTTGGAGGTGGGGCTGGTCACATGGCTTTTAAATGCGTGATGAGAGGAGGAATTGAGGAGCTTAGCCTGTCAAACCCAACTCTTGTCCCTGCGCTTGACTATCGTTGCTTGTGTGTGTTGATATTGTTTATACAAGGTGACACAAGAATCAGTGTTTATTTATATACATATTTATGAATCCATGTCACTTCACGAGGATAAGAACCAAGTGTAGAACTCGGGGTTGTACCGGAGCGTGGCACACGCATCTAGTATTCGTGGCAGCTTATTAATACTGATAGATATTTTGCCACGTCGAGTAGCATGGAACCTTGACCGAGTCTACTGGCAATATGTAACTCCTCCTCAGTGAGAACCTTATCAATTAAAGGGCCCTGTAGCTTAGTTCCAGCTAAGTCCGTACCCCGAATGTCAGTCAGCACTCGAAGGGAAGTCGGTGCCACATAGGTTGGGTCTCTTTGAGACCGCCATTTGGCCAATCGCTCTTCTGAGACCGTCATGATCTGAGCCCCTATTTCGGCCATTACAACGCGGCTTTCGCACCAAAGCTGCTCAAATTGACTCTGGCCTACTGACAGCCGCTTTAGTAGCTCTATGTCTACGAGATTCGGTCGATAGAGCACTTCATTGAACGTGAGGGTTAAGCGCAGTTCGTCGGCCTCCTCGTCAGGGATGAGTCGCATGTGTTCATGCAGGAGCCTGTCGTAGTGCCCGTTAAGATGTTCTTGTTCTTCCCATGATAGAGGAAAGGTCAAGTAATCTCCAAGCTGCTCCTTGGGGATTGTGCCCATGTCCGCAAGGACATAGACACGCGCGACCACTTTGAGCTTAGCCTCCAACTCAGTTAAGCATTTTGCGACACTTCTATGTTCAACGAGGGCTTGCTCGGTTGCTATCTCATGCAAAGTTCTAAGAGTTTCCTTAGGCTTTAGCATGGCTGGGGGCTCAGGCCTAGATGAGGAAGATTGGTCAACGCTAGGATTTCTTATGCTCTTGGGGTTCTCACGTTCCTCTTGAGGTTTTGCTGCTATTTTGTCATGGTTCTTCTCGGATGTGACTGATATAGATTTGTCACCCTGTTGTGACGACGTTGTATCCACCCTTGATTGGTCAATGCGAGTTCTATTGTCGGTGGATAGAGTGCTGTAAGCAACTATTGATGGTAACAGCTGCTTTGATTTTTCAGAACACGCGGATGTGTCTGAGGTTTCACCGCTATTAGGAGAGGCATTAATGGGTTCATTGGTGGATGGACTCGATGCGTTATTCATCGGCTCTCCGGTGCTCTTCGTCTCATTGTTCTTGGGGTCCACAACCACCTGTGATTGTTGTTGTCTTCGTTGCTTTCTCCTCTTTTCTTGGTCAGCGCAGGTGCATCTAATGGCTCAGGACCTTGGGCAAGGTCGACCGCCGTTGATGTGCTTGGTTGGGCCTCGGCATTCTCTTTCTCTAGTGTGTCCTTATGGGACATGGCCGTGGCCTGCTGAATAGCCTCTCCAGGTTGTGAGAGCACAACTACCTCCCTTTTCGGAGAGTCTAGCCCTTCAGCCAACTCCCTTGTGTTTAACTCCTCCAGCCTAGGCTTCAGGCACTTTGAAAGTGCTGGAGTTGTCGAGGGATTTGGTTGCGACACCTCCTCCACAGGTAAACTACTAAGGACATGTTCCACAAGGGGCATTGTCATAGCCAAGGGCTGTGACTGCTGTGATCCCTGATTGGAAGTAGTAGCAGCTAGTTTAGTGGGCTGGCTACCCTTGGTGGATTGCAGTGTTAAGTCCTTAGGTCGATTGAAAGTGGTCATGTATTTTGTTGCCCTTTGAGCATTCATATGTGTGGATCGAGCATGAGTTGATCTGGTCACATGCATATCCTTGGGTCGAGAGCTATAGATGGCGTCATGTCCCACCTCTTGGACATTTGGAAGCTTAGATGGAGATAGAGATTGGAATTGAGCAGTTTCCCTTGACAACCGTTGTTGTGCTTCTTGTGTCCGTTTGGAAAAAGAGGATGTAGGAGATCTAGGACTCTTAGGTGGACTTGGCACTGAATGAATGATTTGCTCGAGGCTATTAGATGATTGTGCCATTTGCTTTGTTGAGTGATCAGCCTTGCCTTGAGCAATGTTGTGCCTATGATGCTTGTTCTCCCCTTGGGAAAGCAAAGGCTTTTTGGGCACTGATGATTTTTGTGCATGCTCAATGGCTACATATGACATCTGTCTATTTAGCATGCTAGGCTGAGGCTCTTTCTTTCGAACAATCATGTCTGGTTTGTTGCCTCGAGACCTAGAGTTTCTCTTAGATTTCCTCTTGTGCTTCACTGCTTTTGATGCACTCTGGCCTTCAGCTGATGGAGGCGGTTTAGCAGGGGATTTTGGTACCCAAATCCATTGGTTACCTGCGTAGTACCCTTGAGCACGTAGCAATGCTTTGGATATCCATCGCGGCGTTGTGCTGACCCTCCATCGATGCCTGCGTCTATAAGGCTTGGGCTTCTTTTGGGGTCTTCTACGATATTTGTAAGTCCAAAGCCCGTCCTTGGCATTATCTCTTGACCTTCTTGTTTTGGGCATGGCCTCACTCACTGGTTCTCGTTGTTCGACCTGTGCTTGTATTAACTCTTTCAACAAGTCCTTGCTCTCGTCAGCAGGCTTGGCTGTTCTGTCAACACCTTCCTTACCTTTCCCTCGAAGTTCGATGAGGTCACCTTTGCTAAAGGTTGTGACTATCCTCACACCCGGTAGTGTCAGGTGTATCCTCTGTGCTACATAGTCAGCCTCACATTTGGTCGCCCTTTTGAAGGGTCTTCCTAGGAGAGTTTCTTTCCTGTAGCTAGCACTTTTTGGAGGAACATGAAATAGGATAGGCAAGCTTTCCGTTTCAATTGTCGCAAGGATTTTGCACTTCCCTATGAGTACCTGTGGGTGTCCCCCATAAGGGCTAAGAGTTGCACTAGTCAGTGTGAGCTCCGGTTGGCCCAGTAGGGTCCATGATTCATAGGTCAAGATATTGAAATCTGCTCCTTCATCAATCAGAGCATCGATAGTATGCTCTCTTTTCACGGTGAGTTTGACCCTAAGATAAGCAGGTGGTACTATGTCTTCATCTTTCGGGTCTTGGCTTGTAAATTTAAGCCTTTTGACCGATGCCCTTGAGTTCTCAACTGCACGACCAGATGTGGATTCCCCACTGATGTCTTGGATCGTCAGTGCAGTGCTATTCAAGGTACATCTCTCGTCAAGAGTGTCATGTCTAGTCATCTCGACATTTGTAGCTTGCTGATGTTGCATTCTGCTCTGACTAGACATGGTACGAACACAATGTCTTTGTGTTCTCGTGGTGTGGCATTTTTGCCCTTGATGGCTAGATTGGCCCATTGAGGTTCTAGGGTCTCTGTTTGTCTCTATTCGGGCACGGGCTTTTGGTTGCTCTTTTGCAAGGGAGAATCCTTGCTTGTGTAGAGCCCTTGCTATACTAGGGTCCAATTTGGAGGACCTGTCATGGCGCGCGTTTTCTCTCCAACCTACTCGGGGGAGGTGCGGAGGGGGCAGAGCCCCCTCTGCGGGGGTCCGAGGGGGCAGTCCCCCCGGCCCGCAGGGCCGTTATGGTAAAAGCCATGTACAATTTGGAGGACCGTTTATAGCTAAATTTTGAACTACGTGCTCTAAGTTTCAGCCCAGTGATGGACCTCTGATGTGCCTTTGGCTCTACGTAGCCTTTGGGGTCAATTTCAGGGTTTAGATGTATCAAAATCTGTGTTCTAGATACCTGTTCGATTTTGACAGTTTTCTGTCCGATTCTCAAACATCCGATTCTCAGGACTCCGATTATCGGAATCGGACGTCCGATTTTGGGTTGGTCCGATCGGCCCAATGGTCCGATTTTGAACACGTCCGATTCTGGGAATCAGATCGGACAGGGTGGTCTGATTCTGACTGGTCCGATTCTGGGTGGTCCGAGTGTTCGAGTGTCCGAGTCTGATGGGTTGGTCCGATCGGACGGTTGTCCGAGCGTCCGAGTCCGAGTGGTCCGATTTCCAAAATCGGACGGGTTGTCCAAGTCCGAGTGCCCGAGTGGTCCGAGCGTCCGATTCTCAAAATCGGACGGGTTGGTCCGATCGGACGGTTGTCCGAACGTCCGATTCTCAAAATCGGACGTCCGATTCTGGGACTCGAACGGCCTGGACCGACGGCGCGGACGACGGCCTGCGAGTTGCACGCGATGCCTCTAGGCTAACGTCTACTACATTGAATCGTCCAACGCCTTCCAGATAGGTGCAGGACACTACAAGGGAATGCCAGACATGCCTGGAACCACTGTGGTGCTCGAATTGAATGACACTCCAAGGATCTGTGCCCCTATTTCCCTGTTTTAGCCTGTTATACAGCAACAGAGAACCCTACTGTTTGTTTCTTTTTCTTTGTTTTTTCTATCCTAATGCATCCAATCACAAAGTAAATTCCTACACTACTTCATTCCACAACATAAATCTCAAGAAAGCAAAACACCTACTTGCCAAGGAGATCGAATACCATCTTCAACCCCCTCTACCTATCTACCTCAAGCACCGGTTCGGGAAAAACCCTACTCCAATGCTCGATTTGAAGTGCGCAAGCGCTCAAGGCTTGAATCCGTTTGTCTCGGCAATGGAACCAAAATGTGGAAGCTTTCACTCAACCGCCAAGACCCAGGACCGCTTATTGTTTCAAGCGTTCCAAGCCGAGCACTAATGGCTACCTCTCACATAGCCGACGCGCCATCCATATATACGGGTGTAGTGAGCTTACCTCCGTGCCGTTCGAGTTATCTCCTCTCCCGCACACTCCGGTAGCTCCACGATCCAAGTGCAAGCTTCAAGCAAGCTCCATCCTCAAGCTCCTGTCTCCAAGATCCATTGCCGCGAGCAAGAGAAGAGAAGAGAAGAGAAGAGAAAAAGAGAGGAGAAGATGGAGAGCTTCTCCTCCTCGGTCCCTCACCCTCACACACTCACTCCCTCACACTCTCACACTCCCTCTCTTAAGCACAAGCTCAAGCAAGCAAGAACAAGAAGAAGAAGAAGAAGAAGAGGAGAGCTACTTTTTTCCACACACAAGAATGAGCTTCTCATTCACTTTTCAACTTTATATACAAAACCCTAAATCCCTTTTGGGCGGTCATTCCCTTTTCCCCTTTTTACATGGCCGACCGTAGCCCATGCCCTTTTTCCCATTGTCCTTCTATCTTCCTAGCTTCCTTTCCACTGCCCATCTACATTTACAATTTGCACGGGTCAGAGCCCGGCACTCTTTTACAAGATTTCAGGGTGCGCCTTTTTATTTTAAAATGCGCCTTTCCCCTTTTGCATTTGCCTTGGACTCTTAAGGTTGCCCTTATGCCTTTGGCCTTTCCTCCTCTTCTTTCTTCAGTCGAGCTACCTTTTTTCCGCCTTTGCCATGCGTCTTTTTTATTTCCTTTTGCTTTCTTCGTGTTGGGGTTAACAATTACCCTTGACTATCATGAAAGTGTCAATGCTAGATACTCACACCAACAAACAAAGAGATATGAAAGACTTAGGACACATGTTTAGATAGCTATTTAAAGATTGGGTCAACCACTCCAACTATGATGAGCATCGTAGATTTGTATTACCTCTTGGTCCTCCTAAGTCTACCCATTATTTTCATAAGCAATCCACATAATCATAAGTGGCCAAATGATATGGTTCATTATTGTTCTCACTTTTTCTTAAAAGGATATCAACAACTCCATATCTAGGGTTGTATGGTTGTTTATATAAATATGTAAAGTATCATGATGTAATAGACTTTGTGGTACTCCATGAGCTCAATCATGGGACTTTGGATACCCTCTTATTCATTCAAGAGGTTCAACCATGAAGCATGATGGCTATCTCTCATCTAGCCTTTTGCATACATTACAAATAGCAAGATCTACTTAGTGAGCTTGCATGGTCTTTCTTCAAGCATAAAGGATGCTCTTGAAAAGCTCCATAATCCAAGAATGTACTCCTTTTGATCATAGGCACATGAGAGAGTGCTCAACCGAAAGAAGGAGGCTTCACTGATATGGTCCCTCACCCTCACTCTCTCAAACTCTTAGTCTCTTGCTCTCTCACAAATAAAAAAGAATCAAGGCCAGCACATAAAATTTACACACATATGAATATCCCATTTCTACTCTTTCTCATCCTTTAAATACTTGTAAACATGACAAAATATTTATTGCCACCAAGAGATATGTTTTGTGTAGGTCCCCAGACAGTTGTATGCACAACATCAAGTATATTCCTCCTCACATCTCTATCATGCAAAAAAGGTTATCTTTTCTACTTACCAAATTGACATGCTTCACACATTTATGAAATTCTATAACTCTAAAAGTAGAAAACCTTATAACCAACCCTTTTGACTGCATTAATTTCAGCCTTTGCACATTTGTATACGCAATAAGTTTGTGCTATATTTCAATGTCTGCAATGACTCCTTTCTTAGCATATATAGCAATATTTATAGAAGAGATTCCAACATCTAAAGTGAACCTATGGCCAACTCTACTTCCCTTTGCGACAAACCTACACTTATGACTAAAGTCTTCCACAAAATAACCTTTTGTATTAAATTGAATCTATAGTCCTTGCTCTACCATTTGGCCAATAGATACTAAATTCTTTGCGATGGATGGCACATATAATACATTAGACAGACTCTTTGTTTGACCATCATATAAGACAATGGAACTTTTCTAATGTGTGAAATTGGGTGACATGAATCATCATTAGTCTACATATAACCTAGATTTTGTAAATGTTGTATCTCTCCAAATCATTCAACATGGCTAGTCATATGATTAGATGCACTTGAATCAATATACCATACATTATTAGGTGTCCCCTTTCTTATAACGACAATCATCATATGTTGCATAACAAATAATTCTCATTTTTGTCTTCATTTTGTTATGAGCACAATACATAGTTTCCTTGCTGCAATTTACCATTGCGTGGATATCATCCTTCTTAGCATAACATTGGGATGTAATATGACTTGTTTTACCACAATAGTGATAGATAATACTAGAATTGGTATAACCTTTGTTCTACCATCCACCTCTTCCTCTAACGCTCCCCATGCCTCTAAAGTTTCCATGGTCTCCTAAAATCTATATTTCACCAAACTACTAATTTAATCCATTTTGTTGGTTATCACCAGCACATTCCATACCATGGTCACTTGAAGAGGATTTGTCATGTTACCTTTCTGAACTTGAGTAAAATGCTTGGATATGTTTACCACTTCTTTCAAATAATTCACATTGCATGTTGATCTCTTCAGTAATCATAAGAGAAACCAACTCATTAAAAATTGGAAATGGATTCTGTACATACATAGAAGTGACAAATGATTTTCAAGTCTTCTCATTATTAAGACCACCCAAATTAGATAAAATAAAATCATCATAATCAAACATTGCATCAATAGTTGCTATGCCATTTGAAATGATTCTCACTTTCAAAACATATTCATTTAAAGAGATCTTTCCTTTCTTCGAGGTATGCAACTCTGGCTTGAGTTGCATTTTTTGTGCCTTTGTATTTACTAAAAACATGTGCTAAAAATTTATCCAAGCTGCATGTGAAGTTTCTGTATTTCCGATATGTCCCAATGTAATGTGTCTACCTGTTATCTTCAGGACACGTCTTAGCAGTCCATCGGAAAGGATGTCTAGAACGCTTCGCCCGGCACTCCCATGGAATGTTACAAGGTTTGTGATTTAGGACTTTTCGCATCTGCCATGTAGCGGAAGTATTCTGGTCATTCCCACTTAGGATCGACCTGGATTAGGGTTTTCCCTATTGGTCATTTCCTAACGGCAACTAGCGTCGAACCCAAGCGAACTACTTTATGCAGAAACGCCAGGTCCAAAGCATATTCACATTGCACTTGGTTCAAGGAGAATGCAAAATGAGAGGGATGCGAAGCTCAACCTTTCTACCATAAGGCATAGTCCCATTCCGTTCCCCTAAAACATTGTAAATCGGGATCGGTTATAACTCTAGGTCAACGCTCTCGATATTCGTGTTCTTTGACGAACTTCTGGCTTGAACTTTTTGGCTGTCCATCGTGATTTGAGAAAAGTTTCCGGTCAACTGGGACCACCCATCCGTAGGACGGACCTATGGGCACATCCACCGCACTTTCCTCAAGTTGTTTTAGTTATTTAATTACCTAACACATTTAGTTGGATATGTATCAATCAGCTTTCTTAATTAGCCCGTTAGGCACTGGTTCCTTCACGTAATCATATCACTTGACATAGAAAACAATGTCAAACAAGTTCTTTTTTAACAGGTTATCATATTTATCTTTGAATACATAAAGTCCAACCCGTAGGCTTTTCCACAATCCGCTCGAAGGCTATCCAGCAATCCATAGGGATCACTAATCCAAGTTTCCACCCGTAGACTAGTATGCGGGCCTTGAGATCCAATCTAGAGTCACGTTAGCCTCTTGTGCAGGGCCCGGAAGGCGAGGGATTTACGACCAGAGCCCCCCTGGCACCCAAGCGTCCTCCTGCTTCAAGTAGCGCTTAATGGAGAGACCTCTCGCGGCGGGTTCGGTCCACCTTCTCGGCGCCGTTAACAACCCCCTTGGTTAGGGTCAGGCAGGCAGTCGGGGGTAACTGAAGTTGCCTCTCCCTTCAGGCCTTCAACCTGAAGCATTAGATATCCATTTATCCTTTAATTCTTTGATTAAACAAAGTAAAACAGTGCTCCTAAATCTGTAACAAGCACAATCATTTCCATTGGTCGTTATTGTTGGCTAATTGCTAAGGAGCGAATACTTCTTTCCGAATGCGTGCATCACTCGATCCGGGAACTTCCGACTTGGCAAGATCCCCTATATCTTGGGATTAGGGACGTACCCTATTAACCCGACTTGGTCAATTACCTTAAGTTCATATGTTATTCCAGTTTATTGGTTGGTCTTTTGCTCTCAAGCAATTATCTTTACCCGAGAAAGATACTATGTTAGGATGATTATTCATCCTCTTGCAAGATAACTTGTGTAAGAATCTGCCAACCTCATTCCGAGGAATTTGGCCATTTCCTTACGATCAATTCACAAGATCGTGCGACTCTACTACTTGTTGCACAAGTGTCACATCAAGCTATGGGATTATTTACCTTTCGAATGGAGTCATGAAATAATCTGTTCATGATTACATTAGACTGACGTTGTCAGTCCTAGGGTCCTAGGGTTCTAAGTTCCATCGTTTTTTTTTAGCGAGAGATTCTTAGGAAAAAACCCTAGATCACTTCTCAAGTATGTTCCAATGTCCCTACATTTCGTGATGAATGTGGGCAAGTCTTTAGGGTATAAGAGTTTCAGCCTTGACCATACGAGCAACTAGGTCACGTGTTAAATCCTAGTTAGTTCTTTGGAATTGAATTAACTCTTCCTAAATGAGTCCCTTCGTGGTTTTTAGGTGTTTAGGTTTAAGCCAACTTGTTTAATTCTTGAAGATAATTACTCTATCATTTCCATAAACACATGACTCGTTGTCTACGCGTAAGTTGATTTTCAACCCTAACTTTTCGGTTTAAGATCAAGCATAGGTTAGGTTATAGCCTAATTCCAATTAATCACCCTATAACTTGCGAACAAGATTCATGCTAAAACATGCAGCCTTTTACTAATAATTATGCAGTTGGAAAACGATAATGCAACATAAGAATCATTTCATGCCTTGCAATTTCCTATGGGTTATTAGCACTTTCCATAATGACTCATTGCGAAGAAGATATGTCCTAATATTGCGACATGCAATTTATACTTCCATGCCTAAACAGAGTGCACTATCTTAATTTCGTTTTTGTAAATAAGGACATTAATCTAAGTTCAGTTCCTTGAAATGCACAAAAACTACTTGCTAGAAACGCATATCAATTTTCTGCTCACTTTATTTTGTTCGTTTGATTGGAAATACTAATGGCCGAACTTTTCTGTCTTGTGAGCTGATTCTTTTAGAATTAACCTAAGTATTTAAGATAAAAAATGCATCCTATCTCCGAAAATTATCCTCACACGATTGAATTATGACAACATAAAATAAAAATTAGGAAGGAAAACCTGGGATTGTGGTGAGATGTCCACGTGGATGCTAGGAGGCGATCCTTCTGTGGTTGCGCCTTGGGCTTTCTTAGAAGCCATCGTGAATGTAGCCTTTCTGTCTTGGATGCGGCTTTGCGAACTCCTTTTTGAAATTCCACCGTCCTTTATGAGTTTTCTTTTCCTTCCTTTGGTAGAAGCTCTTTGAAGGGATACTTCTGTGGAGGAGGGGAGAAACCACGGAAAGGGTTTAAAACCCGGGAAGGGGGTGTTTCAAAATCCTCCGCGAGTAAGGCCCATTATAGCCACAGGAAAGGGCTTAATGGCCTTTTAAAGACTCACAAGAAAGGGAAAAATAACAGGTATAAAAGACCCCTTTGGATATAGGGGATTGTGTATGGGAAAAAAGGGATTAAAGAGCCCTTAGGAGGGGATCTCGTGTGTGTGTGTGTGTGTTGGGGGGAGAAGGGTTTAAAAGAGGCACATGAAGACCCTTCAAGTCAAATTTGAGGGAAAAAGGTCTTTACCACACCCACATGAACAAGAGCTTATAAGGGCAATTTATGGAGGGGGAAAGATGTAACATAAAGGCTTAAAATAGGCCACATGAAGGCCCTTCAAGTCAAATGTCGGGGGGGGCGGGGGGGGGGGGGGGGGGGGGGGGGGGGAAGGGGGCTTGTGGAGCCCTTATGAGGGAATTTGTGGGGGGAAAAGAAAAGGGTATGAAAGGGCTAAAGAAGGAATTTTTGCATGGGGGAAAAAAAGGGCCTAAGGATCACATGAAGGGGGGCTTAGGAAGCCCACCCTTGGAAGCTTCCAAGGAGCTTCCAAAAGCTTCTAGATATTACAGAGCCCACGTGGAAGGAGGCCAGGACTGGCGATGTGGCCACGGTCAGGCGGATTGCAATGGCAGGTGGCGGTGATGCTGATCTCCTCGCTGGCGAGACCGGCCTCCCGTTGTTGCTGCAGCTCACGGCTCTCTCCCAGCCCCAGCTCTTCGATAGCGCAAAGTGGCGGCTTCTCACGTCCACCCTCTCCTTCTACGATCCCTCACGACTTACCCTTTGCCTTTGTAGCCTCTCCCAGCTCACGCAGTCACACGGCGTTCTCCCCTTGCTTCACGGTAGCGCGGCCACTTCAGGTCTTCTAGGCAGCGTCACCATTTTTTCCGTCCCTTCCATCTCCCTTGAGTATGGTTTTTATAGGGAGAGGGAAGGGAATCCTCCCTCCCCTACGTGGCTATAGTGCATGTTTCCCTTCCTTGAGCAAGCTCCAGCAAGGAGCTTGCTCATACATGCTATTCCCCTCCCCTCCAGCACGACTGTCGACTGGGGGGTAAGGGGAATAAAAAAATTTGCCATTATCCTATTAATTATCCAAATCAATTTATTATTATCCCCATGATCTCTTCCCAAGAGGGGATTCATGCGACGTATGCGGTTTTGTAGTCCCGGTTTTTGCCAAAGGAGATACTGCTACATCGCATCTAAGTTCGTACCGTCCGGGATCCAATGCTGGCATTATCTTTTGCCGAGAATTCACATGGCCACAATATATATTTTCGATAGAAATATTACATTCTCTCCCCCTTGGAGGATTCGAGATGTCCTCATCTCGAGATAAACTGGGGATATTGATGATTGAGAGTGCTTTCATTAATCCAAGTGGCATCCTCCTCAGGATAATCTTTCCACTGGACGAGGCATTCTCTCAAGGTTCTGGATCTCAGTATTCTCTCCCTAACATCTAAGATCCTGTCAAGCCTTAGTTCAAGGACTCCTTGACTGGGCATTACAACTTGTTGATCATCAAATACATGGTTAGGATTAGGTACATACTTCTTCAATAGGCTGATATGGAATACAATATGAACCTTTAGGTTTTCCAGGAGTTGGAGTTTATAAGCATTTTGGATGTACGCGAATGAAGACCATATCTCCTTCTTTGAAGATTCTATCCTGACGCTTCAAGTCGGCATATGCCTTTTGTCTATCCTTGGCGGCTTGGATGTCCTGTCTTATTGACTTTATTTGGTCATCCATCTCTTCCAACATTTTCCTTGAAGCTTCAACCCTCAAGGTTGGATCTGAGAAGTTTAGGGGACTTTGACAGTCATGGCCATACAATGCTTGGAAAGGGGTCATGTGAATGCTTTGTTGGTAAGAAGCGTTGTAGGCAAATTCAACCAAAGGCAAGTATTGAATCCACCTTTTTGGCTCACGATAACAGTGTGCCCTAAGCATGTCCTCGATGACTTGATTGACTCGCTCTGTTTGAACATCGGTTTGGGGATGGTAAGCTGTGCTAAAATAGAGTTGAGTGCCAATGGCTTCAAAGATAGCTCTCCAGAAGTGTGATGTAAAAAGAGAATCACGATCACTAATGATTCTTCTGGGTGGCCCATGTAGCTTGAATATCTCCTTGATAAACAACCTTGCAATGTCTGAGGCTTTATAGTTTGTCTTTTTGCAATTAGTGCAGCTCCTGGTACTAGCTTGATCTCATGATCCACTTCTCTTTGAGGCGGGAGTTCTATCAACTCTTCAAGAAATACATCCACGTATTCCTTTAGCCAAGAAGGGAAAAAGTTCCCGGTCAACCGGGACCACCTATCTGTAGGACGGACCTATGGCCACATCCACCGCACTTTCCTCAAGTTGTTTTGGTTATTTAATTACCTAACACATTTAGTTGGACATGTATCAATCAGCTTTCTTAATTAGCCCATTAGGCACTAGTTCCTTCCGTAATCATATCACTTGACATAGAAAACAATGTCAAACAAGTTCCTTTTTAACAGGTTATCATATTTATCTTTGAATACATAAAGTCCAGCCCTTAGACTTTTCCACAATCTGCCCGAAGGCTATCCAACAATCCATAGGGATCACTAATCCAAGTTTTCGCCCGTAGACTAGTATGCAGGCCTCGAGATCCAATCCCGAGTCACGCTAGCCTCTTGTGCAGGGCCCGGAATGTGAGGGATTTACGGCCAGAGCCCCCCTGGCACCCAAGTGTCCTCCTGCTTCAAGTAGTGCTTAATGGAGAGACCTCTCGTGGCGGGTTCGGTCCACCTTCCCGGCGCGGTTAACAACCCCCTTGGTTAGGGTCAGGCAGGCAGTCGGGGGTAACTGAAGCTGCCTCTCCCTTCACGCCTTCAACCTGAAGCATTAGATATCCATTTATCCTTTAATTTTTTGATTAAACAAAGCAAAACAGTGCTCCTAAATCTGTAACAAGCACAATCATTTGCATTGGTCGTTATTGTTGGCCAACTGCTAAGGAGTGAATCCTTCTTTCTGAATGCGTGCAACACTCGATTCGGGAACTTCCGACTTGGCAAGATCCCCTATATCCTGGGATTAGGGCCATACCCTATTAACCCGACTTGGTCAATTACCTCAAGTTCATATGTTATTCCAGTTTATTGGTTGGTCTTTTGCTCTCAAGCAATTATCTTTACCCAAGAGAGATACTATGTTAGGATGATTATTCATCCTCTTGCAAGATAACTTGTGTAAGAATCTGCCAACCTCATTCCGAGGAATTTGGCCATTTCCTTGCGATCAATTCACAAGATCATGCGACTCTACTACTCGTTGCACAAGTGTCGCATCAAGCTATGGGACTATTTACCCTTCGAATGGAGTCACGAAATAATCTGTTCATGATTACATTAGGCTGACGTTGTCAGTTCTAGGGTTCCAAGTTCCATCCTTTTTTTTTAGTGAGAGATTCTTAGGGAAAAACCCTAGATCACTTCTCCAATATGTTCCAATGTCCCTACATTCCGTGAATGTGGGCAAGTCTTTAGGGTGTAGGAGTTTCAGCCTTGACCATACGAGCGACTAGGTCACGTGTTAAATCCTAGTTAGTTCTTTGGGATTGAATTAACTCTTCCTAAACGAGTCCCTTCACGGTTTTTAGGTGTTTAGGTTTAAGCCAACTTGTTTAATTCTTGAAGATAATTACGCTATCATTTCCATAAACACATGACTCGTTGTCTACGCCTAAGTTGATTTTCAACCCTAACTTTTCGGCTTAAGATCAAGCATAGGTTAGGTTATAGCCTAATTCCAATTAATGACCCTATAACTTGCGAACAAGATTCGTGCTAAAACATGCAACCTTTTACTAATAATTATGCAGTTGAAAAACGGTAATTGACTTAGAGTTATGCAACGTAAGAATCATTTCATGCCTTGCAATTTCCTATGGGTTATTAGCACTTTCCATAATGACTCATTACGAAGAAGATATGTCGTAATATTGCAACATGCAATTTATACTTCCATGCCTAAACGGAATGCACTATCTTTATTCCGTTTTTGTAAATAAGGACATTAATCTAAGTTTAGTTCCTTGAAATGCACAAAAACTACTTGCTAGAAATGCATTGCTCATTTATTTTGTTCGTTTGATTGGAAATACTAATGGCCAAACTTTTCTGTCTCGTGAGCTAATTCTTTCAGAATTAATCTAAGTATTTAAGATTAAAAATGCATCCTATCTTCAAAAATTATTCTCGCACGATTGAATTATGACAACATAAAATAAAAATTAGGAAGGAAAACCTGGGCTTGTGGTGAGATGTCCACGTGGATGCTAGGAAACGATCCTCTTGCGGTTGCGCCTTGGGCTTTCTTAGGAGCCATCGCGAATGTAGCCTTTCTGTCTTGGATGCGGCTTTGCGAACTCCTTTATGAAATTCCACCGTCCTTTATGAGTTTTCTTTTCCTTCCTTTGGTAGAAGCTCTTTGAAGGGATACTTCAGTGGAGGAGGGAAGAAACCACGGAAAGGGTTTAAAACCCGGGAAGGGGGTGTTTCAAAATCCTCCACGAGTAAGGCCCATTAAAGCCACGGGAAAGGGCTTAATGGCCTTTTAAAGACTCACAAGAAAGGAAAAAATAAAAGGTGTAAAAGACCCCTTTGGATATAGGGGATTGTGTATGGGGAAAAAGGGCTTAAAGAGCCCTTAGAAGGGGATCTCGCATGTGGGGGGGGGGGGGGAAAGAAGGGTTTAAAAGAGGCACATGAAGACCCTTCAAGTCAAATTTGAGGGGAAAAGGTCTTTACCACGCCCACATAAACAAGAGCTTATAAGGGCAATTTATGGAGGGGGAAAGATGTAACATAAAGGCTTAAAATAGGCCACATGAAGGCCCTTCAAGTCAAATGTCGGGGGGAAAAGGGGGCTTGTGGAGCCCTTATGAGGGAATTTGTGGGGGGAAAAGAAAAGGGTATCAAAGGGCTAAAGAAGGAATTTTCGCATGGGGGGAAAAAAGGGCCTAAGGATCACATGAAGGGGGGCTTAGGAAGCCCACCCTTGGAAGCTTCCAAGGAACTTCCAAAAGCTTCTAGATATTACAGAGCCCACGTGGAAGGAGGCCAGGACTGGGGATGTGGCCATGGTCAGGCGGACTGCAGCGGCAGGTGGCGGTGATGCTGATCTCCTTGCTGGCGACCGGCCTCCCGTTGTTGCTGCGGCTCACGGCTCTCTCCCAACCCCAGCTCTTCGACAGCGCAGAGTGGTGGTCTCATGTCCACCCTCTCCTTCTACGATCCCTCACAACTTACCCTTTGCCTTTGTAGCCTCTCCCAGCTCACGCAGTAACAAGGTGTTCTCCCCTTGCTTCACGGCAGCGTGGCGACTTCAGGTCTTCTAGGCAGCGTCACCATTTTTGCCGTCCCCTCTATCTCCCTTGAGTATGGTTTTTATAGGGAGAGGGAAGGGAATCCTCCCTCCCCTACGCGGCTATAGTGCATGTTTCTCTTCCTTGAGCAAGCTCCAGCAAGGAGCTTGCTCATACATGCTATTCCCCTCCCCTCTAGCACGACTGTCGCTGGGGGGTAAGGGGGATAAAAACATTTGCCATTATCCTATTAATTATCCAAATCAATTTATTATTATCCCCATGACCTCTTCCCAAGTGGGGATTCATGCGACGTATGCGGTTTTGTAGTCCCGGTTTTTGCCAAAGGAGATACTGCTACATCGCATCTAAGTTCGTACCGTCCGGAATCCAATGCTGGCATTATCTTTTGCCGATAATTCACATGGCTACAATATATATTTTCGGTAGAAATATTACACCCAACATAGTGCTATCAATGATGACTGCAGACAGCCAATACATTATCTTTTTGTCTTTTGCATTCCATTTTGTCCATACCTTCAATTGTTTTGCAATCACACAATTACTTAGCTTTGTCTTCTTTTCTTCACTTGAAACAAACTCATATAGGCCTTTTTCAATTAAAAAAGTTTGTCATATAAAACTTTTACGATGGGGTAGTTGTTCTTGTCTAGCTTTTCAGTGATAGGGTAATCACCATTCTCAACCATTATCACAAAATTGATACAAAATAGTAAGCAAGTCTTTTGAAACCTTTCATAACAAGTATAAAAACATACCAAGTAACCTTTTTGATTGAATGTTCAACACTATATGTAATCTGCAACCTATTAATAAATAAAACTTATGTATGCTTTTAGAAAACACCTCAAAGCTTATAGATTTGAAATCTATAATATGTGCACCCACTTTTGATCGACACAACCGAAATTGCAATATATCTTAAAGCTATTGTTTGCAATCTTATGGGTCTAAAACAAGGCCTAAAATTGCCTTAGATGGCCCAAAAAGTAGCAATATTTTCCAAAGGACTTATTTGCAGAATATAGAGTGTTTTGCTTGCACAGCAAATCTCACAACAATTTGAGATTTCTACTTTGCCTTGCTTCCAGTGCCTCCAGAAACACTATACTTGGTGCTTGCTTGCTTAAATCCTTACTTCTTTGGCTTTACTTTAACCTTTAAAACTAGCCTGCCACTTTGATATTATGCCAAGAAGCATGTGATGGGGAGAGTTGCTTAAGCTGTTGCACCAGACACACACCATACACATAAGAGGAAGCTCACTCAAGAACACAAGAAGAGAGATGGAGACCAAAATATTTTCTTGCTGATTTTTTTTTTCACACTCAATACAATGTACACAAAGTATAGATAAGATACAACATAAAGGAAAGTGGCCTACTAAGTCAAACAATGCATAACAGACCATACTAATCGACTAGCCCTATAACTATGCTACCAATCCTTGGAACAACACAAGGTGCCAAGAAGATAGCCTAATGGAAAAAGAAGACCAAGAAGCAGATGAAAATTTTTAAAATCAAGAATATGGCATGCACAAAGAAGGCTTAAGGAGCATAAGAAGACAACCCAATGAAAAAGAAGACCAAGAAGCGCGAGAAAAATTTTAAAATCAAGAACAGGGCACACAAGAGATAAGTATTTTAGTCCTTTGTAAAAGAGCGTCAAGCTCTCTCCTCCTGTGCAAGTTGTAAATGAAAAGGTGCATATAAAAGAGCCATGAGGATAGGAAAGAATAGAAAAAGAGTAGAAAGGAGAACCAAGGCTGGACAATTGGCCATTGAAATGGGTTGGGTGCCCAAGGGGAGAAGGGCATGTATAAAATCTAAAAAGAATGGATAAGCTCAATTTTGGTGTGTGTGCAAACTAGCTCTCTTCTTATTCTTGTTTTTGCTTGTGCATGAGAGAGAGAGAGAGAGAGAGAGAGAGAGAGAGAGAGAGAGAGAGAGAGAGAGGGTGAGTGTGAGAGAGAGAGAGAGAGAGAGTGTGTGTGTGTGTGTATGTGTGTGAGTGTGTGAGAGTGAGGGACCACAGAGAAACTCTTTTTATCCTCTTCTCAACTTCTTCTTCTTATCTTCTCTTTTCTTGTACATGCGGCTATGGAGGTTGGAGGTTGGAGCATGGATATGGAGCTTACTTGAGCTAGCACTTTGAATCATGAACCCATTGAAGGATTCAAGGAAGTGGACTATAATAGCTAGATTCAATGATAAGCTTACTATATTCTTACGTGAGAGTGTGCATAGCTATGTGAGAGGTAGCAGTTGCCACTTGCTTGAAACACTTGACTTGATAAGTGATTTGTAGGGTCTCAGTAGTTGCTAGTGATAGCGATGACATTTTGGTTTCATTGTTGAGAAAAATGGATTCAAACTTGAGAACTTGCATGCTCCAAATCGAGCGATGAAGTAGAATTTTGTCTCCAAAATGGTGCTTGGTATACCTTAGAAGGAAAATAGAGAATAAGGGAGGAAAGAGAAAGCATTAAAAGAAGCGAAAGGGGGGAGAGCTCATTTTGGCACGTCAGAGATTGAGAGAGAGATTAGCAGGTCAAGAGAGCAACACTAGCAGAATTCCGTTGTATCATCAATCTTGGTGATTCTAAGTATGCTTAGAACCTTGATCAAGGAATGAGGACAATATCACAGCTAGGTACGCATGTGACTTAGTAAGTCATTCATGTTGATTTTTGTCATTCAGTGTATTTTTTTGCAACTCGGATAGCCCCCTAGGCCCTTGGATGATTGATCCCTAATTGACCTTGAAAGATGAGAAGGATCGAAGCTTGCTTGGAAGTGAGCTATGGCGGAAAGCAAGAGCAAGAAGAGAGAGAGAGAGACACAAATGGAAACTCCAATAGTCACAATGTGTGACTGGGCCTTCCTTTATTCAAATTATCAGTAAAAGAATAAAGATTAAAGTGATGGTGATAGGCGCCTACCACCTGCAGTGTGCAGTGGTGGGTACTATCAGTGTAGTAATATATGGGCGGCTAGGCAGAGGCGCCTTTACCCCCAACAACCTCCCACTTAAGGCAAATATGCCATAGTGAGGAGTGAAAAGAAAAAGAAAAGACAGTACAATGTACACATGTACAATAGGATGAGGAAAAACGTAATCTCATCCAACGCCCATCAATCTCCTGAAGAAGGCAAGGTGCTCAGTAGTGAGGCTTTTCGTGAGAAGATTTGCAGGATTTTCGTCAGTGGAGATCTTGCAGGGTCAACAGACTTGTCCTCCACGACCCCACGTATGAAGTGATACCTCACCTCAATGTGTTTCGTCTTTGCATGGAAGACCGGATTCTTGGCTAGCTAAATAGCACTCATAAAATCCAAAAAATGCAGCGTAGGTATAGTATCAATCCCAAGGTCATGAATCAAACGGCCCAACCATATGGCCTCCTTGTAAGCCTCAGTGGCCAACCTCAGTGGTAGAGAGAGCCGTACATTTCTGAACCCTGGACATCCAAGAAATAGTACATCCAATATAGGTAAAGATATAGCCAGAAGTGGACTTCCTACTATATGCATGTCCTACTAATTGGAGTCTGTGTAGCCCATAGCTCCTATATCCTAGCTGCCATAGCAAATACACATGTCTACTGTGCCCTTTAGGTATCTCATGATACCCTTTACGGCATCCCAATGCTTTTTGCCAGGTGTAGCTATATAGCGCGCCACAACACCAACTACAAAGGCAATATTTGGATGAGTGGCTATCATGGCATACATCCAACTGCCCACAGCTGATGCATAAGGGATCTTGGCTATCTCGGCCCTCTGCTCATCTGTCTGCAGACAATCGACCTGTGAAAGCTTCACATAAGAAGGTATTGGACAGCCAATAGGCTTTACGTCTTGCATGTGGAAACGCTCAAGGACTTTATGAATGTATTCCCTCCCTTTGGGAGTAGAGTAGTCCTTGATGCCTGTCATGCTTAATGCGCATACCAAGAATGTGAGAGGCTTGTCCCAAATCCTTCATCTCAAAGCTCTTCTTTAGCTAAGATTTAAGAGCATCCACCTCATCATGAGCTTTTCCTATTATTAGCATATCATCCATATAAAGTACCAAAATAAGCAAGGAGCCATCGCGGGCTTTCTTTATGTAAAGACACGGATCCATAGCACTCATGTTTCAGCCCTGTGATATTATTGCTCCATGTATATCTCATCATGGAAATCCCCATGCAAGAATGTAGTCTTGACATCCATTTGGTATAAGTCCAAGTCAAGCTGCGCAACTAAGGCTAAAACCTAGCATAGGGTGGTCATCTTGACCACAAGAGAAAAGGCTTCATCAAAGTCAACTCCATGTTCTTGTTTAAAACCCTTAGCAAAAAGTCTTGAATTATAAGTCAACTTGGGGTTTCCAGGGGTACTTTTCAGCTTGTACACCCATTTGTATGATGGCAAAGACTTCTTGACCTGAGGCCGTGCAACCAAATCCCAAGTCATATTCTTGTGTAGGGAGCCTATCTCAGACTGCATAGCCCTCTCCCAAGAGTGACTATCACCCCTACGCATAGCCTCATCATAGATGAGAGGCGTTGTACATCTGTAACCAAGACATAATGCATTGAGGGCTCAAATCTATTAGGTGAATGTCTATCTCTAGTAGACCATCTCATGGCAGCCTTTACAGCCGGTCCAACACCCTGGCCATGTGTACCAACTGCTGCTGCTACTCTGCAGGCTGTCCAACTGGCTATTCAAGAGCACTTAGTGTCAAGATTGTGGGAGAGAAGGAAGGAGTCTCACTTGTAGCTTTCTTGCTTGCACAATGGGGGAATACACACAAAGGTGGAGGCTGAAAAACAGTTTTCCTCTTCTTAGTTGTGTAAGCCAAAAAGAACTCTATTACAAAGAAATAGAAGAACCCTATATATGGGTCTCAAACCAAAGACAACTAACTAAGGTGGCATACTAACTGAGCCACAAACTAGAGTAGATAAGGATAGCTGTCATCTAGCTATTATTCATGGGCGGTGTACCAACCGCATCTGTAACTGACAAGTCGGTGACATAAATGCACAACGGTCACCCTGGCATATCACGAGTAGAGCTCGATATCTCAACACTCCTCCTCGAGCTCAATCCCAATTCCTGCACACCAAGCAGGTCTCTGAACTTGCGCAGCTTCTCTGCGCCCAATGCCTTCGTGAATATGTCAGCTACCTGATCCTCTGTGTTGGCATAAACTAGATCAATAAGACCTAGTAAAACCCTCTCTCGCACATAGTGATAATGCACCTCAATGTGCTTTGTTCTAGCATGATAGACTGGGTTATTTGCTACGTGTATACTACTCATGTTGTCACAATAAATGACAACTGGCCCATCTGTAGGCTGATGCATATCATAAAGTAGCTTATGCAACCAAGCTACCTCACATGCAGCCATTGCTGCACCTCTGTACTCAACCTCTGTGCTCGACAAGGCAACTGTAGGCTGTTTCTTGCTGCTCCAAGTGATTGCAACACTCCCAAAAGAGAACACATATCCACTGGTAGATCGTCTATCAGAAATACTACCAGCCCAATCAGCATCAGTGTATCCATGCAACTGTATCTGAACCCCAGTCTCATAAAATAGTCCATACTGCAATGTGGACTTCACATACCTGAGTATGCGTCTAGCCGCATCCAAATGCGGTTTCCTTGGAGCCTGCATAAACTAACTTACCAATCCAACAGCATAGCTCAAATCTGGCCTGGTAATAGTCATATAAATCAAACTTTCTACTATGCATTTGTACATAGTAGGGTCTTCGAGAAGCTCACCTACATCTGCGCTCAGCTTCACATTCTGCTCCAAAGGAACTGAAATAGGCTTACAGCTTGTCATCTTATATTTGGATAGCATGTCCAATCCATACTGCCTCTGCAAGAGCCGTATCCCACTTGGTGATCTAATCACCTCAATGCCCAAGAAGTAACGCAGCTCTCCCAAATCCTTCATCTCAAACTTCTGCTTCAATAGCATTTTCACATGAAGGATATCTTCATCACTATCACCTATGATAATCAAATCATCAACATAAATGACAAGCAGCATAATACATTTCTCTGTTTTTCTCACATAAAGTGAGAAATCTGCCTTGGAAATCTGAAAGCCAATAGTGACAAGATACTATCCTATCTTGTCAGACCATGCTCTAGGTGCTTGCTTCAAGCCATACAATGCTTTCTTCAACCTGCAAACAAACTCAGAATGAACAACATGTACATAACCTGGTGACTGCTCCATATATACCTCTTCTTGCAAATCACCATGCAAGAAGGCATTCTTTACATCCATCTGATGTAAAGACCATTCCTTTGATGCAGCCATAGCAATGACTGCTCTTACGGTTGCTTTCCTTGCAACCAGACTGAATGTTTCTTCATAATCAATGCCATATGTTTGTGCATACCCCTTGACTACTAATCTTGCCTTGTATCTGTTCACAGAACTATCTGCATTGTGCTTCATCTTATAAACCCACTTACAACCAATTGCATTCTTACCTTTAGGCAAAGGTACCAATTCCCATGTAGCATTTGCTTCCAAGGCATCCATTTCTTCATCCATGGCTTTCTCCCATTTTTCTTTTCCCATGGCTTGCTCAAAAGAAGTGGGTTCTGGTTCCTGTATCACTTTGACCATATATGCATAGTGAATGGTTGTAAATCCATCATATTTCAGCCTATCCACAGGGTACCTAGCTCTGGTAGACCTGTGCAAAGTAGGTTCACTCCCAGGTGTAACAATAGAAGAAATACCCAACTCATCATCAATGCTCTGTTCTGAGCCACTGGATTCACCATCCACATAAGAGTGATCTGCATTCACACCAAACATGGGCTGATCTACCTTCTTTTTTCCTTTTCGTGAAACCTGCATACCCTTATCTGCATTGTTTTGAGAAGATTCTCCTGATCTCAATCTGCCTGTCCATGGCGAAGAATGTGAACCACTGCTAGAGGATGCTCCAGGTCCACTAATATTTTGTGACTGCTGCTGTGAATTCTGTGCAGCATTACCATTTTGTGCATCTACATCATCAATCACATTTACTGGTTTATACTAGCTACTCATCTCATCAAAAACAACATCTCTGCTCACTGTAAACTTACGAGTAGAAGGGTTATATCATCTATACCCTTTCTGCTGTGCAGAGAATAACCAATAAAGATATACTTCTCAGCTTTTGGATCCAACTTGGATCTCAACTCATATGGCACATGAACATAGGCAATGCAACCAAAAATCTTCAAATGAGAAATATATGGTTTCCTACCAGTATACCTCTCCTTTGGAGTCATCCCATGTATTGCTGTAGTGGGAGTCATGTTCATTATGTAGACTACTGTAGCAACTGCTTTAGCCCAGTAAAAATCTGGCAAGTCTTTTTCATTGAGCATGGCACGAGATACCTCTCCAATATGCCTGTTTTTCCTTTCTGCAATTCCATTTTGTTGTGGGGTATGACTGCATGAATATTGCTGCTTTATGCCATGCTCCTGCAAGAACCTTGCAAACTCATTTGAGAGGTACTCTCCCCCTCCATCTAACCTTTGGCATTTTATTTGCAGGCCTGTTTCTTTTTCAACCATAGCTTTAAGAGTTTTGAAATGCCCAAAAACTTCACTTTTCTTTTTCATAAAATACACCCAAACTTTTCTGCTATAGTCATCAATAAAAGTGACAAAATAATGACAGCCTCCAAGAGATGCAGCTTTAGTAGTCCACACATCAGAGTGGATTAATTCCAATGGCTTCTTACTCTCTTGAACATGTCTAGGAAATGGTTTCCTTGCCTGTTTTCCAAACTGACAGGCTTCACATACCTTATGCATTTCTGCAACCTTGAATTTAGGTAATCCTGCAACAATATTTTGGGCCTGCATTGATTTAAGTCGCTGTACATTAATATGACCAATGCGTTTATGCCAGATATCAATATCTGCAACTACACTGGTCCCATGTGCAAACATTGCTGCACTCAATTCAGACATGTCTGCATCCAACATAAATATTCTGCCCTTCTTCTTTCCTTTTGCTATCAAGCGACCTTTATTTTTCATATCCTCAACAAAGCATCCATGAGGATTAAATATGACCTGCAAGCCCTGCTCAACCATTTGACCAACAGAAACCAGATTCTTGGTGATATTCGGGACATGGAATACATCGAACAGGTATTTCTTTTTTCGATCTTGCATAGACAAAGGAATTTTTCCAATCTGCACAATAGGATGTGCAGTATCATCACCAGTCTCCACAAATCCTGGTTTTTTCATTTTCCTTGCATCCTCCATCCATTCTGCATGACTTGTCATGTGGTTGGATGCACCTGAGTCAACATACCATACATCGTTGCTTTCTTCTACACTTGTCACAGAATTGTTCGTGTGCTGCACCATAAACAAATGCTCATTTCTGTCATCACCCTGTCTACTAGAAGATGCATAATTCCCTTGTTGCAATTTCCCATTCATGATGTCATTCTGCTTTTTATAGCAGTCTTTAGTCATATGACTCATTTTACCATAGTAGTAGCATTCAACATTGTTGTTTGTATTTTGGCCTCTTTGCCATCCACCACGACCTCTTTGGCTCCCCCTGCCTCTAGAGTTACCATGTCCTCCTCCATAGGACTGGTTTTCTTGAGTTTGCTGCATATTCTGATTTCTTCCACGGCCTCCAAATCGGCCTCCTCTACCTCTGCCTCTACCTCTTCCAGCATTTGAGTAGAAGACAGCTTCTTTTGAAGTTTCTCCTGAAGAAGATGCACCACCATTTCTCTGCTCCTCAGAAATTAGAAGAGCAATCAACTCCTCAAAATCAGGAAATCTTTCACGGACGGAAATGGATGTTCGGAACTGTGCATAATCCTTTCCTAGACCATTCAAGGTCACAGAAACTAAATCATCATCTTCCACTGGCGACCCAATGGAAGCAAGTGCATCTGCAATCTTCTTCACCTTCATGTGATAGTCATTGATGCTCATACTTTCTCTTTGCACATTGTGCAACTCTTGCTTGAGTTGCATTTTCCTGGCTTGCATATTTGTGCTATACATTTTTTACAGAGTATCCCATGCCTCCTTTGGCGTACTTGCATCCTGAATATGCACAATCATAGAGTCTGAAATGCTAATAGACAGCCAGTACATAACTTTTCTGGCTCTCTTATGCCATGATTTAAATGCCTGCATTTGCTGTTGATTGGGAACATCAAGAAGAACTGGTTCTTCTTCATTTCCTGCAACAAATTCCCAATATCATTTTCCCATAAGGAAATTCATCATTCTAAACTTCCATGCTTGGAAGTTGTTCTTGCCAAGCTTTTCAGTGACAATCTGTGAAAGAGAATCAGACGCCATTACAGAACACTACAAAAAATTCTCACTGCAAAGAACACAACTTCAACCTCACAAGGGCAAATCTGCAAAACTGATGAAAGTGGTATTTGACCACACAGTCACTTCCTAGTGACGATTTTGCATCAACAGGCAACAAGGATGATTCTGTAACTCCCAATGTCTCTGCGCATAGGCATACAATGCAATTTCTACAGTAACTTTTCACCGACCTGTAGAACAGTGGTCGCACAGCATAAAACTGGGCCTTTTCCTAAGTGCGTGTAGAAAACTTCCACCTCCAAAACAGGCCCCGAAATGGCCTCAAATCAAAAAAACAGGGTCGCCAAGGACTAAAGCCCTTACCCATAGTATACACTGCCCTCTTGCTTCATCGCGAAGGGTGTCTCAACCTGAGACAATGTACTCTTGCACTTTCCGGCTATGCTACCTGCAGAGACTTGCTCCCAAAACAGAAGAATGAAAGCAACACTGGTCCTCTTACCAGAACACCGCGAACTTGGCTTGCTTTCTTGAGCTCCTTACCACGAACAAGGCTCTGATACCATGTCAAGATTGTGGGAGAGAAGGAAGGAGTCTCACTTGTAGCTTTCTTGCTTGCACAATGGGGGAATACACACAAAGGTGGAGGCTGAAAAACAGTTTTCCTCTTCTTAGTTGTGTAAGCCAAAAAGAACTCTATTACAAAGAAATAGAAGAACCCTATATATGGATCTCAAACCAAAGACAACTAACTAAGGTGGCATACTAACTGAGCCACGAACTAGAGTAGATAAGGATAGCTGTCATCTAGCTATTATTCATGGGCGGTGTACCAACCGCATCTATAACTGACAAGTCAGTGACATAAATGCACAATGGTCATCCTGGCATATCACGAGTAGAGCTCGATATCTCAACATTTGGCTCCTCCTAGAATATAACCCTGCGTATCTCTACCACCTTCTTAGGTTTCCTGTGCATCTTTTCTTCATGGAGGACTACATCATGATTGCAGATGACTTTCCACACTTGCAAATCCTAGAGGAAGTAGCCCATCTCGCATGCATCCCCATAGCCAAGGAAAATGCATTTGATACTCTTAGGATCCAACTTAGTACACTTGTCTTTGGGCACATGGCAGAATGCCTCACATCCAAAGACACGTAGATGTGCATAAGACGGAGGTTTCCCAGTCCATACCTCTTCTGCAACTTGGAAATCCAAACCACTAGAAAAAGGTGATCTATTTATGATATGCACAGCTGTACTGACTACCTCAATCCAAAAGCTCTGTGTGGTAAGCATGCATGGCTAAGCACACTGCGTACACGCTCCTGGATGGTTCTATTCATCCGCTCAGTCAAGCCATTCTAGAGTGGGATATAGGGGGCGATCAAGTGATGCTTAATACCCCTCTTGTCACATAGTTGCTCAAAAGCATGTAACACATATTCTCCCCCATTGTTAGTCCTAAGGCATTTCAGTCTATGCCTAGTCTGGTTCTCGACCAATGGAAGCCATCTTTGAAACACAGCCAAGACTTCTGACTTAAGCTTGATGGGGTAAGCCTTGACTTCACGTGAAAAATCGTCAATGAACGTCACAAAATACTTTGCACTACCCATAGATTGACAGGGCATGGATCCATAGACATCCGAATGTACCAATGCCAAGGGCTCACTCATGTGTGTCCTACCAGACTTCTTATGTGTATTCCTAGTCTGTCTTCCATAAAGACAATGCTCACATGAATCAAAACATGCGTAGTCAAGGGGCAGTAAGTACTGCAAAAACTAGAAAGCATTTTCATTCCCTTCAGAGACATATGGCCCAAACGGGCATGCCAAAGAGATACATGTGGGATGGAACCCACTAACAAAACATGGTCAACAGAGGACCCATCAACTACAAGATGATAGAGACTGCTAGCTTTGGCACCTCTAGTAAGCACAAGTTTGCCACGGGTGATCTTCCAGGCAGAATCCCCAAATGAAACATGAAACCCAGCATCATCCAGTTGCCCCTGCAGACATAAGACTGCGTGTAAGCACAAGTACATGACGTACATCCTATAATAGAAAAGTATTTCCAATAGAGAATGCAACCGTACATACCTAATGCTAACAATAGCAAGTGACATGTCATCAGCCAAGTGAACTGAACTAGAGATAGTGTGGTAGGAGTGGAACCACTCACAGCATAGTGTAACATGAAATGAAGCACGAGAATCCAAAAGCCAGCACTGCCCATACATAGAGTGAACATTGGTCAATGACGTAGCATCATAAGAACTAGTTGCAAGTATGTACTCCCCATCGGAGTCATCAGTCTGCATGACATTTATCTCCTCGATTTTCACACTAGATTTCGCAGGCATAGTGCTGCGATCAGAGGACTTTTCCTGTACTTTGTCTTTCCCTTTCTCTTTGCGCTTCTCATTGCGCAACTCATGACACTCTAGGTGTATATGACCCTTCTTGCCGCAATGATGACATGCCACATTAGTATTTCCCCCACAAGACATGTTGTTCAACTTACCATACGACTTAGACCTAGACTTCTGTGAGTCTCTACCATGGCCATTCCGACGGTCATTCTTGCTATTACCATCTCTGCCTCTAACAGTCAAAGCATGCGACACACGAGAGGCATCCAAGTTCTTACAATTGATCTCTTCCTATAGAAGAGCACTCTCTACATCAGGCAAGTTCAAAATGCTTGTGGTGTTGTCTCATACTTGAGGACCCAATTTGTGTATAGGGGAGGTACTGTGGGTGTGACTTAGGGAGATAGGTCTAATCGAGTGCAAACTCCCCAGGTGTGTCCCTACCTTGATGTGCCCTAACCTGTGAAGTGGGGGGATAGGGAGGACTAGGGGGTTAGGCACGACGGAGCCAGTTGACTAAGGCCACTCGATGCATCTAACTTGAGAACCCCTAGGTACAATGTTTGTTGTGGTAGTCTAATATTATATGGGAAAGATCGTTGTTCCTTTCCTTTTGCTTTGTGTGGATATTTTCTTTGTTTTCATTGTTTTTTTTCTCTTTTTTTTCTTTTTTTGGAGATACATTGGGAGAAAGCACGCTAGGCATCATCCTAATGCTCTTCAGTTTTGATAGCTACATTTCAAGGAGGCCTAAGAGATTTTGCTAAGGAATGCATGGGTTTGCATGTAGCCCTTTTGGTTAACCCTTACATTGAGAGGGGTAGTAGAGAGGAAATGATAATTACATTTTGAGAACATGTTATCACTCACATCTTCCAAAAGGCTCATGCAAAAAGCTAGCAAGAGAGCGCCCCCCTTAACATTAGTTGGGTCATTGCACATCTGTCTATCCTTACATTGATATCAAAATAGAGGGGTGGTAGGCACTCCTCTTGGGCTACTCGTTTTTGTTTTAGCAGAATTTGCAAGAGACAAAGGTAATTACAAGTGGTAAGAAAAGTGAGGTTGGGGCATGCTGTGAAGTCATCCAAAAAATGGACAATGGAAGGTTGGGGGTCTTGGGCTCCAAAGGTCAAGCATTCTTCAGGGGTGGTAGCATTGTCATTGCAGATCAAAGGGAAGTCATACCTGCCATGCTTCCCCTAGTCAAAATCCACATCGTGGCACCTCGCGTAAGCCATTTGAAAGCATATTGCAAAAAGCCATCCATGCCTCAAAATTGGTGTCCCATGTTCTTTGATGCCATTTAGGTTGGGTTTCATAGCCTTTGACCTTTCTTGGCTCTTCCATGACCTTATCCTCCCATTACGCATATGCTCTCTTCTCCATAACATGGGATTTCTAGCCCTCTTGTCGGAGCCACCACTTCCTTAGCCTCTTCATGACCTATATGGCTCCCCATTGGAGGGGGTAGCACTCAATTCAGGGCAAAAGGGTAGAAGAATTCAAATTCAAATGGTGTGCGCCCATTCTCCCACTGCTCTCAATTGTTTAATTCTAGTGCCCAATTTTATAGGCAGTTGTTCCTCAGTTTGCGACATCTGGACATCAAGCATGTCTTATGGTTTGGTATTAAAATTTCTCCTTATGAAGTTAGCCAACTCTCTACATTTCCTTTTGGCCTTGACGATTCTTTCTACAGTGGTAGGATCTTCTTCCTCTTGGCCTTTTGCTTCCATTGTCAAAGGTGGGGGAGGACTTTGTTCACCAAGTTGTGGCTCTGTGTCGGTAGGTTGCTCAAAATTGGGCCCTTAGTCCCTTGGTGGTTTTGCATGGGCTGTTGTAGTTGGCTGCTCTTAGTGCTCCTATTCTTGAATTCTCAGTGCTATAACTCCTCTATCAAGAGCCCCACTTTTGTAGCAAAATTTACCTTTGTTGTGTTAGGCTTGGGCTAGTGTTGGTCCTTGGGGTGTGCTCTTGGAGCCCATATTTTATGGCTCTCCTTGAGACCTCCAGCTTCCTCTTTAGCCCTTTCATAGGGTCATCATCCCCAGCCTGAGTTACATGAAGTATTGTACTGAGAAATGCATGTTGTTGGATCTCTAACCCTGCCTTCACTGCTTCATCCCTTGCTTCTACCATGATTCTCTTGCTTTCTGCTAGGGCAAGGTGTTTAGTCAGGTCCCTGACTCTTCCAAGGTTCCTCTCTTCCCAGGCCTTGGCCTTCTCCTCCATCTTGCCTAGATTTAGCCACCACAGCTTTTGTGACAGTGTTATCACCACCTCTTCTTATTCTTTCCATATTGATAGCATCTTTTTCTTGTCATGTTTGTGGCGATTCAACTCTTCTTTTAGCCATTTTCACTCTTGGAGGGACATGGGGAGTCAATTCTCCACCTCCAACAGCTTTTTTGTTGACTCCTATCCTTCTAGGCCCTAATCTCTTGCAATTCCTTCAGTATTTGTTCCTTTTTCCTCCTCTTCTTTTGGAATTTTGTATGGGCTCATGTCTTTACCCTCTTCAGCTCCTTGGTGAGCTCCTCTCCTAGGCTTTTTAATTATTAAAAATTTCCTCCATATCCTTTTGCCCCTGTATGAGGCTTGAGAAGTCTATTTCTAGCCCCATTTCTCCCTCCATCTTTTCCACTTGTAGCTCATTTGCACTTTCTTCATCCTTCTCTGCCTCCATTTTCTTCCTTGCTTCTAATTCCTTATTTAGGTCATTCACCTGCCTCTGATACATGGTTATCTACTTTAACTTCTCTAGTTGGTAGGCAACAAACATGTCCTTTTCCACCTCCAATTCTGCCATGGCAATCTTCCTATCATCCTTCATTTTTTCAAGTTTGCCTAGGAGCTCCTACACATACTAGTCGTAGTTGGTCATTGCTGACCAGTATGGCCAATGGCATAGACATTCTGGATGCTTCAACCTTTGATTTCTAGATTCTACTTCCATGGTAGCAAGTCTCTTTGTCCCTATTATTGGGGCTCTACCACTGGGTGGTGCTGGGCCAAGTTGCTTCACCAAGTTCAGCAGGTACTGTACCCATGCCACCATGTTGATTTGGTCCATTCCCCCTTCTGAGGTCTGCTGGGTGGTGACTAGCATGGCAATCAGGAATAGTGGTGGTGGGCTCATGGGGACCTTTCCCTTGCTTGGCACAATGGGCCCTTGAGCTCTTTCTTTTGTTGTGGCACTAGAGCTTGGCTCATCGCCTGGTTTTCTCATTATGAGCTCTTTGGGTTGGGAGGCTTGCTCTACCGCCAACTACAAGGCTAGGGACATTTGCTTGTCTTCTCTCTTTTTGGCCTTTCCTCATTTTCTATTTGCTTTCTTCTTTGTTCCTCTTCCTCCATTATTGACTCCTCCACCTTTTTTACTAGCTCCTCTTCCTTGTCCTGCTTCGTTCTCCGTTCATCTTCTAATTCTCTCGATTCCTTTTGTGCAACTTCTACTTATTTGTCTCCTTCTACCATGGTTTTCTTCCTCTTTCCTGAGATGTTCAACTTGAATTTTCTTTTTGTACCTTGGCCTGATAGGTCTGAGCCCTCCTTGCCTTCCCTACTAATAGTTCTCTTGCTTGAGGCCTCTTGTTGCTGCTGGTGGAGCTTTCCTCTTTTTGGGTGATTGCACGAGTGATTTGTGGGCTGGTGAGTGCTCAAGGGTTTCTTCTACCACTTCATGTCTTTCTAAGTCCCCCACGGCCTCTTGGATGATGGCAGTGAGCACACCTCCAAAACCTATGTTGGAGGCCTTAACTGCTTGCTTTTTCATTGTCATGTTTGCTATGGAGGCCGAAGACTCCCCATTTACTGCTCTAGCTTCTGTGGCTAGCACTTTTGCTGAGGATTCCATAGTCTTGCACATGTAGCCATTCCAATTGATTTCATCTAGAGACTTGGCTATGAGGCTCTTCAGTGGTGGCACTCCAATCATGCTCATCAAGGCAATGTACCTTTGGCTAGAGAATAGAGCATGGATTGTCTTTGCTTGCAATCTGATGTCACAGTTGGGGATGTCGACTAAGCTAACTCTCTCATTCATGTACACTTGGGCCTTGTCCATATCCCTAGCATATTGTAAACATCTCTCTTGGGCCGCCTCTTTGGCTTGTTGACTAGCCATAGAGCTCTTTCCACTATTTTGGGGCTCAACTCCACTTTCACTCTACAAGTCTCTCCTCCTTGTCTCACTGTCACGGTGCCACGATTCCTATTTGCATCAAAATTTTTTAGGAATTCCATGCACTTGCTGTAGTTGATGGCTTGGCCAAACTTTTGTATATATTTACTAAGGTTACCCTGGTCGACCATTTGTTTCACCACTTGCTCTTTCATCACCACACTTTCTAAATTTTGAATGCTTCTGAATTTAAGCTGATTAAAGGCCCTTGTTTCCATTGTTAGGCCACATTTTTATTGCTCTTATTTCGTGAATAGGAGCTTGCTGCCTTTGTGGTGTGCTGCCATCATCTCAGGTTCCTGTCATGATGCAAGAACTCACTATTAGTTTACTTGAAATGACTTTTTGCGAAAAGATGAGGGGGTTATGAATATATGCTATGGAAAGATGAAGTGCTCAAATACAGAATGAAATTTTTTGCTTCAAGCATTCCACATAGTTCAACCTAGAATTCCATGAACCCTTAAGTACAGATTGACTTTTATCTTTTACTAATCCTTTTTTCTTTTTAAATTTCGATTTAAGGTTTCAATTCATGTCTTCTTTTCTACCTTACCGCCTTCCCCCCGAAGTGATAAAAATCCTTCCTAGGATTGGAGGATGAAGGGTGAAGGTTGTGAGGCGCATGCATGATATGCTTTATTTCATCATGAGCCGATCGTAGAAGTTTGGATTATACTCCAAGCGGGTGTGACGGTCCATGTCATGAGGTCTAATGCCTATTTGTGCAATGTAGGTTAGGACATTAGTGAGGAAGTCATCTGAGTTCATCCTACTAGTGATATGCAATTTCTCCTTAGTCAAGTTTCGATCGAAATAGGGGTGGGCCATGATGTGGTCTTTTAAGGGTCGATTGCAACCAATAGCTAGTACTTTGAAAGAGGTAGAGGCTACATAGGTTGGGTCATACTTGGAGGTTTTGATTGCCTGTCTCTACTCTGCATTGGTCATAATTTGGAAACCCTCTTGTTCCCATTGGAGATGAAGAGCATACCGTTTGTACAGAAAAGAAGAGTCAGAGCGGACTAGTTTTTTCATCTCTTTGAGCTCCTAGCTTGTTGCACAGACTTTTCTTTTGTTATAGGATGTGATCAATCATTGTATGTGAGCTTGCTCTTGAGAGATTTCATTGTTAATCAAGGCTTGTGGGGCCACCTCGGGAATCTTGATGAACACGAACTCATATTCCTCCGAATGCATGGCAAGGAGCGCACTTCCATTGCTTATTTCTCGTCAAGGAGGCCTAAATCCAATCGTTTATACCTCTTAGCTAGTGTGCTGAAGGTAGTGTCCAATCATCTGATGTAGGTGACTAAGTTGTCCCCGGTATTAGTGGTTAGGTCCAATGCCAAGGTAAGGATAGATTTGTGCTCGTAGTAGGAGGGTCTGAGACATGTGAGAGGTTGGGGACTAGATAACTTAGGAACGGATGCTATCTTGGTGGATTGGTTAGTGGGATGTTTAGCATCCACTTGTGCGATGGGTTGGTCTTAGGGATTAGGTGGTGTGATGCTTTCCACTTGTGGAGCCATTGAGACACTACGAATGTCAGGTTGAGTTGGTCTAGGAGCAGCTGATTGGGATTTTGGTTGATAGACGCGTTGAGGTTCTATGGGTTGTTGCTTTTGGAATCAATTGGTTTCTCAATCCTCGTTGGCTTACTATTTTTTGGAGATGGGCTAGAGGGCCTGGATGGTGGGACATATGTGCCATTCATAGTTTTGGGAAACTAAATCCAATTGTTGCCTTCGTAGTAGCCTTGGGCACGCAATAGGTCTTTGGGCACCCATCGTAGCTTGATCGTTCATCTCCTCTGGTAGCGATAGTTTTGCCTCTAGGCCTAGGGCGGGATGTTCTATGGTTAGAGTTCATATCATTTGGCTTCTAGGTGACTATGGTTGGTGTTTGAGCACCCACTTGAGCTGTTTCTTAGTGGTCTTGGGTGTAGCTCTTTTAGGTTGTAGGTGGTTTGTCTTGGCAAGGTGGGACAAGTTATGATCCCCCTCCTTAGACCTTGCACTTGCTTCCTCTATCGGTGCACTGCAGGCTGTGATGGAGCCGCATTGCCCTTGCTGAAAGCCGTCATGCCCACCATCTCAACTACCAAAGAGTAAGGTCCCGCCATCAATACCACTCAACATTATAGTAGTTAGGATCTTTAGCAATCTACCAACACCAGCACACCCACCACACGAGCCTCCAATGTTGAACCTACATATAAATGTAAGAGTATCTACTATCATGCAGATTGAGGAAGAGGATGAGGAAAATGCAGCACCTCCATACCTTTGCATATCAGCCATTGGTCACACACCATATGTCTTTGATGCACTTATTGACAAGGGAGCTGACTGTAATATCCTTATACACGACCATTGTACCCTCATTTTGGTCAGCCCCAACTGCAGCCTACTAATGCTAAACTCAACCCATTTAGGGGGTAGTCCTACTTGCTACTGGAAAAATGTGAAATAGTGGTCTCTATCGAGCCTGAAAGCCTACCTATGACCTTCTACGTGATACCTAACACTAAAGCCGCTGGTAAGGAATTCCTGCTAGGATGCGTGTCCAATAAATAAGCACATTGCAAAGTTGACCATATGATTTGCAATGCATTCACCTCACCATTGGTAACATTCAGGCTTTGTGGGACTCATGGGCTGCCCTGGTAGCCTGTTTATAATCCTCCTCTTCATCTGAGAACAATAGATCAATGGTGGCTAGCACATGCATCCAATCCCGCTCATCCTCAAGGCAAGGGATATACTTTGTCAGTGGCTCATAGGGATTGTTGACTTGTGAGTCTCCACCACATATATGAATCAAGGTAATCCCAACACTACAAGAATAAATGTAATAAGTTAGTGAACTAATAAGGGTTCCTCCTCTTGTAGACATTTGAAATCACTTTCTCTTCATCCAAAGTATGTGCATCACTTTACAATGGTACTTGTTGTTGGAGAAAGTTGTAAGGTTTTCTAGGATCAACAATATCCTCATATATGATGTCCAAAAAGGTAGTCAGGAGCCTACTAGCACCACTGCAAATGGAAACTTGTAACTAAAAAAAGTAAACAAATAAAATAAACCTTTAATAAAAAGCAAGTAGCTTTCCATTTGATACGCATTTTTGCTTGGCCATCGATACCACTTAGAGAGTTCATGAGGATAATTTCTCCAGTAAGTACATTGATATATATAAGACTCCAATGCCTTTTGTAAAGCAAATTGCAATAAGCAATAAATACGACAACAAATAAGTATAAGAAAACCATTCTGGAAAATAGCATACCTTTCGACATAAGAAAAAAAGATATGGTAGTTTGTGATCCAATCAAAAGACTTGAAAAACATTGCTAGTATGGTAGTTTGTGATCCAATCAAAAGCAATTCCACTGATAGTAGCGAATCAATAAAAAATATACTTTTGGAGATATCTTGGCTAAGAGAAGCAACCAACTCCCTATAGCCAATATCAAAACCACTCGAAAGTTATTTGCAATCAATAGCACAATCATTACAAATACTTAAAAATTTTGGAAACCCAAATACATTATCTTAGTATGCAACAATAAACTATAGAGTCAGACAATTGAATATCTTTTTTCTCTAGCATGGACTTGTCCTTAGGAGATATGCTAAGGTACTTCTCTTTTATAGAAGCGCAAGAAACATGGACAACCATTTGGCCATACACTTTACCCATCCTCTCATAATTAGCAGGTCCATGCAAAGTAATTTTCCTCTTGCAAATCTCATCATCGGTTTCTACGATCTCTTGCATTTTTTCTTCCTAAACAAACTATTGCTTAGATGTGCCCCCTTGTTGAGTACAGGTGAGTCACATCCTTGACCTTTGGCTCTTTGACTTTCTTGGACAACTTTGGGGAATATTAAGGATCTCATCGGCTTTTTGTTCTATTGACCATGCTGAAATCTTTGTTTATCGAGGTGATCCTATGAGCATGAGTAGTAGCAATGTAAGTATAATTCATGAAGTCAATAACAAAATATTCAACTACCTCCTAAAGACAAATAATTGTTGTTGCAAGTTGCCATATCTTGTGAAGGAAAGAGTTAGTGTTGGACACTCTTGACAATCTATCAAAAATATCCTTGGCAACTCTAATAAAAGCTGTCTTTGGAATTACATGGTGTGTGGCTCTTTGGGCCTTCCTTATCTCACTAAAACACTTATGTATATAGTAGAACCTAGACCTTCTCTTTCTCTTTGTTGGATTGGAAGGCTTACTAGCTTGAGCAGAAGAGAGTCGAGCTTGATCAATTGGCTGATTAGGTGCCTTGGGGAGGTTGGAACTTGGCCAGAGGATTGTCCACCAAGATCAAAGGGTTGGTCATCAACCATAGGAGGTGTTGCTACCTTGCCTTGAGTAGGAGGAGAAGACATAGTCTTTGCACTAGATTGCTTTGATTGCATAGCTGCAAAACCAGGAGTAAGAGGGATCTCATGGGCAACAACCTCTGGAATCTCTGATGGCCTAGCCTCTTGTCCACTATTCTCACTGTCTATATAAACTTTTCTTACTAATTTGTCCTTGCCATTGGCATGATAGAAAATGATAGCACAAAGTAACAGTGAATATATGAGTATCTAAGTAGTGAGTGAATACATGGTGTGATAGATAAGAGCCATCACAAATGAAAATCTATACTCCCATTGTATCTTAAGACATGAAGATACGATGCATCTTTGAGAGAGGATTATATAAGGAACATTAAAGCTATGCATGAAGATACAACACGAGAAGAGATAGTAAAGCTTTTTGAGATGAACCAATAGCATCGCTTTGTTATAGCCAAACACGCTACAAAGAGGGAATATATCATGATACAAAGAGTGAGGAGACAATGGATCTTATTGCAATCAACTTGTCATGCCGTATTGTTAAAAGTCGCATGACCTTCATAGGCCGAGGTAGACATCGAGGAAAGCATCACGATATGGCATGAGTGAAGACTAGTCATCTTTTCGATTTGCTATAGTCGCGCCATTTTGTGATAAGCTCAATGAAAGAGGCAACTGAGAGGAAGAAATGGTGGGATCACAAGGAGGAGGTTGAGCTTGAAAATGTCATTCTCGCCATTGTGTGATAGCAAAAATGGTCCACGTAAGCTAGGGCCCATCTTATATAGTTGGGATAGTCCATGACACATGGCATCTTGTCACTGGCTTGGGTTTTTAATGGTCATCCACATGTCAGTAGACATGCAAGCCGTCTTTTGACTACGTGTTTGGTAGGCCTAGTGGTGTATAAAAATCCATGGCAAGTTCCTCGTACGCTTTTTTTTTCTGATTTTACATCTTGATTGTCCTACTCTTTTAGTGTTATCTTCATGTTTTCCTACATTTTCTTGCATCGTAACTTGATCTCAAGCCTTCAATCATTTCTTTCCAAAATATGAAGGGAGGAGAGTCATTTTTCAAGTTTAGATTTTTGTTTTCACATGATATCTTTATTCCATCGTGTATTTCCTCGCATTTACTTTTTTGTTATAGTATTTTGCATTTGCTCTATCTCTTTGTCAGGATACAAAGTGAGGATGGACTTCCAGTGTGGTCGAGTACAATTATTCGCATAGTTTCTTAGATCTTGAGATGTTTGATTCCAAAAGTGTTCAAGGCTACCTAGATATCTCCAAGAAAAGGTAAGTCACCATTGAGGGTTCCTAGGTCATCTCAAATCACAGATGTTATTCCTTTAGAAAGGCTCCTGAACTTTCTTCTTTAGAATAACATGGAGTTACCTTATTATACAATTACAAATTATATTTCTTACTTTGATTGGGATCTTGATCATGTGCTAAAATCTTGAAAAAGATTTGTGTAGAGGAATTTTCTAAGTTTCAAAGTCTAGCATTGCATGTGGTTGAAAAGAATGCAAAGGAATATGTTCATATACCTATTGGGATCTCATCGTTAGAGAAGTCCTTGTTCACAAGGAAGTGTGGAACTCATTCTCTTGATAGGTTTTGTGCAATAGATGTGTTTTGTTCTACTCATTCTGGAAAATGCAGACTTATGTCAAAGTCAGCTGCATTTATTGTGTATACTCTTGCTAAATATCCAATTAAATCTGATGAACAACAATTGGAGGCAGCAAAGTCTTCTAGCTTTTGCCTACTAAATGAGGTGGTAGATAAGAAGGATATAGAGGAACATATGGACCCTCAAAACAAAGCATCTATTAATGTGACAAAATAGATGTCACCGAATTCAGTCATGAGATTATTATTGAAGAAAGCCATACGGATATAGATATTATGTCCAAAATTGCAAATGTCAAGTTTATTGATGCAAGGATGCTCTTTCTCTTTGTTTCAATAAGGTAATAGATGTTGAGAAAGAGTTGGAGATTATTGATGAGGAGTTTAATCGTCTTCAAGAACGACTTGGAATTTTCAAGTTTGGAAGAGAATGGTCGGAGTATGTTAAAGAATTGCAAGACAACACTAAGACATCATTGTCAATTAATCTATGGAATCCAACTAAACTAGAGCATGATGAAAACCAAGACGTAATATTATCTCTGATTTTATAAGATACATTGATAGGTTTGAGTTCATTTGGTATTTGTATTTTTTGCAGTTAGAGATTGTAGATTTTGATACCTTCTTGGGACGTGGCAAAGAAGGATTGGTGGTAGTTCATTGAAGGACGTTGCACTTGGGCATTACTTGCCTAAGTAGTGATCCTTATGTTTTCTTAGTATTCCATAACACCTTCTCAAAGGAAACAACATGGCCTATACTGTGTATTAAGGCACTTACAAGGCTACTTGGTTTCTCTGGGTTACAGTATAATGCCCAAAGGTGATGCTTTTGGAGAAGACATCAACAATTAGGATCTTTGGTTATTTTTAGAGCACAATACTTCTTGGTCCTCTTATCTTATACTTTGGCAACAAATCAAACATATATAAAATCCATAGTTGGCTACAACAAGAGAAGAAAATTTTTGTGTTATAGAGGAAATATCCTTGAGGAGGAAGAGGATGTGAAAGTTCTTGAAAGCTAGCTTTGTACTTTTCTATCTTTAAAAATACTATGAATTCTCAGATTTCATTGTCATCTTTAGTATTCATTCTTTGAAGATATTGTCGAAAAAACCAATTGAATAGCTCCTTAAGAGCATTGCTTTTCATAACTCCTCCATGTGTCTTGTGCTTCAAAAAAACCTTGTACGTGCTTGATAGTAAGATTTTTACATGCCTTGGCCACTATAAGTTGCTAGGGAGCCTTGCTCATCCATAAATTAAGGCCCATCTATTAGTGCTCGATGATGTATACTTCTCCAAGATGTATAAATTGGATCTAGTAGGATGGTAAGTTTATACTTGCATGTGCCTATACATGTGTTACTTGAAGAAATATTGCTAAACACTTTAGCAAATCAACCATAAAAGAATCTCACAATGATAGAAAGCAAGTGCAAAGAAAAGAATGGCAAAAGAGAATGGTGTGTGAACAGAAGACATGGGAGCAAGCAAACATGATTTTGATGCAAATATCTCGAAAATGCAAAATCTCTCAAGTTTCAAGACAAAAATGGTAAAAAAGGTAACCTTAACATAAATTAAAAGATGAGGGTAATTAATGGCCGATCCCTTCAATGAATCAAATATTCTCTCAGTAATCACATCTGAGCAATCGAATTTAGAGGTTCATTCTTCCAAAATCTCAACTAATTAGCAACTTAGTCATTTTCTTACAAGTGCCTTTTTTGAAGCGCTTTTGGTGGTAATGATTATTATTCTCATTACCACCATGTTTACCTCTCACTGTAAGTGCATGAGTACAAGCTGGGTCAATACTGTACATGTTCACTTCTTTTGTAAGCAAAGCACCCTCTACATTCTTGATCTTAAGGATATCATTAGGAGGGTTTCCACTTATGATAGTGTGAAATGTATCCCAAGACTCATGCAGTGTGACAAGCTAGAAAAGTGGCTCCATACTCTCCTCAAACTTAAGGCCCTACAAAGTGAGTTGATTGAAAATGGAATGAAACTTATTTAAATGAGAAGATATAGGTGTCTCTTCCTTCATACAAAATTCCATGAGTTCTTAAAGCCAATATACATGTGTTGTATGACTCTGATTATCATAGAGATCACTAAGTACCACCCTTATGACATTAAAATATACCTTCTTTGTCAATAACAAAATAATAGTAGACTTACATAGCTCATCAAGCTCTTCCTAATAATCTGCATCATAAATTTTTGGCTTTATGCCCTCTAATTTCAATGGCTTGACTTGCTTCTTTTGCATCGATACTTGCTGCCAAATTTGAGTCTTCCAATACTAGAAGTTAGTGTCATTCAACTTCTTTATATTGAGGATAGTACCATCATTTGAAGTATTTAAAACAATGCCATTATGTTTGCCAAACAAAGAGAATGCGGGCTACTTTAATAGTAGCAAATTAGTCTCAAAACAAAGCCAAAAAAGCATACAACATAAGGAAGATGAAACTAATACATTATTGGCCACAAGCAAGAAGCACTAGAGTGCTGAATACAAGTATCTGCCCTCAACAAAATTGCTCAAAATTGATTTTCAGCATGAATTTTCATAAAACTGTAGTAAATCAATATGTAAATGTAGGCAAACATGCAAAAGAATAGGCTTCCACTACCAAAGAAAGTCTTGATAGCAACAACTGGAATATACAATGCAACTAGCAATGTAAAGTCAGAGCATAAACCTCTAAGTACATCCAAGGTGTTAGGTACATAGATGCATACCAATATGCATTCCAATCATGTATCCACCAATGACAACCCACTGACAATAAGGGGTACAAGATGTTCAAATCAAAGGAAAATCAACTCACAGTCATGAACCTGAGTAGTAGTGACAGTGTATGCACAAATCAAGAAAGTGTAAGAGAGTCTCCCACCACTGACTTAAAAGAATGAAGCTCTTCAAAGAAAATACCAAGTACTCCCACTAGAAGTGAATCTAGAGTGTACAAGAGAAAAATGAATCTCAATACATAAAGCCCATAACATTTGGGTGTCCAAAATACATGATGTATACATCTAGGTGCATATACATATGATATATCTTAAAGCCCAGAAGTGAAAATCATTGAAGTTAATAGCCATTGTGCAAATGCAATCAATTGAGCTAAAATCCAAGATGTAGAGCTCGGCATAAACATCAATGCCAAGCATCAACATAACCATATTGCATACCCGAATAGCATGTGGGCATTCAATATATAGACATTCACTATGAATGCTTGATGTTCAAACTCTACTATAGCAAATAACCCTTCAAATGTTAAGCTATTCAAGTTCTAATTGGTACAAGAAGGTTTCTTAAGCATCAAACCAACATCCAAGCATCAAAAGCATATCACATAAGCATCATGTGCATCATAAGCATTCAAATAGATGTTGCCCATAGCCTACTATAGTAGGTTTGTCCTACATCACAATCAATGGCTAAATTTTCAAGATCATGTGAGAAAATGCAAGCTCTCAATGCCATGGAGTATCCCCAAGTGTTTGCTCAATTAAGACCAATGCATGAATTGGAGGAGGTTGGCATTATTACAAACAAGGGTAGAGATAAAAGGTACAATCACACAAGCAGAAGTAAAGATATGGAGGTTCAAGCAAGAGAGAGTGAGATGGTATGTGGGAACTCCAATAATCACAACGTGTAGCTTGTCTTCTCTTATTATATTATCATGTAAAGAATAAAGTGATAGTGATAGGCGGTCGCCAATTATAGTGTATAGGTATGCAAGTAATAAGTATAAGTAAATGTAGGCGGCTACATACATGTGGCCTTTAACCCCCAATACATTTAACCATACTTTTGTCTATGTAGCTTTAAAAGCTAAAGATGTAGAAATTACAGAGGAGAGTAGACAGAATCTGAGCAAGGAGTAGAGAACAAACAACAAATATGAGAAGAACCGAGATAGCTTTAACTTCAAATGAATTGATACAAAGATGGCTCTATCCACCCGTGCGCTTCCTCTATAAAGCTTAGATGGTAATCCAGACAGATGATAGGTGAAGAGCTTAAGGGTAGCTAGAAGAACTCTAACTGAGGTGAAAGATAGATTGACAATGGCTTTAGAGGGGACTTCCTTTTATAGCCCAAGAAGGTAGTCTAGTCAGCATGTTTGACCATATTATGAACCTTCCCTAGTCGACCAAGGAATATTCTAAGAAATATTCTCTTTATCATTGGGCTAGGAACGATGCCCCCGAACTCCCATCTCAAGGGAGCCGTTGGTCCCCCCTGAGACCCCTTAGCCAAGGGCTACTTCTTCTGTGACCCCCCCCCCCTGCGGACCCAAAAATAGGGGCCCTTGATAACTCCCACACCCCACAACTCAATGCATTGTGCCTCAAGTTACTACCAACATAACTACTCTATCTAACCCAAAGACTAGATCCACAAAGATCACCTTTTTGCCATCCGGTCACAAAGGTCCCATCTACCATACAAGTCAAGAATCACCCAATGTCCCTGCTCACACATGACTTCTCCTCATAATGGGGGCCTTACGACATAGAGCAACATGGATCATTGGTGGCACGTTATGAGGGTGGAGCATTGAGCATATCTAACAAAAGAGAATCATAGCCTATGAATCAAATTTGGACATTAATAGGTAAGAATTTATTGTTCAAATTAAATATTGCAATGTTGATCATTGTTGTGGATTGCCAAAATCTTTTACATTCAAGTGTCATATATATGTTGATTCTATCATATTTCTTCTTGTGAAGGTCAAAGAGTTATCATTTTCCATAAATCTCTCTAGCTTCAAGATAAAAGTCAAAGAATATCTATGAAGAGTTGAGGGCTAGCATCAAAGTTTTTTGTCTCAAATGAGGGCATCAAGATTTCTAGTCCTAACTAAGTGCAAGTATCACATCTAATATTTTGGAAACTTTGGAGGTTTCAATTTGTAACTTCTTTTAGTTCTTGTATTTATACCTTTATATTATTCATTTGTTGCGTGTAACTAGGTATCTTCTTTTATATTACTTCAATTTGTAACTTCTTTTAGTTCTTGTATTTATACCTTTATATTACTCATTTGTTGCGTGTAACTAGGTATCTTTCATGAGAAGTTGAATAGTGGTTGTTGTAAAAAGTTAAAAGTTGTCCAATAATACCCTCTAATGTCATTGTCTATATAGATTCAAACATGAATGCCATGAATTTCCAAGGTAGTAATCATCATGTGTTAAAAACCCTTACAAAATGAGATGCTAACCTTTTTCCCATGAACAAGAACATCATTAAGAAAATTTCCCAATGACATGAACCCCAAGAACTTCAAGCCAATGATTATGTCGATTGAGAGCTTTGTAAAGGAGAAGGTGATCCTTTTACCAATTATTAAAACACAACAAAAAGTTGTCCATTATCACCAATCTGAAACTCAATTGAAGTTTTCACATTTATGGGAAATTTTGATTGCCCATAAGGATCCCTCTATCCTCCCTAACACTTCACCACATGAAACTCAATTCATGATCCCTATCCTTTTACAAGACATGAAACAAAGGAACTTTTAAACTTAGTTGATAAGGGAGAAACTTTGTTCAATCAAAATTAGAACTTGTCATCTTTCATTTGCACATGTCTAGAGTCTATTAGAACAAACTCACTAGCTATGGAGACAAGAAATGGGGTGGCATTTAAGATGTACACAAGGCTTCTTTAATTTGTCCATATCATAACTTCACTCCAAAAGTATGTTGCTTTTCTAACGCCCCACCCTAAGATAGTTAGTTTAAGAGACTACACGTAAAACATTCTTTTACCAATATACTTCTAGAAGTTAACATAAAGAACGTTATAGCCAATGAAGTAGATGTAAAAGGTAATGTGTAAATATTTACTTTTCTTGCAAGTAAATTGAACACGTGTTATAGTACTTTGTTGTTGGTTGTTGTTTTAACGTATAGCTCTTTTATTAAAGGGCCTAGCTAGATTTCACAAAAGTTGATTGTGGAAAGTTAGAGATCCTCTATGACAAAACACCTAAGTGCCATTGTCTCCAAAAATTTAAACATGAGACACATGAATTTTCAAGGTAATAATCATCCTATCCCAAATACCTTTGCAAAAAGGAGAAAGAAACATTTTTACCATTCACAAGAAACAATAAAGGTTTTCCCCCATCAACAACGCAGTAGTGTGAATGGTGAGGCTTGTCTCTCTGGTCTGCTGTCGGTCTTCTTCTTCTTTTGCTTCTTCATGTCCATGGTCTTCTTCTTCTTCTTTCATAGATGTAAGATAAGCCTTTTGATGCCTTTTTCTGGCATGATAGAACTTCTCAGTATGTCTGGTCCTTTTACAAAAATCACAAACTAGTTGGCCATTTTGCCTTTGTAATTGTTATTGATCCATATCCAACTCAAATCATGATCTCAAAATTTTACAACTATGAAACTTTTAAACTTAATCAATGTTGGAGAAACTTTCAAGGAAGAAAGGGATTTGTCATTTCCTTGCACATGTCTATTTGGACATACTCAAGAGCTAAGAACAAGCAATAGGGTAGGTATTTAAGATATTGAAAGGCTTCCTTGTATTTTTTGTATACTCTATGGTATTTAGATGGCACATCCTTATAATGTATGTGTAGGCAAGTTTTACTCCTTTTTTGTGATTTAAGGTTGCTTGTCCAAGTAAGGTTTTATAAGATTTAAGAATTACCTTGACTATGTAAAACTAAAACTCATCACATCTATCATATACAAGGAAATAGATGAGCATGCCAATGGGGCTGTAGCCCGATTGGATGGACTCTACGTTAAGTATTATTGATGCTTTCCTAGGTTGTGCTTCCTTGGTGGCACCAATTTATTTGCATCTAAAAGAATAGGTGAGCATATATACATGGATCAATGTTGTATGCCTTACATAAAGCATTAACTTCAACTAATGTTAGGTGGAAAATTCAAAGATTGCCATCTTTCCACACTTGGAATCCTTGAGATTCTTAATGTGAAAATAAAAAAGTAGTATATTAAACTATTAGTCAATGTAAAAGCATTGAGTGAAAAGAGAGGTGAAGAGAAAGATGAAACAACACCTACAAGTCAAAACATTAAATAGATGAGGCCTCTACATGTAAGCATTAGAAATGAAGAAGGAAACTATTGTGAGAGTTAGAGTAGTGCCATGCCCAAGTCCATTAATTTGGGCATGTAGAGATGTGAAGTAAAAGTATAGCAACCATACCCAACAAAACTTTACGTGGACTCCACCTTTGCCAATTGGGAGAGAGATTGTATGAGGAGAGAGCCATTTAGTAGAGAGAGGTGGATAAAAGGAGACTTTAGAGGAGAGAACACGATATGTACCAATAGATGATCACCATGTCTTTTGAACTTTGACTAGTTCTTGAAGTGCCTCCATTTTTAGAGCTACTCTATGAACACCCAAAAGTTGTGACATTTGAAATAACATATGCATATAATACCAAAATTGTATAGGAATTTTCCAACATTGTAAGATAGTATATTAAAATATTTGAAATAAGTTTCAAGTGAAATTTTATTTTCTACAAAAAATGGATTCTTAAAAGTATATGAAAATTGGTTAAAACATCACTTGGCAACGTTATTTGGAGCTCTTTAAAAAGTTGGTAGTTTTTATCTAATTCCAAATCTCTTAATGGAAATACGTACTATACATATCAAAGCATTTTTCATAAAATTTTTAGCATAATAAAAAAAATTAAAGATGGTTTTGATTAGAAATACTAAATATTTTCGATTTTTTGCAAAATTTGCCTTAAAGTTAAACATAAAAATACACTTTTAGCTTATTTTTTACCCTTTCTATACTATTGTTTGTTGATCACATTTCCTTAAAATTGTTTCTTCTTAATCTTTCTCATTGATGATAAATGAAATTTTTGTAGAGAATCCAAATTGCCTCAAAAGTGGTTTTTTTGCTCAGTGTTAAATTGATAACATAGACTTTTGAAATATAATTTACCTAAGCATGTTTGAACTCTTAGTAGGTTAAGAAAATAATACAACAAAGACTTTAGAAGCCTTAAAGAGATGCCCAAAATGGTTAAAAACCTTTTGTCCCATTAGCTTTTTAAGATTGAAGGCAACTTATTGTAGTGATGGTATAGAACCTGGTTACAAAATGCTATTGTGGTTATGATTCTTGTCGAAGATTGGGGATAACTTCTTTTAGCGATCAATACAAATCTACAAAATACTCTCAAATTTATGTTGTGTGGAACCTTGTGATACAATCTCAAGGGTTCAACATATAAACCCTTACTATCACATTTGTTTAAGGCCTAATTTAAACCCCTTATTTGTTATTTATTATGAATTAAACACACCCTTTTCTATTCAACCTATGAACATCCCCATTAAATGGTACCCTTATGTACGTAAGAAAGTCCAAAAAATGTATCTTAAAAATCCTTTCTACACATGTGCTAGACTCCCCCTCAATCCCTCCCCAAAAGGTTGCAATCGATGGAGTTAAAAAAGTAAATACTTTTTGGCTCAATTAAATGATCTACATTCGCTTCAAAACAACTTAGAGCCCCTCTCCATTCAAGTAAACAAACTTGGATGATGGACTTAGGTACTTTGTAGCTACACCTGCCCATGCAAGTGAAAGAACAAGTAAACCCTCCAGAGTCCACATGCAAATGTGAGAGAAAGAGTTAAAGACATGAACAAGGATGAGGGAGAAACTCGCCTCTCTCTTAGGGAGAGAAGATTGTCACGCATCAACAATAGCCACATCATATTAATTTCCATATGTACATGAAGTATCACCAAATCCAAAGATACTTCATGAACCACACCAAGTTCCTATTATTGCCATGTGTATGCACACCTAACTTTCACTTAATTGACTCGCTTCACTCGTGACTTGCATGTGACTCAACTCTTACCAACTTGATACTACCATAGTACCATGTTAGGCAACTTGGAGATACGCTTTAATGGCTTTGGCTTGATAGGCGGGTTCTCCCTTCGTGGTAGAGAAGCATGTGATCCTTTGAAGTGGCATGTGATAATAGAGTATATAGTGAATGATAAGCAAACGAAATTGGGGTGATGGAAGGATTGAAATGTGCCATGTATATTGCATTGACTTTGGAAAGAATCCGTGGATTCGATACGGCTTGTTATGAATCATGATACATGTTAGGGCAAGGCAACGTCGGTGGGTGGAAAAAGGAAAACGAAGGAAAGCACGGAAGCTAATTAACTGCGGCTGCAAGCTTTCTTAGGTGGGGTGGAGTGTTGGGCATCCCCTCAATCAATCAATCAATCAATTAGGGATGTCCTGTGCATCCTGCATGCCTTCTGTGTGTGTTGGGTTGTTTATCACCGATCAGACATTAATGGCGGGCGGGGGCGGGGGCGGGGGCGCAGGATGGGGGAGGGGGCAGGAGAGGTCGACGTCCGCGGGCTTGATCATGTGCGTCGTCTCGGCGGCCCGCTCGGAGGCGCTGTGGAGGGTCTTGCAGCGGGCGGCGCGAAGGGAGAGGCGGTGGCGTACGCAGCACGCAAGCCAGTCCCACAGGTGCAGCAGCACGTAGGTGGCGAGGCCGGCTAGGAGGCCGTAGGCGACGGAGTAGGTGAGGGGCATGAGGATGATGGTGAGGAAGGCCGGAATGGCGTCCCCCATGCGGTCCCAATGGATCTCCATCACGGGCCGCATCAGCAGCGCGCCCACCACCACCAGCGGCGGGCCGGACGCCCACGGCGGGATCGACGCCAGCACCGGCGTGAAGAAGAGAGCCAAGAAGAAGTACATGGACACTGTCAGCGCCGTCAACCCCGTCCGCCCCCCCTCCCGGATGCCCGTTGACGACTCCCCGTAGACCGTCACCGGCGACGTCCCCAGCGCCGCCCCAGCCATGATGCCCACGGCGTCGCTCATGAAGGCGTAATACTGCCCCTCGAATTGCTCTTTGCTCTTGCCGCCGTCCTCCTCCTCACCGTCCAGCACCGCCCCCGCCAGCTTCGCCAGCGCGTACAGTCCCCCCGTCGTGTCCAGCAGGTCTATGTAGAGGAACGTCAGCAGCGCTGTCCAGAACTCCCCCGTCAGCACGTGCGAGAACGACAGCGCGCCCGCCGTCCCGTGTATCCGCTCCACGTCCATCACCCGCCGGAAGTACCGGAACGCCGCGTCGCCGTCCTCCGTGGACGGGAAGTACGTGAAGGGCGTGCCGCGGAACCACGACGCCACGCTCACCGCCAGGATGCCGTAGATGATGCCGCCGCTCTGCTTCTTGACGAGGGCGTACGCGATGAGGACGAAGCCGCCGGCGCCGAGCCAGAAGGTGGGGCTCTGCATGCGGTGGTTGAGACAGGCGGTGGTGGCGGAGGCGGTGGCGTCGGGGAGGAGGACAAGGGTGCCGTTGGGGAGGGCGGAGACGGGCGCCAGCGGGGCGCGCGAAGAGGCCGGGCAGGCCGCCAGCGTGATGAGCGTGGAGGGGCTGAAGCCCACCAGGCCCAGGCCCTCCGCGGACTGCAGCCCGATGAAGGCCAGGAACAGACCGATGCCCACCGTGGTGGCGAGGCGCAGCGGGTGCGGAATGAGGCGCGCCAGGCGGGCGCGCAGGCCCACGGCGGCGATCACCAGGAAGAGCGCGCCCTCCATGAAGACGGCCGCCAGGGCCGCGCCGTAGGGGAGGGTCCCCGAGCCGTGGTAGCCCACGAGCGTGTAGGCGAAGTAGGCGTTCATGCCCATGCCAGGGGCTAGGGCCAGGGGGAGGTTGGCCCACAGGCCCATGACGGCGGAGCCCACGAGGGAGGCGGCCGCCGTGGCCACCACCAGGTCCTTGCGGGTGCGCTGCAGGCAGGTCTGGTAGCCGCGGTTCACCGGGTAGAACTTGCACTCGGGGCCCGGCTGGATGAGCAGGGGCGACGGCGGCGCCGCCACGGCGGAGCTGGCGTTGTGTGTGAAGCCGCACGTGGTGGTGCCGTCCGCGCACACGGGCCGGCAGTCGGCGACGCTGCAGGGGCCGCCGGAATCGGCGATGATGCTGGCGTTGGCAGCCAGGATGTAGGCCATTGTGAGGAAGGTGGCGGTCCCGGCGCGGAGCTCCTGCGTGAAGGTGCTTCCTCGCTGACCCACCTTGAATCGCCGCCCGATGGCACTCCTCTCCACGCGCTGGTTCAGCCTCTCTATCCACTCACCCCATCTATTTCTCACCTGCACCAGCATCTCTCTCTCTCTCTCTCAGTGGACCAATTCGTATACTGTCACAGCTAGCGCCGCAATATATCCCTCCTTTCTCTGCACCTTGCTTTCACTTCTTCCTTCCTTCCTCAGCTGTATCCACACTCAGCTCGCTCAGTACAGCTGCCCTATATATACCTCCAGATTCTCCACCACCACCTCCCGAGACCACCCACCTTTGCCGCTCCCACACGCTTGATCTTAGCCTCCCTAGAAAATCGAGACCCTTCTATCTTTCTTTTGCTTTCCTTTACAACATCTCCCTTGTGTGGAAGCTGTAATCCCGAATCATCCTCATATCCTCATCCTCATACTTTATCATACGTTCCTTGCCCCAACCGGATTGGACTGTATTTCTGTCGTCGCTTCAAAATTCCAACCCTTTTGAAGTAGCTCAAATTAAGCACATTTCCGAATCTCATCAAACATCTATCTATATCTAAATGTTTGCACTCCCAGAAACAAGGGATTTGAATGGGGGGGTTGTAATAATCAGATCAAACTGTACTATGTGAGGCTTTCTTCTATGACGCGATTCCCTGGTTAGGACATCCCAAGCGCTGGACTCGAGGCATCTGATGTGATGAATGTCATCAGTACCAGCGCGCTTTCACACAGATATGCTAGTACAGAGCCCCAGGCACTGTTCAGTTTGTCTTACCTTGGTTCTATCATAAAATTGCCCAGGTGTGTCGATTATATAAATAAAGTGGGTTGCGTAAAGGCTCCCCTATCTTAGGGGCCGAATCAATTCTAATTTCTCACGCTCCAGGAAACGCTAGCGGTAGCAGCTAGCCAGCACACAACCTAGTAACCTACAAACCAAAGCCAAACGACAGACAGGTAACGACTGGTAAAGTCGGGCGGTTAATCTACAATTAACACGAGCAATTTTAGATCGTATCCCCCCCGAGATCGATGATACGCATGCAAAGATATCGCCGTTTAGTAGCAGTACACCAGCACTGTACAAATATTGCAATGATCATGAGGATGCGGCCGGCTAATATTGTAGAAAAAGAGAACAAGTCAGGTATGAAACGCCCCCCCACCCCACCCCCGACTTCCCGTCGTCCGGCCTCCGGGGTCATCGATCTGTGGGAAGAATACATTTTATGAAGGAATTTTTTTAAACGGAAAATAACATTTAAAAATAGGAGTTGGCGAAGGATGACGTCATGGCCGAGGGATTGCGACGCACTGCAATGATCGTTACCGTGTATGTTTTCCCTTCTACGAAGGTCGAGGCCAGCCAGGGCTCGTTGGCTACCCCCTCGAAACAAAGGTTTAAACAAAACAACACACGGAGAACGCTGAACGAGAGTCTGAGAGAGAGAGAGAGAGAGAGAGAGAGAGAGAATCAGACTCCAGAGCCATCGGACCCCTTCAGCCATCATGACATGAGAGACCTGCGGCGGAGATGATGAGCAAGCCCTGGGTCCTGTCCTGACTCCTGAGAGAGGACAGGATGGAATCTTTGACCACCTCCCTGGCTCTCGAGTCTCCATATAAAGCACGCGAACAATCATTCAATCACTGTTTTAAAGCTTCTCTCGATGAGAGAGAGAGAGAGAGATCAGGCACAGTCTCTGTAGACTGTCACACACACACACACACACACAGGGTGACGCTGGAGAATACATAGGGAAGCTCGCATCACTTCCTTGCAATGAATGGGAACGCCCAAAAACCTGTCTCTGTCAACCCCCTTGGTTCGTGAGTGCAATCATCTCCTCCCTGACTATCCCTATTAGCTTCATTAGAGAACCTGGTAGAGTAGCAGAAGCAGTTTCAAGTTTCAACTTATAGTTTTGAAGGCGTCTTTAATCAAATTTCATGTACGAGTCACTTTCTTTTCTTTTTTGTTTTGGGAAAGTGACGGAATTTTTTCATCTGATTCATTAGCCCCCTGTCATATGCTATCAGACAATCAGCATGGCCATTGCTATGTGTCCATGTACAATCAGTCATACTACAGAAAATTTGAGATATCAGTGATTGACTGCAGATTTGTTAACGGCGTGTCATATGCTTTCAAACCATCAACATGGCCAGGAGTGTGTGTCCATGTACCGTTAGGCATACTACAAAAAATTGGGTGATTAGAAACAAGCATTTGGTTAGCAAAAAGATAATGGCTTGTAAGTTTGGGAGGGGGACCTTTTGACAAAACATAGAATCTTTATTTTTTTAATGAAGGTAGGTCAAATGAAGTCTTGAACTTACAGGAGAACTTTTGTAGCTTCAATCTCTTTTCGCTTTAGCAACCCATTCTTCTCTATAGAAAGACCAACTTGAGAAGCTTGCTTGCTTCGCTACTTGTTTGATGATTTTATCCTTGTTCACATCAATATGCAAAATCAAGAACTTCCTCAATATTGCTACTCTATTTGTAGAATTAATTTGAAAGACAAATTTATTTATACTTGTCAAAATGGTCCACAAATAGGAGCTTCTAATAACTATCCACAATACAACAATGAATCAATTGGTTTCACCAAGTATAGGTATTATCAATTGTAGCCTATGAATGGAATGGAAACATGATCCTACAAAGTTCCTATAAGGTCTCTTGGTTAGAACTTTGAAGGGCATGTTATGAAGAGATGGGGATGGTTTTGGTGTATTTTTTGCATCTGATGCGTATAGCAATCCCCTTTGCCAAATTTGCAACCTTCTCATTAGTCCATAATGACTTATGTGAGATTAATGATAGCGAAATTGAAATTTAAGGATGAATAGTGTCAAACCATATTTGATCAAATCAATAGTACTATTGGTTGGAATTCCAATGTGGCTTCCACCACTGATGTAGTTTGGTGATGAGTTCTCAATTGATACTCTTTAAATTAGGCAATGGCAGAAGTTGTAGTTTGTCCTCCAACCTGAAGTCTTCAAGTCTAACCTACATATCCAACTATATAGACATATGGTTAGTGTAAGTCCATAAGTTAAGCCTTTGAGCGATTATCTCCCAATTGTGCTTGTTAAGTTTAAACTATCTCCTCAAGTCATTCATGTCCTTCCACTATCTGTTTTCAAAGTCCCTTAAGTTATTCCAAGTTTTGTATTCCTTTCTTGTGGAGTTTGGTTGTTTTCTTGTAGTCATCCACTTTAATTGGTTGAACCACTACTCTCATCCATATTAAACCCGTTGTTAGTCACTAAAGGCTTCTTTTTTATCAATTATAATTGGCTGGAAGTTTTATATTGCTGCCAAGTGTCTTGAACAAGGTTGAAATATATACAGCTTTGAATAGCATACGACTAAAGATTATGTTATGCAAGGGAAGCTCCTTTAAGTTATTATAGTCCTCAAACCAACAAATGTCTTACTCGACGTAGAGTCACAATGAAATTCACTGTTTATCTCAGGGTAGGATTCACCAACGACATGGCGGAGTATAAAGCCTTGATTATGGGGCTGAATATTGCCAAGAAAGGTGGTATTCGACAGTTGTTAGTAAAAGGGGATTCCCATCTGATCTTAAATCAACTAAATGGGACATACACAGTCTGGAATCCTATCCTTTGCATAAATCATCGAGCTGCTATGACCCCACTTGATGAATTTGAGAGAGTATCTCTTCAACCGCAAGCCCAAACTTATTGATGCAAAGGATTTGCTACTATAGAGGCAAACTATGTTGCAACTACTAAGGCTTACAAAGAGGGTCTATGGTTAGGGCTTCTAGTGGCAAACCTTGGCATTATTGATGTGGTCCCTACATTGCATTCAGATTCTATGAAGAGAAGCACATTGAGGTGCATTACTAATTTATTCAAGAGGTCGTTGAGGACAAGTCCATTGAGCTTGTCGAGATCTCAACTAACCAAAATCTTGCATATGTGCTCACCAAAGTTCTCTTAGTGGAGTGTTTTGCCTTTCTTAGGAAGTTTATGTGCGTTGGATGAGATGATGTCTTTCCTCACCCTATTATACTTATGTACATTTGCACTTTGTCACTTTTTTCTTGTTCTCTCCTCACTAGGGGCAAATTCACCTTTAAGTGGATGGTTGTTGGGGGTAAAGGCGCTTGTGTCTAGCCACCCGTGTATTAATTACACCAACAGTACATACATACTAATGCACTTGTACATTATAAGTGGTAGGGCGTTTATTATTGTCACTTCATTCTTTATTCTTTCAGTGACATTTGAATAAAGGGAAGGCCAATGTCACACATTGTGATTGTTGGAGTTCCCACATATTGTGTGTCTCTCTCTCTTGCTCTTTGTAACGTCCCGCGGCCTCCTATAGAAACCCCCCCTTATTATTAAAAAAATAATTGAATTTTTTTTCTTCCCCCCCCCCCATGTCATCATCGACAGGTGGCGAGGGGGAGAAGAGGAGGGTGTGAGGAATGGCAATGACTGGAGGAGGAAAACAAAGATGATGTGGAGGGAGAACGTGGAGATAGCAACAAAGGAGAAGAAGATGATGGCGCTATCAAGGGAGAAGAAGAAGTGGCCGATGATCGCAATGATGGAGGAGAGGATGACATCAATCAAATCGATGGGGGAAGGAGCACACGTGTGCTACCTCACTCCCCCCCCACTATCTGTTTCCCCCCTATAATTAATACCTCCTTACCCTTAGAAAACCCCCCCACATCGTAAAGGAAGGGAGGGAAGGATACCACCTTTCCCTCCCCCCCCGCCCCCCCCCCCCCCCCCCCCCGTTACTGCCGCACGAGTAAGAGGGAAAGGAAGAGAGAGGGAGAGAGAGGGGAGAAGAAGAAGAAAGAAGAAGAAAGAGAGAGAGAGGAGAAGGGAAGAAGAAGAGGAGGAGGAGGAGAGAGAGAGAGACCTCAAGGAGGTTCTTCTCCTCTTCCCCTCCTTAGAGGGTGGCCACACACACCCACTCCCCTTTTTCGCGAAATTATCCCCCACCGCAGTTTAATTCTCTTCCCAAATTGGGCCCGCTAATCAAGAAAAAAGTGCGGAAGACTTGTGCGATTCACGTCCAGGGAAGACGAAGATTGGGAATGGCCCCCAAGTGAAAAATATCACACGTAGATGACAATCCCGCAACAAGAGCCTTGAGCGAGTACATCACCGCCAATCCACATGCGATACCAGTCGTAAGTAATGTATTTTCAAATTAATAGATGCTTGCCTTGATTTCTCACATGAGATGCATTAGACCCGTACGAGAATAGGACATTAAAAAGGATAAACTGCATCACAAGTATTCAAAAGACTGAATTCCCCAAATGCACGTATCAAGAGAAGACCATTGTATTTAGATTTTATACAATGAATTCATCAATATATAAGACTCAAGCATTGCCTGAAGGATTGCATGGCAAGCAGCTTAGTCTAGAAAAGAATCGTTTTCAAAGCTCTAGACCTTTGTCCAAGCTCTCATTAATAGCTTATGTTTGATAGATTGGGAGTCTTGGTGTTGTGCGTAGTTAACACAAACGGCGATCATAAGGGCTAAAATTGAGATGCCTTGAGATCTGTCCGATAGCTACGATGATCAATCCTATTTGGGGAATTGGGGACTGGAATAGATACAAACAACTCGAGGTCTCAATGACAAATGAATAGCTCAAGGGTTAGGAAACCCTAAGTCAAAGAAAAGATCGATGCTTTTGTACTCGTTAGGAAGAAGGTTCGATGATCAATCAAAGTAAGGGATTATTAGAACTCATAAGGAAGCTAATTTTCAATGTCGAACATAAATGTAATAGGACCTAATTAAAAAACTAAAGCTATCAAGGAAAGCGAGTGTGTGTAGAACCCTAATAGGTTTGTCCTATGGCAGGGTGGTCCCAAAGAACAGGGAGGCTTCTCACAAGGTTTTACCATCGTTCGACCTCTAGGTAATGTTAAGTTAGAACCCAATTCATGCTGTTTTAGGGGACCGGAATGGGACTATGGCTTGTGGGCAGAGAGGTTGAGTAGTGCATCCCTCTCGTTTCCCATTCTCTTTGAACGAAGTGCAATATGGATCTACTTCGGCCTGGGTATCTCTACGTAAAGTAGGATGTCTAGGACCCGACGCTAGAATGTTGTCAGGAGACCCTGATTACTAGGAACTCGGATTTCAAGTCGATGCCTCGAACGTTCCATTGCGAGGCAGACTCAGGAAACCCTAGGCGACAAAGCCCGAAACATTCCATGGGAGTGTTGGGCAGCGACACTTAGATTCGTTTCTCGATGGATCACTAAAACATGCTTGGATAGCCAATAGGCGAGTACATTACACTCTTACTCCTTCTAACATAGCTCTTGTTGCATTCGCTCCATGCTTCCACTTCAGGGCTCACTTCCTTCATCTTCCTACTACTTGTATTGACTTTGGATTACCATTTAGCTACTAGCATATTTGCTAGCCTTTGAATATTGGATATCTTGAGGCCCCTAATTTGGTTGTCCAAGGTGCAGACGCTTCACACAAGTTTAGGTATCTTATAATTGTTAAAGTTTCCACTCTAAAGAAGGCTTTTACATAGTGAGTCAAAATGGCCTAATCATGTTTTATAGGGCCTCCAACAAGCTAAGAAGTAAATGCATGTTAGATTAATGATGTGCTTGAGCATTAGTCTCCTTAAAACAAGTCCCTATTGAAATCCTTTCCATCTATCTAGATTGAATCCATTGCAAGTGCTACTTGAGTGTGACTCCAAAACCATCGAAATACCTAGCTATAAAAAATTTATTCCTTTTGGAATGACTCAGCATTCAAAATTGAACAACCATCGAGGTACATATTCAAGGAGTTTTCTTGTTTCAGTATTGCTATGGTTAATTTTGGCACTAAATGCTAAGGAAAGAACCTTGAGACATCACTAAAATGTTTTAAACAATTACTTCTTGTTCTTTATGGTAGCATTTGTGTCATCAACAAATAAATTTAGAAGTATATGTCTATTAGTATTTGGAAATGTGATGCCTCGCATTAGGACAAGTCAAAATTGTTCCTCTAGAAGCCATCCATAAGCATATGTGGAGATTGCACATACCAATGGAGCTAATAGACATCCTTGTCTAATAAATCACCTTAGCACATATGGATTAGTCAATTCTCCATTGAGGGTAACCCTAGCAAACACATTGCCAAATATAACTACACAAATGTGACAAAAATTCCTCCTAACCCCATGTCTTAGAGGATGAATTCCCACTCGAGTTGGTCATAAGCTTCATTGAAGTCTATCTTTTGGCATTTAAAATCTTGATTAGTTTTCTGTGTATAGTCCATGATCTCCCACAGTCCAATGATTGCATTAAGGATATACCTTCCTTTGATGAATCCTTTAGGTTCTTTTTTCACCCAAGCATCAAGATGATTTGTTAACCTGCTTGTTAATGTGTTAAAAAAATAACTTTTAAGCCATTGTGATGAAAGTTGTAGGGCCCCAGTTTGGTAGGTTATCTTTAGCTTCTTTTTTGTGTATCAATTTTACCACTCCTTTGTTTATTGAATGAGGCAAGGCCCCTTTTGAGAATGACTCTTTCCAAATATGCATTACATGTTTGATTAAGTATTGTTTAACTTCTTGAAAGAACCCACTTAGTAGCCCATCAATGCTTGGAGATTTACACTTTTCTAATGAGTCAATTATGTTGAATCTCTCAACTTCTATGGAATCTGAGTCTAGGAGTCTTGTTATTTCTATAGGGACACCTTTTTTTCTACATCTCGCTATTACTGCTCTTGTGTTTTTTTCTCGAGGTCGGATCTAGATGGTTGGCTAAATATAGCAAAGAATAATTGTGTGCCACCTCAAGGTCATGTTTGAGCATGTGGTTACCACCTCAAGGTCATGTTTGAGCATGTGGTTACCACCACTCTTTCAACTAGGGGTATCCTATCCCTTTCTTTTCCTATTATTAGCATCTAGAGATGTTCTCTAGAGAAACAATTTGCTTTGTCTACCCACAAACTTCTAAAATAGTATCGGGGGCATGTAGCTTCTAAGAGTTCTTTTTTTTTTAGCTTGGTCCTTGATTCTTCTAGGACACTTTGAAGGTTGTGTCTCCCTTCTTCTACTTTAGCTTTGAGATAGAGGAGTTCCTTGTATACATACTATTTTAGGATCTAGCTTATTGTGTTTGTCCTTAGGAACATGGAAAAAAGCCTCACATCCAAAGACACGTAAATGAGCATATGATGGAGGTTTTTCAGACCATACCTCCTCTTCAATAATATGACAACCAATAGCAGTGCATGGGGACTTGTTTACCAAGTATACAGCATTAGTAACTACCTCAGCCCAAAAATGTTGTAGTAAGCCGGGTGCAAGGGGCAGTCAATTGTGACACTTAATACCACACTCATTGCAAAACTACTCAAATGCTTTAGAGACATGTTTACTCCCCATTATCTGAGCTTAGGAATTTTAGCCTATACCCAAACCGATTTTGAACAAGAGTAAGTCAACATTAAAAGATAGCCAATACATTCTAGTTTTGCTTTATGGGATATGCCCAAACCTTATGTGAATAATCATCAATGAAAGTCACAAAGTACTTCATGCCATCTAATGATTGATAGGGCATGGGACCACATACATTAGAATGAACAAGAGCCAGAGGCTCACCCATTCTAAACTTCTTATGAGAACTACATGTATGTCTACCATAAAGACAATGATCACATGAATCAAAACATTTGTTGTCAAGGAGTGGAAGATAATGTAATGAGAAAGTATTTTCATTCAGTTTAAGGACATATGCTCAAGGTGATGATGCCGTAAAGATACATGTGGTATATCGGTCATAGCCAAAACATAGTCAATAGACCAAAATACAAGTAAAGGATAGAGGCTACCAACCTTGGCACCTTAAGCAAAGACAAGCTTCCCATGGGCAATCTTCTTCTTTTGAACTAGTACCTACCATATCTACAGCTTCCAATAGGTGATATTTGTGCGATCAAGCTTTTTCAATATTGAAAATAGCATTATCATTTAAAGAACCACCCATAATGGTAGTATACCAATGCAAAATCCAAGAGAATTGACTCTAATCCCTAATGGATACCAATGTTCTTTCATACATGCTCTTAGTACCTTAGTGGATGGACACGATACATGGCATAAACAAAAAAGAATACCTCTATGGATGGTCACAATCCATGGCACATAGAAAAAAGAGCTTGGGACAAGTACTCTCTAACCCAATGGAAAAGGCCTTCATCAAGGATTTGGATTGAGAATATACCTCCAAGGTTATTGAAGTCCACCTTGGTTGGTTTGGCACTAATAACACCTCTTTTGGTGGGCTAAGTCTCACTAGTTTCAATCATTAAAGTCTAGCTCGGTATTTATTCTTAGATTATAAAGTTGAAGAATCCTTGATTTATAATCCATTGGTGATTGTAAAGTAAGTGTAACCTTATAATAGTATGTATGTATATGATATTCAAGTATATAAGCATGATGTTACTTTTGTAATGAAGAGTTTTATTTTATTTTTGAATTTATTAACCTATGAGAATTTTTAAATATTGTATGAGGCTACATATAATGCATGCATGTGCATGTGCACACATGCATGCATGCACACATGTGCACACACGTGCATGCGTGCACGCATGAATGCGTGTGCACATGCACCGCTCCGCACGTGCGCGCACCTACACACACACAAGTTTTGAGATGCTAGATTTTTCATGTGATTTGCTTCACAATAGACTCAATGATTACAAGGGTAACTAGAATCTAAGGTGCAAAGGCATACTTAAAGGAGTGTAGAGCTTAAGCCTCCCTCTCAACAAGTATAAACATTTTATGTGGAGGATTGTGAAGGGAGCCTTCTTTACAGCAAGTAAGCTGAGTAAAAAAGTGTGAGTGATGAAATGTCTGTGTGTGTAGGTTTTGAGATGCTAGATTTTTCATAGTACTTTGCTTCACAATGGTTGTAGGGGTAAACTAGGTTGCAAAGTTAACAGATGGCATACTTAAATGAATCTAGAGCTTAAAACTCCCTCTCAACAGGTATAGAGTTTTTCTATGGAGAATTGTGATGGAAACCTATAGCAAGTAAGCTTAGTAAGAGAGGTCTAAGTGATGAAAATTATGTGTAAATAGAATATAGAGTGCAAAGTTAACAAAGTCAACATAAAGTAGACTTAAAGGCATACTTAATGCGTGTGGAGCTTAAAGCTCCCTCTCAATCAATATATAGCCTTTATGTGGAGTATTGTGGCAGGAATATTCTTTATACCAAGTAAGCTTAGTAAAAGAGGTTTGAGTGCTAGAAAGCATCTATGTGGTGAGGAGGAGTCCATACAACATCTTCTTTGGGATAGATGTATCACAAGACAAGCATGATGGGAATTATTACCTCACTCAGGCTTCAAGGAAATAAATAAGTATAACATGAACATTTTTAATTTTGGTGAAAGTCCAATCCGAGATAAACCCAAGCTATTGGGATTGCATAGTCTCTGGATTTCGGTCCTACAAGAGGTTTGCAAACCTGGAAATAAGCTTATATTTTAAGGGGTAATATAGGAAATTAGTTTGATGAAAATAGAATGCAAGGCATGGGGGTTTGCAAGACAAGCATGACTGGAATTATTACCTCACTTAGGCTTTAGGGAAACAAACAAATATAACATGAACATTTTTACTTTTGGCAAAAGTTCAATCTAAGACAAACTCAAGCTGTTGGGATTGCATAGTCTTTGGATTTTGGCCCTACAAGAGGTCTACAAACCTAGAAATAAGCCTCTATTTTAAGGGGTAAGATAGGAAATTAGTTAGATGATAATAGCATGCAAGGCATGGGGGTATTGGAGTATAGACACTATGATTGGAAAAATAGGCAAAAGAGTCTTGGCTAGGTTAGCTTCACTTTTGTCTATAGATGTTATTTGTTTGATATCAAAACATATTATTTTGTGTATAAAGTTTTGTAATTTTATTGATACAAAACCTCATTTTTTCATTAACACTACTTTTATAGAGGAAGTGACCAATGAATATAGAAAAAGGGCATGGTTTTAAGGGTAAAAATAGTTTTTTTCATTATTTATCCTTACATAGCAAGAGATATTCAAAAAGCATAACTTTTATTTTAGAATAGAATGCAAGGGATAAATCTTTCTTCTTGTTCATGAAAACTCAATGCTTAATGTTAAATGAAGTTCAAGTTTTCCAAATAGTGAACATTAAGAATTTCAAAAGCATTTAAAAGCTCAAATATCACAAAAAGTTGGCAAACATATGTTAGATCCCACAAATATGGCAAATATATGTTATTGTGTACAAATAAAAATCCCTCAAAAATTTCAAGCTATAGGTTTCTTGTCTGGTGCTACTAAAAATAATTATTAGAACATTGAGATGGGCAAACTAATCATTATCTTCTAGCTTGAACTTATTTTCAAATCAATACTTAGCTTCTCTCCACATGTTGTAGACCCCACATTTGTACTTGACATTTGGAATGCTGTCACGTTTTACTATTTTGGTTAATCAACACCTAGAGCTCTTTCTGCATTAATTAATGCAGAGGCTTCGAGAGAGCGTTTATCCCAAAGAGACAAGTTTTCCATACCAACCATACACTTTTCTTTCCTTCAAACCTCTTAAGAGTGGGCAAAATATCCCCCCTTTGGCATATAATAAGAGACATTGGCACCATGATAAGTATACATGTGCAAAATTTTCCTTCCTAACATTTTGCCACAATCATCAAAGGAAATGCAAGAGCAAAGCATGTTTTTAGCTCTAGCTTAAAGAAAAGCTTCAATCCTTCCCTTTGATATGTTGCAACTTTAGGTGTCATGGCTTCATGAGTTGTGATAGGAAAACAAGGTTTCCTATAATGTTATGCTACTTTTTATGTACATCACAGTATCCCACTCTAGAGGCTTCACCAGATCCCATTCTTGAGGCATGATCCTATTGGACCAACTACAACTAAACTTTCACAAAAGAATATCAAAAAAACATGAGATTGCAAGTCTATTTTTGTTTTATCCAACTCTAGAGCAAAGTACTCCTAACACTTAAAGTAGATCTCTATCCATGTTCCAAGTCCTCCATGCTCCTTTCTATATCTATACCCCTTAACACTACTCTTACTATTGAATCATAATAGTTTCTAGAACTCAATATAAGCTATTAATAAGATTACAATTTGAGAATAGCATTCACATACCCCACACAAAGGATGAAATCAATCAACTTCTAAATGAATGATGGTGAATGTTTTTGCGACTTTCTCTAAAACGTACAAAAAGATATTTTCAAGTAACAATATTTTTTAAAAAGATGAAATGTAAGTTTTTTAAAACAAATATTTTGATGAAACTAATTAGAAAGAGCATAACATTGAGGATTAATCCGAGAAAGCCCACAATGATGCCCCTCCAAACGCAGCCTTCTTAACCCAAAAGCATCCTTATACTTTGCTCATTATTGTCCTAGGTTGGGTACGAACTCCCAAGAAGATTTTGATTGATATGGTACTTTTGAAAAATGTGTGTCGTACATGCACACACAAGGTGTCAAGGACCACACTTTTGGGTCTTGTGCTACATGGCTATAATAAAGTTTACAAGAGATACGTACAAAGCAAGTTGCCCCCTTTAGAAAGTGCAACTTCAAGCCAAGCATATAAAGAGTGATAGTACCCAATTGTATGAGGACAAACTCTCTTTTTTTCCAAAGAACACATGCAATATCTCCAAGCTCTACAATCCCATGAATTGATTTTTCTCAAGCTTTTCCAAAGTCGAAATCATCATTGCCTTTTGTTTTTTGGATGCATTAATGCAAAGGGCTTATCAAAGATGACAAAATATGTGGGCCTTTTAAGAATAGATTTTCTATAACTAAATTCGCATATAGTAATGATTTGCTTTTAATACGGGCTTTGAAAATATGCAAGGATTTGCTTTTACTAAGGGCTTTGAAAATATTAGAATGGGCATGCTTGATGCATCATCAATAAATGCCTACCAACAAATTGCAAATTTGCACGCTTAAAGACCTAGTTTGAAAATGACAAGCTCATGAATGATGCCCATATAGCTTGAGTGATGAGTGATTACCTACCTATCTACAAAAGGCTTATCTTATCTTGTGAAGTGGATGTGGGGGGAGTGTGTGTGAGATGGATTGAACGTTATTGCAAAATTTTGGAATGAAGAATAACAAGTTGAGTAGGGGTTTATTATGTATCTTGTCTCTCTCAACCCCCCAAGCTTATGATAGCTTAGGGTTATCGAGATATGGTGGAATGGAGAATAACAAGTTGAATAGGAATTTGTTGAGCATCTTGTTTCTCTCAACCCTAAGCCTACATTTGTTCTAGCTTGGATAAACTAGGCTAAAAATCTCTACATAATGAAAGGCCATTGTCAAATATGATATGAGACAAAAATACCAACTAACATAAGCATGCCATTTTCTTGGGAATAGAGTAATAGCATGGACTTTTTAATGTATTGTCTATGTAAATTTAACTAGATAACTCATTATTGAAATACTATGAGTGCAAATTTAGCCAAGCATGTCAATACTAGTAGAGCAATAGTAAGAAGCTTTAGCCAATGAGTAGTTTAGTGGCATTCATGCAAGCCTTAACCAATAAAGTGCAAGATACAACATGAGAAATTGTGCTATGAGTTGTAAATTGGAGAGCATGATGCTCGAACTAAATGGGACTGAACCAATCAACAATGGCATTCCTTCTTTGAGATTTATACTTGACTAAACATGGAGCATAGATGAGTGCTACAAGTGAGTGTACCTCTTACACCTCCGAATATGGAAGTTGCTATTACTCCTTATGGATGCATTATGCCTTCTCTAATTATGCTTGTATATTATTTATGTTATAGACCATACTCTTTAATAATTTAGCTAGGGTTGCAATTTTTCAACGCACGCACGCACACACACATGCACACATGCACACGCACATGCGCATGTGTGCACACACACACATCGATAAGACATAGTTATTCTAGCAATATTTTCAACACCATCGTAACATTTAGAATCGATAGGAACAAGATTCTTGGCTTGAAGAAGATTACTTAACAAAGTTTGCACCACCTTATATCATTTATATATCCAGAAAAGTACATCATGATAAGAATAAAGGTGAAGAATTGTACCTACAGTCATAAAGAGAAGAGAGTAATAACCATATACTTCGGATGCATATAAGAGGTGTCTAAGACCTCACCAAGTTGTCATCCATGTCTAATCTCATAACATTTTACCTTATTGATGTCCATAATGTGTGAACTACCTAGCATAGATTGCAAGACTATTGCACATAGAGTAAAGTGGATGATTGAGAGAGAGGTGGGAGTAACACTATAGGAGAGTAATAAGACCTGAAGGTACACACAAGCATGTGTGCATGCATGTGCACACACACACACACACACACACAAAATCATTGTATGATATTAACAAATCATACAATGATAGGCTTAGGAGGAAGGCTAAGATTAGAGGGTTTTTGGGCCATTGACGACAGCCCTTAATTTAGGATATTAACTAGAGTGCAAAAGAAGAATGGAGGCTAAGTTGAATGACATTGCATGGGAAATGGAGATACAAATTATTTTGTGGTTATAGTATAATTTTTAGATATAGTATTGCCCAAATATAAGAACACATTACAAGCATGGTTATGTAGAGAAGATCATTCGCAGGTTATCAAGTGAGGATAGCATTTCAATATTAAGAAGATATTTAGGCTTGCTATAAAGATGCATATATTATATGTTTGTCATAATGGATGAATATCATTTTCAAATTCAGCATGATTTTGGTGTTTGCAAGACACTCTCAAATAAGGAACATAATACAAGAAAAGGTCTGGTAATAATAATTTTTTGGAGATACTACCTTTAGCTATACAAGTTTTTATCAACAAATGTAAAAAGAAGACTTAATCATGGCAAGGAGGATATTTGTTAATATATAAGAGGCTGCAATGATGTTCATCACATCACTACTAGCTCAAAATTGAGATGGTTGGTGTATGTTTTATAAGTAAAATGGTGGTCTTTAGAGCATCTGCTATAATGAGCATACTATAGTAGAAGGGGGGGCATGAATATGAAAAGCCAAGGTTAGCACTATTTGCTCAATTATTAGAGATATGGATGCTACATGGGGGAGGCTATCATATTGCTTGGCTATGGAAGAGGATGAGGAATGGACAACAAAATTGCAATATTGGAAGCAATGTATGTTGAGAAATGTACAGTCACACCCACTCTATAACCTTTTTGTAATGAACAACAAGGAAAAGGATCGCACTGAATAAAGCCTTAGACTAGATCATGTATGCTTGGTTTATTAAAACCACAATTGGTGAATAATAGGGTCCCTTTCCTCCTTTTTCCACCTACCAATACCACCTATTGTAAGCCTATAAAATGCACTCATCCCACACTCATTCTATCTATCATTCTCATTCAGTTATACTTGCATTATACTTAACATCAATTGTTCTCTTTTGTCATTACTTATGTCTCATTATGATTGTCTACTTGCTCATTAGTGATCCACCTTAACATGCATCCTCAATATTTTTACATGGTATCAGAACGGGCCTCAGTGTTAATTAGGGCCATTAGTTAGATCTAATAGGATTAGTATCTCTCTTTCCAAACAATATTTGCTAGTGGATTGAATAGGAAAAACCTTCCCATGCTCTTGATGCTTCTCCCTATCACATCACAATTCGACATTGTCATCTCTCTACTCTAACATTGCAAATCTTGTAGCCCACTGTCTATCCTCACCTACATTCCTATCATACAACTATGTAGATTGCACACATAATGATGCTGACGAAGACCATAGGGCTGTCAAAGCTTGGTGTGTGAGCTCCTTTCCCGCCAAAGAACTCAACAAATAAATGATGTGTTAGGCCTATCAGAACCCTAAAGAGGGCAATCATAGCCTTTGAGCTCGAGCTCAACTATCTCTTCTCTCTCTCATTCCCATTGGGCTCAATCATGCCATTAACTCTCTAATCTACTACCACACTCAGTTTCCAATAGAGCTACCACTTCAAATTAGCAAGAAGAAGCTTCAACTTGCTAGTATCTCTTGATACTCACATAGTTCTTTTGGGCACTAATGCTTCTTATGTCTTTGGAAATATTCAACTTCAACTCTCTTTCTGGTCTACTCTCAGTTATTTGTTGTTGCTCCTACCATCAAAATGGACAAAGATTCTCCCTCATGCCAATTCAAAGGTGTCAAGTTCCACACATGGCACAAACTCATCCTCATAAAGAAACGCTTATGGACAATCACAAGTGGTCAAGAGAAGAAGCTGAGGGAATCTACACTCTTAGAGTAATATGGGACAAAAATGATGATAAAGCTCAAGCTATCTTGATGATAGCTACATTCATCATGTAGATGCTTGTGAAACTTCTCAAGCAACTTGGGAATGCCTAGATACCTTGTTTGGAGCAGAATCCAAATCCTCCAAATATGGATTATTAATTAATTTTATAGGAATCAACTTGAAGATGGATGAAGACATTTGCATTGGAGTACTCCTCAAAAGTCTTCCACCCAAGTATGATAATGTGTCTACCACTTTAAGCAACATGCCAAAGCCAAAGCTAGTGGACATCAAAGCCTCTCTCCTTGAAGAGAAGAAGAAGATCACAAGAAAAGGAGAAGCAAGCATCCCAAGAGGAGACCAACAACTCCTCTATGTCAAAGACAAAGGAAAGACGGATATAGTTTGTGATTTTTGTAAAGAACTCAACATATTGAGAAGTTTTGCCATGCTAGGAAAAGATCTAAAAGAGCATACCTTGCAACAGCCAAAGAAGATGAAGATAACAATGGAGAAGAAGAAGAAGAAGACACTCAAGAGCAAAAGGAGAGACCCATTAGTCCCTCTTTTTAGCTCATTTTCTTATAGACTTTTTTTAGGTTCTTCATGTGTACTTGACTAATTTTCTTATCATAAGCTCTTGTACGCCTCATGTAACCTTTGCACTACAGCCTCTACACACTTAGTGAGGCCTTGTAATAGCCTCTAGCTTTATATGGTTGGTTTTTCCATGTCTACACTTAGCAAGGTTCTACTCATGACAACTTTTGTAAGCTCAATGCTTGTCTTGGTTGTGATTGAGGTGTGTTGGGAAATGTGCAATCACACCCACTCTATAGCCTATTTGCAATGAACAACAAGGCAATGGATCACACTGCAAATAAAGCCTTAGACTAGGTCATGTATGCATGGTTTATTAAAACCATAGTTGGTGAATACCACGGTCCCTTTCCACCTCTTTCCACCCACCAATACCACCTACGGTAAGCCTATAAAAGGCATTCATCCCACACTCATTCGATCTATCATTCTCATTCAGTTGTGCTTGCATTATGCTTGAGTAATATTAGTTGTTATCTTTTATCATTACTTATGTCTCATTATGATTGTCTACTTGCTTATTAGTGATCCACCCTAGCATGCATCCTCAATATTTTTACAGGGTAGAGGAGATGAAGGGGAGTGGGAATATGGTAGGGAAAAGAGGTAAAAATGAGAAAAAGAGGTAGTGGAGGAAGACTTAAACCATTAGTGGTGCTGCACAAGTCAAGCATGATGTAACTAAAATACCATAAAGAGAATGTTTGTTGACCAAGCACCAAAACTTTTTGCAAAAAGGAAGATGAATTTTCTGTGAGTTTTTATGAAAAGAGGAGTTAAGAGCAAGTTGGCCATTTCATGGTGGTGGAAGTAATTGGTCATAAAGAAGGGGAGTGTAATGATTTTGTGCAAGTGACGGGGGAACCTAATGGTAACCAAAACAAGATAAAAGGTTTTGAGAAAAGGGAATTGGTTGTCTTTGAAGTCAAAACTAGTTGGGTAGTCAGTTATTGTAGTTAGGGCATTAAGAGCTCATGAGAGAACTAGCAAGTGAAGGAGATAAGGTACTAGGGGTTAAGGGGATTAGACACTAAAGAGGAATTCAATTACAAGCATCAATAAAATTAAGAATAATAAGTTAATCATACAAAGAAGGAAGATCTTAATCAACTTGGGGGGTATTATAATTATAAGTAAGACAAATAGGATTAGGAAGATTAAGGCTATCTTGGGGGTTATTCTTATGGGGATGAAAGCATATTTTTTAATAGGATAATCCAATAACAAAAATACCTTAGAGAAGGTTTAGACAAACCTTGAGGAAACAATGATATTCTTACTCCACTATTGATGCCTAGCTCTAATGCAAATTATCAGTCCACTTGTCAATGTGCATCCTAACTCGTACTAATATCATGACCATAATAGGGTGGGTTGTAGCTATCGACCAACCCACATGCTAGGGGTATATGTCCCATAGTATACACCCGATCAACTTAACATGGCCAAGAGTTTGTGTTTCTCAAGTATAGCAAATGATATTCCTTAGCAATTGTAGTAGTAGCAAAGAGTTGCCAAATATGAGATCTAGTGAATCTATTTCTCATGAAATTATTAACAAGTTGACATAGGCTTTCATATGTGGCATCCGCATGATTATTACAATAGAGAATATGCTTAATAAGGAAAACTAAAACCTTATGGCTGTAATGATCACAATGCACAAAAACTAGGGGTCAGATACCCAATCACATTGATCGGGGTATATAAGGTGTAAGAGACCCAATTTAGGGCATCTAGACATAATTAAGAATTGACTATTCACCTTCTCCTTTAGCTTCATTTCTCCTTCTCCCCCTTTTCTGATCTTTATATCTCCTCTTCTAGTCTTCCTCTTTCTTTTTCTTCCTCTATTTCTCTCTCTTTTGCTCATTCTTCTCTCTCCTCTTAACCTCTTTCATTACAATGGGACCATCTAGAGGGATGGTTGCTTGCATGATGTAGATATTTGGTGTAAGAGAATTTCTTCTTTTGGCATAGGTTCTTATGAGGGTAATGCCATTAGCATAAGAGAGATCCATGTTTAAGATAGTAGTAAAGAGGGAGATAAAGTGGCCAATATCAAACAAGTGAATGGAGTTTTACCATTAATAAAATTCAAGAGGAACTCCTTTATAGATAGTGAAGATAGAATTGGGGTAATTTCCAAGAAATATGGTGGAATTGCATAAATTGATCAACAGGAGGTCATCATAGTACCAAAATCTATGTGACAAATGTTAATGAGGCCATGATAGTATCGAGCTATGTGGAAGAAGTGTTTGAGAATGTCATATATATTGAGAAGGGGCAAGTTTTTGCAAAAGTTATACTCATAGAATGTGATAAATAGATTTTACCATGGAGGTGAGTAGCCAAATTGCATAGGAGTATATTTTATTTTCCTATAAATAGTATCATCAAGAGTAATGACATTGTTATTAATGATCCAAGAATTAAGATGCAAGCAGCTCTCAAGAGAGAGTGAAAGGCCCCTAGAAGAAATTTTGTTAGTCCAACCATCTTCATCCTTGTGTAAGGAGAGAAAGTTTTTATTTATGTGGTGGAATTCCAATTTGATGATAGTGCTAATAACTATCATAATCTCCAAACTCCCCATCATGAGGGATGTTTTAATAGCATTTCTTTATGTAAGGTGTAAATGCACTAAATACCTTGTCAACTAGGTTGATGAAGACGTGTTGATCAAAGTCCACTATCCAGTAATGTTATCTTTTTATTAAATTTAGTGAAAAGTTCCATCAAAACATCCTTGTAGGAAGAAGGGACATTGGCAATAACTATGGTACATGTGAATAGACACATTTAGAGGCATTTGTGAGCCATTTGAAGTCACCTTTGTGTGCTTTATAGGTACCCATTAAGAAGGGCATTTTGTCTTGAAGAGGATCCATTTTTAGGTTAACATAGGAAAGGGATTCATGTACTAATCCACAAATGTAGGATGAGTTCAAGTTACAAGGGTCAAAATCAACTTTTTGATTCTCTATAAAGAGACGGCTTTCAAAATGTATCAATGTCTATAAAGAATAAATACTCTTTCATAGTACAAGTTAAATGTGACATTTGTAAGCTTATTGCTACTAATAAAAACTTGACATGTTCACAGATCGACCACTTACAACATTTAAAGTTTTCAACATCAAGGTAAAATGTCAAGGTTTGTTGCTTTGTAATGTTTCTTCTTGATCAATGCTACATGTCATCTCTTGCAAGCTCTGACTATGGATCGATGATAGGTCCTTCCGTCCACTTTTTGTACCAATCTATAGGCGTCATCGATACTGGACATCGGTCACTCTCAACCTTTCCATCGAGCTTGTGTCTTTCGATGTAATGAGTGATCTTCAGGCAAGAATTGTCTATGTCAAAGATATATGTTCTTGTTGAGATACTTACTATACAGAGATTTCAACCAATCACTACATAGGGGACAAGCTTTATAACCCTTGGTTGAACACCCTATGTCCATAGTAAAACATTTAGCATGAGCATGAAAGATTAAAATGAAATGAAAATACTCATGCATGTGCTACTTAAATCACAATCGAATACCTAAACAAAATCCATAGCCAAGAAAGTCGTGTATAGTCCATGTAGAGCTCCATGAACTTGAAACCTTCTTTTGTTGTCTTGTTTTGACACGTCAAGCACATCTATGCCTCTCCATAACTCTAGAAGATCATCAATAAGAGGAGCCAAATAAACATTAAGGTCTTTGACTTGACATTTTCCTGGGATTACGAGGGACAAAATTAGGTGTTGTTTCTTAAAACAAATAAATGGTGGCAAGTTGTAGTTCACAAGAACTACTAGTCAAGTGGACCATTTACTTGAATGCATGGAGAAAGGATTCACACCATCCAATCCAACACCCATCTTAATGTGTCACAGCTCTTGTTCAAATTCTAGCCACTTTGAATTGATATGCTTGAAGGAAAGACCATCTAAGGGAATCTGCATAATCCCATCTGCACTTACTTTCTTTGCTCCCCAATCCATAAGACTTGCTAACTCTAGGGTCTGAAATATATGTTGTATATAGAGAGCCAATGGAAAATGTCGAAGCACCTTGCAAGGGATCTTTTCACTTGCATCCCTGTAACATGATGTTTCACATTTTGGGCATCTCTCCTCATTCTTGTATTCACCTTTGTAACAAAAACAATTGTTGGGACATGCATGAATTGTGTTGTAGTCCAATCCAAGCTTGGTGATTGTCTTCTTCGCCTCGTCTCTTGACGTAGGAAGGACATTGTTTATAGGTAAAAACTTTGTGATAGTAGCATGCAGCATTCTAGGCACACATAACTCTTAGATTTTGTTAAATAACGCACTCAACATTGACATGGGAGAAGTAGCTTACTTTAATAGTGCTAAAATAGATGCGTTACTCCAAGCGTAATGACTTTGGAGGTTCAAGATAAGGAAAGTTGCACTTAATCATGATAATTTTGAGCCTTCATAGATTTACTGAAGTGCTTCATCTCTAAGAAAGATTTCATCATTGCCTGCTTCACCTTCTTCATTTAATCATTAATAAACTCGTACATGTCATCATCATTGATGAAGTCTTCGTGCACTTTTCCAAAATCTATATCATAAATTTTCTTCAAACTATTATAACTTTTTGGATCACTCTTGCAAAGGAGTCTCATGTACTCATTTGGCATTCAAGAGGTGCCATGAGAGGGTAGACGCACATCATTCTCTATATCATAAGCAGGAACCTATCACATCATTCTCTATATTCATCATTAAGCAAGGAGACAATCTGATTAAACAAAGATCTTGTTATTATCAAATATACATGTAAAGATTGAGAAAGCTAGAAAAAACAAAGAACACAATTCATGCTTCCATATATAGAGATTTGAACAAGTATACATAGAAAGGGATGATCCAAGGAAAAGGACCATCCTAAGAGAAGTAAATATATCTTGGAGCATCTCTGCTCATGTATCCTAGTTCATGACCATTTTTCACATTCCATAAATGTGCAATTGGTTCTTGCACTTCTTCTTCGACTGTTATTAATTAGACCTACTATGTTTCCTTTTGTGTATGATCTCCCATCTACATAAAGTCTCTGTCCTTGAGCATGAGTGATGCCTTTATCTGAAAGAGAGGCTGCATTGAGGCACATACCATAAGTGCTTATGCTCAAAGTGTATCGCACTAGTTGGTGCCATGGACCCCATCCATATATGGGTCCACATAAGTGTCACCTCTGAATCGGGTGGAACTTGTAGGTCTTATGCAATGAAGAGACCACATCCTCCATCTAGAATACTAGAAGGAGCTATCATGTAGCGAACACCCCAAAAGCAAAAAGTCTCTCCATCTCTAGGAAGTGATCCTCTTTGCCATCCTGCGTAGAGCCTACGATCATATATGTATGTACAAGAGATCATAGATGATTAGGCAAAGTATAATTGTGAGATATCTCACTCTCAAGGCCAAGAGGTAGGGGTTGTCACAATATATCAAGTTGCAGCTTTGCTGGATTTCCTAACCAAGCCGTGTACAAGAATGATGAGCATCTCGGCCATAGATGTCATCTTCACCATCAAATGAAGTTGCATATTCCTACATGTGTAATGTGATGATTACTAATATATACCTTCAACAAAAATGAAAAGAACATAAATAGGATGTAAAGAACACTAACCATAGGCCAATGTCATTATGTTGGTGCTGGTGCATGAACAAAAACACCATATTCTGAGAACGACATTGGCATCATGGCCTCCGGTAGTACGAGCCTCGACATCTATCACACCAACATAGAATTTGCTCCTCCTCATAATAAGATGAAGACTTTGATTAACGTGAAGAAGCACTCTCTGGAATTACGAATGATGCATGACCACCACGACTATAATGCATAAATAGAGATAATAGAGATTAAACTTGGTGCTAATTTTTTTTATTCATTGACTCACAAATAGAGCGTGTGTGCTGGTGTGAGAAATATAAAATCAAAATAGTATATTGACACTCTTTTTTTAAACACAACTAGGAGGTATGCACATGATCCCAGCAACAAGAGGCCTAATGAATTTCTCGAGGAGTCATGGATGTACTTCCATCAGGAGTACCGTTTACAAGTGACATTTCCACAACGGAGAGTACATTTTTTAATCGCATTATTGAAGTATTTTGACTTCAAAATTCCTATAGAGTTAAAATTCTATAATATAATTTGTCCTTTGATTTCAATGAACTAATATAGAAGGCAACAATGGCCAAAGTCTCGATGAGTGGACATACATCTCACCTGGGTCACATGGGGAGAGATGGTTTTGTTGCTACTTTTGTAAGTATATGCCATAGGTTTTATTATTTATGTGATTACAAGCATAGAATAAAGAAAAATAGACAAAATAATCTTTGGATCTGTTTTTTAACAAACCAAAGATTACAGTCATCCCTCGAGGCAGCAGAGATTCAGACAACGACTTCTGAGGGGTATAGAGCCCTTCAAAGGAGGCTTCCTCTGGCACGCCCTTTTGTGAGTATCCATTCTATTACTTTTAGATATATTTTCAAGTATTTTTTAAATAGTTCAATTTGTTAATTATGTCAATACTTGATCTTTATTGATGCAAGTTGTCGCCCAAGAGGAGGCAGAGGGAAGGAGGATAGATGAGGAGCAAACTCGAGTTGTTGTGGCATGAGTACCTCTGAAGCCACCGAGGCCCCATGGAGATGTAGAGAGCAATCAGATAGCATATCCGATCACTAGCTCACCTCTCCCACTCTTTCCCACATACTTGATCAGACTCATGTAACACATTCCATGACATACCCATGACATTGTATATGTATTGATTTATATATATCTGATTAGTTTTGGTCTTGTGAATCGTTTCATGTTTGATAAAGTGTTTTTTAAAGCTTTGTGAATCATCTCATGTTTTATTAAATATATTTTTTTAATTCTTGATCAGTAGAGAAAAAAGAAATTACGTACCGTGATCCATGTTGTGTCTTGCGTAAGTGATCGATGTATGTGTCATTCTATATGAGAGTAGATCTGTTTTATACTCATTGCATTTGTGTGCACACAAGAGAGAGAGAGAGAAAGTGTATGTATATGTGTAAGTGAGAGAGTGAGTGAGTGAGTAAGAGAATAAGTATATGTGTGCGTAAGGGTGAGAGAGAGTGAGAGAGCAAGTGTGTGTGTGTGTGTGTGTGTGTGTGAGAGCATGTATGTGTGTGAGTGAGAGGGAGTGAGGAGTTCCATGCAAATTTAAAGAAAAAAAAGTTTGAGTGTCGCTTAAGGGATGCCTTTTTTTAAGTAGCTTAAGCGACACTCACTATCGCATATGCAATGCATAAGATGTCATAGAAGCAATGCAAAAATGTCACATATTGTGTCCTTAAGTGTGTCGCAAGGCGACGGGCACGTAGCAACACGTATAGCAACGTTTGGGCATCCACGTGTCAACGTTGCTAACCCCCCCCCCCCCCTATAGTGTATCTTGTCAAGAAGATTTGCATATGTTACCATGTTTCCGCAGCACAAAGGAGCGAAAAATGGAAAAAAGGGAAATAGCAAAAAAGGCGCAGGATAAAAGCAGAAAAAGGCGCCTTGACCGGCAACCAATCCCTGGAAAATTCAAATGTTTGGGCACGACCCTCAGAAAGCTTCGATGTCGAGCCAAGGCAACAAAAGAGGAAAAAGGCGCACCATTAAAATGTGGAAGCGCCCTCGAATCTGTGTAAAAGAGTGCCAAGCTCGCTCCTGTGCAAAGTGTATGCATTAGTTGGGAATAGGATAAATTAGAATGGTGGGAAATGGGAAAAAGGGCCTAGGCTACGGCCGGCCATGTAAAAGAGGGAAAAGGGGACGACCGCCCAAAAGGGATTTAGGGTTTTGTATATAAAGTTGAAAAGTGAATGAGAAGCTCATTCTTTGGTGTGTGGCAAAAAGAGTCTTCTTCTTCCTCTCTTCTTCTCTCCTTCTTGCTTGTGTGCGCTCTTGAGAGAGGGAGTGTGAGAGTGTGAGGGGTGAGTGTGTGTGTGAGAGTGAGGGATCAAGAGGGTGAAGCTCTTCACCATCTCCTCTTCTCTTCTTCTCTTCTCTTCTCTTCTCTTCTCTTGTGCGCGCGGCTATGGAGGATGGAGCTTGGAGATGGAGGAGGCTTGAGGATGCTTGAGCTAGCATCAAGAATCGTGGAGCTACCAGAGTGCAAGAGAGAGGAGGATACTCGATCAGGCATCAAGGTAAGCTCACTACACTCATAGGATTGACGCTAGGTGAGAGATAGCCATTAGAGCTCGCTTGAAACGCTTGAAACAATAAGTGCTCCGTGGGTCTTGGCGGTTGAGAGAAAGCTCCCACATTTTGGTTCTGTTTGCTGAGACCAATGGATTCAAGCTTGAGCACTTGCATGCCTCATATCGAGCATCGAAGTAGGGTATTCATCCCCGAAATGGAGCTTGAGATAGGTAGTAAGTTGGGTGCTTTTAATCTTCAAAACAAGTAAGTATTTTGGGATATTTTGGTTGTTTGATGATTGGAAAGCACGGAGGATCTATTTCAGTTTTTTGCCTTCGATTTTTGTTACATTTAGCATAGGTTAGAGTTAGGAAATCGAACCGGAAAAGGGTAGAGTTTACTATTTCAAAACAGGGCAAAACAGGGAAAAAATCGTGCAAAATGCGCAAAATGCTCGCTAAAGAAGCCTAAGATCGACCAGAGAGTGATTGGGGGCGTCAACGCCACATTTGAGAAGGTATATAAAAGCCAGGAGGCCAAAAGAGAGCTCATTTGTGCCATTTCAATGAGAGAGAGAGAGCTAGAGAGCCCCAGCCCGTGTGATTCGATCGCATCATCGACGCACTTGCCGACTCGTTCAGGTATATGAATCCCTTCCTCTATCTCCCTAGATAGGATCTGGAGGGTTGTGCTTGGTATGATTGTGTAAATCCCAAGAATCGATCGAAATCGACATCACGCTGTTTCTGTCACGCTGCGTTCGGCCCGTCCGAGCGGTCGCTTTTGGGCCGAGTCCCAAAATCGGCCCTCGGCCCCTTACCATTCGGCCACTTGGCCCAAAACCCTAGTTCTCGGACCGTCCCAGGCAACAGTCCGAGTTCAACCCACTCGGCCGTCCGAGTCAAGGTTTTTTTGCAACAGGGCACATCCGTCATTCGGCCCGTCCGAGTCCCAAATTCGGAACTCGACCACACCCGGGATTCGGCCCTCGGCCAAGCACCGTTGGGCCCGTCCAAATTATCATGTCCAAACCTGCCATTTGGCCCGTCCAAATAAAAATCGTCCGAGTCAAATCTAGAGATTCGGCCCTTGACCCTGTGCCATTCGGCCCGTCCGAGTGACCCACTCGGACCCTGTAATTCGGACTAGTTGGTCCGAGTGCAAATCTTTGTCAAATCTATCAAAAATTTGACCCGACCCGGCAAATACGCATTAGCACAACTTGTCGAAACCCTTCGGGCGTGCAGATCTTGATTCTAGCATACGTGATAAGAGAAATTGTAGTACACGGCCGCTTAGCAATTAGGAGTAGACAGTTGAGGGACCCAAGGACTCGGATGCAAGTCGTTGGACTGTAAAACCTGATCGACCGAAAGGGAACGAGGCAACGTACAAGGAAACCCTAAACCTTGACTAAACAGCCAAAATGGACCTACAAGCCTATCAGGCCCAAAATGAGCGAGAGTGAGTAAGACGCCAGTGAATTTCTTGCGGCACTCACATTGAATTTCCACACTTGAAGTACACGTAAGAAAGCTGAAAGCCTGATTGGGCACAAGTGCACGAGAAACAACACAATCACCAAGTAACCATAAATTGAGGCTTGTGTTCAATAATCAAAGGAACTCACTCAGATAAATCGCTTAAGGAACCCACTAGTAGGAGAAGACCCCAAGATTTAGACAGGTGCCTGAGTGCCCTACTAGTAGGACCTGGAGAAGACACAAAGACACGGAAAGTAACAAGATAGAGGATTGGACGCTGCCGGAGCTGCTTGGATTTATCGACAACCTCGTGGAGCTGGAAGTAGAGACAATGGCGGAATCAAGAGGCGAACGAGGAGAGGACCAATTAGACTTAGGAGAATTCCCAACTTCAGTCCAGGAACTGGTCCACAACTACAATCTACTCCACTAGGACCGTGATCCAGGGCAGACCCGTAGAGGAAGTGGTAGCTAACCTGGAAGAAGAGAGAAGAGCTATCAAGAGAGCGCTGGAAGGCATAATTGCCTACAACCATGAGAAAAGAGCTAGAAGGCTACAGCAAGATGTAGATATGTACGAGGCTAGACGAGTGCTAGACCTAGCTGGAATGGCCAAATCCGGACCGAACGTAGAGAGGGAATGGGTAGCAAAGGCTGACATGACATTGAGTGAGCTGGTAGCAAAGCGACTCATGGACAATACGTCCGTGGAACAGAGCGCTACTGCCCTAGCCACCGCGCTACTATCGGGATTGGGAGTCACACAAGAGGCTAAGGGGCAGGCTAGAATCCCCACAGTAACAAAACAACTAGCTAGATACGAACCTAGCAGTGACCCGTACAGCTTCATGGAGCAGTTTGAGCAAGTATGTGAGGCAAATGGTCTTACCGACCCTGCACAGCGAACTCAAGCTTTCGGTCTGTGCTTAGGCGATAAGGGGAGGACCTGGTATTCTAGTCTAGATGACGCAAAACGTATGAACTTTGCTCGTCTTAAGGGCCTATTCATCAAGAGGTTTTCGGAGGCTGGGTATTCGGATAACCTCATCGTTAGGTTGATGAACATCAGTCAAAGGGAGAAGGAGGACGTTAGGGATTATGTCACTCAGGTGTGTAGCCTCTACAAGAGAATCCCTGCCAATGAGCGACCTACTGAGAGGGCAGTGTCTACAGTGTTCATGAACGCGATTTGGAGAGAGAAGCCCTATAAGGCTTTGGCCAGTAACTCCACCTTGCAACGAGACGTGCTAGCCAGAGTTTTCAAGGAGGCAATACGCGTAGATGATCGACTCAGGGAACACACCGTGAGGACTACCAACCGAGAAAGTGCAAGCCAGAGGGACCCTGAGAGATCAACCACTTCAGGGGAAAAAGCAACTACTAGTGTGCAGGATAAGGGAAAGAGCATAGACCACGACCAAGGGATGGCAGAGATGAGAATGGAGATTGCACGGTTGCAAGAGCTCGTGAGAAAGCTTGTGAGATCGCATGTACAATGTATATACTGCGGCGGCAATCACCTCCTAGTCGAGTGCCAAGATCCTAGATCTCGGCCATGCTCAAATTGCGGTAGATTCGGGCATGATGCAGTGCATTGCAGAATGCCGAGGAGATTCCCATATGTACAGCAGTACAACCCTCCATACTTAGGTAACATGCCACCCAATTTCTTTGGGAGGGGAGCCCAGTTAGCTCTTCCAGCATCGAGACTGACTCAAGACCTGCCGTGCCTAGGCTGGAGATAAACCCAACTGGTATACCCAGGCCACCAAGGCCTTTTGTAACCCACCCATCTAGCAATGGTCCTGTTCACTTTGTGGAGGAGCCTAATGAGGAAGAGACATATGTCAACCCGTACATATCCTATGACGAGGAGGGAAACCCAGTCCTGATGGACTATCGACCAGTGCTGGTGATGGTGTTAGAAAGAGGAAGAGGCACAGGCTTTGGAGGGCCCAGCCAGGACCCAGTCATATGTTGGACTTGCGGCCACCTAGGCCACATTTCATCTCGCTGCCCAGAACGAGAACAAGCTAACAAGGATAAAACGGATCTCTGATGCACAGAGTGTGGAATCACACATCTGTTTCCTGACTGTCCTAGGCGGAAGTCATCAACCAGCTCTAGCAACATGCCATCGGTGCCTTTGGGGCTCTTTGGAGTGGAAACCTTTGGTAGTGAGGATACGCCCATCCCACTACATGCCATGACGCGAGCTTAAACAAAGCAGGTGGGCATCTCCTTGATAGGGCCAAGTAACCTTGATGCAACCTCAATAGGGAAGAAAAGCCGGAGGAGACGGAAAAAGAGAGCCGATGCAAAAATAACTCTTAAAACCGAGGAAGCGACTACGTTAGTAATGGGAAAGAAGGTCACACACACAGAGGCAGAGACCTCGGCTCCTAAGACAGTTGAGCTAGGGAGTGCCTATCCCCACCCCAAACGGCAACTCGAGGCAATAGGCAAGGTCAAGGAGTGGGTCAAGGACGCCCAAAAGCACCTCGAGGATGCTGGACCCATATTAGAAGATCATATGGACAACTTCTCCAGTGTGAGCACACCAGTCTCACCTTCAAAACCACAAGCTGCGAGCATACTTGCACCACTGGGAGCGACTCAGCAGCGAGGCCAGGGGGAAAATTGCCAGGGGAGATAGAACACATGGCCTAGAAATGCTAGCCTCGGGGGAAGACAAGAGCCCAGTAACCTCCTCACAACCTTGTTGTCTACTCCAGTAACTCTAAGCTTGGAAGATCTGCTTAGGCAAAATCATTCCTTATGGCAGGAGTTAAAAGACTTGATCGAGGGACACACAGGACTTGCGGGTGCTGATCCGCAAGATCATGATGCAGTTACACAGATCCCAAGTCTAACTCTACACTCAAATCCTAAGTCTTTGCGCATCAATGCTTTTTGGGAAGGCACTGAAATGCACGCAGTTTTGCCCATCCTAGCCTTAGGAGATATGACGTGAAAAGGAATTGTAGACACAGGCGCAGGGGTTAGCGTACTAAACCATGCAGTCTTAGAGGCACGGGGAAACCCTCCTGTAGAGACTGCCAGGCTTAACGTCACGTTAGCAAATGGAATGAAGGTAAGACCATTTGGGGTCTTAAAGAATTGGCCAGTAAAGATTGCCGATGTGCAATTTTTGGTAAATTTCATTGTCATGAAGGGAGTGGATTACGACATACTATTAGGCCGACCTTGGATGAGGAATGTGCGTATCATAGAGGTCTAGGGTAATGGGTTGATTTTCCTAGGGAACAGAACTAGTGCAATAAGGGTAGAGATGGACACTTGCAAGACCACCCCTGTTGATCTAGCTACCATCTCGGCTATGCTGAAAGGCGATACTCAAATGACCAAACCCAATGGATCACTCGCTAAATATATTCCTTGCCCTGAGGATGAGAGGGATTGGATGCACGTTTTGGCAACCATTGACCTACCATTCTCGGATGAGGAAGAACCATATCGGCAGGCTGCTAAAGCTACAACCATGCCAACTCAGGCGCCAGTTGTGCCACTTTGCATGATGGCAGGGAGCTCACTCAACCCGAGCAAACCAGTCTCGTTCCACATCCCCAACAACAAACTAGAGCTTCAGGAAATCGTAGAGTATCTGACCAATAAATTGGAAGGCAATTTGGCTACTAACTTAAAACCTCTACATGATCTTTTAACTAAGCCAAAATGGAAATGGACCAAGGTCCACGACCTGAATTTGTTATATAACTGGGCTTTAGTTACTGATGACACGGAGACTAGAGAGGAAAGCTTGGGTGATGATGAGCAGTCAGAAGGACAGGACTCGGATGATGAGGAGTATGAGGACTACTACTCTATGGGAGAAGAGAGTAAAGAAGAGATAGATACAATAGAGTACGACACGAAAGGAAAAGCGATAGAACGAATCAGGACAGACTCAAGGCCTAGGAAAGGAAGGACCAGTCATAACAAAAAAGGAGTCATGCGGATGGAGTGTGATAGATCTTGGCTAGAACGCATAGGAGCCGCGAGCTACGAGCAAGCCGGAGTGGCACGACCATGGGTAATCCCAGTGCTCAAGATGGATGCACCTACTAAACTACGACCCCCTAGGGAAACACCTTCCTCAAGTGAGGGGTGCGAGTTTAACTCAGAGTCGGAAGTCAGCACTCAGAGTGATCCCAAGATACCACAACCCTCTAAGGTCAAACGCACCAAGGGAGACTTGCCAGCCCACCTGAGGCACAGGAGGCTAAAAGAGGAGACCAGGAAGCAAGCAAGGGACTCAGAAGCAGAAATGCAAAAGAAACCATAGGATCTACCCAAACGGTTTACAAAATTTAAAAAGGGTGACAGAGTGGTGATTCTGCTGAGTGCAAAAAGACAAGGCCAAACTAGCGAACCGATCGAGGAACCCACCAAAGTCAAGGAAGTTAACTTGGCTGGGGAAGGTGAAAAGCCAAAACCGGTGTTCATTGCAGATGGCTTGGCGGAGGATGAGGAGACCAAACTCGTTGCGCTCTTGCAAGAGTACATTGACGTATTTGCCTGGACAGAACTTAAGGGAGTCGACCCTCGTGACTCATAATATCCCAATGGTCCCTGATGCAGTGCCAATGAAACAACGACCTTACCCCATGAATCCCAAACACACCCATGCAGTAAAAGAGGAGATTGATAAACTCATGAGGGCAGGATTCATATATGAGATCGAGCACACGGACTGGGTATCACCTATCATGATTGTCATGAAGAAAAATGGAAAAATCCGAGTGTGCGTGAACTACAAGAAAGTGAATGCTGCTACGAAGAGGGATAACTATCCTTTACCCTACACCGAGCACATGCTTGAGAGGATAGCAGGTAAAGAAGCCTGCAGTTTTCTGGATGGTTTCTCGGGCTATAATCAAGTGCAAGTGCACTCTGACGACAGGCACAAGACTGCCTTTGCCACAGAATGGGGTGTGTTTGCCTACATTGTCATGCCCTTTGGGCTAATGAACGCACCTGCAACTTTTCAATGCCTAATGTGCACTATTTTTAAGGGCATGCTTAGGCACGAACTGGAAGTGTTTGTAGACGACTTATGCTTACACTCTAGTTGGGCCGAATACTTAGAAAAATTGAGAGCTGTCTTTGAAAGGTGTAGGTTGTACCACCTCTCGTTGAACCCCTTAAAGTGCCAGTTCTGGGTGAAATACGGATGCATCTTAGGGCACGTAGTGTCAAGGAACGGCATTGCCACTGACTTTTCCAAAGTCAAAGTCATTGTTGACTTACCGCCGCCCGATAACTACAAGGGAGTTCAGTGCTTCTTAGGACACACTGGATATTATCGACGCTTTGTACTAAATTACGCACTAATTGCTAGACCATTGTACAAGCTGTTGATAGTGTTCGAGTGGACGGAGGAATGCCAGCGCGCATATGAGGAGTTGAAAAAGGCTCTTATGACTACACCAATCTTACGAGCCCTAGACTGGAGCATAACGTTTCATGTACACATAGACGCCTCTAAGTTCGCTTTTGGAGCCGTGCTATGCCAGCCTGGTGAACATAACTTAGATTACCCGGTGAGTTTTGCCAGCAAGCAGCTCACAGAGACCGAGATAAACTATTCCACAACAGAAAGGGAGGGGTTGGCCATGGTATTTGCAGTAAAGAAATTTAGGCATTACCTGTTGGCCACTCCCTTTGTTTTCTTTGTTGACCATCAAGCCTTGCTGTATCTTGTGAACAAGCCTTGCGCTACGGGACGCATAGCTAGATGGTTACTCCTCCTACTGGAGTTTGACTTCTCGGTGGTTGTATGTAAAGGAAAGCGGCATTACATGGCTGACCACATGTCCCGCATACCCACAGGAGAAGCTGTTGGACAAGGCATACCTAACGATTTACCAAACGCTCATCTCTTTAACCTGTCTAGCGAGAAAGAATTTTTTAGAGCTAATCTGATGCCGTATTGGGCCGATGACATAGTGCAAGTGCTGGAAAACGGACTACCTGAGCGACCCATTGAGAAGGCCAGGCTGAGAAGGCTTATCCTGAAAATTCAACCATACCAACTGATTAGCCGGCCAACTCTATAGATTGGGACAAGACGGTTTATTGCGCAGATGCGTATGTGAGCACGAGATGCATGATGCATTGAACGAAGCACATGGCGGAATCGCTAGAGGACACTTTAGCGGGGATACAACAGCCCGAAAGGTGCTACAATCCCAACTATGGTGGCCCACCCTCTTCCGCGATGCAGCTAAATTCGTAAAGCACTGCGATGAGTGCCAAAGGATCAAAGTGCCTGTGCGGAAAGACAAGATGGAGTTGACCCCTGTCATAGCCCGACAACCTTTTGAAAAATGGGGCATTGATTTTATTGGACCGATCAGTCGTGCGACACAATATTCCCAAGCTCGCTACATCATAGTGACAAACCAACTATCTAACGAAGTGGGCAGAGGCATGAGCCACGAGAAAGAATGATGCTAGGACCACTGCAAAGTTCTTGTAGGAGCAGGTCATTTCACAGTTTGGCTGTCCAATCGAACTTGTAAGCGACCAAGGCACGCACTTCATTAATGAGGTGATTGCCCACTTGCTCTCTACCTTCCTAATAATTCATCGGAAGTCCTCTCCCTATTACCCTCAGGCATTAATGGCCAAGCCGAATCCACAAATAAAATCTTAGTCAACATGCTTACAAAGGTTGTGTCTACTTCAAGAAGTGACTGGGACAACAAGCTAATGGCAGCCTTGTGGGCCTATCGCACAGCTTATAAAACGGTTGTAGGACAAATGCCTTTTAGGCTGACGTACAAAACTGAAGCCATTTTGCCCTTAGAATTCTTTATCCCTAGCTTAAGGCTAGCAGTCCAGGAGCGTTGGGAGGGAAGAGAGGCTTGGATCAATCGCTTAGTGGAGCTAGAGCGCCTAACGGACTCCTCGCCACTCACTCTCTGATTTGTGAGAAGGCTCGACGAAAGATGTGGTTTGACAAGCATGTCAAACAGCGAGACTTCGAATAAGGGGCCCTTGTTTTGCTATACTCTGTAAAAGGACATAAACAGAAGATTAATTTTTTAGGGCTAGGTCCTTTCAGAGTACGCATGATTGGTAGAACAGGGAACGTTGAGTTGGAGACACTTGAAGGTGAAGGAATAGGCTTTTTTAACGGCAGCTGCATAAAGAAGTACTATCCTCCTTCCCATCCATTACATGAGCCACCCATGCTAGAACCCCCCATGAACGTCTGCATGGCTACTATAACCGACCTTACAGATCAGGACGAAGAAGCAGTGGCAGCGGCGTATCTACAAATCATAGTCGCAGCAGGAGCGATGTATTCTTTTGATGCCTTGATTGATGAAGGGGCCGACTACAACATCTTGACGCATGACCATTGGACACGCATTGGTCAACCGAAACTATAGCCCATTAATGCCAAACTCACCCCATTTGGGGGTACTGCTTATTCACTCCTAGGGAAGTGCAAGGTAGTCGTTTCCATCGAGTCTGAAAGTTTACCAGCTTTCTTCCATGTGCTGCCTGACACTAAAGGAGCAGGTATTGTGTCACTATTGGGTCGCACTTTCAAGAAGCAAACGAACTGTAATGTGGATTACAACCTAAACCGCATTCACCTTGCTATTGGCAATGTGCGTATAGTGACGACTTTTAGCAAGGGCTGTCATGATTCCTCCACCATTGCGAAGCCACCGATAGAAACCCCTACGACCACTCTCTAGCCCAAGTCTCAACAGAAGAAAACTACGGTCTCGTGCCAGCTCTCGACCCAAGCCCAAACCCACCAAGAATGCTCACAAGGCCAAGGAGTCCAAGCTTATATGGGTGCCAAAACGGCAAAAACCACATCCGTGTAGACCACCCAAACGTGATCCTAAATGCCAAAATCATCAGCCGTCACGACCTAAGAGGCAGTCTAGACGCTATCGACGTAGACACACAACCATGCCGCGATGGATCCCCAAAAATCTCTTGCAAGCACAAGGATACTACGAGGGCAACCCTTGGATTTGGGTGCCAAAAAATGGCCAACTAAAAAGCTCATCCACAAGCAATCTCACCCTAGTGCGTGAGGCTTGCACCCGTGGTGCCCAGAACATAGTCAGCACACCATCGCCAGCTGTGGCTAGTAAGCCCCAGCTCATCTATCGACCAAAGCAAACACCACAAGCCTTACACTTACCCAATCCAGAGAACTTAAACACCCCTATGACTGCTCACTCAGAACCCAGCACAACTCCCATGCCCCCAGAGCTTCCTACAGCACCTCAAAGTGCTTCGGAGTGCAAAGCCCAACCGGTGACACCGATGATGGAGTCACCACTATCCAGCCCAGTTGCCCCATCCCCACCAGCAAGTCTTAAACCTTCATACGCGATACAACCTTTCCTCTCCTTGGCTAAGGACCTTGTCGCAACTTCTGGGGATGACTTAATAATGTGCATCAAGATGTTGGACGAAACTTTCACTACATTCGCTAGAAGTTGTGAGAGGCTAGACCTAGGCCTTCGTGACAAAACAATTGCTTCGGATGTTCGTGCATTACCATGCACTTGGGAAGAATATGAACTTATGACCACTAAATTCCCCAAAATTGCTGCCGAACTGATAGCAAACGACGAAATCTCAAAGGAGCAAGCTGCCCTCAGAAGACTAATCACTTCATATCGTAAGCCTCCTTGTTCTATTCCTGAACACGAGTTGCAAGAGCTCATGCAAATGGCAAGCTCACCTTCCACGTTCTTGTAGCAGTGGTTTACTCTGAGAATCCAATGGGAGAAAAAAGGTTGCCGGATAATGACCAATGCTGAGCAATGCAGGGCAGTCAAAACCATCGAATATGACCCTACTTATGTGGCACCTATCTCGTTTAGGGTTTTGGCCATCACCCGCAATCAACATTTGGACGACCATGTGCTCGCTCACCCCTACATTGACCAATTCCTCACGGAAGAGGAATCACATTTTGCCAGCCACCTTAATACTGGAGATCTCTTTCACGATGACTTGGCCTACAACTCCCAAGTCTCCATCCAACCACCTACTCTTGATTGTCATGCTCAACTGGAATACAATCCAAAATTCTACACGTGGCTTCTTCACACGTAAACTCCTACCCCAACAGGCCCAAAGCCCTTCACCTTTTAACCCCCAATCCTAGGAAGGATTCTTTTCTAAGCCGGAAGAGGAGGGGGTATGTGGGTGTATGTGTATGTGGGTATGTATGTGGGTATGTGGTGAAGGTGAAAAGAATCAGATAGGAAATGAATAAAAAGTGGGTACAGTAAAGTAAAGGTAGTGAAAAGCATAAGCATATAATAGGAGAAAAATGGCTTCCTAAAAAATTCAGTCAAGAGTTTTTATTTTTGTATAAACAACAAAGTGCTATGTGAAAAATGCTAACGAAAGTTACGAATTATCGCAAGAGCAGAAAATGTCGCAGCAAGACCGCGCCCATCGACTTCCATTCACCGATGAAGAAAGGGAGCAGTATCGCATCCATTTAGAGAACCGCGCCTTTATCCAGCTCAAGTTCCGAACCATCCACAACATCGAAGTCGTGGTGGCGAAGGAGGAGGCAGACAGGAGGGTAGTGGAATGGTGCAACCTTACAAAGTATATTGAAAATTTCTCGCAAGAGCCGGATCACTTAAAATGCATAGAATTCCTCAGAACATACAATCCAGACCAGGAAGGTGGCATTGTACCAGTGGGCCGAGGAGAGGGTGCAAAGCAGGTGCAAGTCCGGTTGGATCCAGTCTTGGTGGAAAGGGCTCTGGGATTGGTACCAAGGACAGAAAGGAGACAAAAAATGGATGTTTATGCCTTGCTGAAAATGAAGAAGGAAGAGGTGCTAATGAACGATGGCATAAGCATCCAAGACATCCCTGACACAGACGCCAGGTTGCAGGCCAAGTTGGTACACGTGCTCTTCTCCATCCAACATTACAATTCCTTAATGCATCGAATTAGCATGCCAATGCTGGAGAATGTAGCGGCCCACACCCTAGACGAGGTGGATTGGAATGGCTACGTGCGGAAGAGGATTGATCAAGCGGCCAAGGTGCTAGCCCTGGGAAGTGCACCGACAGGAGGAGAATCTCCGGCTTCTAAGGTAACGAAAAGGAAGAAAGCCTCCTCCAAGGCCTCTTTCATCGGATATGGAGGAGTCTTGACTGCACTCATTCAAGAGGCTGTAAAAGCAGCACAGGAGCTAGAGGAGGGAGAAGGAGAAACGCCGGAGAGGTCGCCCCTTCGTCAGGACAAAGACAGGTCCACCGACAGAACGAAAATAGAAGAAGAAGGGGAGGGACAAACTAGTAAGAAGACAATCAGGACAACGAAGAAGAAGGCGGCGCAGAGGAAGAAGAAGAATGACGAAGGCAGGAAGAAGGAAAGGGAAGACTTGGAAAGGGCAAAGAAGGAATCCTTGAAAGAAGCAAAGGAGAGAGAGAGAACAAAGAGACAGGAGGAAGAGAGGGAAAAAGAGGAGTTACAAAAAGCAAAGGAGGCGTCAAAACAAGAAGCTAAAGAGGAGAAAAGGAGGGAAAGAGAACAGAAAGGGAAAAAGAAGGAGGAGCAGAAGAAAAGACAGGAGGAAAGGAAGAGAAAAGCAGATGAGGAGGAGGAGAAGCTGCAAAGAAAGGAGGAAGAGGACCTGGCGGAGGCCACCCGCCGGTCCATCGAACAACAGTGCCGAGCAAACGAACTAAGGAACCTGAGCCCGTGCAGAGAAGAGGGGCGAGGGTCCAGCACGGGTGCCAAAGTTCATGCCACCTCCAATTCCCGAAGGCAAAGGCAAGGCCCCGCTCCACCCGATCCCTACCCTCCTGGTGCCTTCCGCAAAACTCACCACCATCACCCCCAGCATCCCCACTAGCGCAGATGTGTCAAACTTCGTGGCATGGATGCAGTATTTTATCAACAATGAAATGGGCCAAGGGCAGAACACGGAGACTACAGCCATAGGACAGAAGAGGCCAGTCACGGATGCAGAGTCCAGGCAAGAGCCCAAAAAGCAAAAAGTCGAAGCATCAACCTCACCCATTCACACAACGATGACACCACCGGCTAATTACGAATGAATACGTGGCCGAGCTGCTCTCCCAATTGGAGAGAGCGAAGGAGGAACACAAGATAGCCGTGGTTGAGTTGGCAGCCGAGAAGGAAACCGTGGCCGCCTTCCAGCTGGACAAGACAAGAATGATAGCCTTGCAGCAGCGCGAGATTGCAGAACTGAAACAAGAACTGAAGGCTAGGGATGAGAGGGAGGAACATTGGAGGCAGCTGCTCGAAAACGAGACTCAAGAATTAGTAAACATGCACAGAGAGCACAAGCTCTTAGTCGTGCAGTACCAGGAGCTTGCTGCGCAATCTGCTCAGATTGAGAAACTCGTGACAGAGCTGAATGCCAGGGACGAAGAAAGAAAACGAGACATGGAGGAGCAGCAGAAGGAACTCAAGCGCCTAACAGATCAGCTGACCTCTGAAAGAGGAGAACAAGAGAGGCTAGTCACGGAACTAGAGGATTATGAGCAGAAAATCATGATGCTGACCTTAAGACAAGGAGAGGGCTTGGAAGTAATGAATAAAAGGGCAGAGGAGTAGGCTGCCCACAACGAGAAGACAGTGAAGACACTGACGTGCTGCCTTGCTCTGACAGAAAATGAAAAAATCATCACAGAAAGCAAGGCGGAGGCAGCCCAAGTGGCCTTCAGCACTCAATAGAGGGCCTTCCTCGACACTATCTTGGACGCCATGCACGCAGTGCAAGGAGAGCCACTCGAGGCAATGCAAAAAAAAGCTCGGCATGGCAAGAAGAGCCCTACACGCTGGACTACAGATGCCACCATTATCGATGGAGGTTAGGCTGAATTTGGAGGAACAACGAAAATACCTAATGCTGGCTAGTCTAACCCTCTAGGAGATAGACGCCCTCGGTTTCGAGGAAGAAGCAGCACACGCAGAATGGCAGGGGGAAGAAGCAGAGCTGGACATTGATGTGAATCGATTCAGGGAGACGTCGTCCCACAACCCCCCTCGCCGCAGGCCCATGACCCGCCACAAGAAGACCCAGCTCTACAGAAAGAAAAGCCATCTCTAAAGAAAGACGCAAAAAGCTGGTGGAGGAGGCCAGATAGAAACTGAGAGCCAAGCCAGCCGTGCTACCATCCGTGCCTCTCCCTCTGTGCCCAGATGATCTTCCTGCAGGATTCCACAAAGAACTGGTGGTGTGGGAGGTACAGGAACTAGGAAAGGATCCATTCTCCTTCAGTTTCCTCCTACCCAACAGTCTGCGGAGGGTCCTGCCTCTCAAAGTGATGGACGAGGTGATCGCGGTCGGTGGCCGGTTGGGGAAAAAATGGCTGGAGGAGAGGGAAAAGACCCCAACCTCTTGGGACACCGAGGCGGCCGACTACTGGCAAGATAAATTTTTTGAAATCCCCCACACTGTACAAAACTTCAAGAGCCAACCCCTGTGGAGGAGGCGAGTATGCGACATAAGCATGCTCGCCTGGATGGCTTTTTGTAATACCCTGCCGTTCGAGCGGAATGACCCTACTTACATGGCGTACCCTCGAAGGGTAGGGGTATATTTTGATGCCACCCTCCACGGGCGGTATGACTTTCCCGTTATTTATAACTCCACTGTAGCATCCTTTGAGAATGCCCTTCTTTTTACCGCCGCAGAAAGCCTAGACGAGTCTATGATGTGCTTCCTTGCGGACTTTTCCTCATGTCCTAACCTCGCTTTTATGGGGGGAAGAGGAGCTGGTAAGGAAGACTAATGTATGGTTGGTAGGAGGAGGTGAAATCACCAGTAGGGGGATGGAGAAAGTCTATCAAGGACAACCAAAGTTACAATTAATGCTAGCTACCCTTCAAAGAATGCAAGTAGAGTTCTTGGAACTAAAAAAGGGCAATTTTTAGAGGAGGCTACCTCTTTAAAAAATGGGCAGCAACCAGATGAGTGCATAGCTATCTCTCACAAGTAAGATAGTCAATTGGTATATGTAGGAGGAAACTAGGTGACACTAGAGCAATTATGTGATGAGCTAAAGAAAGATAAGGCCTAAGCACTTAGAGACAACTTAGAATTACAAGGTAGGTTGGATACATGCTTGCAAACCATCCTAGATACTAGTCTCACAATGGTAGCAAAAAAAGTAACCCATGAGGTAAATCAAGCTTGCTTGGAGATGATGCAGTGCCTAGCTATTGATCTAGGTAGTGCCCTCTTACGAGAAGGTCAATACAAAGAATAGGTAGCTATGTGCAAGTTTGTTATCTCTTCCCAGCAACAAATGTATCATGAGGCAATAATAATTGTTGTGAAATTCTAGACAGATAATGTTAAGGAGCTTAAGACCCAATTGGGAGTGGCCATTATGGCATTGGAAAAGTATGAATGTGGAGTAGAATTTATGTTACTGACCTATGAGCCTACAAAGGAAATATTGATAGCCCATCTTCAACACACAAGGTATAATGAGTATAGATTGAAGGACATGGAGTTTTAGGTACCTACCTCTTAATCATTAAGTGACGGCCATTAACTGTGGATACAAGAAACATGCGAGCCACCCTCATTGATGACCCCTTTTGAAGATTGCTTAGAGTTGTTAGATTGTGATGCACCATGAAAAGGAACGAGTGATGAGGTATAATTACCAAAGTTGTTAGATTATAATTACCTTTGGCATATTGGTCATACTATTGCAACAATGACACATGCTCTATGAGGATGGGTTCCCACCCCTCTTCTTTGATGTGGATGCAAGGATTGACAAAGTAGCCATGGTATACTTACATTTTCATGTATTGCTCCTGCTTTTGGAAGATATGGTGGATAGTCGGTTTTCCAAATGCACTCATCCATTCTACTTGGAGTCTTCGCTAGCTTGAGGATCTCAGTAAAGATGTACCTACTTTTGAAAGGGTTGCTTAATGAGAGTGGACTTCAGTCCCTTTCTAAGGAATTAAACTTATTCTTCATTTAAAAATCACCAAAAAAAAAAGAAAAAAAAGGAAACAAAATAAGAAGAAAAAAAAAGTAAAGTTCAATTGAGGTAGACATACTACACTATCATTGCACCTAGGGGTCCTCAAGCTGGATCTGAAAGGTGAGAAGGATCGAAGCTTGCACGCGAGAGCTATGGTGGGAGAGCAAGAGCAAGAAAGAGAGAGACAAGAAATGGAAACTCCAACAACCACAATGTGTGGTCACGGGCCTTCCTTTATTCAAACTCTCACTAAAAGAATAAAGAATAAGTGACTGTGATGGGCGTCCGCCACCTACAGTGTGCAGTGGCAAGTACTGTTAGTGTAGTAATACACGAGCAACTAGGCGGAGGCACCTTTACCCCCAACAACCTCCCACTTAAAGGTGAATATGCCCCAGTGAAAGAGAAAAAGGAAAAGACAGTACAACATGTATACATGTACGATAGGATGAGAAAAAATATGTCATCTCATCCAATGCCCATCAATCCCCTGAGGAAGGCAAAGCGCTCAATAGTGAGGCTCTTCGTGAGCAAGTCTACAGGATTCTGCTCAGTCGGAATCTTGACAAGGTCAACATACCTCTCCTCAATAACCTCGCAAATGAAGTGATACCTCACCTCAATATGTTTCATATTCGCATGGAAGACCGAATTCTTGGCCAACTAAATGGCACTCATAGAATCCGAATGTCGTGTAGACATAGCATCTGTCATACCAAGGTATGCAATCAAACAACCTAACGAGATAGCCTCTGTGGCTGCAATATACTTGGCCTCTGTAGTAAAAAGTTTCGTACATTTCTACGCCCTGGACATCCAAGAGATAGCCCCTCCAGCATAAGTGAACACATAGCGAGAAGTGGACTTTCTACTATCTGCATATCTTGCATAATCAGAGTTAGTGTACCCCATGACTCTTGTATCCTGGCTGCCATAACAAAGACACATATCTGATGTGCCTTTCAGGTATCTCATGATACCCTTCCTGGCATCCCAATGTTTCTTGCCAAGTGTAGTCATATAACGTGCTACAACCCCAACTGCAAAAGCAATATCTGGACGGGTGGCTATTATGGCATACATAAGACTGCCCACGGCTGATGCATAGGAAATCTCGGCCATCTCAGCCCTTTGCTCATCTGTCTGCGGACAATAGGCATATGAAACCTTCACATGAGAAGGTAATGGATAGCCAATAGGCTTAAAATCCTGCATGCGGAAGCGCTCAAGGACTTTATGTACATACTTCCTCTATGACAGATAGAGGAGTCCCTGAGATCTATCGCACATGATGTGCATACCAAGTATATGAGAGGCCTATCCCAGATCTTTCATCTCAAAGCTCTTCTTGAACTGAGCCTTAAGAGCATGGAGCTCCTCATGAGCTATCCCGACTAAAAGCATGTCATCCACATAGAGTACCAAAATCAGTAAAGAACCGTCACGAGCTTTCTTCGTGTACAAGCACGGATCCATAGCACTATGGCTCTAGTCCTGTGACTGCATGAATGCATCAAACTTATGGTACCATTCCCTAGGTGCCTACTTTAAGCCATATAGACTCTTCTTTAGCTTGCACACTAGGTGTTCCCTGCTAGGGTCTACAAAGCCCTTAGGCTGCTCCATGTAAATCTCATCAAGCAAGTGCCCATGTAAAAAATTCATCTTGACATCCATATGGTACAAGTCTAGGTCAAGCTGTGCAACCAAGGCCAAGAGTAAGCATAGGGTGGTCATCTTGACCACAAGAGAAAAGACTTCATCAAAGTCAACACCATGCTCCTTCTTAAAACCCTTAGCAATCAATCGAGCCTTGTATGCCGGCTTGGGGTATCCAAGGGTACTTTTCAGCTTGTACACCCACTTGCATGGCAAAGCCTTCTTACCCTGAGGCAAGGAAACCAAATCCCAAGTCTAATTCTTATGCAATGAGTCAAGCTCAGACTGCATATCCCTCTCCCAAGAGTGACAATCACCCCTATGCATAGCCTCATCATAAGTGAGAGGCTCTCCTACATTTGTAACCAGTAAATAATCCATAGAGGGTGCAAAACGATCAGGAGGTCGTCTATCTCTAGTAGAATGCCTCAACCCAGGCTCTGCTGTATGACCGACATCTAGTCTAACATCATCATGTCTAACATCTGGGCCATGAGCATCAAGTGATGCTGCATGTTGTCTAGCTGGCCGTAGAGTGGGTTGAACGGGAGCAGGTGGCTCCTCCTGAAAGATAACTCTGCGTACCTCAATCAATTTTTCAGGCTACATATGCATTTTATCCTCATGAAAGATGACATTATGACTGCGAATCCGTGCCTGCGGATCCCATAGTCGATAACCCATCTCTCATGCATCTCCATAGCCAATGAAAATGCATTTGACACTTTTAGGATCCAGCTAATTGCATTTATCCTTGGGCACATGGTAGAATGCCTCATAGCCAAAGACACACAAATGATCATAAGAGGGGGGTTTGCCTGCCCATACCTCCTCTGCAACCTGAAAGTCAATGCCACTGCTAGGTGACCCGTTAATGAGATGCACTACAGTAGTAACCGCCTCGGCCCAAAAGTGCTACGGTAAGCCACCCTGGCTAAGTATGCTACAGACCCTTTCCTGAATGGTCCTATTCACGTGTTCAGCCATACCATTCTGGGGTGGGGTGTAAGGGGTGTTCAACTTACGCTTAATACCCCGCTCATCACAAAACTGCTCAAAAGCACGTGATACATACTCACCCCCATTATCTGATCTTAGGAACTTTAGCCTTTTTTCAGACTGGTTTTCTACCAATGCTAGCCAACGCTGAAATGTGTCTAAGACATTGGATTTTCTCTTTATGGGATAAGCCCAAACCTTACGTGAGTAATCATCTATGAAAGTAACAAAGTACTTTGCCCCACCAAGTGACTGACAGGGCATGGGCCCACATACATCTGAGTGCACAAGAGCCAAGGACTCCCCCATGCATTTTTTACTAGACTTTTTATGTGTATTTCTAGGCTTTCTGCCATACAAACAATAATCACAAGAATCAAAATGCAAAGAGTCAAAAGGCGGAAGATACTGCAAAGCACGGAGCATTTTCATTCCTTTAAGAGACATATGCCCCAAACGAGCATGCCAAAGAGATACATGGGGAATAGAACCCACAAACAAAACATGATCCAATGTAGCTCCAAATACAAGTAAGGGATAGAGGCTGCCAGAATTGGCACCTCTTGCAAGTACAAGCCTTCCACAAGTAATCTTCCATGCATAGTCTCCAAGAGACACAAAATACCCCACATCATCAAGCTATCCAGCTAACATAAGGCTGCTGTTAACACAGGTACATGGCATACATCATGTAAAACAAAAAAGCTGCCAGAAGGAAACTGCAGCCTAACATCTCCAGTGCCCACAATATTAAGAGACCTATCATCACCAACGCACACAGAGCCAGACATAGTATGATAGGTATGAAACCAATCTCTACATGGTGTCACATGAAATGATGCACCCGAATCCAAGAGCCAGCACTGCGCATACATAGAGTGTATCTCAGAAGTCTGTAAGGCATCCCATGAAGAAGCTGCAAGTATGTAATCGTCATCTGAATCAGTGGCCTATGTGACATTAACCTCTTATATCTTCACACTAGACTTTGCAGGTACTATGCTATGCTCAGAAGACTTTTCCTGCACTTTATCTTTTCCCTTTTTCTTGCACTTATCATCGCACATTTTATGGCACTGCGGCCTAATATGTCCTGCTTTCCCACAATAATGATAGGTAATATCAAACTTCTGTCCACAGGACTTACTGCGACCATGTGACTTGGACCTGGACTTCTGAGAGTCCCTACCCTTATGATCATTATCATGCCTGTCATTTCTGCCACCTCTAACGGTCAATGCATGTGAAGAGCAGGAAGCATCATTGTTTCTCATGTTGATTTCCTCAGTCAATATACATCCCATGATTCAGGAAGGGTGCCAAGCAGAATTACCGGGTGCAAGTTATTGTTGAGCTCAGTACCCTGTAACAACAGATTCTTCATGATAGCATGAAACTGACTAAAATGAGATGATAGGGATGACCCCTCCTTCATGCAAAGGTCCATTAACTGCTTCAGCCAATACATCTGTGACGCAAGACTCTGCTGCGCATAAAGCTCCTGAATTTTCTCCCATAAATCCCATGCACTTTGATTCTCATCTTCAACAACATTATGATGGACCTCTTCTGAGAGTGACAAAATAATGGTAGACTTGCATAGCTCATCAACTTCCATCCAAACATCATTATCCATATCCTCAGGTTTGACACCTTTGAAGCGCAAGGGTTTAATCTGCAACTTCTGCACCAAAACCTGTCATATTTGGGACTTCCAATACCCATAGTTGGTACCATCCAACTTGGCAATGTTAAAGAGAGATGTGTCTTTCAGATGACCAGCCATACTATCCCAAATCAATGCAAAAAGGAAAAATTGCAGGTTGTAATTAGTAGAAAATGCACTAAAACCACTGCTAAAACTGGTTGAAAGAGTGGATTTTACCAAGAGAAGCACCTGTCTACCAAATATGACTAAGATGACATCAAATAGTAAGCATTGTCCTCAGAGAAGTGCTCAAAATCTGCAAATTTCAACTTGTTGTAATAAATGACAGATTTCAATAAATGAGAGATAACTATGCCAGAAGCGGATCCCACGTCAATCATATACTGCCAAGACCATAATCAGTATCATGCAGGCATAACATAGGCATATGATAGTCAATAAGCATGAATCCAACACCCGAACATGTCATAAAATATCTGCCAATGAGTAGGCACACCCCCAGTCAACGAAGCAACAAAGTGTGCCTACCACTACCAAGACTTGACACAAGTAGTTGTCAACTCACAAGGAAAGGGACCCAAGTCAAAGAGTCAGCTCATAAGCATCAAAAGGAACCAAGACATATAAACCATGCATCATCCCAAAGGGTAAGAAATCCCAAATAGTCTCAAAAGCTCAAATACCATAGACCGCTTGCTCAATGTCTGTCAAGCATCCAAAGATGCTCCCACTGGTACAAAGGCCATAAATATCAAGCAACAAAGCTAAAAAAAAGTATGTACAAGCACCAATGACAAGTGTCCAAGATCAAGCATCAATGATACATCCCGAACATGTAGGTAGTAGAGCATCCATATGTAGCATCCATAGACATCAAGTACATCCCAAAATAAACTCTGGCAAGCCAATAAGTAGCCCAAGTAAGCTCCGGGAGTCCAAAGTTAAGCCAAGACAAAGCTCCAATAGTAAGTGGCTCCAAACAATGTAACTAGCATCGATAGGTGACATAACCCGTAATTGCGGTCAAGGCGGTCAAGGCGGTCAAGCATAGACCAAAGCATGCCATAAGTGCATCAACAAAGACAGAGCATCCAAATGCTTTCCAAAGCCAAGCTCAAGCTCAATCAATGATCCAGGGTGTAAGCCAAGCTCAAAGTCGGTCCCCAAATGTCAATACATCACTATGTATGCCCAAAACATAGCCCGAATAGCATAGGCATAACCAAGCATGAGTTAAGTAGCTTCAGCCCACTGTATTACAGTAGTGACTCACTGTACAAAACTAAATATTTCAGCATCAAAATCAGCTCCAAAATGGTGGCAAATCAATAGGCATGCATCCCCGAATCAATAGGCATCAACCGGGACCGACCGCGCATCAAATAGCAATGTCGGGCAAGCATAAACATCAAATGTCACTGTAGCACTGTTATAAACTGCTTGTGGACTGTTATGATAGTCCCAAAACAGTGCCAAATCAGTCCCGAATCAATGTCAATGCTCAAACCTTCAATGCCAAGCATCAAAGCATGTTCATATGCTCGAAATGGAGCCTTTGCAAGTGCCCAATGCCTAGGAAGCTGGAGATGCAGAAGACAAACTGTAGTTGCTAGAAATAGGCTGAAAAAACTAGCACAACCTGATCTGGGGTTACTACAATGCGACGTGGCCTAAATGACAAGTGTGGGGGGTAGGGTAGGCACCAATGAAGCCTAGGAAGAGGCCTCAACAAGCCACCATGAAGGGGGAGCAAGAAATGAATTCCATGAACCTTGGATATGGCTATCATGTTGCTTGCACCCTGTGGACTGAATAAAATCCCTTAAAGAATGAAGCAATACCTTTGTGTGAATGCCCTGAGGGTGCCTATATCATGGACTTTTGAATATCTTGACATATTTTGAATTTAAAACTATGCATTGTTGCCTTATCACAAAGAACCTCCCAAATTAGATATGAGAGACTTGGCAGTGGAAAATCCTCGATATGTCCATATGTACCCTTTCTAGAGAGAACCACATCATGTGCATAATGAAAGGTGAGAAGGATCGAAGCTTGCACGCGAGCTATGGCGGGAGAGCAAGAGCAAGAAAGAGAGAGACAAGAAATGGGAACTCCAACAGTCACAATGTGTGACCGGGCCTTCCTTTATTCAAACTGTCACTAAAAGAATAAAGAATAAAGTGACGTGACGGGCACCCGCCACCTACAGTGTGCAGTGGCGTGTACTGTCAATGTAGTAATACATGGGGCGGCACGGCGGAGGCCCTTTACCCCCAACAACCTCCCACTTAAAGGCAAATCTGCCCTAGTGAGAGAGAAAAGAAAAAAGAAAAGACAGTACAAATGTACATAGGTACAAGGGATGAGAAAAGGTGACATCTCATCCAACGCCCATCAACCTCCTGAGAAAGGCAAAGCGCTCAGTAGTGAGGCTCTTCGTGAGCAGATCTACAGGATTCTCATCAGTGGAGATCTTGACAAGGTCAACAGACCTGTCCTCCACGACACCACGTATGAAGTGATACCTCACCTCAATGTGTTTCGTCTTCGCATGGAAGACTGGATTCTTAGCCAACTGAATGGCACTCATAGAATCCGAATGCAATGTAGGTGTAGCATCAATCCCAAGGTCAGCAACTAGACGCCCTAACCATATGGCCTCCTTGCAAGCCTCAGTGGCTGCAACATACTCGGCCTCAGTGGTAGACAAAGCCGTACACTTCTGAACCCTGGACATCCAAGAGACAGCCCCTCTAGCATAGGTGAATACATAGCCAGAAGTGGACTTCCTACTATCTGCATGTCCTGCATAATCGGAGTCAGTGTACCCCACGACCCCTATATCCTAGCTGCCATAGCAAATACACATATCTGCTGTGCCCTTCAGGTACCTCATGATACCCTTCACGGCATCCCAATGTCTGCTGCCAGGTGTAGCCATATAGCGTGCCACAACACCAACTGCATGCGCAATATCTGGACGAGTGGCTATCATGGCATACATCAAACTGCCCACGGCTGAAGCATAAGGGATCTTGGCCATCTCGGCCCTCTGCACATCTGTCTGCGGACAATCGGCATGTGATACCTTCACATAAGAAGGTAATGGACAGCCAATAGGCTTTACATCCTGCATGCGGAAGCGCTCAAGGACTTTATGAATGTACTCTCGCTGTGAGAGATACAAAAGCCCCTGATGCCTATCGTGCTTAATGCGCATCCCAAGTATATGTGAGGCCTGTCCCAAATCCTTCATCTCAAAGCTCTTCTTCAGCTGAGATTTAAGAGCATCTAGCTCATCATGAGCTTTCCCTGCTATCAGCATATCATCAACATAGAGTACCAAGATAAGCAAAATGCCATCACGGGCTTTCTTTGTGTAAAGACACGGATCCATAGCACTCCTGTTGTAGCCCTGTGACTGCATAAAGGCATCAAACTTATGATACCATTCCCTAGGTGCCTGCTTCAAGCCATACAAGCTCTTCTTCAACTTGCACACTAGGTGCTCCCTGCCAGGTTCTGCAAAACCCTTAGGCTGATCCATATAGATCTCATCATGCAAGTCCCCATGTAGAAAAGCCGTCTTGACATCCATCTGATATAGATCTAAGTCAAGCTGTGCAACCAAAGCCAAGACTAAGCGCAGGGTGGTCATCTTAACCACAGGAGAGAAGACCTCATCAAAGTCCACACCATGTTCCTGCTTAAAACCCTTTGCTACCAATCTAGCCTTGTATGCTGGCTTGGGGTGTCCAGGGGTACTTTTCAGCTTGTACACCCACTTGCATGGCAAAGCCTTCTTGCCCTTAGGCAAGGCAACCAAATCCCAAGTCTCATTCTTATGCAGGGAGTCTATCTAGGACTGCATAGCCCTCTCCCAGGAGTGACTATCACCCCTATGCATAGCCTCATCATAAGTGAAAGGCTCTCCTGCATCTGTAACCAAAACATAATGCATAGAGGGCTGAAATCTGTCAGGTGGACATCTGTCTCTAGCAGACCGTCTCACTGCAGGCTCTGCTGCCAACCTAACTGCCTGTCCAACACCCTGGCCCTGTGGAGGAACTGCTGCACGCTGTACTGCTGGCTGTGCTGGAGCTCTAGGCTCCTCCTGAAAGATCACTCTGCGGATCTCAACCACCTTCTCAGGCTGCCTGTGCATCTTGTCTTCATGGAAGACGACATCATGGCTGCGTACTATTTTCCGCGCCTGCGGATCCCATAGGCGATAGCCCATCTCTCCTGACTCACCATAGCCAAGGAATATGCATTTAATGCTCTTTGGATCCAATTTACTCCTCTTGTCCTTGGGCACATGGCAAAATGCCTCACATCCAAAGACACGGAGATGCGCATAAGAGGGTGGCTTACCAGCCCAAACTTCCTCTGCAACCTGGAAATCCAATCCACTGGAAGGCGATCGGTTTATGACATGCACTGCCGTACTAAGTGCCTCAGTCCAAAAACTCTGGGGTAGGCCTGCATGGCTAAGCATAGAGTGCACACGCTCCTGAATAGTCATGTTCATGCGCTCAGCCAAACCATTCTGGGGTGGGGTGTAAGGGGCGGTCAACTGACGCTTAATACCCCTGTCATCACAAAACTGCTCAAAAGCATGCGAGACATATTCTCCCCCATTATCTGTCCTAAGGCATTTCAGCCTATACCCAATCTGGTTCTCAACAAGAGCAAGCCATCTTTGAAAAACTGCCAAGACATTGGACTTCTGCTTTATGGGATAAGCCCACACTTTCCTAGAAAAATCATCAATGAAGGTAACGAAGTACTTCGCGCCACCCATAGACATGCAAGGCATAGGCCCACAAACATCGGAATGCACCAATGCCAAGGGCTCACTCATGCGTGGCCTACCCGATTTCTTATGTGTAGACCTATTCTGCTTACCATAAAGACAATGATCACACGAGTCAAAACGTGCATAGTCCAAAGGCGGAAGATACTGCAAACCAGATAACATTTTCATTCCTTTCAAAGACATATGCCCCAAACGGGCATGCCAAAGTGATACATGTGGGATAGAGCCCACTACCAAAACATGGTCTACAGAAGACCCAGATACAATAAGAGGATAGAGGCTGCCAGCCTTGGCGCCTCTAGCAAGCACAAGTCTGCCTTTGGTAATCTTCCAGGCAGAATCCCCAAAACAGACATGAAACCCTGCATCATCCAACTGTCCTGCAGACATAAGACTGCGCGTAAGCGCAGGTACATGACGTACATCCCTAAGCAAAAAGGAACTGCCAGTGGAAAACTGCAACTGAATATCTCCACAGCCCACAATATCAAGAGACCTGTCATCTCCAAGTCTGACTGATCCAGATACAGTACGGTAAGAGTGAAATCACTCACGGTAAGGCGTCACATGGAAGGACGCACCTGAATCCAATAACCAGCACTGTGCATACATACTAGGTGTCTTAGTCAAGTGTGAAGCATCAGAAGAACTAGCTGCAAGTATAAACTCATCACCACCATCGGACTCCTCAGTCTGCGTGACATTAATTTCCTCAATCTTGACGTTGGACTTCGCAGGTACTATGCTGCGATCAGAGGACTTCTCCTGCACTTTATCTTTCCCCTTATCCTTGCGCTTCTCATTGTGCAACTCATGACACTGTGGTCTAATATGGCCCTTTTTCCCACAATGATGACAAGTGACATTTGCATTGCGCCCACGCAACTTACTACGCGACTTGCCACCACGAGATTTAGACCGACCCTTCTGCGAGTCACGGCCTCGGCCATTACCACGGTCATACCTGTCATTCCTGCCTCTAACTGTCAAAGCATGACTGCCGCGAGAGGCATCTAAGTTTTTGCGATTCACCTCTTCCTGAAGAATAGCACTCTCAACATCTGCCAATTTTAGAGTAGCACTAGAGGCACAAAGAGCAGTACGGAAAACATCCCATGACTCATTCAGAGTCCCAAGCAAGAAAAGAGAAGTTACTTCCTCTCCAAAGGTGATATCCTGCGAAGTCAGGTTCTTCAGTATAGCATGGAACTGGCTCAAGTGAGCAGACATAGTCGCATTATCCTTCATGCGCAAATCCATAAGCTTCTTCAACCAGTACATCTGACTTGCCAGACTTTTCTTATCATAAAGATTCTTGATCTTATTCCATAGATCCCATGCACTCTGTGCTTCCTCAAATACATTATAATGTACATGTTCAGTGAGAGACAATACAATCGTGGACTTGCATAGCTCATCAAGTTCAAGCCAGTCGTCATTGTCCATAGTTTCAGGCTGCTCCCCACTCAACCGAAGTGGCTTAATCTGAGATTTCTGCACCAAGACCTGCCAAATTTGACTCTTCTAGTAAGAGTAGTTGGTACCATCTAACTTTATAATGTTAAAGATGGCACTATCATGCGAAGATGACGCCATTATGTAGGCTGAAAATGCCCAAACAGTCCAAAATTGCTTGCTGTTTTACTGCAGAAACTGCCCAAAAATGACCAAAACGGGGTCCAAAGGGCGAGCAAAGTGTGCCAAAAGTGGCTGCCCACTTAGTACTAGGTGCGGTACACCAAATCAGGATATTTCAGCATGAAAAGTACACCTCAGTCCACCAATAACTGCTTGCTGTAATAAATTGCAGGTATGCAGTCTAGAGAGCAAACTGTCCCAAAATAGGATCCAATGTCAAGCAAACAATGCTAGGTCCAAAGCCGCATGAAACGGACATAATCAAGGCCAATGACAGTGAAAAGAACATGAGCTCAACACCGAAGCATGTCAAAATAACATCTGCCAGTGAAAGGCACACCCCTAGACACTCTAGGCAAAGTGTTCCTATAACTGCCAAAACCTGACACAAATAGGTGTCTGCTCAAAGAGAAAGATCCAAATATGAGACTCAACTCATAAGCATCCTGTGAACCAAAAGTACATCAATGCATATCCATAAAGATTGGAGTATGATCCCAAAGTCTCAATGCGTATGTAGCTGCTCAAGACATAAACTGCTCCAAATACATGTAAGTGCTCCAATAGCATGCAACTGTCAAAGGTCAAGCAAGCATGTAAAATGCTCCCACTGGCACAAAAGGCGTACAAAGCGAGCTCAGAAGCTCAAACAACCCAAGAGAAAGCACTAGTGATAAGTGACCCTGTCAATGCATCAAGCGCATCCAAGAGAGCATGACATACATGAAGCACCGGTCGTATTAACCATGAAGCAATACATAAGCCCAAATAAGCTCTCGGTCAACTCAATGACATCCAAATAGCAACCAAGATCAGTGATCAAGTAAGCTAGGAATGCTCAAATACATCCAAATCCAAGCTCCAAATGTCGGTATGGCATACACGAACCAAATAGCATATGTCACGAACCAAAGCATGTAATGCAAAAGCCTAACTGTCAAGCAGAGACATGAGGCATAGGCGGTCCACGAGCATGCCAAGTCAGTCCAAATGCCAGTGAAGACAGAGCTAATGCGAAGCTCAAAAGCATCCCATAATCTCATACATATGCTCCAAGTCGTCCCCAAATGTCAGAGACATCATGCCAAAGCTCAAAGCATACATCCGGTATCGGTAGGTAAGTGCCAAAGCATGTAAAGTACCTTCAGCCCACTGTTATTCCAGCATGTATTTACTATTCTAAACAGTAGATTTCAGCCCCGAATTCAAGCCAAAATCATGGTCAAACCAAATGCATACATCCCCAATACATCCAGGTAGGAAGTAGACCGCATACGGGCATCAAATAAGGTAACCGGAGTAGAGTATAAGCATCAACTGCCAATGCCAACTGTGGCTGCCCTATTTCCAGCACTGTATAACAGTAAATAACAGTCCCAAATCAGCCAATATTTCAAGCCAAAATCATGGCATAATCATGTGCATACATTCCCAAGGCACTAGGCATCATGTAGACCGCATACGGGCATCAAATAGCACAACCAGAATGGAGTATAAGCAACAAATGCTAATGCCAATGGTGCTGCCCTGTTTTCAGCCTGTTATGACAGTTTATGACAGTCCCAAATCTGAAGAAATCAGCCCCGAATGATCAAGACCAATGCCCAAAGCTTGAAAGACATCAAACATGAAGTCTATAGCCCTCTTGATCAAGGTAGAGAGTAAGAAGCAATGGCCAAGTGTGGAGCTGAAGTAGATGAGTGCTCACAGCCTGGAAAAAAATGATGCAATCTGCCCTGTTGGTGCTGAACTTGCTGCTGCTCCACATGGGTTGAAAAGGGGATAATGGGAGGCTCAAGAAGGGCCTATCAAAGGCCTATGACAAGCCTCTTTGAGCCTTGATAGGTGTAAGGCACAATATGAGGAATAAGCTTCAAGGGTTTGAAGCCATGGCTGCCCTTGTTGTTTGCAACCTGTAGACTGAAATAAAACCTTGAAAGAATGATCAAATACCTCAGTATCAATGCCTTGAAGGTGCCTCAATAGGCTGGGAAGGTGCTCAGGAAGCTGGGGAGTGACGGGAGCTCGGGGAGATCGGATATGGCTGCCGAGATGGAGATCCAATGCGTGAAGCGAGTCGATGCGAAGGTCGGGAAGCACCGAGTCGAGCTCGAGCAAGAGAATGCCAAGCTCTGATACCAGTTGAAAGGTGAGAAGGATTGAAGCTTGCACGTGAGCTATGGCGGGAGAGCAAGAGCAAGAAAGAGAGAGACAAGAAATGGGAACTCCAACAGTCACAATGTGTGACCGGGCCTTCCTTTATTCAAACTGTCACTAAAAGAATAAAGAATAAAGTGACGTGACGGGCGCCCGTCACCTGCAGTGTACAGTGGCGGGTACTGTCAGTGTAGTAATACATGGGGCGGCACGGCGGAGGCGCCTTTACCCCCAACACATAATATATAAAAATTCTTCTCTCTCACTAAAAGAACCAACGATCTCATCAGCATAGATAATGTATGCAAATGCCTTATGAATCACATTAAAAGTTCTACTCAAACTCTCCACAGGTTGCCATTTAGTACTTATTGACGAAAATATATCTACAACCAAGAATTTGATATTAATAATTGCTTAATTTTAAAAAAAAATGCATATGTTATCAGCTTAAGACTTACAATGTGTATCATGGCAAACACGATTGTTAGAAGAGAAGTGCATATCCTTGGCCATGTAAACATGCAGCACTTTGACCAACCACCCTTCATGCGTAATTTTGAAAGCAATGATATGTCCCTTCCATTGATGTTTTATATCTTCTCTTTTTCTTATTTTCACCTTGTGAGAGCCCTTGCAAGAGGGCAACATGGTAACCCAGTCGCTTATACAAAAGGTTTTGGGCTCCCAATTTCTGTGTACTCCTTGGCAACAAACAGTGTAAGAATTTTTTAAACGAGAAGGGCACATTTTGGATGCCATACTTAGATTGAATTCGCAAAGAAAAGCACTCACTGAGAAAGACGAATGAGCAAAGAAAGAAGCTCACCGAGAAAGGTAAATGAACTTAAAAGAAATATTAAGAAGGCTAGTGAAAATATATTGGGGGCACCAAAAGCTCATGACTTTTAAAAAAGACACTATTAACTTCACCATATCTTTATCATGTCCTTTGACAAATTTTATAAGTAAATACGAACTTTTGGACTACCAAAACATGTTAGACTTTGGAGATTTTGGCTAAAAGAGAGGAGAGAATCACGAAGTTAACTCTACTATCTCCAAAAAGAAAGAGACAAGAATACCATATTCTTGCACACGTGGCAAACTCTCTTTCACCTTTTCTTTAATCTCATAATTTATAAAAGTGCATTTATTAAGGCGTTTTTGGCCCTAATGCACTTATCCAAAGATTCTTTCACATCCATCAATGCTAGTGGGATAAAGGGCCTTGCTCGAACAAATCTATATTGTTCTTGCAAAACCTCTATGACTTCTTTTTGGAGAGCAAGGAATGTGTCAATAAGAATGGCATCTACCTCATAGAAATGATGAAATGGCTGTTGTTTGAGCTGAAAGGTGTAGCTTGACATGTCATCTAGGCAAATTGATGGCAGGTCCTATGGTGCCAGTGGGGGATGCCGTGGTATGCTTCTTATCATGCGATTCTTGGCACACCATTCCACTTTGAGAGGAAGGAGGCCTTCTTGGACAAGTTGGGGGATGCGGAGGTTGTCAGTGAAGCGAGCTGTGGATTGGAGCGAGACGGTGATGCCAGAAAGGTTGAGTGAGTGGGCCACATCCTGAGTGAAGAGCATGAGCATCTCAGAGATGATGCAACAAGTGGGGTGAGCTCAGGCAATGGGCTTGGCCACGAGGTCGCGGACGGGGCCCGGCATGCATGCCATAGCTCAGATGGCTCTGAGCTGATGCAATGCAAGATTGCAGAACGCATTTTATCCTAATTGCAGGGGAGGTTGTCTATTGATCTGCTGTTATCTTATGCCTGTAATGGTGGAGCCGTGGCAAGATTCAGGCTTTAGTCATCACGAATTCCTGGATCAGATCTACTTCTTGCAGGAGTAGCATTGGCTAGAAGGCAAAGGCAGAACCTCATGTAGCCCCACATCATCTGCAGACTTCTTCTCATCTTGTTTGGACTCATCACCTGAGCTGCAGCTCCTTTGCAGAGATTTGTTCTCCTTCTTTTGTTGCAATTTTGCTTAACAATGTCTGAATTTTCTTCATTGAGAAGCCCCTGAACAATTTCATCACGATCCCTATTACACTCATTCGGCATCGGATAAATCTCTTCTTCACTATTTGAAACAATCTCTTTCAGCCTTGATATTAACTTCTTGTCACTGGTTGGCATCCCTGGATGATTGTCATCAACTGGCATTGGGCAAGGGGATTTGGTTTACTTGTGCTTGCTATCTATCTGTTTACATCTTGGAATGGCTGTCTAAATCTCGAGACTCAACAGGCAATGAAAGGATTTCAAAATCTTGTGATCGTGAACCTTGAAATGGCTGTGGAGTAGTAGTCTTCTGCAACTCTTTCAATCCTACCATGTTCGCTGTTTGCCTATGAGGTTTATGTTGTTGGATTTCTACAGTTGGCAAAGCCTTCCACAATTACTCCCAATTACTCAAGCTGTTTAGTGAAAATGGCCAGGTGGGGAAGAAAAAAGGGAACCCAGCGCATGATTGTTTGCAAGTATTGCACTTGAGCAGAAGCTACAATTGCACTATTACCATGTGCAATGATAAATGCCAAACTAGCTGCTGACTGAGGATCCAGCCTCCACCTTAGTTGCTGCCCTTCTGGTGAAGCACCCATGCTTTTCTTCTTCAAACCATCTTCCTCCTGCACTGCCACATTTAGACTAACATCAAAGCTAGATTTCACTGCGGCAAATATGGGACCAGGAAAATCTTTGAGATCCTTAATTCCTTGATAATCGAATGCCAAAGGGGTATAATACTTGTCTGAAATAAACTGCACCTCCAGATGTCAACTCTGAGAATCCACTTTCACTCTCTGAACACAGAAGAGACTAGAATCTCCAGCTAGAATTTCTAGTGAGTTGAATAGCAGTGGGAATGGAGTTACAAAGGTCCATGGAATTTCTGCAACCTTGCAATAGCTAACCTGCATCCATCCTCAGGCAATTGGCCTTGTTTCGAAAATGACATTCTTATAGCCAACAGACAACAGGTTTCTTTCTTCGTTTATCACTTCTACATCAAGCTTGGGCAAGGCATCAAACATCTTATGGCAGCCATTTTCATAGGTGCATCCTGTACTGTGGATTCTAAATCAGGAGTTATGTATGTCCATGAAGGAACTGAGGAAACTCGGTTCTTTGGCAGTGGTGGATTTGCATTTGTTCATGCGCACTCTGTTGTTGCAGATGTTGTGGGCTGTTCCCCTATAGAAATTGTATTCATATGGATGAGCAGATGGAGACCAACATAAGCTGTCATTCTTGCATTTTCAACAATGGGGCCCACTCTTACAGGAGGACTGAAAGTGAAGAAATTTATTGAAAATCTTTCTGGTACAAATTCATTGTCAGACAAAAAGGTCTCAGCTTTGAATAATCTGCAAAACATGCTTTTTAGGAGGAGTCAGACCTCTCATAGCAGCTTACTTCTTTCCAAATGCTCCTAGTTGAACAAAGCATGGTGGCAGCTTATGAGCTTGTATTTGCATTGAAGTCTTTAGGGACAACAACAAAGCAAAAGCTCAACAGTTGCTGAAACATGGAATGATTTGCAACCAGCAGGCAAACCTTCATCAGCAATCCTATGGCAAGTAAGCTCAGAGATTCCAAGTGTTTGAGAGGTGCATTTGGTTTGTGGGATGGGACTGCTATTTCAGACACTAAGCCTGTAATTCTTGTAAACTACTTTGGATTCTCTAATAGTTTGAATTTCTCATGAACCCGAACCAGGTGTTTAGTCATGTATTTCTGCCTTCTACTCTTGGTTGAATCCCCTAGCTCTTCCATATGGATCATTGTTGTCAAAAGGTTCAGCAATAGCAAACAAAAGAACTACTTGAGAAACAACTCAACAATGAACTTTGGGGAGAAGGGACTCTACACTGCAAAAAAATTAGAGAAATTTGAGATCAGTACTTGAACCAGCTCTACATTGAGAAAACAATGCATTTAGACTACTGGGTGTATATATCAGATTGTTTTTGTATGCAACATGACCCTTTAAAAAGCTGCCACTCCTGCATGAACTCCAGGCTGCATTACTGGTCCCTTTCCTTTCTGCTATAAGAGCCATCCTACATCTCTGACATGTCACTAAGGAGGTGATGAGATTGGTGGTTGTAAAATCTAGAAGATACAGGCAGGGCTGCTCTATCTTCAGGCATTGTCTAGCCATACTACAATAGTTTTGAGACTAATCTTTGATTATTAGAGTTTGAATTCCATCCCACCAACAAAGGGACAGTAGTGTCTGCAAAAACAAGTTACTCATGGCCCACAGTTTCAGCTACTTTTCTCACTCTTGGCATCCCAAACTAAATGCATTGAATGCTACTCTATGGCAACAAGTTATCAAGGCCAAAAGACACAACAGATTAATGGAGACACACAGTAAATTCATGCTTAAGATGGACCAATTGATCTCAGCCATCTTAGCCACTAACACTCAAGCCAAGGCAACCGATGACAAACTTGCAGCCCTTACAATTGCAGTTGCTTGAATGGTTGCGATTAAAATGATGGATTAGCATGATTATGAACAACAACATGGGTATTCTCATGGACATTATGAGTACCATGACCATTTTCATGGGTCCAATGTGCAAAGGCAGCAGCATGTGATTACTTATGGTCAGCATGGATATGATGATTGTTCATATTATGAGCAGCAGAATGCATCTGATAACTATGCACACTGTTATGAGCTTCATTATGGTCACAAGCATGGACGGCCATCTAGGTAGCCTTATGTACATGGGCAGCATCGTGCAACTGTATGTGAATATGTACTTAGGAAGCAACATCACTATCAGCAATGGAGTGATCAATATCATTAGTCGCTTAATCATTACTATGAGTAGCATGAGCATCCCTCTGAGCAACATGATACTTCTTACAGATGATGCTATGATGAACGTATCTTACTGTCGCTTCATGAGGAAACCCTGCAGTCCAAGGCTCGACTTTGAATGCCCAATACTAGCAAAGAATGTAGGAATTGTGGATATGAAATACATAGGAGTTGATGTAGTGACTACAATGGTGATTACATCCTCATCTTCTCCAGCCCTACATAGCACAATGGTTCCTATTGAGTTTATGGAAGAGCTAGTGCATGCTACCGTGCGGGCCCTCGAGGATCTTGTGCCACAATTAGTGCTTGAGGATGCCACCATGGAATTCTATGCTATAGTAGATGTATTGGATCACAATTATCCTTTTAACCCCAGTGGTAGTGTGGAGCTCCATGCTTATATGGATGACCCTTATGCTTGTGATGCTTACCACATAGGTTATCCATTTGATCTCGTAAAAATACAGTAGTACTTTGTCAATCCCACACTTTCAAACTTATTATAAGTCTTGATTTGGTTTTTGAGGACAAAAACATTTTAGGTGGGGATGGAATGTAAAGAAGAGAAAATATAAGTACCCAAGGAAAATAGAGAAAATACTAGCTACATGGCAAGATATATAAGATGTATGGGGTTTCATTTTTTGGCACCATGAGTTAATACAATCACCCTTTCATGTTTATCTTCTTCTACTTCAACTTTCATGGTTTCCCTTGTCTTTCTCTCTCTTTTTCTATCTTTCTCTCTCTTCTGCTAGTCTTTCTCTCTCATCTCTGTAGTCTTCCTTTTCTTTCTCTCTCCTTGGTCTCCATTACAAGTGGTACATAGATGATTTGCTCCAATGCACTCAATGGCAATGTAAAAGTGAAACGTTTTCACTCTTACTGTCATGATCCTATTGTAAATCTATGCTAGCATATCAAATGCTTTGCTAACTAATGTAGCAAAAATGCTACTGTAAATCTATGGCAACATATCAAATTCTTTTTTGATTGATACAAAAAAGTAACAAATTTGATATTTTTAATGTTCAATTGCATCATGATCTCATAGCTTAACTTGCTTGAAAGCTAATTTTGATTAATGTATATGGGTAGATTTAGTGAATGTAAAGCTTGAAAGGTTCAATGAAAGGGTTAGCTTCAATCAAAGAAACAAGATCATTACGTTAGCGATTGTGTCATTTTCTTTCTCTTTCCATGTATTTCACCTAGTTATAAGTCTCAATTCAAGTTAAATGAGGATGTTTGGAGCCTTGTGCTAGTCTTCACTGCCCCCTCCTCTAGGTACTTCTTCCCCCTCCAACTAGTGAGATTTTTTAATAGATGCTTGTGTTTAGAATAAGAGCTATTATTGTTCTTGAATTACTTTTGAAAGCTTATGCATGTAAATATGTATTTTGATGATGATCGCTTTAAAACTGTGTGGAGTGGAGTAGTTCCATTTATCAAAAATTGATGGATGATCTTTCCATATTGTTTTCATTTGCAACTTGATATTATTTATTCCTTTGAGAGGAGAGAGTCCATAACTTTAATGATACTACCCTCATGCAATAACAAAACTTAATTCTTATCATGCTCAAAGCTCAAATTAGATTATCTTTCAAAGTTGTGACATCATGTGGTGTGAATTATTATGTATGGTGTGCACGTATGAGAGATGGAGAAGATGCTAAATTTCTCAAGGGGGGCCTTGGCAAGAGAGGTCAACATGGAACATACATACATAGATCTTGACGCAAATTGGTTTCTAATGTGTTAATTGCTTAAAAAATTGTGGCAAATTCATGTATTCAAGAGAACTAATGAGAGATCTAAGAGTGTGTTTTTCCATACAATGTAGTGTATGTGTGAGAAAATTAGTCTATAGTGAAAGTTTTGAAGAAAGAACTCAATGCTATTAAAACAAGTATATGGTACTGCTTTAAATTTCAAGATTTCTTTATTTATGTTCTTATCATGCATACATTTATTTTGTTTTAATTTATTCTTACAAGGTCCATACATTTGTAAGTTTTGGTGTAATCTATTATACATAACATTGAAGTTGGGGAGAGGGGGAGAGATATTGAATACAAGTATATGAATGGAAGAAAGAATAGAAGAGAGATCATAAGTGCATTTTGTTTCTTTATGATTCTATGATGTGGCAATTTGCATTAAGAAAATCTTTATGATGCATTATTGGCATGATATTTGAAATAGATTTTTATTGCTTAGTTCATTCTTTCATTATTAACATTCACTTAGAACATCATGCAAATTATCATGCTCAAATATCTATTAAACTTGGGCATCCTTATTGATATGTGCATAATACAAAACTTGAGTTGATTAAACATATATATCATAAAAGAGAAATTTCTTGAAAGAGGACACATCTATCATATGGACTCTTGCCAATCACGAAGAGAATGATCTGAAGGAAAAAATATGATAGCATGGCTGAATGTAACAATTTGGCACGTTGCCCTAAATGATCACACTACTTTCACAATTTGGAACACTTTAATTACATTTAACCTTTTGGATGTTAACCAAATGTAGTTTTGACTATGAAAAGGGATAATAATTAGGAGAGAGTATTCTATTGTCTAGATGACATTGCATCCATGACCATAGATCTAGATTATTTTTATTGAAGGTTAAATAGGGTGGAAGAAATTTCTTTTGCCACATAATTTGAGGTTTATAGGATTTAGCCAACACCATTGGTAAGATAGAATCAAATACTTTTACTATGGTCTTTTAATTAGTCCAATGCAAATAACAAAATTGTTTTCTTCTCCATATTATCCACAATGGTCTAAATGAAATTTTTAATGGGGAATTCATGAGAATGCTTTCAAAAATTACAAAAAATCATCCACAAACATGGGACCAAGAGCTTCCAAGAGAATTGTGAGCCTATCGTATATCCCAAAGAGAAAGCATAGGATTTTCACATTTTCGGTTGGTCCCTGTGAAGGAATCCTTATTATCAATTAAAATTGAGATACTAACCTTAAAAATAGTAGATTAGTTAAGTGATGAGGAGGACAAAGACTATTGGAAGGAAGGACTCCTAGAATTGCAAGAATCCCAATTGGATAGGCAAGAAGCATTCAATTTTAATGAGAGAAACCTTTAAAAATTTCATCAAGTATCTATATCTAACAAGTTGAAATATATCTCACATAGCTTACTTTAGTGAAACCTTAATTATGCATTTTGATATGACATGATGTGTTTATATGCACATCGTTTTCCATTATTTTTTACTTATTGTGAACTTAAAGGATCGCAAAGAAGCTTCATATAATTAGCAATACTCATAGCCAATTAACCCTCAACCTACACCCAAAGACTTATATTTATCAATATATATGGAGAAAGAAATGCCCAAAATATTTGTTAAGGCTCATTAATAAAAACCTACATAGATGATGTAAGTAAACATTATATATATATATATATATATATAGAGAGAGAGAGAGAGAGAGAGAGACCCAAAACATTTGTTTAGGCTCATTAATACATACCTATATAGACTATGTAAGTAAACATTAAAGATTTTGATTTCTTATAGTCCATTACAATGAAAACATAAGTACATAATGAAATGTGTTTTGAGAGAGAGAGAGAGAGAGAGAGAGAGAGAGAGAGAGAGAGAGAGAGAGAGAGAGAGAGAGAGAGAGAGAGAGAGAGAGGGAGGGAGGGAGGGAGGGAGGGAGGGAGGGAGGGAGGGGGTGGCTAAGGCTTAGGGGTAGGAGTATATCCTCGCTAAAGTTTGCTTGACATTGCATTTCTTTCTTTCATATATAATTATAAATCATTTATGTTACTTCAAGTAAGATTATTTGACATTATTTACAAGGTGATTCTTTCAATCGTGCTTTTAACCACATCATATTTAATGGATTTTGGTGAGCACCTTTCTCCTCACCTAAATGCAAAGCAAGCAAGTTGTAGCCTTGTGGGTTTGGCAATGATGCCAATCATGCAAAGTGTAGTTAGTGAGCATAATCAACAATGCCAACCAAGCCAACTAGAATAAATCTAATCGTAGAAGGGGTTGTTATATTTCATATGTAGATTTTTTTGAAAAACAAAAGGTTTTCATTATCTTCTAAAGTCAACATACATTTTGTGTAGAAGTGTATGAGGAACCTCTGCACTTATCCATCTTTGCACTATTCAACTTGATTGTATCAACATATATAGGGTGATTTGAATTGCATGTGTGTGTGTGTGTGTACACTATATACATACTTTCATACACATGATATGTGTGTGTTGAGATGACAAGTTCATCATGCGGGTATTGATAATGGACCATTTGGCTAGCAAATGTTATTTTATGCATCTCATCTAGGTGCACTTGCACTTGGTTATTTTATGTACCATTTGGCTAGCAAATGTTATTTTATGGATAATGGACCATTTGGCTAGCAAATGTTATTTTATGCATATCATCTAGGTGCACTTGCACTTGGTTATAGCCAGAGAAGCCATCCAAGAAACTATAGGCTTCCTTCCCTGCCACTCTCTCAAGCATGTGCTCAGTGTATGGTAATGGATAAGTGTCTATCTTTGTTGTTGCATTGACCTTTTTGTAATTCACACACACTTGAATCTTCCCATTCTTCTTCAGGACAATTACTATGGGTGATATCTGGTCCATGTGCTCAATCTCTATTGGGAGCTCATGCTCGACCACCAAGACCCATGGATCGCTTATTATTCAAGCATTTCAAGAGAGCACTAATGGCTACCTCTCACATAGCCGACACACTATCCCTCTCTACGAGTGTAGTGAGCTTACCGTGATGCCCAATTGAGTTACTTCCTCTCTCAAGCACTCTGATAGCTCCACAATTCTCAAGCATCTTCAAACCGCTTCCTCCAAGCTCCATCCTCCATAGCCACATGCTAGACGAGAGAAAAGAATAGAAGAGAAGAAGAAGAGAGGTTTCAATCACCCATCTATATCTTGGAATCTTCTCTTACTTGTGGGTTCCTTCAAGTTTTTATGTCTGAGTGAGTTCTTTGTTAATTACAACTAGTCCTCAACTTACCCTCACTCTATGCATGTGTGTGTATGTGTGTATTCTTTTCCGTGCACTATGTGCAATTAGACTCTTAGCTATTCTTAAGTGTGTTTTGAGTGCTGGAAATTAGAGTGAGTGAGAAAACAAAGTGTCTAAGCAGCTCTAGCACTCTCGTTTATGGTTTTGGCCTGATAGGCTTGTATGTTCAGTTTCTGGCTATCCTCGCCAGTTTATAGGGTTTTTCGCTACGCTATGTCTTTCAACTTGTCCAGGGTCAATTTGGGGTCTTACAATCAGCCTACAACACTAAGCACGAATGTACTACCACACAATTCCTCGTTGTTCGGCCACAATTTCTAGGCCTATAACTGTCTATAAGGCATTCGGTGAGTTCTTTTGGTGCAAGTCACACTCTTCGTTGGTAGTTTGTCGAATTTCTAGATTTTCTCTCTCTGGCTGTGTCCAATTTACCATAGTCCAATTTTGAGAATCGGACGTCCGATTTACTAGTGTCTGATTCTAGAAATCAGATAGGGTCAGGTGTGATTGTCTCGATCGGACAGCGTGGGGTGGTCCGATTTGAATATGTCCGATTCTTGAAATCGAACAAGGGTGCTCAGTCTAATTCGGATAGGTGTCCCCGATCAGGCAGGTCACTCAGTCCAATTCTGTGATCCGATTGTCGCAATCAAATAAGTCAAGTGTCTGATCGGATAAGGTGGTGTGTCTGATTACCTCTTGCCCTATTCTCAAAATCGGATGGGGTGGGTTGTCCAAGTGATGACATGGTAGGTCCGATCTCAAGTGTCCGATTTTTTTAATCGGACAAGGTCTTTGGTCATCCGAGCATCCGATTCCGCGAAATCAGACACTAGGAGGCCCGTCCGATTCCACCAACTAAAATATGTGTTGACTACAATTTGATGAAAATCTTCACACTCAAGCTACTATCACCTACAAGACCTTCCAAAGTTCAAGTAAGGGTGTAGACCAAGGGTCTCATATACCTGAATCTCGCAGACAACTCTGGCATTTTTCGACCGATCTGATGTGAGCTCATGGCCTACAAGCTCTCTCTCTCTCTCTCTCTCTCTCTCTCTCTCTCTCTCTCTCTCTCTCTCTCTCTCTCTCTCTCTCTCTCTCTCTCTCTCTCTCTCTCTCTCTCTCTCTCTCTCTCTCTCTCTCTCTCTCTCTCTCTCTCTCTCTCTCTCTAAAAGCTAAGACTGCAAATGAGGCTTTCCCTTTCCCCCAAGGTCTTAAACCCTTGTTGGGCACAATCTTAATCTTCCCAATCACTCCCCCTATGACTCCAATACATCTAAGCACTCCTTTTTTCCGTTTTTTCCTTGTTTGTGCCCTGTTCAGACCTGCTTTACAATAGCAAACCCTAAGCTTTCCACTCCAATTTTGCGATCCTATCCTACTCTAAATGCAAAAAAAATCAAAAACAAAGTATAAAATGATTCCTCCTACTCAACTAATCAACAAAAACCAAGAATACTTACTTTTAACACCGATTGAAAACCCAAAACTTCCTACATATCTCAAGCCCCAGCTTGAGGGTGAAACCCTTACTTTGATGCTCGACTTGAAGAGTGCAAGTGCTCAAGCTTGAATCCATTGGTCCCAACAATGGAACCAAAATGCTGGGAGCTCATGCTCGACCGCCAAGACCCACAAACCGCTTATTATTCAAGTGTTTCAAGCGAGCACTAATGGCTACCTCTCACATAGATAACACACTATCCCTCTCTACGAGTGTAGTTATCTTATCATGATACCTGATTGAGTTGATTTCTCTCTCAAGCACTTCGATAGCTCTACGATTTGTGATGCAAGCTCAAGCATTCTCAAACCCCTTCCTCCAAGCTCCATCCTCCATAGCCACACGTAAGACGAGAGAAAAGAAGAGAAGAGAAGAAGAAGATAGGAGATAGTGGAGGGCTTCACCTCCAAGATCCCTCACCCTCACACACTCACTCACTCACACTCCCACCCTTAAGCACTCACAAGCAAGCAAGAGAAGAGAAGGAGAGAAGAAGAAGAGTCCACTTTGCCACACACCAAAGAATGAGCTCTCATTCACTTTTTGAACTTTAAAATGCATGCCCTAAAATCCCATGGGCACCCATCCCCTTTTCTACATGACCAGCTATTGTGGCAAGGTCCCTTTTTCCATTCCCTTCTACTTTGTCTATTTCTTTAGTTTATGCCTGGTTAGCCTTTCACAATTTGCACAGGAGGAAGCCTAGCGCTCTTTTACAAAAAAAAAAATTGGCACCTTTCACTTAAAAATGCGCTTTTGCCTTTAGCTTGATTTTGGAGACCATCCTTGCACCTTTATTTGTTCTCTATCTCATGCTTCTTCCATTGCCTTTGTATTTTACTTCTTTTTCTTCCATCTCAAGCTGGGGTTAACAATCTCATAAATGAATCTAGCATTCAACAGCTTGTCTACTTCCTCCTTCACTACATGAGCATGCTTTGGATTCATTACGCACAGTCTTTGCTTTATTGGTGTTGCATCGGGGGTCATGGGAATGTTGTGAGTCACAATACTCAAATCAATTCCTTTCAGCTCTTCTAAGGACCAAGTGAATACATCTACATGCTCTCATAAGATATTAGTAAGGTTGCTCTCCCCTTGCTCAGTTAAGTCATCGGCTATGCACATGGGTCAAGGCTTATCCCCTTCCCTTGCAAAGTTGACTTCCTTAACTTTAGCGGGTCCTTGAATTGGTTCACTAACCTGTCTGGCTCATTTGGCTCCTACTAGTACCACTATGTGGTCACCCTTCTTATACTTAGTGAAGCGTTTGGGTAAGTCATGCGGCTTCTTTTATCGTTTGGCTTTTGAGGGCTTGGAATGTTTTCTTCTTTCTTTCTTGAGTCTCTTACACCTCAAATGGATCAGGAGGGAGGTCCCCTTTGGTGCATTTGGTCTTAGGTGGTCATGGAATTTCTAGATGACTCTTAGAGCTGACTTTTGACTCAGAGTTAAACTCACAACCTTCACTGAAAGGAGTTTCCCATGGTGATCCTAGCTCTAAGATTGATTACTCTAACTAGTGGTGTGGTGCGCCTAATTGAATCAATCAAGCTCACTCATGGTCCACTATGTCTAGGTGCTCTAACAAGGTACGATCGTAGTTTACCTTGATGACACCTCTTTCCACCCTAAAAGCACTGGTCTCTCAAGGTTTAGATTTCGCTCTTATCTACTCAATGACTTGTCTCTTCGTGTCATATTCTATGGTCTTGGCTTCTTCCTCGCTTTCTTTACCATTGGAATAACAGTCATCATACTCATCATCCAAATCCTCATGCTCAGAGTGTTCATCATTCCCATGGTTTCCTTTCGTAGGACTTTTCTCATCTACAATGAGGACCCAATTGTATAACAGATTTAGATCATGCACCTTAGTCCATTTCCACTCTGGATTCTCTATGAGTTCCTTAAGAGGTTTAAAGTTTGTAGCTAGGTTACTAACTAGCTCTCTTGACGAGTGCTCAAGAATTCTATGGAGTTTAAGTTTATTTGTTGATATGTGGTAGGTGATAGGCATTGGTCGGCTGATAGAACTCTTGGCCATCATGTAGAGAGGTACTACTAATGAAGCATCATTATTGGGTAACTCAAAAGTTGTGACTTCATTGGGTTCACTAGTTGCTTCTATAGCTTGCCTATAGTCATCCTCATCGTCTGAGCATGGCAAGTCGATGGTTGCCAATACATGCATCCAATCATGCTCATCTTCAGGGCAAGGAATATACGTAAGTAAGATTCCATGTTCATGTTTTCCTTGTGAGTCACCCTTGAGTATTGCAAGGATAGCCATAAGGTCAATTGCTGAGGTTTTCCAAGTGTCCATCTCTAATCGAACAGCTTTTATTTTGTTGCCCAAGAATGTTAGGCCATTACCCCAATCCCCTATCACTCGAGCATTTCTCATCCATGGCCTATCTAACAAAATATCATAGTCCACTTCCTTCATGACTAAGAAGTTAACCGAGAATTGGATTCATGTTATCTTTAGAGACCAATCTTTTAGGAATCCAAATGGTCTAACTTTCATTCCATTTTCTACTGTAATATTAAACTATGCAATTTCCACTAGTGGGTTTCCCCAAGCTTGCAAAACTGCATGTGCTAAGCACACTAGCTCCTGCTTCTATGTCCACAATTCCTTTTCGTGTAGCATCACCTAATGCAACAATAGGTAAGACTGCATGCATTTTCATGCCCTCCCAAAAGGCATTCACTTGTAGGGATCTAGATAATGAGTTCAAGGTTAAGCTTGGTGTATGTGTCTCTACGTCATGGTCCAGTAAATTAGTTGCTTTGTGTCGTTTATCGAGCCTTTCTACCCACTACTTCAACACTTGCCATAGCTGTTGAAAACCAGAGTTGCAGCATTGGAATGTGTGCACAAGAGGGAGAAGAGAGCTCAAAGTACAAGAATGAAATCTTGCTTACTAAGTTGCTTAGAGTACAACTTGGGTACACTCTCCCACACTTGATAGTGACCCATAGGATGTTTATATAGACTTTGCCAAGCTAGGGTTAGGGTTTCCCCTGCCCCTAGGGCTATTCACACTCATCTGCCCTTATACTCCCTTGCTTACAGTGGGTTCCTATGCCTGCCTTCTAACACCCCCCCTCAATGCCAGGGTGGCATTGGATTACAAAGCATGTAAGAGGTTCCCTCCCCTTTTTGGGATGCCTTTAAAAATCAGGCTTACAAGGTTGCTTTAGGTAGATGATTTAAATAGTCAAAACAGTCGATCTTCAAATGGATTGGAGGCATAGTTGGCCACCAATTCTTTGGGTATTTCAGGAGTGTTGGGGAATGTACTAGTGATATGCCCTGTCTTCTTGCACTTGTTACATTTCATCTTCTCAGGATACTTCTTCCAGCAGTTGTTTACAAGATGTCCTTTTTTCTTACAGAGAGAACATCTAGTGAGAACTGTATGAACCAATACTTGATCACGGGAATTTGAAGTTGCCTGACTGTTGCTGCTTTCCTTGTGGTTCCTCATCCAAACAAGATTGAATGGTACTTGCCAAAGTAGGATCTAGAATGTTGATGAGAGTGGTTACAAGAGTAGGAAACACCTATTTTACAGCTTTTAGGAGAATAGCAATAGCATCTTCTTCATGTATTGGAGCTTGTACAGAGGCAAGCTATGCCATAAGTCCCTTCATATGAGAAATGAATTTTCCCAAATCTTCTCCTGAACGATATTCCAAGCTAAAGAATTCAATTTTAAGGAAGATTTTAGTATTTTTGCCAGTAGCTCCATAGAGTTTTTCAAGCTCATCCCATTTTTCGTTAACAATGTTTAGTTGATCAACATGATGAATCAGGGATTCATCTAAGTGTAGCATTATGATTGCTTGAGCACGTTGGTCATCCTCTATATCAACCAGATTTGCAGAGTTTACAGCTCTAGTGCCTTGAATGAGAGGCAAATACCCTCTCACCATCATTTTGTATTTTATAAGTACATGCCATGGGTGGAAATCTTTGCCATCAAACTTTTGAATTTGAGGATGGACATCAGCATATGTTGTGGTCATTGGGAAGGTCTTACCACTTGTTAGGACAAGGGCACTGTCTAGTCCCTTATAAACTTCCCACTAAATGCGGAAGCAAATTAGATAATTTGAAATCAAAGTTGCAATGAAGAGAAAGGCTGAAAATCATATAAATGTAATATTTCAAAGTATGATTTTGGTGGTCCTTTCTTATGTGCAAACTTCTTCCGAGATTTAATAGTCTTTTTAGGTTTTAATGAAGTAAACCTAGACTGGACTTCAAGCTCCTCCTTGTGGTATGGCTTAGTGGATGAAGCTTGTGTTGGACAAGGTTGGTCTATGATCTCAATGCTTGTTGATGATGATTCCGAGGAGAGTACAATGACACTCGTGCTTTTGATTTCATTGACCAATGTACTTGAGACAAAGTCACTCACGGTATGCAATACACTTCTAGTGTATGATGGTCTATATGTTAATTGTACACATAACCTTACAACAATATACGAAGAGGAATAAAAAACTCACTGGATTTTAGTGAATGCCTAGCAAGCAATTAACCTGATGATTCATTATTAGTGTTTAGAAAACACTATTGTCAAGCTTAGTAAAGTGCTTGAATGGAACCCGGTTGGAAGTCGGCTTCCCAATGCTTAGTGATATCCATTGAGCATGCCCAAGAGCTTTAGAATCTGGAATAGGCTTCAGAGACTCTGCTTCAGTGATTAGAATCACTGTTAATGAAGCTAAGAATGAATAAATGACAAAATGTCAAACTTGGAGCTTGTTGGCTATGGCTGCCTCAAAAAACATAGATAGGGTGTGGTAGAGATCTCTCTCTGTGAGAGGAATTTCCAAGAACCCTTTTAGCTGAGTATAGCCCACTAGGGGGGCTATCAAAGCCCCAAGATAGCTGCAGGGATCGCGTCACCTATTGCGTGTACAGCAGCCCGAATTCCGTGTTGTCAGAAACTGTGTCTATTTCTGGGAATCACGCAATGCTGCCCACGCCGTCGACTAATCCCGAGGTCTATCATGCCAAGCTGATTCGCCCTGAGATAGGCAAGAAGTCCCTAAAAGAAATCAGAGGGAGATATGGCCTCCTTCGTCCTCCCCAAGTCCTCCAATGGAGGTAGGTTGCAGGCAACTATGGAGGAAAGAAGGATAAGATGAAGGAGATAAAAGCTCATGTGCACTTAGTAATAGATGAGGCTAAGGGAAGCTGAGGAGATCAGAGATGGCTCTGATACCATGTTGAAAACCAGAGTTGCAGCATTGGAATGTGTGCACAAGAGGGAGAAGAGAGCTCAAAGTACAAGAATGAAATCTTGCTTACTAAGTTGCTTAGAGTTCAACTTGGGTACACTCTCCCACACTTGATAGTGACCCATAGGCTGTTTATATAGCCTTTTCCAAGCTAGGGTTAGGGTCTCCCCTGCCCCTAGGGCTATTCACACTCATCTGCCCTTATATTCCCTTGCTTACAGTGGGTTCCTATGCCTGCCTTCTAACAATAGCATGGGGTTTTTCCTAAGCAATTCTCCTAATCAAGGTTACAAGAGTTTATATCAATGTTGTGAGAAAATTGCTAACATTTTCATTTTTCTCTAACTCAAGGCTTTTCTGCCATTGTTGTTATGCAACTCATCTGTCCATCCACAACATCTAGGTTGTGTTTGTGTAGTGCTACACATGGGTTGTGGATGTACCTCTTTATCTTAAGTGCATAGAGGATACTAGTGGACTCACACTAGAGAGCTCATTAATCTCATCCTCCATGACAGGTTTTGCATCTTGTAGGTACGCTTGAGATTTTCTCACCCACTCTTTGACTTTGTCTACAAATTCTAATTAGTGTTTTAGGTTAGGGTATTCTCCAACCTTGGCACCTCCCTTTTTCACTGTCTTAGGATGAAATGTTTATGACTCTGTGTTCGTAACCTAATTCCCTCCTTTGGTTACTGTGGTGGCACTATTGGTTTTGAGTGTTATCCTAGCATCTGCCCTCTTCCTTCTAGACCACTTTGTTTGAGCTTGGGCCATGATATTTACTGAAATTGGTATGGCTTCATCATCTAGTGTTTTGACACTAAAGAGTCCAAGTGGTACTAATGGCACAATGGTTGTACTTGTAATATTCCCGCCACATTGCTTCATATCAAGAAATGAATTCGAGCTTGAGGCATTTTAAAAATTACTCGTCAAGCTGTCACATAAGTGACCACACGTAATTTTTCTCATATTGAGTCTCACATTATATCAATTCCGCAATCCAACATGAGAAGATGACTCAATAATCCCAATCAACAAAAAGCAAAGACGCCTCATAAATAATATTACAATGGCTTGATCATACAATTTTTCTCGCATTATATTTGATTTGGCATTCTTGATTCCATTTAATGCATCAAGGATCGCATTGATTTCATAACCGCAAGACAAATCGCAAAAGCCCCAATCGGTAGATGAAGAACATGCAAGACTGAGCATGATATTGAGTAAGTTAAGTATCAAAGAGTATGACATGACTTTATATACTAGATAAGTCATAAAGTAACTAGGCCAAGAACCACCAAATGAAATCATTTTGAAAAGAAAAATGCATTTTTTAAAAAATTGGCCAAAAAACATGACTTCTTTACGCCTGGAGAAAGGGAAAGCATTAAATAATCATATACATGCCACCATCCAATAGGCAAGCAATCAAAATGAATATTTAATAAAGCTCAATTGGCTCTTGACAAGTAGTCAAAACAATCAGTCCACTGCATACTCCCCCTCATGCCTATAAATACACCCCCTCTCCTTCACAAAAAAACAAGAAGGAAGACCTCTTGATGATGGAAAAAATTCTCTACTTCTCTTATCCATTGAAGCTTGAGCCTTGAAAGAGGAAAATACCCCCTTCTATCTCATTTTCATTTTCTCTACCCCCTGCTATGCCTTCACCCCATACGACCATACTACAAAGTGAAACGCTAGCGAAATTTTTTCGGATGACCACCAACTCTCCATGAACTACTATGTCAATTTCACCTAACATTCATGGCTCTACAAGGTTGTAGAAATTCAAAAAGCACATTTGAAGCAAGGGAAGCAAGCAACGCGGCCAATGGAGAAAATGACGTGCTAGGAATTGGTAAGACCCCATTACATTAAACCTGAGAGAGGTAACATCTTGTCGGTAATATTTTATAAGCTTATCGCTTTATTTAGCTTTAAACAATTATAAACGCATTCTAATGAAAATGCATATAAACTGTCACTTAGGAAAATAACCTAAGTAATATAATAATTAACTATTCAGTGAAAAGACTCTTCCACTTTAATGACGCATGTGATCATAATAACAGAAAAATTGTAGACATTATTAGGCAAGGGAATATTTTATAAGTTTTCCTAAAAGTGATTATCTCCATTTCATTTTGCTAATGATAAATAGACACATATGAATTTTTTAATAATTTATGAAAATTTATTTAGATAATATTGTGAAATAGTCAATGCATTAAGTCAGTAAAAATTTTGTATAGGAAAATATATACTAGACACACATAAATTAGGTACGTAGAAATATAATTTGATGTCTAAAAGATGAAAGTAAATTTACACTTATGATTTTTGCATTTCCTGGAAAATTTTCAGAAAAACAATAAGCATTGCACTGATGACATAGCTAAAAGAAAATTGATCTTTCTAGATAATGTTGAAAGTTCGACAAATGGTTAGATATTGTCGATTAAACCATAGAATATGAGTAGAATAAATTAAAATTTATTTTCTTACAAAAAACACACGTAATATTAATATTAATTATTAGCATGAGTTAACCCACATATGAATCAACGAGATAAACTAACCTAGAATATCGAGAATGTTGAAGCAAAAACAACTATGAAATACTTGACAACCCTGAAACTATTAGTACCAAGAAATTAAATAAACATCAGAATTTTTTACGACTTGTTGGAAATCCTACTAAGCGCAGGCTAGGGCAGGGCAGTGCATGAATTGCCTGCCATAGGCATAAATGCCTATATTATCTTTTAGGGAAAAAATACCAAAGTTTTCATAAGGATAAAATAGACTTCTCATAATTAATCAAATTCGCGAAATAACTTGTGAATCCCAAATTAGGAAGCAAAACCCTAAGAATAAGGTGGGACCTTAAAAGAGAAACCCTAGATTTGGGTGGGGCAGCTTCCTACGCTAAAAACACTTGCTGATGTTTCTTTTTTTATTTGTGCACGCATTGATGGTTGCATAAGAAAGATTGATTATGCTTGCAACAATTAGATCTGACTATAAATATATAGTTAAGATAATAAGAGGAAAGATCGTGTTATGCCTCCCCCATGGCTAGACGTGGAACCCTGCTCTAAGGGGGATTGTTTTGTACCACTGCGAGGAGCTTTGGACCGGCCTCGATGGCAAGAGATCACTTGGTGAGGAATCCGTTAGGCAAGAGGAGGCAAGAGTGCTAGGGGGCTCTAGCCGTAAATCTCTCGATCGCTCCTAAGAACTGCCTGACCCTCACACGAGATGGGATCCTGGAGTCCCCGGTTGTACTAGTGAAGGGATGGAAATCTTGGAGGGTTTCTTTTCTTGTGCGCAAACATAAGGGATTTTCTAGTGAACGAAGGTTTATCTTTTGCATAGGTAGAAGAAAAAAATCATTTTAAATTTTTTGTGAAATAATAAATAAATATGTTTTGCCAAAAGATTGTCTTCTTTGTCTTTGTGTTGTGCCATAAAATTACACAAAGGAACCTATGATAATGGGTTGATTAACGAAGCTGCTTTTGTATGCCATATTTAATGTGATAGATAATTAGAAAAATAAAGAAAACCATTTGTGGGAAGCGCGTGGGCAAGATCCCTGATGGATCCCTCTTACAGATGGGTGGTCTCGGTAAGCTAGGAGCTTCTCTCAAGAGATTGAACGAAATGTTAATTAGAAAAAATTAGGTAGAGCCGAGCATTGACTTACCTAGGGTCCAGTCTTAAAACCTTGATCAAAAATTAACTTAGGGGAAAGGTGTAACAATTGTGCCAAAACTCCATTTTTAAGGTTCCCTGAATCTTAACCAGTTACTAGAAAAAAGCATTGCACTCCATGAACCAAGGGTAACTATGATTGCCGCTCCAATCGAACGAGAAGCCCTTGTGGGACACCTTCGATGGAGCTAGCTGATATATCAAGACCTCAGTTGTCAAATTAGGACCCCAAGCTTACAGGTTGATCCTCGTGGTGGGGACAGCTGGTATCTTCCCTTATATGGGGTGGACTCTGGGAAACCTACACGATAGACCCCATGCATTCTTGTGAGTGTCAAACGAAGCCGTCTAGGATAGTTTCCCGATGAACCACTAAAATGTGCTGCCAAGGAATTGTTAGGTAGGCATGTGACACATGGTATCAGAGCATAATTAGTAATTGCTAAGGGATAAACTTTGGCAGAATAATGAAGCTTGGAACCAGTTCCTTGTTTTTTGAACAATATACACATCTGCACTGAACTCCACGGATGACGAGTGGAGAAGAGAAATGATGAGGATATTCTATCACCTCCTATACGATCCATCCCTTATGAATCGGGAAAGAAGATGGTTTTGGGATGAGCATTACTATTACATCAAGGCCGATCAGTTCTTCAACATGCAAACTAATTTGAAACGCCTTGAATGGATGGAAAATTTTGTTGGAAAATAGGTCAAATGATGTATGTTGCAAGATGAGGAGAATGGAGAAGCTAGAAAGCTATAAAGACATGTAGTTGGTTTAATTTTTGATGCAATGATATTGTACTTTTGTGCTTGACCAAGAGTCAATTTCATTATCTATACACACAAGTCTGTGGTCATGAGTCCATGCACTTAATCTTGGAATCTCATTCACTTGTGTGGCTGTCATTGTTCTAGTTTATGTCTCCATGAGTTTGCTCTTTGAGTTTCAGCCTCCATGGCATGTCCAAGATCCATGTTTTATTACATGGTGTCATAGCCATGGTGGGCATGGTCTAGCTTTCCTCACCGCTCATTGAGTCTCTCACAATCTCTAGTCAACTTAGTGCAAGCATTTGAGTTCATCTCCTACTTCATTCTCACACATCTCTTCTTGGACACCATAGCTAACCTCCACCCACTTACCTTGGAGCCCCCGGATCTCTTAGTACATACAACATGTCACTGAGATCTCTTTTGCAAACTTATTCCCCTACTCCTGGAGCTTCTCTCTTGCACCTCAGTTGATGAGATTGGTGTGCTATATCTCCAACATTATGGAAATTCATTGAATCTGTCTAGACTGCGCCTGACAGGCTGTCGTACACATGCACATGTTGCAATCTGACTCAGAACCGTAGGGCTTTTTAAGTCTGGTATATGAGCCTTCTTGGTATCAAATCTTTTGTGAAATAGTCGTGTGTACGTGATGCAACAGACAAAAAGACAATCAGGTACAAAAACCCTAATATAGGGCAACCATAGCTTTTGTGATTCAAGATTACTTTACACTTCAATTCCTCACTCCTGCCAACTCTTTCAAGTGGTTGCCACTTTGATATGAGTTCTACCTCGGTCCACAGCACTCCAAATCAGCAAAGGGGAGGAGATCATTGAGCAACATCTAGCTCAACAAGGAGATTCAACATCAATAGTATCTCTAGATACTCAATCAGTGTCTCTTGGCACTTGTGTATTTAGCTCACTCATGAACAAGCTATTCATTGATTTTACCTCGGCTACTCAAAAGCTCATTCTCAGCACTTGTAATTATTTAAAGCCCTATTGATCAAATCCATTTGTAAGTCTCAATTTCTTTGTAAAAAGATAGTCATTGCCCAAGTGTTCTCGTAAGAACTCCTTCTAAGATGACTGAACTAGAGCAGATAGCAAAGTTTAACTGTGAAGGCTTTCATGCCTAGAAGGAGAAAACCATGTACTATCTCATGAGGAAAGACCTATGGGATCTCTTTGAGGAAGATGATGCAGATGATGCAGATGACTTAAAACCCAACTAGCAACTCTTAAAAAGAACATTGATGAGGATGAGGCGGTAGTAGTGCTACTTGCTAATGTTAATCATGAACCATATGAGAACCTTGTTTCAACACTAAGTAATGTTCCCAGTCTCTCACTCAAAGACATTGAGCACTCACTGCTTGATGGAGAAAGTAAATTTAAAAGAAAGGATGTAAAAGAAACCAACTCAAGGGATAACCTCTTGTACACCAAGGATACTTATGTAGCAAAAGGACGTGGTCAAGGATTCATCACCAACAACAACAAGGACTGAATTATTTGTCATTATTGTGGCAAGACTGGCCATGTAGCCAGTGAATGTTGCTACAAGAAGAGAGCACAACATGTGCAAGAAGATCACCACCAAATCCAATTTATGCATGAAGAAGATGAAGATGAAGATGCTTCCACCACCATCAACAACTCTGACAGATTGTTCTAAATAAATTTTCATTGTATCTTTCCCATAGTGGATCATATTTTTCCCACAGTGGATGTTTTCTTTCCCTTAGTGGATTTGTATTTAAAAAAACACTTGCCAAAAATGTAAAATTTCAAGCTTGACTTGATTAGGCTACCCATAAGCTAGTCTCCCATGCCATGTTATCATGTAGGGGGGCAAAAGTCATCAAGTGTAGGAATTCATCATTTGAGGGGGGTGTTGGAAAATAGGTCAAATGATGTATGCTACAGGGCGAGGAGAGTTGTATCCCATAAGCAAAGTGAGGAGAGTGGAGAAGTCGAAAAGCTATAAAGGCATGTACTTGGTTCACTTTTCAATGCAATGCTATTGTACATTTGTGCTTGACCAAGAGTCAGTGTCATTATCTGTACACACAAGTCTATGGTCATGAGTCCAAGCACTTAATCTTGGAACCTCGTTCACTTCTGTGACTGTCATTGTTCCAGTCTAGGTCTCCATGAGTTTGTTCTTTGAGTTTCAGCCTCCATATCCCAAGATCCATATTTTGTTACAAATTTAAAAATAGTTGAGGCCTTTATCTTTTGTCCGCCCAGAAGGAATCCACATATGATTATCAGTGGTCAAATACATCTAGACCGTTATGTCTATGACAAGGTACTGAAGGTAATCCCAACCGATAGGATTATAATCCAAGGATGTTGCAAGTATCAAGATTATCGTATCCATGGTTTTACAGATGTGCCATTTCCACAGTATAGGTTTCTAGACATAGACAGCAATTGGCCTACTTTCTTCTACATGAATGTAACTAATATCCATCTCTAAAAAAGAAAGATATAATGATATCCTATTTTGGAGATTGTACATAGCATCCAACCTAATCTATCAATGATTATGTATCCCTACTTGTAAACATCTGTCATTTGTAAATATCCCTTACTTATAAAAATCATAGCTTTTGGCTTACTGATAATAAAATATAACAGTGGCTAGATTTTATAAAAATATTGTGCTCTTTGGCCCATCATTGTTTTAAAAAACTAATCAGATATGTTAATGTGGAAACAAAACTGAAAATTGTAAGCACTAAAATAATTCATGAAACTTATAGTAACCTAGGGTAATGCAACTATCGCTAGTCCCCTACTGAAATTCAAGAGAAGAAGTATCTCCTTGAGCAAGTTAAGCCACTGGAATTCAATGGCAAGGACAAAGACGTTGAAGCCGAGGTAGAGATTTGGATTGAGACCATGGAGGACTACTTTATTGCCGTGTGAACTACCCTTGCTGATCATGCTATGATCGCCAAGTTGAAATTGACCGATGAGGCACACCTATGGTGGAAATAGTGGTGTAAAGACTAGGGACTTGCTGAGACACCTATTACCTGGGAAAAGCTGAAAGAAGCTGTGCGTGGTCAATATTTTCTACCGACTTATTACACGCTAAAAATGAATGAGTTCTTTAACTTAAGACAGCTGGAAATGAGCCTAGAGGCATATTACTCAAAGTTTATCTCACTGCTTAAATATGCGCCTTCCATGACTATTGCTCAGCAGGTGTCTAAGTTTTGTCACAAATTTAGTGTTCCTCTAAACACACGCCTTGAATCTATGTGCCCAACTAATCTGCAAGATGCTTTGATTCGCACATCACCTCTTGATCAAGAGATTCAATCAAAGCGAAGGAATAATAGGCTCTGGAATCAAAACAAAGGGACTTCACGGGGTTATGTTAAGTGAGCCCAAGGTCAACGTCCACCCGGTCAAGAAAAGAGGGCCATAACAAATGCAGTCAGAAACTTCATATCTATGGGAAAATTCAAGAGTACCTAGGTGTTTCCACTGTAATGAGCTAGGCCACTTTAAAAGACAATGCCCAAAGCTTGGCCAAATTCCTCGCCAAGGACATTACAGAGGTCAAAACCAAGCTTCAATTGCAAAAGAAAAAGCATCTGGTATAATTCTTAAAGAGCTTGAAGAACAGGGAAACCCAACTCTAGAAGCCGACATGGAGAGGACATTAGTTCATGCCACCCTCCATAAGAAAGGCCCAAATCACCAGTTTTCGATGATTCAAACACTAGCAGAATATCAAGGCAAGTCCTTTAAAATTCTGATTGCCTATTGAAGCTCACACTCGTTCATGTCACCAAAGTGTGCCAAGAAATTAGGTATAGATACAATACCTACATTTAGGTTGCTTGTGAAACTTGCCAATGGAAAAGAAATCATGTCTACTCAACAAACTTGCAAAGTGACATTTAGCCTAGAAAGAAATCTCTATGAGATGGGATTTAGAATCATGAATTTAGGGGCCTAAGAATGTCTATAGATATGCAAGTATAACGAAGGTAAAGCATGAGGGTTTGCCTCAATTTTCTCATATTTGTATATTTTAGTATTTATTTATCACTTTTATTATATAGAAACGTATGTGGAAACACCTCTTAACCTACCTATCGCAAACAAAACTCTAAACGAAAGGGGGGAGGGGATTTTATGTGTTGAACATGATTCAAAATTTGATGTACTTAAAGCAGTTTTCATGTATTAAAAGGTATGGTGGCACAGAGGAGTCCGACAAGCACTGCCTTATGATTGTAGTAAAGTCATTAGTGGAAGAAAATCATGGAAAGACTTGTTGAGCCCATGCACAATGTTGATTTCATTTAAGTAAAATGCTTGTGCACTCAAAGTCATCCACTTTGCATTGCATTGCATCGATATGATATAAAGAGAACTATCTCATGGATGCATAGCACTTGCTTTTAAACTGTTGATCCACGATGAGTGTGAGGCTCCCTATGCTATAGATTTAGTAAAATCATTTCCTCGGGCATTGATTTGGTGAGGAATATACTATCTCTTAGAAAAAATATTATGAAGAGTGGACTTTGTGCGTATGTGTTATATGTTGAGACAGTGCATCCGAGGCCTAATCCCTACGGTAGGGAGTTGTAGTGGTGCCACATCGATAAGCTGGGCAATGCTCCCTTTGTTTATGTTATGAGGTGCTAGCCATTAAGATTTTTGGGTACTCCTTTTGCTTAGAGTTGGAAAGGGCATCAAATCGGACTACAATCTAGAGATAGTATCTATAAATGCATTCTTTTGATAAATTAGTTTATAGAATCTATACACTCCTTGGCCTGAGGCCGTGGGGTTGTTTAGGTGAGTTTAGGAGGCTCGGCTAGAGCCCTAGAGTCAATGTTGAGCTCATTTTTTGTCGCAACAGGTGGTGCATTTGCTAAGAGCCACTAATAAGAGACAATTCTCGAACCTTGAATAATTAGGGAGGACTAGTTAGTCGATTTATGCCAAAGAGCATCGAGATAGACCCATGATTTCCCAATAAACACTATCAAGTTGATATCCAAAAATAGGAAAAAGCTAAAAGGGCTAGACGGTGGGCTGAAATACTTAGGAGATATTCCCCCTCAATGTAGTAGTCTGATACCCCTACAAGGGAGAGGTCTTAGTGATCCTAGTGCCACAAATAGCCCATTAGGAGAAGGAGGAATCTCTAGTACTCCCCTTCTCCCAATAAGTCAATCCACTTCAAGTGGGGTTGTAGTCACAGCGTTACAAAATCCTATAGCAAATCTGCTTGTCGTTATGGTGCAACCTATTGCAATTCCTATAGGAACGTCGAATTACCCAACCTTAGATTTTCCTCTACCCATCTTTAATGGGTTAGCGGAGGAGAATGTAGAGTTTCACATCAATGAGTTCCAGAAACTCATACTTAATTATCAAATTTAGAACGAAGGACATCTCATGATGTTTTTCAACATGACCCTAAAAGGAAGGGCTACAACGTGGTATCACACCTTAGAAGCTAGTACCATAACCACAATCGATTTATTATTTGTAACTTTTCAAAGGGAATTTTCCCTTGAGAGAAGTGCCCAGTATTGGCTACATGTGCTAAATGTGACATGTCAAGAGCCCACGAATATACTCGAGTATATGCCAAGAAGATAAAAGAGGTCTTTTGCAAGTTGCAAGCCTTTATCCCTATCCCACCTGCTACCCAACTGAAATATTTTTGCATGAATTGGACTTCAATAACCAAGTGCAATTGAGTAGTGACCATTTAGCAGATATAGATACTGCCATAACTCAAGCAAAGGAAGTAGAGTCCTGCTTAGAAGCAGTCTATGAATTGAGGTAAAATCTAAATTTGAGCCTTAGTCAAGGTGCGATTAGTATACCTATGACCAACTTGAATGGTAGAGGAAGCATGACACCGAATGTGCCTTTGTTGCCAACTCCTCCAAATGTTATTAAGCCAATATCTAGCCAAAGGGATCTTTTTGTAAACCAAGGGTCCATATAGGTAGCATCCCCTTTGCAAGTTGTGCAACGTAGTGGGGGGAGTAGCTCGTGAAGCCATTGGTTTATGTGTCCTCTACATCAAACATTCTAGAGAAAGTAAAAGATATGATGAAACATTATACAAATATGATCACTAAGCAATACCACCAGATTGCCATAGATTTTAATTTTTTAAAGTGCCAACAAAATCTAATGGGTACTAGAAAGCCCGATGATGGGAGCCCATATCACGATTCAGCTATAAGTGGTGTGGTGGGTATCAATTCCCTCGTAATTGTCCTAATGTCAAATGTGATATATGCAAAAATTTTGGTCACTTTGCCACTACCTATTGGAGTAGGGTTAGTTCTCTCCAGCAAGGTAGTTAACAATCTGGGCCTATGAACCATCATGTGAATAATGAGAATACTAAAGGAGAGGGCCCTAAGAAAAATTTGCAAATGGAAAAAGGCATGCTAGAGGAAATTCTTAGTGGGGTAAGTCTAGTTTATCAATGAGAGTCTATCTCTTAACAATGTTAGGGTAGTAACTAGGGGTCAGAAATTGAAAGATGCTAAGAAAGATGACCCTAGTACAAGCAAAGTTAACCCTAAACCTAGCAAGGATGATAAAAAGGTGTTGAATGCCCAAGCGGGTCCTCTTAAAAATGATTGTATTTTAGAGAAGCCTATGATTAAAAGAAAATGGAAATCAAAAGAAAATGAGGATACTTAGGTTATCAAGAAGCCAAAAGAGCAACTAATGTGGAAAGAGAATAGAGTAGTGGCAAACTTCCATGAGTTTGACCTAGCAAACACGCTTTGTGAAGTCAAACTGAATGTGAATCTGCTACAAATTTCCAACTGTCTCACCAAACATTCATAAGGAGTTTAAGAAAATCCTATGAACTAATTATGTTGTAGAACCTTTTGGTGTCCATCAAGTGGGTAGTGAATGGTGGGATCATGTAGAGAAGAACTTGCCTAGGGTACATGCATATGTCAATGGAATATTGATAGACAATGCAGAGGTGGACCTCAACTCATCCATAAATATTATGAGTATGGATTTATTGGAGAGAATAGGTCTACCAATCTAAAAGGATGTCATAACAGTTTTAAAAATGACTAATGATAGCCTACGGCAGGAACGATAGTGCAAGTTATCCATGATCTTAATCCAAACTTTTGTACCTCTATCTTGGATCCTTTGTAGTTGAATTCAGGTGGTTTGGGCCCAAATAATTACTTCTTACAAAACACTATCGTTAAGGCTACAAAGAGGGTCAACTCTATTTAAACAACTCTTTGATTGCATGGCATGGTCCTCTACATTTGGAAAAATTAGTCCCCTGATGGAGGAAATCCCTTGGGAAATTGAAATATTTGATAATTTCTTTTTCAAGGATAGGAATGATAGAAGATGGTTGTCTATCTTTTTTCGATTATTGGACCCCATAATTTATAATAATTGGGCAGAGTCACAAAAACTAAATCTGCACAAGGTTTGACCATCTACTTGTTGTCACTTTGCATCTTCATGGAGAATTCAATTTCATTGAGTCCATGTTAGAGATAGTAAGGGAGTAATTACATCATTAATGTAGGTTAGTACTTGTGTGACACTTACTTCAACAAGAATTTCTTTCCTTGAAAATCACTATTGTTAGGTGACACTTGACAGTCAATGTCATACTTTTCATTTTCTCATTAGCTTTCTAACTTTTTGGAGAAAACCCAATATTATTTAATTTACTATTATATTTTTATTTGATACCTATGTGATATACCTACCCTTAGCCTAGTTAGGGGAGAGGACTTTGGTAGCTGCTTGGATGCTTATTTTGAGTAGCACTATTCGGACCTCTTAGGATTGGTGGACTCAGCTAGTCAACTGACTTACAAGTCTATCTTGTACTAGAACATCTAGCCTCGACCCACAATGATCAACCTAAGAGACCTATGACCTAACAATCTCTGTCAACATTTTAGCACCCAACCTTGAAGATCACTTTTTAATAATTAGCCATAAGGTTGAAAGTGGACTAATAGATCACTGCAATTGATTCAAAGAGAGTGAGAGACGAGGGGGAGCTACACTCCGCCCCTTTTTTCATTAGCTCTATTTCTATTTGCATCTTTGAAAAGCACCTAACTCATAATGTCCACCCACTATACCCAAGCATGCTTAGTTGTCTAATTAGGCCCTACTATGCTATGAGACATATACAAATAGCTTCATTCATTATCCCTTTACATAGTGTTCATTGAATGCCTTTAGATCACATACAAAAATAGTGAAATAGTATTTTTCAAGAGAGTTAAAGAAAATTTTGATTAACATGTCTTCAACTTAGACTATTAGGAATCTTTCGCTTCATCTTGATATTCTTCCATTCTTTAATATCCCACCATTGGATATCCTTGCCCCAAAACTAGGTTGAATACACCCTTAACCCCTCTCTTCTAATTGAATTTCCCTCTGATGCCCATCACCACATGCACCATGCTTGTCACTGAGGATTTCTTTCCCCATTTTTTTACTATCATAGGATTGACCATGAGTATTGCCTAAATGACCAAAGCCCCACTAGTTCTCATGTCACCATAATGGTGAACTTTCCTCCTATGTTTGACCTCTCATCTAGGTGGTGATCTACAATATATATGATAATAATTGATTGGGTGGAACTCCTCATTGCAAGATTGAGGAGCAAGTACATGCAAGAAATAATCACATCACAATAGCTATGATACATATTTCAAACAAATGCACAACCAACCATATCTAGACACAAATAACCTCATTGCATCTAACATTAAATCATAGCATTCTAATGACATTTTATGTCCACATAAGAATATTCTTCATACCATTGCAATACCCTTGTCTTCACAATGGTGTATCCATGCACTTTCAAGATCAATATCTACCATTACATGATCCTTTACATCCATTAAAAAATACCATTGCATAATTCTATCTTCAACAACATCATACCCATAAAGATATAAGGAATGTTAGTAGTTGTATCTATGTTGGTTTTTATAGTAGCCACTACATCATAGGAAAACTAAGGATTTATAGGCCTTAGGAACATCTTAAGGTATGTCCTACCACAACCCTTAATGTACTTCATATTCAATGATAATGTCAGCATATACTCCACTGAATGACCATATATACTTGACCTAATCGTGAAGCACTACCAATCTAAAATCTACTCATGACCTTCCATGAGTAAGTCAAATAAAAAAACTTTATTAAGCAAAGTTAGAGCCTTAAAGGTAACCTACAACTCTCTATATGAAACTCGGCCTAATTCTGAGAGATGGTACCTCAATTTTTTCTTTGATTAGATTGTTGTCCTAAATTTACATGTGCTATTTTGTACGGTAGTTAAGCTTCTAACTCCTAACTTGCACATACATGATCCAAATGAAATCAAATTTAGAATGAAGCCTCAAAGGTATTCGCTAGGATACCATCTAGAGTATAAGTATGCAACACATGTATCACAAAATTTGATTGAAATCTCAAACTATTTAAAGAATTATTTATTATAGTACAATAATGCAACTAATTATAAGTATGAGATATGAAAGAACATGATATTTTTATTCCCTAGAATATAGAAGCTAAACTCTAAAGAATGAAGTAGTAGATTTAGAAGTACTTAGTCATTACTGGCCAGCATGGGGAGCAACTTGGGTGAACAGTAAGACACCTGAGCTAGCATTGGGAGCAGCTTTGATGAAGAAGAGGACACCTCATCTATGGTTGATGTAGATTGTTGCATTAGCATGAACAAAATCTTCATTAATGGAAATGAATTTGTGTTTCTTCACAATGTTGATGTAGAGTGTCACATTAGCATTAGCAAAATCTTCATTGATGATGATAAATTTGTGTTTCTTCACAATGTGAAGAAATTTTTTGGAGTGAGGGAGGATGGAGCATTATCAATGTTGGAAATTTGTCAATGAATTCCCCCTAGTCTTAGAGGACTTGCCCATGGAGCACAACAATCCATGGCTTGAAGACATATAAGATGCAATCATGGCTCTTGGGATGCCATTGACTTAGTGAAGCATGATGCAGTTGGCTCCCAAGGGTTCGAAGTAATGCAAAATATCTTGGTGGGGCAAGATAGGTACCCTTGCAGTATGAAGAGCAACAAGCCCCCCAATTTATGAGTTCATGTCAAGTCTTGACCAACAAACCCTCTAAGGTTGCTGCTGACAATGAGTAAGAATTAAGTGCAACAGTCATACATTTAAATATTCTGTTAAACTTTGCACACTATTTGGAGATTACTTCTTGTCTATGTAGGCTATGTTCAATATCAATGAATTTGTAAGTCACTAGAAGGGTTAGGGAGCTTTTTGAAAGGATGACTCTATAGGGCACTACATTGGTTGGATCTTGATTGGTGATATTTCCATCATACATGCCATTTTCACCTCAAATGGACGGACTTGCCTCTCCATTTTGAAGGCCCTATCAAAGGTGGTGTGCGATTCCACCATCATTTTGAATGCACACAATATAATTCTTGTAAAAAAGGAGTTGGTGAATCATGTATTTGGCAATGCCTATGCTGGAGGGTGTTGCAAGTTATCATCAAGATAGCTTTCCAATTATCATCAAGATGTGACCTATTCAATGGTGTCTTTCTATTGCAGGCTAGTATTCCTTCGTTCCATGTAACATCACCTAACACCTTAGAAGAATTGTTTGTTGTCATGAGAAATCTACAAGGCAACAATGCTAATGCTTTAGTGTTATAATTGTACATACACTTCAATGTCTTGTGATTGCCACCTAAGTGCGAATTAACACATTTCTTCCACATACAACTACTTGCTACTTGGTTGCCTGGAAATTATATCTAGATTTGGAGCTCAGTAGAAGATCTAATAGAGAACATTGTGGGTCTCCTTGGATACTTTCCAACTATTAGCAACTAAATTTCCTTTTTTGACTACACACTAAATGGAGGGACAAGTGTGTAATCTTTTGCATAGGCCATTACATAGTTCATCAATCAATATGAGACCCACTGTCTCCAATTTGCATCCCTTCATGATTTGTCATTCATCAACCTTTATAACAAAATCTAAAGTTGAAACAACATCTAGCATGTACAATTGTAACAAACTTACTAGAAATAATTGAATCATATTAGATTCTTAATATAAACAACAACAAGTCAATAGCTTTTGAGCATCACATCTTGATAAATGAACCATGGACTATTGCAACTTAATCAAGTCAAGAAAAACATTATTGAACTCAACATATTTGTGAGAAATTATCTTTTTTGCTTTATTTTCCTCCACTTCCATTTTTCAGTCATAAAAAATATTATTCAATTAAATTAGCAATGGATATATTTTGCAATCGTCTTATAACTCTAAGCCAATATGGACAAGGCAAAATCATATGCTTTATTTTTCCATGAGCCAATATACTTGGTATCATATTGTATATAGTCTTGTAGCCTTGGTGACTAACCCCGAATGTATCACATGCTATTTGAACATCTTCCACGGATAAAATATTAAGGACATCTAGAAGCTCCTCATTCAATGCAAAAAGGTGAAGTGCTTGATGTTGAGATTCTCTCAAAATTGCAATATTAAGGTGTTTGCTCAAGAATGCCTTTAAAAGCTCGACTACTAAGACTTGCCTTGGCCTCCAACATTTATCAAAAATTTTCCTTAAAAGGGATGTAGACAACATCAAGGTACATAGTAAATCATGATAGTCTACTATAATGGGATATTACTAACATCAATATTTACACATGTCTCTTTTGGTCTACATAGTTCATTGATAGAGACAACATTAGTAGTAGTCAATGTTTTCTTTCCTTGTCACAAGTGAGAGTTTGGTTGTCTCTTGATAACTTGTAGAATGCTCTTATTTTTCTCCACTTCCTCAAGAGTCCTCTTATGAGGATAGTTTTCTTTGCACCTCCTATGCAATTGCTTGTTTCTTTTGCTGGAAACCATCTTTGTATTACTTTATTTATTCTTTTAACTTAAGAACTTTATTTTCATGGTTATTCAAGGCCTTTTGGAATTTCATTCAAAGAACCTTGTGATTGCAATAAATATTGATGAGTATTATATAACATTGATTGATAATATTGATGAATTTGAGTATTGTCACCTAAGTGTTTGCAATAACCTAACGGACCTTGTTTAGCATTTCCAACATAAGTGTGTAATGAAGATTCATAATTAAAACGAGAATTTAGGCTACCACTAGGATCATTTGGATACAAGGAATCTTCAACAACCCAAATATCAATATTTTTCTTTCCCTCTTTAGTATGATATTGGGAAGGTGTTTTGTATCTATTCTAAGCTTACTGTAAGGGGTCTTTACGGTAACATACTCTTGATCTAGACAAATGTGCAAATCCACTTTCCTTTTGCGATTGCTTATGTCTCTAAGAGATTCTATTACAAAATGCAAGGTAGGAGAGGAACTTGTGTAGATTGATTTTCTTATGGTGTAATACTGGTCTATTGGGACTAGTCTTTCCAAGCACTGAGCAAGATTTTTCAATATTTTCAAAGGATACACTTCTCTAATCATAAACTTGTTAAGTGATGACACATATAAACTTCATCATCTTCAAAAGATACACTTCTCTAATCATAAACTTGTTAAGTGATGACACATATAAACTTCATCATCTTCAAAAGATACACTTCTTTACCACCGATATCTACCACATGTCCTTGCCAAATTCATCCATCAACATCTACTTCAATAAAGAAATAACTTGATTTTGATGAAAAATCCAAACCTCCAAAAAATGTTGGCTCCTCACATCAATGGGGGGAAGGGGAGGAGCCATACTCTCTCTCTCTCTCTCTCTCTCTCTCTCTCTCTCTCTCTCTCTCTCTCTCTCTCTCTCTCTCTCTCTCTCTCTCTCTCTCTCTCTCTCTCTCTCTCTCTCTCTCTCTCTCTCTCTCTCTCTCTCTCTCTCTCTCTCTCTCTCTCTCTCTCTCTCTCTCTCTCTCTCTCTCTCTCTCTCTCTCTCTCTCTCTCTCTCTCTCTCTCTCTCTCTCTCTCTCTCTCTCTCTCGTGCATGCAAGCGAGGGAACTAGTGTATGACGTGTAGCTGCCACCATCAAGTGTAGACATAGTGGCCATTGAGGATACGAAAGGTTGCATGCAAGTGAGGGAGCTAGTGTATGACATGTTGCTTCCACCACGAAGTGTAGCCATAGTGGCCATTGAGGATAAGAAAGGTTAGCACTAATTGGGGAAACAAGATGTACTATTTCTATTACATAGCTATACACATTACCATTAGTTTTTGTATTCATGAATATGATTGTCCAATACTTAAAAGCTCCCTTATCTCATAGAAATTTACTCAAGCATTCAACCCTAATAAGTCTATAATGGCATCCATGTTTTTGACTTTCCAAACCAAAGAAAAGCATTGTTAATTTCTTAAGTATAAGTATCTCTAACTAGACATACTCAATACATGCATGAGACAAGCCTAGCTTTTAGAATAAAAAGTTGTATTTAAGTACAATTATTGAAAGGAATAATGAGCATATAACTTCACCCTAAGGTTATTTTAATGGAGGATATTCTCATTACCACATAACTAATTAGAATCTTACGATGGACAATGTGGATCATTGACACGGGGGGAAACCTACGGTCTCCATTCACCCCTAACACCATGCTAAATATGGGATATGTATGTGGTCATGCTCTCATAATTTTCAACTAGAGCTTCTTGCTATTACATTTGAATCTCCCATTGGTTTTTAAGTTTTCTCCAAAAATCTTAATGTTTGGAAAGACTCAAGTATTAGAGGGCAAAACCAAGCATGAAAAATGCTTAGATGAATATACAATATAGTTAGGTACCTTTACAGATAGAAATGACCACTTTTGAGGGTGAGGGGGAGGAGAAGTCAAATTTTGGGGCCCAAATTAGACCACCTTGCTGATATGGCACTTGAGAGAAGTATTGGGGCATAAAGCAGCTATCTACCTATCTCTAAAGGATACCAATCACCATATCTATGGAGTTTTAAAAAGATAAATTGATTTGGAGACATTTTAATGTAAAGTAAAACATAAATCGGATATTTCAAGCTTCAATATGATTGGGTAATTTTTTATATTAAGAAAATATTTTATGAGAAAAAATAAAAATCATTTTTTGGGACAAAAATAAAATTGACTTGCTAATGTGACACTTTTGGAAGAGTGGCAAAGCCCATCTTGGAGGATGAAAATGGATGTTACCTGAGTGAAAATAAAGGGAGATTCCTTTCTTTTGGAAAAGTAGCAAATCCCATCTTGGAGGATGAAAATGCTTGTTATGTAGATGAAAGAAAGGGAGATCCCCTTCTTTTGGAGCAGGGTCCACACAAAAGGTAGGGTGGAGCTTAGGAATATGCGGGGTCTAGGGAACATAAAGGCATGCAATGATGGCCACACTCAAGTGACTAATCTAAGTTTAAGGTTTCCTAATAAATTTCTTATGAGATCATTAACTACACAAGTGAATTAATTGCAAAACAAATATGGAGCCTTGTAATAGTCAAATAGTTGAGGGAACCATTGAGTTATCTATATGTAGTAGCATCACAAGAAGCACTATTTTCATCCTTAGGTACATTGAGGGTTGATTCCATGGATGTAGAGATAGATTTGGAGCTAGTAATACCAAATCTTTCAAGGATGGATTGAAAATATTTTTGTTAAGACATGAAAATATCTTGTCACTTTACCTTGCAAATTTTAATGCCAAGAATATGAAATGAATTTAGCCTAGACTAAATTAAAATAACAAGAAAATCAAGAAACAACAATTAAATCGACTGGCCATAAACATACCATAGATGAAAATGTATTAAATCTACAATATAATGAAGCCATAGCTAAAAGAAATCAAAAGTACAATGAGAAACATGGATGAGAGGCTCTTGCAAAAATTCCACCTCTTGCTATGGTGGGCATTGAGTATTCACCCTCAATGTTGGTAGGAAAGGTAAGAACCCTCAAGGCAAGAAATGGAGAAGTTTATAAATGTGCTAAAATATGATTACAATGGCATATTCTTGCCTTTTATACTCCAGCCCCAGTGAAGCTAATTTTCCTTAAGCTAAAAGGATACAAAATTATTTTATTACAATCCATCTCTACCCAAAAGTTTTGTCCTCAAAACTTGAAAATGGAAAAGATAAATGAATGGTAGAAATGAATTGAGAAGACTCAATGTTGTAGTAACGTTGTGGAAGCCTCATCAAGATCAAATAAGGAATTTCTAATATTCTATCCTGAATAGGGTAGCTATAGAAAATGACCCATAACTTTGGATAAACATGTTGAATTGGTGTATATGAGGTATAGAAATGAAGTATACTTTAGTAGGTATCCATCCATGCCTTCAAAATACCATTTTGATATTAGTAGACCAATTATTTTAAAATGTTATACAAAAAGCTATCCATTGTTTAGTGAACTAGTGTCGTCTTGGAAAAGCCATGGAAATTGTTCCAAATACGAAGCATGTTGCCAATAAAATTCTTCCATAGGCAATCCCTTTTGATACACAGGCAAATTTGATTGTTCTTTTTCTTTCTTATTACCATCAATATGAGCACCATTACATATGTTCAATGGGAAAGACCAAACCAGCCTTTCTTAAATGCATCAATTTCTCAAAAAGAGGCTCTCTCAACTCAAAAGGCATATGTCTAACCTTTTTCCTCACTAGCTTACTACCTTCTTACAATGGGATTGTATTCACGACAATAGAGGTGAAAATCCCCTTCAATTTTTCATAACTCCATGAAAATATATCCCTAAGCTCCTGTAGGAGTGCTACATAATCCGCATGCTCATCAGCACATAACATAGTGCCAAGTTTAATGGGGTGGGAATCATTGGGAGTCCCGAGATCCTGATCTATCATATCAGTATCACAAATCCTATTCTTTGCCTCTATTGGCTCATTTAAACATACTTGATGAACCTCCTTTAGTAGTAGAACCCTCCTCAGAATCATTGGAACTTGAGGTTTCAATAGTTGAGGTCCCCTCAAGTACCTCCCATTCTGTATTGGAAGGTAATGCCCTTTCATCCAACAGGTGCTTATGGTATACATCTAGAATTATTCTCTTTAATCTATGCCAAAAAATTAGTGAACCAGCTGGGATATCCATTGAACAATTGGAACACAATATCCATGGACATCCAAGCAACAAATGATAGCTTGGCTTACCAACAAATCAAATTATATGGAAGTCAAGGACACACTCAATTATATTACCAACTGTCACTTGCACTTTTTCTTTGCATTGCTAGCAACCACTACCATAAATTGGTCATGATTGCCCATCTTTGACTTATAGGAGAAGCCCATTTCTAGTGGAAACAATGGTGGATTGGCAAAGCAATCGCACTATTTTTCAAACCTAGGGATAGACCAAATCTAATATGTATGTGGTTTGTACCTATTTCCTTCGTAGTAAACCTTGAAAATGAATGAGTTCTTTAGCTTGAAGCAGTCAAATCTCACTCTAGAGGATTACTCATTTTGCTTTGTCACCCTGAAGCGTATGCCCCCTACATATCCATGACCCAACAAGTTGTGCACTTTTGTTAGGGACTAAATCCAACCCCTAGATTATTAGTTTCAAGCAATGAGGCCCATTGATCTAGAAGATGCTCTCATTCGAGCTAGGCACTTTGAAAGATCTTGTGGGATACAACCCAACCTCAAAAATAGCATCGATACTATGGAAGGGAAAGAGAAAGAGTATCTCAGTGAGTTGAGTGAGCAAAGTAGCTTTTGATAATGCTTTGAATGCGGCAAGCTTGGGGACATCCAAAGGAGATGTCCCAATCATCAATGTTTCCAATGTGATGAGTTATGACACTCATGAGTAGAATGCCCTAAGACTTTTCAAGAATATGGAAGGCAAGTAAGCAAAAGAAGTCAAAGAAATAAGACACATGGCAGAGCATGGAATTTTCCCATCTAGGGTGAACCAGATACTAAGCTAAACCTTTAAGACGTGATAGAACTAGAAGCCTAGGAAAGTTTCTTGTGTATCTTATAAAAAGTTGATGAAGCAAAAATGTAGTACAACTTGAATGGAATAAATTGTGCTTCAATTCTTGAGATGAGGACATCTTGATTTCTCTAAGGGAAAGAGATTGTAACATATCAAATTTTCTTATAATCCACACAATAGCTTTCTTGCACTATGCATTTCTATCAAAAATCCCATTCCATAAAAAACTCATCTTCATTCCACATATGATCTACAAAAAAGTCCATCCATATAGAGATCCACGTAGACCAATCTGTAGTCCAACTCGAGATACACACAAGATCCTTGTTGTAATACACAAGGACCTTCAAAGTCCTCTAGGAAATACGAAATTTCAAATGTATGAGAACTAGCATAAGAGAGAGAGAGAGAGAGAGAGAGAGAGAGAGAGAGAGAGAGAGAGAGAGAGAGAGAGAGAATCAAGGCCAAAACCAAGGTAAGTCAAGTCGAAGCAATTTTGTAACAAGGAGATTGTCCTCTTCTATTTCTAATGCTTCCTTTTGTCATGCCTCCACAGAAATGAATTAATGTTGTGGGACCTTTGAATGCGGAAAAACCCCTATCGACTATTAATTATATAAACAAATATGTGAACACTTCGAATAATGATCAAGTACTTTTACAACAAGTAATTCATTCATTAAAGTTTAGCTTCATGTATTCTAGGGAGGAAAAAGGTTGTGTTATTTTATACATTGTACTTACATAAGTTTCACTACTGTACTTGTATAGATAATTCTTTGAATACTTTGAGCTTTCAATCAACTTTTATGGTACATATATTGCATAATTATGCTTTAGTAAACTACAAGATCATGTGATCCTTGAGGGAAGATGGTAAATCCAACATAAAACTTGTTGCTAGTGTTTATATGGTAGATCTAGGTATGTTAGATGGTATCTTGGCAATCTTTAATACCTTGTGAGGCCTTGTTTTAAGATTTATTTCATTTTCATGATGTGTGTGTTAGTAAGGATGGTTAAAAGCTTAATTGCAATACAAAACAACGCAAAGGAATTTAAAATAGTAGTTTGATCAAAGTAGAATTCAAGGTACTTACTGTCAAAATTAGCCCAAGGTTTCTTCTAGAGAGTTGTAGGCTACCTTTAAAGCTCCGAACTTGCTTAAGAAAGTTTTCAATTTGACTTGTATTCATGGAAAGTTACGGGTACTTTTCAGATTGTTAGTGCTATAAACAGTAGACTTCATGACCAACTCTTGTATATATGGTTGTTAAGTGGGATATATGTAGCATCATGGTGAATCTCAAGTCTATTGTGTGGTATGGCATTGCCTTGAGATGTTTGTAAGACCTAGAAATCCTTGGTTTTCCTATGGTGTAGTGGTGGTTGTTTTAGAAGTGAGCCATAGACACACCTATCAACATTCCTTGTGTCTCCATGGGCATGATCTTGTTGGAGATAGGATTACACAATGGTATTTTTATATGGATATAAAGAATCCCATAATTGTAAACATTGAGCTTGCAAGTACATGGATGCACCACCATGAAGGTAAGGGTACTACAATGGTATGAAGTGTATCCTTATGTGGACATAAAAGTATTGTTAGAATGTAATGATGGAACATTAGATGTAATGTGGTTGTTTATGCCTAGATATGGCTAATTGAGAATATGTTTAAAAGATATATCATGGTTGTTGTGGTGTGATTATTACTAGTATGTACTCACTTTTAAGTCTTGTCGTCATGGCTTCCAACCAATTGGTTATTACCATCTAGAGTATAGAACACCACCTAGACAAGATGTAAAACATACGAGAAAGATTCACCCTTATGACAACAATAGAACCAATGGGCCTGGTCATTTAGGTAATATTTGTGGTCAATCATATGGTTATTACCATCTAGAGTATAGAGCACCACCTAGACAAGAAGTAAAACATAGGAGAAAGATTCACCCTTATGACAACAGTAGAATCAATGGGACTAGTCATTTAGGTAATACTTGTGGTCCATCCTATGATAGGGAAAGAAATCATCAGTGGGCATGGTGAATGGTGATGGGCACTGAAGGGACTTCTATTATCTAACATACCCCCAAGCTGAGCTAGAAAAGAGGACATTTGGTAGTCGCTCAAACACCTATCCTAAGTAGTACCATCTAGAACCCTTAGATTTATGGACTTAGATAGTCAAGTAGATTTTGAATCTATCTTGCAATAGAACCTATAGTCTTAACCCACTAGGATTGACCTAAAGGACCTAGGACCTAACAATCTCTATCAGCAATCTAATGCTTAACCATGAAGGATCACTTTGTAATCAATTGAGTTTGAGAATGGAATATCATCACACTTGGTTCCAAGAGAGTGAGAAACAAAGGTGAACTATGCTTGACCCCTTTGTCTCTAAGGCATAATCTCAATTCTAGTCACCTAAAATGGTAATAGTCAAGCTCTATGACACAAAGACAACTAACATTTGATCTTGTTCCTACTTTCTTCTTTGAGAAAGCATCTGACTAATTAGGTCCACCTATCCATCAAACATCATCATGATGACCATCCTCTTCCTTTCCATACACACACCCCGCATGCTTAATTATCTAATTAGGTCCTACCACACTATGGGACAACACAAAAAAGCAGTTTCCTTAATTATTTTATCACATAGAGTTCATTAAACACCTTTAATTCATGTATGCAAAAACAATGGAGTTAGTATGAACACAAAAGGTAACCAATCTCAAGTCTGAAACTTTCGAGATACTTCAACCTATCCTAAGAATAATTCCTCCCCCCATCCCTAATTGGATACCCCAATTCTAAACCAAGTCAATCTCAACCTTTGGCCCCTCTCTTCTAATTGAAGTCCCTTTGATACCCATTACCATGTATTGTGCTTCTCAAAGATTTCATTCCTATCATAGGACATGTCATGAGTATAAATGACTAGAGCCCCAATGGTTCTTGTAATACCATAAGGGGGAACTTTCCTTGTATATTTGACCTCTTGTCTAGGTGGTGGTCTACACTCTAGATAGCAATTAACCGGTTGGGTGGAAGCATGTGACAACAACACTTAAGTGGAGTGTATGTTGGCAGCATCAGCACCAAATTCCATCATGATACATTTTCAATCACAATCACAACCAATCATATCCAACCACAAGCGTTTGAAACATGAACAATCTATCTTTTAAACAACTAGCCATATCCAAATACAAGTGTTTATTACCAAACAATTATCTAATTTTAAACACCAACCTCCACTTGCACCATCTCAACATGTTGCATAACATTACTATCACTCATGCTTGATAAGGATACATTCAGTACCCTTTGTAAATCATTGTCCTTACAAAGGTGCATATATGCACACCCAAGGAAATCACTAAGATGGCTCCATATTATGACCCCTACTAGCATCTCATTATGATCGCAATGAATGGCTAAAGAATCAATACACTCTTGCATGGATACTAACTTTCAATGCATCATGGGTTCACAAGATATCATTGTGTGGCCCTCACCTTGTAATAATAAGTACTATTCAAAGCTATCATCTTACTTAGCCTTTGTCTGTAGTATTTGCAAAGTAATATATATCTGTCTCTAAATCATATAATATAAGACTCCAATTATGCATATTAAATCATTGAACAAGATAAGAATTCCAAAGCACTAGCACCAAAACTAGGACAGAAAAAGCCATTGAACGCAAATAAGAAATGCTCTTGATCAAGCATGGGATATCCCTAATCCTCATGTAAGGAAAGCTCCTCAAAAGATTGAGATATAATTGTTCATCATCTTGTAAGGCCTTCAATACCGACAGATCAAGGCAATATATGCAATTGTGCAAGGGTAGTGGCAACAAAGTTACAACATAGCTATCAAAAACAAGGCAGAGGGGGACTAAAAAATATTATTAAAGTAACATACATAATGAGATCAAGGATAAGATGCCCAAAAAAACAAACAATAAGAACTTATTATTGTAGGGAAAGAGTCATTCCTACATCACGTCATGAGGATGAGAGAGCACTCGAATGTTGACAATGTCAAGCTCACCCTACAATTGATTCCCTCTCTCTTAGGGATATATTGGCCTCCATGGGAGCCTCTATACTTGATAGCACGGCCATGCACTCATCAAGGACAACATTGAGCTATCTCTTAAAAACACACCTCTCCTGTATCGAAAGTGACAGTGATTAGCGAGATCTACTAGGGCCAACTACAATGGAGGCAAAGGATAGTGACTATGCTGAAGAGGCAAGGACTAGTAGTTGGTGGGTCTTGGTTGGAAGAACTTGATGGTTAGAGGCAATAAAGGTAGGAGTGGTAATGACTGTTGTGGGAGAGACTCTCAACAATCTCGCTCTTAGTCATGTGGATAGTCTCACAATAAGCCATCGTTGACTTGTCACTATTGTGGGAAACCAAGGTATATTCAGTCATAGCACCATAAGATGTGTGAGAACAAGCACAAAGAAAGGTCAAGGGTAAAGTTGCAGGACAAAAATGCACACAACATTATCCCTAACAAGTCCAATGTTAAGATTGAAGAGATTAATATTGTGTAGACTAATTTTGATGATGATTTCATCCTTACAACTTCTTCTCTTGATACTTCATAGCTGACTAATGCTTTGTCAATGTATACTCAATGTTGGTCTGAAAGATTCAAGAGCTTCCTTTCATGTGACTCCTCATAGAGAGTGATTTCACTCTTATCATAGTTTGATTGGATTTTTCCATTTGGTAATGACTTGGCACTTGAGATAGTTGGTATTGGTGATATCCACTTACAGTTTGGTTCAGGTTGCATGTTTACTCTTCATGATGTACATCATGTATCGGCTCTCATGAAGAGCCTTATCTCAACTAGCACATTAGATGTGCAGGTTATGTAGTTTCTCTTGGTGATTCCTCATGGAAGATTAAGTCCAATACTCTCTACCCCTTGCTTGTATATAAGTCAATTGACCATATTTTGGAAATGGATACAGTTCCACATGTATCTCTTTGGCATCGTTTCCTTGGGCATATGTCCTTGAAAGGAATGAAAATACTTACTCATCTGCAGTATCTTCTGTCCCTTAAGACTATAAGTGCTTTGAGTCTTGTGATAATTATTTATATGGCAGGCAAACGTGTAATATGTATAAAATTTTCAGTATGACATGCATGGATGAGCCATTGGTTCTTTTTCATTTGAATGTATATGGTCACATGCCCTACAAGTAATTAGGTGAGTCATTTGGCTCTTCTTCATTGGATGTATGTGGTCCAATGCCTTGTAAGTTGTTAGGTGGCACAAAGTATTTTGTTACTTTCATTGATGACTATATGCATAAGGTCTCGGAATATCCTATTAAGTAAAAATTAGATGTCTTAGCTATATTTTAGCATTGGCTTGCTTTGGTTGAGAACCAGTCTGGGTATAGGTTGAAATGTTTAAATTCAGATAATGGGGGTGAGTATGTTTCTAAAGCCTTTGAGCAGTTTTGTGATGAGAGGAATATCAAGCATCAATTGACCGCCTTATACACCCCACCCCAGAATGGTATGGCTGAGTGCATGAATAGGATAATTCAGAAGTGAGTTTGCAGTATGCTTTGCAAGGCAGACTTTCCATAGCATTTTTGGACCGAGACAATTAGTACTACCATACACTTGATAAATCAATCCCTATGTACTACTCTTGACTATCAGGTTGTAGAGGATATATGGTCTAGAAAGCCTCCCTTGTATGCTCATTTGTGTATCTTTGGTTGTGAGGCTTTCTACCATGTACCCAAGGAAAAGTGCAATAAGTTGGATCCTAAGTCTAGAGAAAGCATCTTTCTTGGTTATGGGTATGGAATTGAGATGGCTAGCGCCTATGGTTCCACAAGCTCGAAAGGTTATCTGCAACCATGATGTTATTTTCCACAAGGAGAAAATGCATAAGTAGCTTGAGCATGTTGTTGAGGTATGCAAGGTGATATTTCAGGAGGAGCCTCCTACTACTATACAACTAGCTAGACATCTTGCCACAACAACTAATGCCCTAGTGGCCCAAGTCCATGATGCTCCACAAGATGTACAGGTCCCACAACCTACGTAGTCTACTAGAGATAGATGGCAGCCTGCACTGTTTCAGCCCTTTATGGATTATGTTATGGTGATAGATGCTGGTGAGTCTCTTGTTTATGATGAGGCCATGTGCGAAGGTAATAGTCACTCTTGGGAGAGGACCATGCAATCAAAGTATGACTCACTGTAAGAAAATCATGCGTGAGATTTGGTTCCTTTGCCTAGTGGCAAGCATGCTTTGCTATGCAAGTGGGTATATAAGTTGAAAAGTATCCTTGGACATCCCAAGTCGGGATACAAGGCTAGATTGGTTGCTAAGGGCTTCATGTAGGAACATGTTGTGGACTTTGATGAAGTCTTGCCTCCAATTGTGAAAATGACTCTATCCTTTGCTCGGTACTGACTTTAGTTGCTCAACTTGACATGGATCTTTATCAGATGGATGTCAAGACAGCTTTTCTTCATGAGGATTTGCATAATGAGATTTACATGAAGTAGCCTAAGGGCTTTGGAGAACATGGCAGGGAACACACTAGTGTAGAAAATTAGGAAGAGGCTTTATAGCCTTAAGTAGGCACCTAGGGAATGGTACAAGTTTGATGTCTTTATGCATTCGTAGGGATATTCCCATAGTGATATGGATCCATGTTGATACACGAAGAAGGCTCATGATGGTAGGCTTATGATTTTGATCTCTATGTGGATGATATGTTGCAACTAGTTTAGAGTGTCAGCTACTTGTCCATGAGTTTATATCCCATAGATATAGGGGTAATGGTCAAAAAGATAAAGTTAGTAGCTTCTTAGAAGTAATCGATGGTAGCTTGGAAATTGTTCAAGGCTCCTACCAATATTTTAACTCTCTTCATTATACTCAATACAATCCCTTTGGTCTCTCGGTTAACTACTTGAATTACATGGTTGATCATGTAAGGGATATGTGTGTTTTCTATGTTAAGAGAGTGATTAGGACTAAGATCTCGATTAATTGTGGGGGTCAAGACATAGTGTCCACTACATAAGTGCATGCACCTATGTCATGGTTGCAAGTCTTATGCTTTCTTATTTTGGTTCAATTCTAATATTTGCCTTGTTTAGCTATTCTATTGGTTTGGTTTTTACCAACTCTCAAATCACTTGGTGCACTATGTGCAAACAAGTTGGCCAAAACAATGTATGGTGGTGTATTTCAAACTCGCAATGTTAGTTAACTATCTATTGTCTCCAAGTTGAGTTTTAGAGTTCCAATATTGTTCAAAATATGTTCCCTATTTGTGGTGTGTCTTGATCATTTTTAGTGCCTTACATTTGTTTAGTTTTTTAAAACTTGATTTGTGCTATGTTGTTGGTTGGTTTATTGGTTTATTGGTTGAATGTCTATGTGTGCTTGTAGTGTAGTGTTATGCAACCTTTTTTTGTAGTGTGTGTATACTATGGAATGCATGTGTGTATAGATATAAGATAGATGCATTAATTTAGTTGACTACAGAGTATGTGTGTGGTGAATAGAAATGTCGCTAAATTAAATGTGTGCACCAACTTAAATGAGAGTTTGTGCAATTGTGCAAGTGTGAATGCACTCTAAGTGTGCATGTGGAATGTGTGCAATAGGTGATATGAACAATGCATATTTGTGGATGTTTGGTATATGTGTGCACATGTGCATTAGAAGTATGTGCACTATGCATTATGCAGTGTGTATATGTGCATGAGTACTATGTGGACCTAGGTGATTGTGTGCAATATACTACATGTGATTGTGCCCTAAGGCTTTCCTAGGCTGGTTTGGGAGGTGTGTAATAGATACATGAATTTAGATATGATGTGCTATTCATGTTCATCATGCATTGTTTGCCATGAATTGTGCACTAGTCCATGTACATCTATGCATTGTGCACTTTGCACTCTATGCTAAGGTGATGGATTAATGCTCTAGGATGTGTGGATGATTGGTAGAATTCGGATATATACTAGGTGAGTTAGATATGAAGTGTCATGTATGCTATGCATTATGCATTGGTACACTATGTAGTGTATTGTGGAGTGGAAGTGCAAGATAACCTAAGGTTGGTGTATGTTAACCTATATATAGTGCAATTTTGTTAAAATGGATGGGTGCTTCTACAATGTGCATTGTGCACCATGCACCATGTGTGGGTGAGTGTTGGTGCACTGCGCACCATGCACCATGCACATATGCATTGGGTGGTGTGCAGGGTTTTGGAAACTTGTAGTGTGAGGTGGGGTGCACACAACAATCAATATATCATCAACATATAATATCAAAATGATAAGGCTACCATCACGAGCCTTCTTCTTGTAAAGACACAGATCCAAATCATTATAAGTATAGGATTGTGAATGCATGAAGGCATTAAACTTATGATACCATTTCCTATTTAAGCCTATAAATACTTTTTCTCAACTTGTACACTAGGTGTTCCCTACCCTTTTCCACAAAGCCCTTAGGTTTATATATATATATATATATATATATATGTCCTCATGTTGACCACAAGAGAAAATATCTCATCAAAGTCAACTCCCTTCTCTTGTTTAAAACCTTTGCAACTAATCGAGCCTTATATATATGGACTTAGGGTAACCAAATTTGCTCTTCACCTTATAGACCCACTTGCATGCAATGCATGTTTTTAAGGCAATTCAACCAAATCCCAAGTACAATTCTTTTAAAGTGTATCAAAGTCAGACTGCATAGCCCTTTCCCAAGATAAATTGTCACCTCTTCGCATAGCCTCCTCATAAGGGGCTCATTAGAATCTATCACGATAACATAATGCATAGTAGGCTCATAGCAGTTATTATTAGGAGTATGTGATGCTCTTGTAGAGTGTCATAAGATTGGTTATGGAGCTAGTATATCCTATTCTCTCTATCCATCATCAACATGATCCTACACAACAAACTGATCCTAGTCCATTAGAGCATCAATAGCAATCGCAAGCTATCTAACTAAGGCTGGATATATGGTATCAAGAGGCTCCTCCTGAAAGATCACCCTTTTCACTTAAATCACTTCCTTAGGTTACTTATGCATCTTTTTCTAATAAAACACAACATCTTGGCTACGAATAAGTTTCCAAGCCTATGGATCCCAAAGGTGGTAGCCCATCTCACCTACATTACCATATCCAAGAAGCATTTGATAGACTTTGGATCCAACTAGTTGCACTTGTCTTTGGGAATATGGTAGAAAGCCTCATATCCAAAGACTCACAAGTGTGCATATGAGGGAGGTTTACAAAACCATACATCCTTAGCAACCCTACCACCAAGAGCAATGCATTGGGATATATTAATCAAGTGAATTGTAGTTGCCACTACCTTAGCCAACCCAAAAGATATGAGGTAAGCCTATACGACTAAGCCCTGAAAACACTCTCTTGAATGGTCATGTTCATGTGCTCTACAACACCACTCTAGGGTAGGATGTAAGGGATAGTCAATTGGCATTTAATACCCCAATCATGAATAATCAAAGGGCACAAGATACTGCAAATGGGCCAAAACTTTCATTCCTTTGAGTGATATATGCCCAAGGTGGTAGTGCCACAAAGATACATGAGAGAGGTTAGTAATAGTCGATAGATGATCACTGGAGTCAGAGATAAGAAAAGGGACAGTCAATTGACATTTAATACCCCAATCATGAATAATCAAAGGGCACAAGATACTGCAAATGGGCCAAAACTTTCATTCCTTTGAGTGACATATGCCCAAGGTGGTAGTGCCACAAAGATACATGAGGGAGGTTAGTAATAGTCGATAGATGATCACTGGAGTCAGAGATAAGAAAAGGATAAAGATTACCAATCTTGGCATCTCTACCAAAAATGAGGTTGCCATGAGTGATTTTCCATGTAGAGTCACTAAAAGAGACATGAAACCAAGCATCATAAAATTATCCTATAGAGATGAGGCTTTTGGTCAAAGTTGGTATTTGACGTACATCATGGAGAACAAAGGAAGCACCAGTAGGAAGCTTCTAATGTACATCACTAATGCCAACAATATTACTATGGGAGCTTCTTGCTCAACTGCTAAGACCCACAGACCACTTATTGTTTCAAGCATTTCAAGCCAAGTGCAATGGCTACCTCTCACATAGTTGTACGTGCTCTCGCACCTATGTGTAGTGAGCTTACCTCCATGCTCAATCAAGTTGCCTTCTCCCTCAAGCACTCCGGTAGCTCCATGATCCAAGATGCAAGCTCGATCCTCAAGCTCCAAGCTCCATGCTCCATGCTCTATTGTTATGCGTGAGACAAGAAAAGAGAAGAGAAGTGAATAATAAGATAGGAGAAGATGGAGAGCTTCTCCACCACGGTCCCTCACCCTTACACACTCATTCCCTCACACACTCTCTCTCAAGCACAAGCTCAAGTAAGCAAGAAGAAGAAGAAGAGGAGAGCTAGCTTTGGCCACACACAAGAATGATCTTCTTCATTCCCTTTTTGCCTTTTTATACTTGCTATCCTCCTCTTTGGGTGCCCATCCCTTTTTACATGACCAGCTGTTTCAGCCAATGTCTTCTTTCCTTATTTCTTTCCTCTTTTCACGATTCCTTCATTCGTGCCCATCTACATCTACAAATTTCACAGGAGGGAGCTTGGTGCTCTTTTACAAAATGAATGACAATGTGTGCAATGCTTCTTTGCTAGAATATTCGATTCACTCATTATTGTGTGCTTCCTTTTACATTAAGGCTTTTCCTACATTTTCTTGAGCTTGCCTTCCTCTTCCATTTTCTCGCCTTGGGTTGTCTTTCCTTTCTAACCTTCTTTGGGGCTTTTTTTTCTTGGACTTCCTTATGGGTTATAACATCACCCCCTATTAGAGCTGAGTGACAATCCCATGGCATGTGTTGATAAGGGTGTGGGTGATTGAAACTTTACCATGTGGGTTGATGATGGGGTTTCAGGGAGATTGTCTATGGAAAAGAGACACATCAAAATGGATGGAGAATTGTGAAGGTCAAGGATGGATTGATTGGATAATGGGGGGCCTTCAATGTCGGTGGTTGATTGCGGTTTGTCAAATGTACCTAGAAAGAAAAGGAGGTGCACTACCTAGGGGTGTGCCTACCTCATAGTGCAATGCATTGTGTATGTGCCAGTGGAACTAGGAGTTGGGTCTCATGCACAAGCCCCCACACTTGAGGATCCAGTTCTTGTACAAAGGGAGGTATTGTGGTTGTGACTAAGGGAAACAAGTCTAACCATAGGCGAGTCAAAGCTCCCTAGGTATATCCTGCCCTTAAGGTGCCCTAAGTATGTGAAGTGAGAAAAGGGCTAGGGTGGTCCCTAGGTGCAGTGCTTATGACAGTTATAGAGTACAAATGGACTAATTTCCTTGTTGTGCTTCTTTTCTTTCTACTTCTTTTCTTGTTGTCCTTGTCCTTTTTCTTATCTTTTGTTTTCCTTTTGGATTTTCTTTTTCTCTTTTTTTTCATTCCTTTTTTGAATGAATCAATTTTATAAGGGAGCATGCTAAGAGGTATCCCATTGCTGAGCAGTTTGCATGGTGGCTTGATGGCTTTACTAAGGAATGCCATGCTGCTTTACAAATACCCCTTTAAGTTGGTTCTTACATTGAGTGGAGTAGATGACAAAAACATGTGGTTACACCCTATCAATCTACTATCACTCATATCTTCTAAGAGATTCATGCAAAATGTCGGCAAGAGAGTAGCTCTCATCATGAGGTACACCATCGCACAACTATCTATCCTAGCATTGAGATCAAAAAACAGGGGCAGCAACCGCTCTTCCTTTGCAATATATTTTTGTTTTAGTAATACTCGCAGTAGGCGGAGGTAGCTACACATGGTGATAAAAGTGGGGCCAGGACACGAGGAGAGGTCCTTTAAGAAACTTACTATAGATGAGCAGAGGTCCCTTTCAGTGAAAATTGGGCTTTCTTCAAGGATTGAGGCTTTTACATTGTAGATCAAAGGGAAGTCATATCTACCATGCACCTCCTAGTTAAAATCAACTCCAAATCTTCTTAGGTAGGGCATGTAGATAAGATCATCCTGCTCATAAGGTAGGGTGGTGCAAAAAGCAATCTAGGCCTCTAAGCTAAAGTCCCAAATGTTCCAGCACCACCTAGGCTATGCCTCGTATCCCTCTACCCTTCAGGGTACCTCCACCGCCTTATCTTCCCAATAGTTTGTAGATTCCTATCACCACCTTGTGGGGTGTCTTCTCCATTCCTCTAGCCATCCATCCTTGCTAAAAGCCTGATGACATCCTCCACCACCCTAGGAGATAGCACTTTTTCCATTGAGTGAGGAAAGGTAAAAGAAAAATTGAAGGGGATGCGGTTCTCCCATTGCTCCCACACCACAAGTTCATGGCCCCAATTGATAGGATCACACTCCTCACTTTGAGGGATGGCCACTTGTGGAACTTGCGGTGTCCTAGCTTGAAACTTCTTGCATGTATATTTCACATGCTCCCTATGCTTGTGCCTTGCCTCCACCAACTTTTTGAGCAGTCTTGCTTCCTCCCCTTGCTCCTCTAATTGCACTTGTGGTTGCATAGGGGGGCTTGGTTCTTGCACCTATTCTTCCTCTTGATGGTCTGGTTCGAAATCGGGCCCTTCTTCCTATACCAACTCTAGTGGCTCTTGTTATAGTGAATACATTTGTTGTTCTTTTAGCTCTCCAACCCCTAGCAAGGCAAGTTCTTGTGTAGTTAACCCAATTGAGATTAGGTGAGTGCGTTGCTTCTTCACTCCCAAACTGGTGCTAGGCCTAGGTGCATTGTCATGGAGGCAAGGCTACAAGGCCCTCCCTATCAATTCTAGCTTTCTCTTTACTTGTTCCAATGTCTCTTCTCCTCATGGCTACATGACATTCAATATTGTGCTTAAGAATGTATGTTGTTGCTCTAGCATTCCCGACTTGACAACTGCGGCTTTGCTTTTGGCTAAGAAGTGCTCACTCTCTATATGGGCTAGCTTGTAGGCTAAGTTTTTTATTTGATCTTCATTCCTGGCTACCCATTCTTCTGATTTTTCCTTCATTTTCTCTAACCCCTGGTTTTGGTACTAGGCTAGGGTGGCATTCACTTGCTCTTGCTCCCACCATAGTGTATGCATTTGCTCTTGCTCTTGGATTTTTCATTCCACCTATTTTTTCAATATGGCTTATTCATGGAGGGGGTCGCTTGTAACTAGTTGTGTAGCTCCATCTATTTCTTCTTGTTCTCCTCATCTTGTTGGTTCTTGGCCTCCTATATCTTTTTCCTAGTATCTTCTCTTTGCCTCTTCAACTCTTTTATTTCCAGCTCTAGACATTTATTTTTGCAGGAGTTGAAAGCACACATATTTTCCAAGGAGATGCAGGTCTCTCCATCATACAACTCCTTAAGAACTTCTTCTCCCTCTCTTGCCTTCAAGGCCTCTTTTAATGTGATTATCTCTTGATTTATGATGGTCATTAATCTTGCTTGCTCCATCTTGTAGTCTATGAAGGCAATCTTTTCTTTTTCAAGCTCTACAAGTGCAACCTTTTTATCTTATGTTGCCTTGTGGAGTTGGCTTTGAAATTCCTTCACTAGTCCATCTAGATCTTCATTATGGCACATGATTGAAGAAATCGAGTTGGTTGACACTTCTAAGCGGGGTACCTTAGGCCCTTGTCATGACTTTTCATTGGCTGTCGTTGGCCTCTTGGTTCTTGTGAGGGGGGCTCCTTCGATGGGTGCATGTGCAATTTCTTGTACGTTGCTAAGTAGGTACTACACCCAAGTCATGAGATTGCTTTTATTGACCACTACTTCTACAAATACCTTATGTTGGGATGATCATTAGTGTGGCCAAGACTAGTGGGATTGATTGTAGCATGGCTTCCCCTTGCCTTCCACCACACCCCGGTCTTGGTCCAACTTCTTCTACTACTGCACTTGTGCTTGGCACATCCTCCCTTGCCTTCCACCACACCCCAACTTCTTCTACTGCTGCACTTATGCTTGGCACATCCTCCCTTGTTGGGTTCATCATTGCCAATTCCTGAGATCAGGAGGGTTGCTCCACTAATCTTTGAATGGCTAAGGCAATCTCCTCTTCCTCTTATTATCTCAGCCATTCTTCCTCCTCTTCTAGCCTCTTTCTATGCTCTTCTTCTAGCCTCTTTGACTCCTCCTCCACCCTTTGTAGTTACATGTTTTCCTCGACAATGGAGCTAGCCTTTTGTATCAAGATTTTGAGAGTTATCTTTCTTCTTCCCCGTTGTCTTGAGAGCTCTAAGCCTTGCTACTCACTAACTATCCTCTCGCTTGAGGCTTCTTGTGGTTGAGTGGTTGATCGTTCTCATTTTCCATAGCAATTCTTTCTGCATTGTCGTGTTGCTCTTTGTGGCTTTCTTCTTCCCCTTGTTCTCCTCCTGAAAGTGAGATGGTTAGGCTTGCTGGTGTGGGAGAGCAATGCTCCTCATGGATTGGTGATGGCTCTGGGGTCTCCTCTACCACTTCTCTCTCCGTCTCCCCTAGAGCTTCCTAGATATTGGCTATTAAGAGGCCTCCAAAGCCTATGGTTGAGGCCTTGGAGGTAGATTTTTTCCTCTTATGCTCTACACAATGGTAGCCGGGGACTCTCTACTTGCCATCCTTGATGCTGTAGCTAGTACCTTTGCTGAGGCCTTTATTTTTTTCCAAACATAGGCATTTCAATTCACCTTGTACAGGAATTGGCTACAAGGCTTTCCAGCAAGGAAACACTAATTCTACTCGTGCATTGTATCTCTGGCTTGAAAAAAGTATGTGAATCATTTTAGCCTACAGCCGAATGGTGAGGTTCGAAATATCATCTAGGTTGATTCCATCATTGGTGTAGACCCTTCTTTTATCCATCTCTAACATTCCATACACGTCCCTCTTGGGTCTATTTTTCAACTTCTCTACAAGCCCCAGTGCCTTCTCTATGATCTTTGGACGAAGCGAAACCACCACACTTCTAAAGGTCTCACCTTCCATGATAGTCATCGTGCCATTGTTCCTTTGGACGTCAAAAGTTGAAGGGAGCTCTCTAGCTTGACCCCCGAGACCTATGGATCGCTTATTGGTCAAGCGTTTCAAGCCAAACGGCCATGGCTACCTCTCACATAGCCGATGCACTATCCCTACCCATGGGGTGTAGCGAGCTTACCTTGATGCTCGATCGAGTACCTTCCTCTCTCTTGCATGCCAATAGCTCTAGGATCCTTGAGGCAAGCTCAAGCAACCTCAATCCCTCTCCATCAAGCTCCATCCTCCATAGCCACACGAGACAAGAGAAGAGAAGTGAAGAGAAGAACACGAAGAGAGGAGATGGGGAGCTTCTTCTCCTCAATCCCTCACACTCACACACTCACTCCCTCACTCTCTCACACTCCCTCACTCAAGCACTCACAAGAAGACAAGAGAAGAGAAGAAGAATAATAAGATTTTTGCCACACATCTAAGAATAAGCTCTCATCATCTTTTGAACTTTATATACAAAGCCCTCAATCCCATTTGGGCGGTCATCCCCTTTTTACATGGCCAAGCCCTTTTTTCCATTGTCCTCTTATCTTCCTAGCTTCCTTCCTACCGCCCATCTACCTCTACAAATTGCACGGGTGGGAGCCCGGCACTCTTAAAATAAATCATGGTGCACCTTGCACTTTTTTACAAAAGTATTGACTTGCCCTTTTACTTGGCGCACCTTCATCTTTTGTTTCACTTTTGCCTTGGCCTTGTCCTCTACTTTAGAGTTTCCTGATGTTCCACCTTGTTCGTCTGAGGGTTAACAAAAGTCCTCAAGAATTCTGTGCATTTGCTATGGTCTATGTCTTGCCCCTCTTTTTTTGGGTACTTGGTAAGGTTGCATCGCTCTCAAGCATCTGTGCCACCACCTCTTCAAATGTCACCACTCCTTTTAGATTGTGGATGCTGCAATATTTCAATTGGTTGAATGCCCAGATCTCCATGGCTCATCCGTATCTTCTATATTTCTCCTCTGATAATGGAAGCCTGTTGGCTTTATCCTATTTTCCTACCATTTAAGTTCCTATCGCCACATAATATCCCATAGTTAGTTTCCTTTAAAGGACATCTCCTTTCACAGAAAGCAAGATGACTATAAAGATTAGTGTTTGAAAATGAGAATTCTCATACAATGAGGAATATAACCCACAAAATAAGAATTATCATGCCAATCAATCCACACATTCATTCTTTTCTTTTAGAATTAAACTTCTATTTTGAGTTCTCATCCATTACTCCCCTCCCTCCTAGAAAGGATGAAAATCCTTCCTAGGATTGTGGAAATCAAGGTGTATGGCCAATCAATGGTGGGTATGAGATGTGCCTTACACTTCCAAGAACCAATTGTAAAACTTGGGGTTATATTTAAGAGTCGCATAACAATACAAATCCCGTAGACAAATGCCCACTTGTGTGATATAAGTCATTACATCGATCAAGAAGTCACATGAGTTGAGCTGACTTGCAATATGGAGTTTCTTCTTTGTTAGAATCTTATCCAAGTATAGGTGAAGCATCACATTGTCTTCTAATGGTTGATTCCTAGTTATGGCCAACACTCCAAATGAGGTGGGAGCCACATAGGTTTGGTTATACTTAGAAGTCTTGATGGCACATCATTGCTCCGCATTGGTCATGATTTGGTATCCCTCTTAGGCCCATGAAAGGTGAAAATTATACCACTTGCGTAAGAATTTGGTCTCAGATTCAATAAAGATGAATTGGTATTCTTTCCAAGAACATGGTAAGGAACGTATCTTATTTTCTAAAGGTTCGTCAAGTAGGCTTAGATCTAAACACTCCTAACTTTCAGTAAATAATGTGAAAGTTGAATCCAATCACCAAATACACGTGGTCAAGTCATCCCCTGTGTCCATGGCCATATTGGATGCCACTTCAAGAATGGATCATCATGGTGGCATTAGCTTAAGGTGAACTAGCGTCTTGGGTTTAGTTGAACATGACAAGTTGATGTGGGGCACTTCCACTTGAAGATTCTTGGTGGGCGTGGCAGGCTTGGATTGTGAGGTTTTCAATTCAATTGATGCTTTGTTGTCATGTCTCCTAGTGATTATCTTAGAATCTTCAAGCAGGGCCTTGCTTGGTTGCTCATGGACTCTTGGTTGAACTTTGGGTTGATAGACCATTTGGACACTCAAGGATTGAGCATCCTCCATTTTAGTTCTTCTCCTCCCTTGTTCCAATTGACCTTGTGGAAGCTTGGTTTTTGGGGCCTAAGATTGAGGATTCGACTTAGCATTTGTGAGTTTGGGCAACCATAGTGAGGTGTTACTCGTGTAGTATCCTTGGGCTTGCAGTAGGGCGTTCGAAACCCAACATTGCTCAGTCACATATGCACTTTCAATTAAATTGAGTTGTGATCTCCTTTTGCATTTGCATGACAAAAAGAAACATAATTAAGTAAAATTTTCATCTTTATGTCTTGTTTGGTGATAAATAATTTTGTTTAGAGAATCATGAGGAGTTGATATGTGGGTGTGTGAGTTCAAACCTTGGATACATCCTTAAAAGGCTATGCTCATGAGGCTAAAGATTGTCATTGTGGTGGTAGTGAGTTGAGCTGGTGGGAGAACATTATTGACTATGGTTAAATTGCAAGATCTTTTGGAAACCATGGAAATTTTTTGTGTTAGCTCCCATGCATTGTTTAATTGCCAGTGAAGATTGATGAGTAGTTGAAGCTCTATTTGTAATCTTTTTTGGTCATTATGGGCTTTTTGTTTAGGTATATGTGCGTGCAATGAAGCATTTAAATCACTATAGTTAACACCTTTTTGATCTAGCAGAGTTAAGCCCTTAAAAGCCCTTTTACATGAGCTTCTAAAGCTCTAGCATGGTTGCTTATAAAGATATACTAGAGGAATATCTTGGAATTCACAATAAACCACGTGTTTTCCTAAAACCATGGTTATGTTTTGTGTTAAGCAAAGCTACCACAATTCAACCATGCAATAAGAAAATGTGTAGATTCCTTCTTCGTGAAAATTGAAATTTTCCCTATTAAGTTTTTGGTTACTCTCAATGACATTACAATGGTTGCACTGACTTCCATGTGTGTGCGTTGGCACTGTATTGCTATTACAATAGTGGTTGAGAGGCTATCATGGTGAATGTTTAGAGCTCTCATGTATGTAAGCTATGAGCTCCTATTTGGGGTTATGATCCATGAGGCATATTTAATATTTCAAGAAACCCCCCCTCCCCACCACACACACATAAAAACCCAAACAAGAAAACAAAAAGAAAGAAAGAAAAGATGAAACATTTGAAATGAGTGGAGAAACAGGGGCTCCAAGAAAATAAGCAAAAGTAAGATTAGCACTACCACCACACAACTAATTGTTCGAGTAGCAAGTTGTGCTATGTGGCAATGGGAATGTTGTTCCCCATTGCACGTCTTGTCAACATGCATTCTCCTCCCCATGCCTAGACTCTTCCTCGAGCATCCCTCCATAAATTGATGAGCTTTTGACTATAGCTATGATTGTTGAACCTCCACTCGATGCACATACATGTACACTTAATCTCATCCCTCCTTTGTCATTTCCTCATTTGCAATGCAGCTCTTCTTGCACCTTCGTATTTTTTTATCAACCCCCTATAGACTAGTACTCTTCCCCCCTCAAGCATAGCCCGCCCACCCCCCCCCCCCCCCCCCCCCCCCCCCTCACCATGATGTGCAAGTGAATTCTCAATGTAGTTGTCAATTTGATTCCCCTTTTCTATATCATGATGCTTTTCAAGATCTGTAGAATGGTTTTTCTCTCCCCTCCCTCAACTACCTTCAAAAGAACCCACTCTATACAAAATTCCATAAGAATCCCAATGTGGCCCTCAATGGCTTTGTCTTCAACTCCCACCACACTTCTTTCCCCCCTCAGGACCAAGTATGCTCCCCACCCTTGGAAGCCTTACATGCAAAGTCAAATGTTGTCTTGCATGGATTGCATCAAGGCACGGTGTCAGAGAATGCTTTAGCAAGAGGAAGGGTGCAAGAAACTCAAGGTGGAAATAGAGCAAGCAAAGAACATCAAGGCCCCCATGGAGGAGCAACAATTGGAAACATTGTGAGGGTTGAGAGATAATTTAAACAAAGACCTCCATATTCAAAAGCTGCAATTGGTCTAGATGAAGAAGAAGGTAATTGCACCCTTCTTGATGATGGTCTAGCTACAATCTTTCATGAATATCATAGAGCATTAATTGGTTTGTGTCATGGCCCTCCCTCTCCCAATGAAGTCCTTCATGCCTAGATCAGGGATAACTAGCATCCTCTAGGGTTTTAAGTGCAGGACATTAGGTAGTTGCCCAACTATTATTTTGTCTTCGTCTTCGAGAATAACATGGAGTGTGGATAAAAGAAAGGAAAGGAAAGGAAGAAGAGGAGGCTCCACTTGAAATCGAAAAATTTGTGGTCCATCAAGAATGGCATCTTTACTTTGAACATTGCGAAGAATATTGGATATGTCTTTGAGCAAGGAGATGCCACCCCCTCTGAAACAAGTCCTACTCCTGAGTCCTCCTAATAATAGCCACGTTGTAATAAATGGATGGAAGGCTTTCTTACATGCCTAGATGGATGTGAATTCCCAACCCTTCTCCGTTGGATTCTCCCTTTCGATGTAATTACCTTTTACTTTAAATGCAACTAACACGCATTTCATTTAAAAGAAAACAAAAAGAAGAAAAATAAAATAAAAAATGTAGCGTGGATCGGTGTTGTATGGGAAATTCCCGCCAAATGAGAGTTCCATACTAACAGCAACACGAGAGAGAGTGTGGGGGGAGGCAGACCAGCTATGGCGAAGAACTCGAAAGGAAATGGCTATGGCGGAGTGGGAAGAGGAGCGGCAGGGTTGGGCAATAAGGCCGTGGTAATGCTGGAGGTGGAAGGAAAACCGGGCGACAGGGGTGACGGCAACCCGTGCATTGCGTGGGACAGAGAAGGCCAGCAGCTAATCGCGACCACCTCTCACGCCCTCATCTTCTTTCACGCATGGCCTCCTCCTCCTCCTCCTTCCTCTTCCTCAGCCGCCCACTCGCCTCTCGCCCCTTCCCGGCGCCTCTCCCACCATCGCTCCGCCATCACCTCCCTTGCCCCCTCTCCTTCCGGCCTCATCTTCGCTTCTGGTTCCCTCGATCACTCAGTCAAGCTATTCTCCTATCCAGGTTTTTTTCCATCATCGCCCCGCAGTTTTTCTGATGAAATCTTTAATGGCAATTCAGAAGGCCTATGCTCATTCAGTACCTTTCCTTCACAATAACTTCGTTTTGTGGGAACACATGTGGATCTACATTCACAGCTGCAAAACTTGGAACGACATTATGCTGCATTAGATGTTTACCAACCGTGATCATTTCGCTCTTTACTTTCTAAGTGCTTTCAGGCATAGCAACATTTGATTCACAAAATGTCTGTTTTCTGGAAGTATATGCAAAATTCTTTATGGACCTAATGCTGCATGAGATAAATGCTTTCAGACATTGCAACATTTCATTCAAGTTCTTGTTTTATGGAACTAAATGCTTCTCTGTGAAAATTTCCATTTACAGCATATAGATTTCTTCAGAGACGTTACGTGGCATGAGATGTTCTCCAGCAGTCACAATTTCATTCATTTGTCTCTTCACACCTTTAAACTGATACAGATCGCATGAGTTTTACCATGGCATGAGTTCATGGCTCAGAGCCTCAGACACAGGATCACATGAATTTTTATTATGTTAACCAATTTGTCTGACTCAGGATGGCCCTTTTCCATTGCAGAGATTGAGTTTCTCATAGCCTTCTTCTTTGTTTTCCTCAGATGGAGAGTTCCAAAGCACTGTGACTCGCTTTACTTTGCCCATCCATGCCGTTGCTTTCAGTTCCACAGGCTCTTTGCTTGCAGCAGGAGGAGAGGATGATGGCATCAAGATCATCAGTACCATTGACAGCTCTATTGTGCGAGTCCTTAAAGGGCACAATGCACCTATCATTAGCCTTGCATTTGACCCCAACAATGAGTTTTTGGCATCAGCTGGTAGTGATGGCACTATCATGTGCTGGTGCCTCTCGTCTGGCAAGCGAATCCACACACTTTACCATGCTGCACCCAACACAGATCTGAACAATTCTGGGAGGAATGAAATTGCTTGGCATCCAAAGGGAGATGTCTTGGCAGTTCCTGGCAGAAAAAATGGCGTGGATGTGATTATGTATGATCGGGATACAGGTGAAAAGGTCTTCAGCCTCAAAGGTGGGCATTCAGCTTCTGTTGGCTCATTAGCCTGGTCACCAAATGGCAAATACCTTGCAACCGCAGCAGGTGACAATCAGGTCATCATTTGGGATTTGGATAACAGGCAAGACATAGACTGCCAGAAGTTTGAATCTCAAATCTGCAGCTTGGCGTGGAGACCGAAAGGAAATGCTTTAGCCATTGGTGACTCGGATGGCAAATTTGGTGTTTGGGAACCTGTTGTTCCATCTCACATGAGCCTACCTGGCAGTGATGCTAATTTGCCTTCAGTTATTGACAGAGAAGAACTGCTGCACTTCAGTGATGATGAGGATGGAGAGCAGCTTCACAGTGAGGAAGAAGGTGGATCTTCACCTGAAAGAGGACCCAATTCTCCTTCAGATCCCGATTTTAGAAAGAAGGAAAAGAGCAAAGGTCATGATAGGCAGTCATTCTCTAGTAAAGCTGAGGCTCTGCTCCAGAATAAAAACATAAGCTTGTCATCTGGAGCCACTATAGGTGGACACCTAGTGCCTGCATTACAAACTCCTTTTCAGCCCTGCTCCACCACACCTAGTTCGGGCAAGCGACATTTTCTTTCTTACAATCTCATAGGCAGCATCACCAGTTGTCAGAATGAAGAGCTGTCACACATAGAGGTGCTTTCTCCCTTGCAATGTTCTCATAATCAGATGCATGATGATCATTGATCACAACAGTCAAACCAGGCCCTACTGTACCATTGATTTTGTTTGGTGATTTGTAGGTGGAGTTTCATGATACAGGGAAAGGTGTTCGTGTGCCCTCAATGACGGACTATTTTGGCTTCAAAATGGCTGCTATGAATGACAGTGGCTGCATTTTTGCATCTCATAGGAACGGGGAAAAGAATCCAAGTACCATACTTTATCGGCCTTTTAGTAGCTGGGCAAACAATAGTGAGGTCCAACCATTCGATTCCAATTAACTTTTTGTGCAGTAATGCTTACTGTGCTTCTCATAAATGAATGATGCAATGATAAGTTTTCTTGGTAATGCTTCAGTGGTCAATGCGGCTTGCAGCAGAGGAGGAGGCAAGGACATTAGCTCTTGGATGTGGATGGGTAGCTGTCTCAACTAGCCTCAACCACCTCCGACTATTTTCTGAAGGTGGTTTGCAGGTGCTGCCTCATTTTCAAAGTCTGAAGTATGAATACGATCTTGAAAAAAGCTACTAGTGACTTGGCTAGATTGTTATTCACTATTGTCATTTGTACGTTGCAGACTTCCTTGCTGTCTTTGGCGGGCCCAGTGGTCACTATGGCAGGTCACAAGGAGCTTCTTGCTATTGTTCTACATGCAAGCTCTCCCTTGTCTTGTGACCAACAGGTAGATGCACCTCATGTCAAGCATAGTCATAATCCTGCAAATAATTGCTGTCTTGGTGTGTGATGAAATTGCACGATTCTTTTTCTCTGATTGTGTATTCATTTCAGGTGATGCAATTCACAATATTCAATGTGGCAGAACGGAGAAAAGTGATGGAAGGGCCATTGCCCTTGAGTCCTGGCTCTCACCTTACTTGGCTGGGTTTTAGCGACACTGGTTTTCTTAGCTCATATGATTCCAAGGTGCTGATTATTGGATCCATTCCAAAACTGACCGTTTCTGGATTTTAAACCTGATCTCTTCCAGGAAATGAGAAAGTTGTCTAGTAGATTGGATAATGAGAAAGAATATATATGTGCATAGAGATTGTATTCCCTCAGAGGAGCAGGAATAGTACTAAACACCCAAAATTGGAGATTGTGTCTCTATAAATCATACATTCATACAAACATAGGGTTATTGTGGAGGAATCTCGGTACATCTATGATGGCATCTGGGCGATGAATAGTGCGAAGGGAGCAAGGCTGCCTAGCTCTACATAGTTCTCTAGTTTTGTCAATGTTTGCCTTGGGTGCTCCTTTACTTGGTGGGGCTGGTGTGGTTGGTAGAGGGGGGTACTTGTGCTTGATGAAGTATGTGAATGTCCACTATTGCCTTGTGTACCTGTTGGTGTTGCTTGAGGTTGGATCAATGTATCTTGGTCGCTGTGAAGCTTCTGAAGATAGAATGTCAGGGCATTTCTATCAGTACAGGCCAGAATACGGTGAAGGGGATTGTATCTCTCATGGAAAAGGCAATGGTAGTATCCCTGTGTCTCATAGTAAGCAAGCATATCCATAGGTAGTGTTCCTCTATCTCCACCTCCAACTTGTGTTGTTGAAATATCTTGTTTTTCCCATGCCTCTTTGGTGTATCTCTCACTCGACTCAAAGCTAATGCAAGGAGGTTTTGCATTTGCTGATGGCACACCGCATCCCAGGAAATGACATGTGTAAATCCGTATATCTTGGTCTAATGATGAAGCCATTCTCGAAAAGCTGGAGAAGATGATCCTTGTGGAAGACCATCTTCATGCCAAGTGTGTCCGGGAAATCGGAGTGATGTCCATCCTGATGACATGGTTCAGCTCTGTATGGTTAAGCTACATGGTGGGAACATCTAGATTGTATTGGAATGGTGATAGGTCATTTATGTGAAGGCCATGTGGAATATGAGAGAGAGAGAGAGAGAGAGAGAGAGAGAGAGAGAGAGAGAGAGAGAGAGAGATCCAATCTTTTTTGGTTAAATCAACAATCAGGGACAACTTCGAGTTCACACCTCTCAATATGGTGGCACTTGGATACCCCTTTTCAGGTAACTCATTATGATGTCTACTGGCATGTTTCGAAGTAAAAGGCAACCCTAAGTTGCTTGTTCAATCAACTTGAATTGAGTATAGAAGTGGTTACCTTATGCAGTGCTTCAAAAGAAGTGAAAAGTGAGAATGAAAGTCTCTGGATGGTTGGATTGAATAATACTCAAGTGTTTTGTATCATTTGCAAGCTTCCAGACAAGCAGCCTCAGGTTAGTCCTTAGTCCTGCTAAGAAAGTTAGGCCTGGACACCACATGCCCCCTTTTATTAGCCAAGTTAGTTGTAGAATGCTTGTATGACAGTAGCTGGATGGTTTTGCAGCAATGGCATTTTGTTGTGTTTTGGGTGCTCATTTTGTAGATCTTTTCCAGTGCTTAAATTATTCTCTTGCTATTTTGCCCGATCATTTAAGAGGATAGCTGCAATGGTTCTCTTTTCATTTGCTCTTCTTTTATGCAGGGGTTGTCCTTCATTTTGCCTCCCTTTGCATTTAATTTATATGGTAGAGGTCTAAAATGCATTTACGCGGTAGAGGTCCATTCAAAAGTCTTGACCACTACAGCCAGTATTTTGTTCTGGGTTATTAATCACAGGAAGAAACTCTTTGTGCTATCTCATTACATGTTTTTAAATGTATGGAAATTACAGGTGTCCCCTAAACCCATTCTGAGTGTGTTCAACTTCTCTTTGCCAATGGCTCATTCTGACTTGGGAGCAGATGATTTGGAAAACAAGTATTTGCTTGGAAGTTGGCAGCTTGTTCAGGTTTACAAATTTCTTAAATGTACTTTTTCAAGTCTTCAGTTGTTAGTTTCATACTTAATAAAACCATTTTGAACAACTTGCAGATGGCGGATGAACTGGTTTCCAAGATCGAGGATGATGATCAAGATGAAGAGATCTTGAAACTTGAAGCTGATCTAGATCGATGCACATTACGCCTCATTGCAGCTGCTTGTAAAGGTAACATACACATCATCTGCAGAGAAGTGATAGAATGGCGAAGCTTGTTATATAGACTGGGAATATAGCATGCAACTGGACTCATAAGCTAGGATTTCATGCAATGCTCACTTTAGCTTTGCTGTCTATCATGGTTCCTTGTTTTTGAGCAATTTTCGAGTGGTGCTTGTGCTGGCACATACTTTGATCCTGTAGTAGGCTGAATAGTAATGTTGTAATGTAATATCTGTTTTCTGCAGCTGACAAGCTTGTTAAGGCAGTTGAATTGACCAAAAGATTGACACTAGACAAGTCTTGGAAAGGTGCCATTAAGCTTGTAACTGCAATGCGGTTGCCTGCATTGGCTGAGCGCTTGAGTGCCATATATGAGGTGAGTATCAATATCTCGGATTTGTCTCTCAGTTATCATCAAGGTACATGCTTTTTTCTACTAAGATGCGCTGTTCCTTTCTTTTCCCTCCTCTTGATGTGAGGTTCGTACTAGTAACTATTGTGGTTCCGTATCTTGAAGGAGAGGATGCTACAGCTTGCATCTCAAAGCCAACTCATGCAAGGCACTGAACAATCTGGCGCAGAGCATGATGCCCCTGCAACTTCATTGAGTTTAGAGAATGTCAAGCCTTTCTCAGCACCCTTGTTGAAGAGTCCAGCTCCAAATGATGATAATACCACAAAAGATCAAAATGGACATGACTCTCATGACAAACTAGTCTCAGCCAAGGTGGAGAGGGACGAAGGCAACGCTCCAGTAAAATCCTCCACAGCAGCTATGAAGTCCACAGTGGCCGAGGAAACCAGTATAGCTGCAGAGCACGAAGCCCCATCTAGTTTTCCTGCCAAGGAGCCATTGGTGCAGAGACCCAATAATCCCTTTGCCAAATCGTCGACTGCGAGTCTGAGCTCAGGACAATCAGGAGGCTCTATTCTTCAGTCCTTGAAAAGATTACGGGCTACTGATATGGAAACACAGGGAAACAATGTGAAGCTTTCCAAGAAAGTTACCAAGGTTGCAACATAACAAATTCTTTGATGCTTTGTAAATATAAGGTGTACAGAATAGAGGATGCATCATTCGAACAATCCTGAAATACACTTGGCGCAGTGAATATACTCTATCTATCCATCTGCCTCGGCCCTCGACCACGCCTGGCCCTCACACACACATACACATACACACACAGAGTCTATGATGTGACCAGTCTCAAACCTTTCCTGGCCACACAGACACACACACAAGAGTCTATGATGGGTTGTGATGTGACCAGTCTCAAACGTTTCCTCTCTACACACACATACACATTCAAATTAGCCTTATAACTACTATTGTACTCACATTTACCGCCCACACATGCACATATGCACAGAAATTCACCTTATATTTACTCTTACACACACCCACGCCCACAAATTACTTTTACCTGATTTTCCTGCACATTTGTATGCACACGCGCACACACACACACACACACACACACACACACACACACACGGATTCTCTCTTTTTCTTAAGTTTTCCACACACACGTACAAGCGCAAATGCACGCATACTTACATGTGCTTTCAACAATTACAGTACACAACACTTGTAAGCATGGTTATTCTTTGTTGGCACATTTTCAATCCATTGATCTTAGGTTACCCATAGCTTCTTTACCTGGCTTTTTTACCAAATGTATAGCCACCTATATATAAGATTATGATACCACAAGATAAGGAAAAATATATGGCCTTCAATGGGGTAATTGTGTTTATACTCATGCACCTTGAATATAGGGGTTGATTTGGAGCTACTTGCATTACTAGATCACATGCAGAGTACTCAATATTATCTTGCTCTAGGTTGAGTGTAGTGAGACAAACAAGTAGAACGTCGATCCAATTGGAAGTATGTAAGGACGAAGGGAGCATGCACATGCAATATGGACTTAAGCCCCACATTAGCATCAATTGGATGATGATGATTTCAAGTTAGATAATCTTTGGTTTTTTGCTTCTACTATAGGTAATTATTGACATGCAAGCATAGGAGAATCCATTGCAATCTTATAAGACATGACATAATGACATAGATGGTCTACTACGAGGTGCTCTTGAATTGTTAATACCTCAATTGTTTTCAATTTACAATATGCATTTGATTTGCTATGGTGATTGACAAATATAGTCCACCATAGGTGATCATAGACTACTATAATAAGAGCATATTAGTTATATGGATCAAGATCTATGCACATATGATACCAAAAATGATTTGGATTTTTTGTGATCTATGATAGTAGCTTATGATAAAATTCGACAGCTTAATAGATGGGATTTGACATGATTGTAGAATGTGAACTGCTAATTATTTTAATTCACAAAGTCAAAAATAGCACTTTGATTATGTTGACACTTCTTAGTGGATGGCATAAGCATGGATTGGGGTTGGGTATATTCGGGCCTCCATGGATATTTTGGAATGGATATCCATAGATACATAATGATATATTGATTAAGCTCTACCATCAAACTTTGCTAATTAGCCAATAATCTTACATTACACATATGTACTATGGTACATATTACTTGTAAGCGACAATCCTACCCCAAGTTATTTAAGGTATTTGGTATATAATGATTGGGGAGCCAAGTGTACATGCTAAAAAGTGCATAATGGAAGGAAAGTTATACATATAGATGATGAGTAGTGTAGATCTATTGAAAAGATAACATATCCATGATAATGGTAATGGTATGCACTTTGCTTTTTCTATGGATGCCATATATCAATGACTCTTTAAGAGGGTTGAAAGTTGGTCATACTCTTCATAAAGTTTAAGTAGGAGATTTAAGTTGCATGATAATGGACTTTAAGAGGGTTGAAAGTTGGTCATACTCTTCATAAAGTTCAAGTAGGAGATTTAAGTTGCACGATAATGGACTTATCGATAATGGTATGCAATGTGCTTTTACCATAGGTCATGTGCATCGATGACTCTTTAAGTTGGCGTAGAATTGGTCATATCCTTCATAATGTCCAAGTAGGAGATCTAATTGTGATATGTACAATTCCTTGTTTTTGTACTAACTTCATAGGCATAACAAGTTAGTAATCATGGCTAGTCAACTAAGGGCTACAAGAAAACGATCCCTTAGCTAATGATCATTATGGTATTTCATCAAAGTGAACCCAAAAGTATTGCTATAGAAGAAGAAACCCTTGAATTGAGCTTAAGTTGTTTTTTTCAAAGGTTATGATTACGAGTACAATTGATTGGTACAAAATACATAATTATGGCATGCGCGCGCGTGCACACACACATTTTTAATATTTGATAGTCTTTTACATGGTAATTGAATATTACATAATTTCATTTGATGTCTTCCAAGCACTATAATAAAATTTGATGAATTTTATAGATGGCATTTATCTTTATATATGGACCTAGGACTAAATAACCACATTGCTAAGATGCTTTTTGTTGAGATTAGTTTATTGTTAGACTAAGAGATCCTCAATGGTACTCATAAATTTTATATGCCATTAATGTTAATGTTGTGCTAGAAAGAATCTTTGAATATATGGGTAAGTGTTAGTACACATTGTAGAGTTTAGAGTTTACTTGACCTTTTGACATCCCATGGGTGTATGCTAACTCATACAATTACTTCATGATATTACTTTTTTGTGCACGTGCACACACACACACACACACACACACACACACACACACACACACACACTCTCTCTCTCTCTCTCTCTCTCTCTCTCTCTCTCTCTCTCAATTGGATGCATGCTTAATGCATATTGTGAAGTACACCTAACATTTGAGGGATGAGTATGAATGTTTTCGATTGTATAGATGTCTAGGTATATAAGGATCGACTTTGTCTTCTTTCAAGTTTTTTTTTTGGGAAATTAAAACATAACTATATTGGTGGTATTGAAAGTGTCCTAAGAGCTCTCTAGTGAATTTTTCTTGATGAGGTGACATAAATATATTTTGAAGGGTGCACATGCATACATCTAGCATGATTTAGAGCTCAAAAGAAAAATTAGAATTATAATTTTAGCTAACCCATTTATATTTCTTCTATTATGACTTTTATATACATATTGATTACCAGGTCAAGTTGTCTTTTTAAATCTAACCCATTATTTTATATTTGAATTAGTTCTTATTTGCATAGATAGATACTTAGTTAAATTCCTATCAAAGCTAACTCAATATCTTAGGTTTTTTATTTAGGCATCTAACAAGGTAATCATAATGGTACATTTGAAATCTTGATTCTACAATATTTATGTTTGATAACAATGTTAACATAGTCCTTGGGATTTGGTTTTATCTAGCATCTTTGTAGGTGCGATCGTGATGACAATCAGGTCCCATGACAACACTTACAATACACATTAGGTGGTAAGGTTCTTACCTGCACCTTTTGTATGGATGTAGGTAACAAATGGACCCTTCATCCACTCAAGCCTAAAAAAGATTACTCCCAGGGATTATGATTGACAAAAAACAACAATTTTATATGCTTATATGATAATTCATTCTTTAAAATTGTACCCAAAAGGGTTTCTCCAAAATTGTACCCAAAAGGATGTGCTATGTGCTCACAAGATCTCACATGGATGATGTACCTTTTGCACATGTGATGAGATGTCAATTCATCTCTTCATCTCTTACCCTTTAGGGAGATGGATTTGGTGCTTTGTTTATTGTGTTTGAGCCTTATTGACTTGGCAATGTGATGTCCATCCGTTTTTGGGTTACGGGCAAGATGCCTTCTTTGTCCACTTTAGATCATCTTTGTTTCTTCCATTTTCTTAGATGGAAAACTCTCTGGTACATTCGGTACACCCATAATGCTTTGATTTTTGATTCAACCTCCATTCCATGGTCATGTGGCCCATATTGGAGGATTAATGCTATGGTAGATATTTTCCATGGTTTTAGCAGACTCGATTCTCTTTGACATGGTTGCTCCTTAGTTGGATATTGTTTGCTCTACTCCTATTGTGTCGCCTCCATGACATTTGTGTGTTATGTTTTGGAGGCCTTTTGGCTTGACTTGTAATTGTTGGGATTTTCATGAATTTGAACGATTGGCTAGAAGGCTTGATGTAAATACTTCAATTTAATTTAAGCTTCTACACAAAAAAGGGGGGAGGGTCTTATGTGAGTAGGGAAAATTGAGATCTTAAATGAGGAACTTATGGAAAGAGGTTCTATCATGTATATACTTGAATATACTTGAGAGGTCTGATCATTTGCACTTAAAGAAATGTAAGCATATATAAAAATAAACCAATCAAGCATTGATTCTATCATTGTTACTTTTTGAAAACATAAGAAAGAAAAGCAACAAAATATTTTCATATATTCAAAATATACATTTTGTGTTCTAATCTTCGTAGGAAAAATCAATCTCCCTCTCATTAAAAGAAAACCGTAGTGCTCTCTTCCACTTACCATTAAGACCTTGGTGGGATAGGCAAAAGAAAGGTTATACATGCAACGAAAAAAAAAGAAAAAAGGTAACATGTGATTGCTTGGGATAACTAAAAATGAGGAGTCCAAATATTCTCATAAATCGGAATATTATATTTTTTTTTCAAAGGAAAAATTGACTAAACCATGTCCTTCCCCTCCCCTCTTTCATCTTCTCCATCTTGCTATCCACCTTGTACTCTTTCATAAGACTTCAATATTAATTTCAAATACAATTATTGGGTTTGCTAATTGGTGCTACATATACACTCAAATGTGAGTTCTTGGGCTTTCAAATTTTTGTGCGTGCGTGTGTGCACGTGTCCTTGTGCAAGTTGTTTCACTCTTAGTGCATTTTTGTCACATCCATGGCACAAAAGGTTAACATATTTGCATGTGGTTGAGTAGTTATAATGTCTTTATGATAATTACAGTTCGGCAAATATAGTGGTTTAATAATCTTATTTGCACTAGTAATACTATATTGAATTTGGGGAGTGAGAAAAGGGAATGTATCAGATGAAGTCAATTAGTTGCATGCATTCCATGACACCTCTACGTAAGAGCCATTGTAGATTTAAAGTGGCCATTGATTTCTAAAAGAATTGATAGGTCATCAATCGTGACTCTTAAGGGCTCAAAATGCCTTACTAGATGCGCTTTAGGTGTAAATTACTTGATAACCATCTTATACTCTCTTTTCACTTGATAAACAAAATGCTCACCACCTATGTAGGAAACTACTCAAAATGATCAACTAGATTTAGCATGAACCTAGCTATGCCCCTAAATGCTAGTTGATTCTTACATTCTAAGATCCTTTTAATTATAATAGTTCTAGTAATACACCAAAGATCAAAGAAGATTAGAGACATTTTCTCCCTTTTTACCCTAATAAATCTCGCTTCCATGTGACAACATAATTAATTTTGTGAACTTGCACCGTCCAAAATTTCTTGACAAATTGACATAAGGAGAATAGGTGAAATACATTTTTCTCAAAGTGCTTGTGTAGAGGCTAGTGGATAGGGCACCTTCATACATATCAATTTTGGGATGGTGGTATGTGAAGTGCACATTGATACAAACTTTTCTTTAGGGCATATTAGTTTTTGTTAGAGATGCATGGTGATTGTAGTTTGCCTTGCAATGAATTATTCCAAATCCTTGGGTATTTGGAATCTAACATGTGGCTTTTGTTATATCCTCTTTTACTTTAGTCTACATGGTTTTGTGTTCAAGTGGCTCTAGCCAATTACTTGGAGTTTTTATTCATATTCTATTTATTTTCTCCTCTCTTTTAAAAATATTTTATTGAGGCACATTGAGCTTTCTCTAATTTTTGAATTTTTAACTTCAAAGCTTCCTTTGAAGCAACATAGATTACATTAACACAAATATGGGATTCATATAAATGAAAAATATGGGACTATTTAACGATGACTCTAAAATATGGGATATAATATAGGGATATGTTATCAAATATGTTGATTACTATATATTAAATTAAGAAATTGATTAGTGGAAATATTATTTCCATACAAAATATTCTCGAGTATATTATAGAGATTCTTTGATATAAACTATTTTTTTGAATAAATTCTAAACATATATAGATGCTTGTTATGTTTGATCGATCTTTGAGTTGAGGGCTTGCAAGGATATTTCATAGATTTTAAAAATGTATTCAAATGAAAATGATTTCATTTAGAAAAAGATTAAATTACTTAAGCAATGTGTAATCTCGCGTGTCTAAATTAGATGTTTAGTTAAGCTATTTTTGGTTAGTTAAATGCTAGTAGGTTATAATATAAAAGAGAAAGTTAAGCTATATTTAATTAGTCAAAATTTTATCAAGTTTAAATCTAAATTGGACTATTGCTAAATAACTTTAATTGTTAGTGGCTAGATAAGTATTTTCAAGTTGAAGCAATGCTTTGATTTTGAAGAGTCTAAATTTCAACTTAACATGTAATTACAATTTTACTTTTGAATATAAGACAATGAAAACAATAGTTCCAACATTAGGATGTGCTAGTGCATTCAATCTTAAGATACTTATGATATCAATGCATGCAAGAATCTATCTCTATGCTCTTTGAAGAAAATTAGAGAGTTGTGCCCAAAGTGGTTTATTCAGGAAGAACTTTTTTAAAAATTAAGAAACTACAAAGGTACAACACCAATCAAGTTTTTGGACTATTAGCATGTTGGCTTCACATAAGTTCTTCTCAAACATTTTATCAAAGAAGGTGATGCTAAGCAAAAAGTGATTACCCATACATATGGCACAATATGTGTATGTACATGACATTTATAGAGGAAGGTGAATTGGGTATACAAGCCCTTTAATGCAAGTATTAGCTTGGGAAAAGCAACTATGTAGGCTAGTGCATTAAAAGAAATTTGAGCACCCATGCATGCTATGTCAATCACAATGATACGAGAGCAACACAAGGCCTTGCATAATAAAATGGATCCTCTAAAAGAGCTTGTGAAAGATCTCAAAGTGAAAGTAGTTGAGCTTTGTAGAGAAAGAGATAAGGCACATCAACATTTTATAGAAGAGCTCAAGGCCACTCAAAGAAGATTGACAAAAAAGCAAAGAAATGATGAATGGGAGTCTATTGAAGAGTAGGCTTGGCAGGCTTACCCAAGACTTCATGAAGATAATGTTTACAATGGGGTAGACTTTTCAAACACTAACAAAACATGACCTTCTCATAGAAAATTATATATATATTATTTACTTTGAAGTTGCCTTATTACAAGATAATTGTCTTGTATTTATGTGTCTAAAAGTGTTACCCTAAAAATGTTGAAAAGTACTTGTTAAATGCTTAATCTTTGCATCTCAATCATGTACCATTAAAACCATAAATTGTGTACTTTGGGCCTCAACCATATACAAGATAATTACTCCATTATGTAATTTGTGCCTCAATTGCATACAAGTTAAATACTGAATCACATATGCTAAGTAGCTTCCATTATTCCATGCAATTCCATTGGGTTGATGCGATTATTCTAAATGCTAGCCATGACTATGTTAAAGCATAAGAATTAGTGTAGAAAAGCTAATACATTAATGTTATTGTCCTATATCTTACATCAAGAGCATTACATGATTTAAATCATATCAAAGTCATGATTAAAATAACTAGTACAAGTCTATATTAAAGAGTTGAAATATAGAATTTCATTTAATTTAATTTTTTTTTTGAAAGTGGACATGAGAACTATAAAACTTGCTAAAAAACAGTTATAAATGGAAAGTTGAGATGCCAATATGTAAATCATTCATATTAATAAGAAGGTATTATACGTCATTGTCTAGGTGTACCTCACTACAATAATGAGACTAAAATATTTTGGTGTCTTTTACTATATAGTAAAAAATCTATCAATGCTTTAGATGTATTTATGAATCTTCTCTATTATAACTAAGCTACAAACTCTCATAGGAAAAAATTGCTCGCTAGGAGTTCCATATGGCTTTACCTCTACTGGTAAAAGCTTTTACACAATGTAGCCAATTGAGTAATTTCCTTATTTTATATTAAATGTATGGGGATTTGGTGCAAAGTATTCTAGGGCCACATGCTTGCAAACATTGTGTAAATGTATTGTTTCATCCACTTGATGATTTGTTGGTTGGGGAGAATATGCACTTTACTTGTTGTCAAACTCCATTGCTATACTCCAATTGGTGACACAATGCATATCTCCCTAATGTTTTGGTAAAGCAAAGTAGCATGACATTTTTGGTATATAAATCATTATGAATAAATTTCTTCTTACTAACATGAACATAATTATTTCATTCATATACTAGTTCACTACTTGAGGATGATTCGTACTTTGCTTGTCAAACTCTATTTCCATACCCTAATTGATGACCCCAACAAACATCCTCCTTAATGTTTTGACAAAGTGAAAGATCATATTTTTGATATGTAAATTGTTATGAATACTTTTTTATTATATAGGACATTCATAATGTCCATGAAACTACACACTAAGGTTAAATTGTTCAATTGGACTCTTCCAAACCAACCATGGGCTATAGACAATCTAATGAAGTTTTTGGGAGATACGACACATGATTAATCTTTAAATGAGCTATATTGGATAATTGGGCCATGCTAAAGATGAAATATAAGCATCAAATATCTCTCATGACCACATTTTGCAAATCCTAAATAATGTTGACACCAAGATGGTGAAAATTTATATGAAGGCTTTTTAAGATAGCTTGCACTTCTAACAGGATAATGGGCCATTTTGATTCTGAAAGCAGTTTGTAGTGTATATGCATTTTTTGAAAATCCAGTAGGCTCTTACTACTTGAACCATGCACAATGCCTTGTTTCCCACCAATAGAGAATTGTACATGCAAGAAATTCAATCTTGTCACAAAAATTTGATGCTTGGAGTAGGTATTCGTTATGTGCACTTGTTGCACCTTGATTCTCCATACTAACACTTGCTTTACTTGGTGGCACTAGGGGCTTATTATGTGGAAATTCCTCATCATAGAGGAATCCTCAAGCCATGATAGGACTTCTATGAAGCATCTATTGTGGATATCAATTTGCAACTAGAGGGATAGGCACATTGTGTTTGTACTTCTTCCAAAGATCTGTTACTAAATTGTTGCTTCCCTTTTATAACTCCAACAAAATGTTCAATATCTTTTGGGAGGCCTTCTCTCTTGTAATGTTCCCTAGCATTCAACAAACCTCATTTATATCTTTTGGGACCTTCTCTTTTTTATTTTTCCTAGCATTTGTTGAACTTCATTTATGAAGGTTCTTGGGGATGGATCATGGATGACTCATATGTAGCCATGTTGGTGGGCTTCTTAATACCCTTGAGCAGCTAAATGCTCCATGAAATTCTCATAAGCATTGTTGCTATGAAAGTGAACTCCAAAGTCCTCTTTTTTTATATTTGCTAGTGTTTTTATCATTAGTGAAAGCTCTTCTTTTTGGTCCCATGGTGATTGTGCTTTTGGTTTTAATTAGCGAGCACCACAGAGACATAAAATATGAACACAAAAGCAAACTATTTTCCAACAAAAATTAGGCATTTCAATTCATTAAAATGATAATTAAATATAAAAAAATAATTTTAATTTTCATTTGATAATAATGTAATATAAATTATAAATTTTTTTGACAAATTTTATGATTAACTCTGTTATTGTAAACTTATCATTTATAAGTGACCAATATATGTGGGTGTCCACACTTTCGATGATAAGATGATTGGCATTGAATTTTGTACCCTATATATGTTAGGTGCACGTTCTTTATTCCTAATCTTATGATATTTCTAACCTATGCAGCACGTTGTGTATGCTGCAAGCATGCTATACCACAACCGCCATTTTTTCACATCTACTATTTTCAAATCCTAAAAATATTGATGCAAAATGCAAGCATGTTTTGACTTACATCAAACTTTAATTTCTAAGTCATTATTCTCTAATTCTAAACACCTTGGTGTAGGATATAGGCTTGTTCCATTATGAGTGCACCAAGTTAGTGGTTATGAATATTCCTTGATCCTAAACATGTCAGTGTAGCATGTGAGCAAGTTGCATGAAGATGTTACTACCCTAACACATATTTTTTCCTAATCCTAAACACATTGTCATAAGATTCAAAAAAGATAGCACCAAGGTATACTACTCTAAAATGTATTTTTTCCTAATCCTAAAGATGGTGGTGCAATATGCAAGCAAGCTAGCATAAGGAACTACTATCCTAATGCATATCTTTTCCTAATCTTAAATATGTTGGTGCATGATGCAAGTAAGTTGCACCAAGGTATTACTAATACCTAAAGTTACATTTGATTTTTAAAGTGTTATTATTTATTATTAAAAATAAATATTAAGATATATGTATTCTACAAGGAATGGTTTGTGAATTCTAAAAGTCTATAACAGGTTGTGAAGTAGGCCGAGCTCTTTCATATGACTAAATTTGGAATTGTGAACGCATGTTTACATTGTGAAATGTAACTTTCATACACAACCCTTTATACAAAGGATTAGTGATTCTAGTTGATTAGGGTATTACATAGATTAATGACTATATTGAATGTATAAAACACATATTTAATAAAAATGGGCATATAAATGCAACTTAGGAAGCCAATACATGTTTCTACCTTTTCATCCCTTCTTGAAGAATTTCCTTTCTTGGTTTGTAATTATTGTTTGGAGAAATGATATATTCATGTAGTTAGGAAAAGTGCATTGTGTTACTTTCTTTTATAGTATGATGTGTTTGTGATGGATCTATTTTTTCTTTCTACTTACCCCTTCCATTCTGTTGAAGAATTGGTTGTGATGTATTGGAGGCATCCCTCTAGCCTTAGAGTAGGACAACCGTTTGTTGGTGTGGACTATGCAATCATGGTGAGTGAACTACATATTTGTGAGATTGCATAGGATCGTGGGTGTAAGATAGATAGTAGTAAGCCCACCCCCAGTGTATGACTCCCTTAGAAGAGTGCAAGGGTTGAGTATTAGGTTTGGTGAGGTTTGCCAACTAGCTTGTCACCTTAAAGGGCTGCTTAGGATGAGATGTATGATCCCTTAGGGATGTATCTACTGATGATTGGGAGACAAATGATGGATTGGTAGTTGGATCACTTTATTTGGTTGTTAAGAAAGGATCATTATGCATATTTGTTTGCTTAAGGGTATTGCTTGAATGAACTAGTGCTAAGGATGCAATGAAGGAATGTGTATGCTACACATAACATGGTAGTAATTAAATAACTAAAAAACACCATGTGCATGGTTGGAAAGTAGGATGGTGGAGGTCTTGATGATCCCATCCTATGGAAAGGTGGATCCAATAAGTTGGGTCATTGTCCATATCACTAGGATTAGAGTTGAGTGCTTGAGACCACCTTTGGTTGGATTGATTCCAAAGTAACATTGCTTTAGGGGAATCGAGTATGGTAGAGTGCTAGTCTTTGAGATGAAGGAAGTTGAAATGAGCAGCCTACTCTCTATCTACCAAATGCAATATTAGCCACTCTCATCTTTGATTGGTTATACGAAGTGAGATTTCTTACATGGGTGTTAGGTTTCTATTAATGTGATTATTCATCATTCCCAATTAGGTAAGATTAGAACTCCCATGTTCAACTAAGTCTATCATTCCTATGAAGAAGGGGAAACTCGATGATGTTGGTCATGGAACCACTAGATTTTGGTTGACTAGTAGAAAGAGGAGTCTCTAAGGTTCTAATGTGGGATATGTCATGTAAATATTAATTGTGAAGTCTGTATGTTGTATGTCTTGCTTCACTAGGCGCATCCTCATTTTTTCTAAGGTAAAGAGGTATGAGAATATATTATATTACCATTTAGACACAACCCCTTTTTTTGATTGGCTATGAAAAGCACCCACACAGTTGGGCTTAACTTGTCCAAACTATTATCATATCACAATCCACAATATTTCTTCTTGAATAAACGTCTAATTAAAAAATTGATGTACATAGTAACTATGCTTTAAAATATGAATTTGTGGACCTTGATTGCTACATGTTTATAGATCAAAGAGAGAGTTTGCCATTTGAAGGTAACCTCTAAGGTTACTCATGGACAATCCTAAGTTAATGTGTCAGGTTAGACAAAGTATCGTGAGGTTTTTTGGCTTAACCCTTAGCTACATTAAAATGTAATTCTATTCCCTTTGACAATTGTTCATATACTTCCCTTGTGACAAGACAATCTGGCATAAACATTTGAAGGATAAATGGTAGAAAGTAAAAGAAAAAATTTCCACCCTTTAGGCCTCTCTTTGGCATTTTGGGGGGCGAGGAGCGTGGGTAGAATATATTATGTCTTATTGAAAGTAGAATATGCAAAAAACCCATACTATAAATTGGGCTATGCTCACACACACACACACACACACACACACACACACACACACACACACACACACACACACACACACACACACACACACACACACACACACACACACACACACACACACACACACACACACACACACACACACACACACACACACACACACACACACACACACACACACACACACACACACACACACACACACACACACACACACACACACACACACACACACACACACACACACACACACACACACACACACACACACACACACACACACACACACACACACACACACACACACACACACACACACACACACACACACACACACACACACACACACACACACACACACACACACACACACACAATGTATCCATTCTTGAAATACGATAACTAGGACATGACTCATTGGTATGGTAGAAATACTTCACATTCTTATAAAAGTAGTACTATCTCGTGAGTCAGTAGTTGACATGCCAAAGTGGTTGAAACAGGGGAGGATCTTGATGCTAGTGAAGGCCGAAGTAGGCGTTTGAAGTGCGGGTTGGGATAGATTTACAAGTGGGTCCCCAATCACCTCATCGAGTACGAAAAGTGGCTCATGAAGTCCCCCCACCATTGTACCTATTTACTGCATGGAACATATCATCTTACCATGATGCCCATGGCACCCCTTATGCTTAACATGACATGGCTAGGTTGAATGTGGACTTTGTGCCACTATTACAGTTAATCACTGTAGAAACATGATGACTTGTGCAATATGCGATTAATACAACTCTATCAAAGCAACCAATTAATGAATATGCCAGCCCAAGGCTTGAGCAATTCAAATCCTTAAAGAAAAATAAAATAAATTAATGAATGACTACATCCCTCCAAGGCTTGAGTAGTATAGATCCTTTAAAAGAACAATGAAAACCAAAAGCTCTATTTTGAACTTGCACACAAAAAAGGGATTACCTAGTGATGCAATGCATCTTCATTTCCTCAACCATTCTATTGGTCCCTCCAAACTAAAGATGCTATAAAAAATGTGAGTGCATTTCATTTTTAAATTGTGTTGCAGAATACAGAGGCCTCTATCTATGTTATAGTCGCCATTTACACTAGCCATTCACATGCAAAGGTTGAGATAAGCCCTATGATGGCATATGGAGTTCTTAATCATCCTTGCCCATTCATCCTACAATGCCCACAAAGTAGTCCATTCAATGCATCATGCTTGGTTTGCATCATCAAACTAGATCCAACCAATTGATTTCAAGTGCACAATTACACATACATACTATGGGATCACATGCTTGGTTTGTAGCATCAAACTAGCTCCAACAACCAATTGATTTCAAGTGGACAATTACACGTACATACTATGGGATCACATGATAATTTTATTAATGGAGAAACCATGTAAGAGAATTTTCCTATGAATTTTAGAAGGAAACTATTGGAAAGAGAGAGCAAGCACTTTGGAAAATCTAATTGAACATTCATGGTTGGAGCAAACATGGTAAGACATCTCTTTTGACTTTACATTTAGCGTAATGAGGTTGATCATTCTCTATCATATAGTTATTGGTGTGCTTTTAGGCCAAAGGACATGAGAATTATCACTCCTCCCATGCCTATGAAACACCCAAATAATGTGCAAGGTGGCAAGCAAACAACTTGTGGAATTCTGATGCCATTTTTATGTGTATTGATTATAATTGTGGCTGTGAGTTGCTTGTATTAATTATGTGCACTATGGGAAGATCTATTATGGCCTCCAATATCAAGGAAACACAAATCAAAACTTGTGGTTTGCAACTTGGCTATCAAAACATTGAGAATGGGTTTCTCTCATGCTCCATTGAGGATGTACCCCACAACATGTGTTTGAACAACATATTACGTATGTTGAGAGGAGGGTTTCAGAGGGTCCTAGGGATGCCTTTGTTACCATGAGGGGACCCTTAACATCTGGAGCAAATTGGAAAGTGTGAATTATTAGAGTTCCCAAATGATGCTGTGAGTGTATACAATTGGTGTTGGGAAAACAAAGATAGGACCTTTATTCACCAACAACTCTCTTTCATGTTGGGCATTTATATGGAATGGTAGCTTTGCATGCTTGCAAAGTATACCATGATAGCTTGCTTGCAACTAAGGAGTAGTATGGGACTAAAAAATACAAAATAAACCTTTATCCCTTCTCTTTTTTTTGGTGAAAAAGTTTTCTTACAACATTAAATGCTTTAGCACATGTATAGAACCAACTATTCTCCATCCTTGTATTCAATGAGTATTGCAACAAGATCCTTATGGCATGGGAGACTACACTTCCATCTAGCACATATGTGAAAGCGCTTGGCTTAAGGCCTTTAAAGGTTGGATTTTGAATTTCAAATCCACATGGAAGCCTAACAATCAGATAGGAGATGATGCACAAGTAGAGTCATGAAATGTATTGGTTTCTTTGCTTTGATTCTAGTTTGGTTTTTTCAAAATATGTGGTGTGTTTGCAATCTTAATCACTCTTTTGTTTCCTGATAAAATTTTGGTTTTTAATTTTTCCTTAGCACATGGCATGTGATTTGATGGTAGTTGATGCACCTCATTAGGGTTTCTAATCACTAGGTTTGTGCAAAAAATTATTTGGTCTTTAGGCTTGATCATAAATATGTTCTATCTTGGCCTTTCAAATGAGGTTGCAAGGTTGAAGAAAGTATGTAGCTTTGTTGTATGAGAGGTATTAAAGTAGAAGACTACATATCACATTAGAATGACTAGTAATATATACAAGGGTAGTGGTAGTGGTGGTGGTGGTGATGTTGAGGGTAGTGGTAGTGGTAGTGGTAGTGGTAGTGGTAGTGGTAGTGGTAGTGGTAGTGGTGGCAGTAGTAGTGGAGATAGAGATGGTGGTGGTGTTGGTGGAGGAGAAGGTGGTTGTGGTAGTGGTGAGATGGTTGTGAAGGTGGCAACGACACTATTGGTGGTATTGCTGGTGGCAGAAGTGGAGGTGGAGGTGGATATATCTAGGGGTGGAATAAGTGAATGTGGAACAAGATTAGTGGGGTTGCTTAGAAAATCTAGCTCAAATGCTCGCTCAAAAAGCTCACTTATTGCCCTTCCCCTAGATTGGGTTGGTAGCATGTTTGAAAGGTCTACCAATGGATTCATGTTTTCTCTTGGAAATGCAAGGTTATTTGGAGTTACAAAAGCAACCAACTATTGATTTATTGATATAGAGGTTGAGTATAGATGTGCTACTATGGTAGCATGTAAGGTGATATGGTTGTAAAAGTTATAGGTGATTTGAATGTGTATAGAGATGGTCCAATTGTCATATGTAATGATAACATGAGCAATATATAGTTGGCTAGGAACCTTGTATTCTATGCTAGGACAAAACACATTAAGGTGCATTACCATTTTGTGTGGGAGAGAAGGTACTTGCAAGTGAGATTGACTAGTGTATATCGACACAAAGGATCAAATATAATGAGGAAGACTACCTTCAAGTCCCATGATCCAAAAGTTATTTTTGCTTGTGTCTCACACCACTTAAATTTCGTACCTTTGAAAGTAGCAAGAAATATCCCCAACCAATGCTCGAGGGTTCTCGAATGGTTGGCTACATGCGCTACCATGAACTCAACTACATGAAGATCACGGTCTTCATTGTACTCTCCCTTAAATATTGGCAACAGGTATATTCATTGGCCTATCATCAATATTTTTAGGACGGATCTAACTAGGAAGGGGACCTTGACTCACCATTCTACTTCTTAAAGAGTGCCACAAGGACATCAAAGAAATCTAGTTGGTGTGTCTCACTATATTTTCCATTTATATCTCAAAAACACCCAATGCCCTCATATTTTGCGTGTTTTACGGGTTTTACACTATTAATTTCATCCACAACACTAATGATTTTCTGATTTCAAATGGTTGGAAGACATTGCAAACAACATTATAATGCATAATCATCCCATGGGAACAAGTATTCATGAAGCAAATTGCATAAAATATCAATTTTCTTTGTAAAAATGAGATTACCGTTCTTTGCAGGTTGCGGGTTTTATTTGCCATATCTCGGGACTGATTTCCAGCCACCATTAATGCTCATGACAGTCCACAATCAGCAATCTTCCTTCCTCTTGCACCAGGAGCAATCCGGTCTTCATTAGACAAGCATCCATCATCCATTCTTCTTCTTCTTCTTCACCACATGAATCTGCCTTTAGAAGAGAGAGAGAGGGAAGAGAGAGAAAGACTAAAATCAGAATTCTTCATAGAGACCACCATTGGAGGAGTGAAGCACGGCGAAATGATTGGCATCCAGGGGGGAATGAAGCCCCATGATCAATTGTAGTGGTTGTTCATAGGTTGCAAGTTGCCTCCTCCATCCATGGCGTGAATTTCGGCGTGGTCTGTTGGCGCCTTCTTCTCCTCTCTCTCCACGATTTTTCCTCATGCCAGCATTGAGTGCAAAAAAACTTCAAAGATTTTGAAGCTTCCTTGGAGTGATGGAGATGCAATTGAGCTTGAGGGGGAGTGTTGAGATGTAAGCTTAACACATGTGGACAATGATGATGGACCACTTGGTTAGATGGGTCTACACTCACACTTAGCACATTGATAGTCATTATAATTTATAGCCACTAACTAATTACTTGTTGTATTCGGTTAGTTATACCTACATATAATTGGCATAGTTACAGTGTCAATCCATGAACATAGTTAGTTATGCATAGTTTTAGTAGATCACTTTCTTCTATGTTGTATCTTATCTATACTTTATGTACATTGTATAGCTTGAGAAAGAAGAAAGAAAATCCAACAAGAAAAAGTTTTGGTCTCCATCTCTCTTCTTATTTTCTTGAGTGAGCTCCTCCTTGCATATATTGTGTGTATGTTAGATGTAGCAACAACATGAGAAAGTCTACCCACCATGCGATTTGTGACATATGCACTCCACTTACCATGTGATTTGTGACATTGAGAAAGTCTACCCACCATGCAATTTGTGACATAGGAAAGTTCTAAGCCCGATACATTATCTATTCTATATATTATTAAGAGCTTTGCCTTCGGGATCCCGAACCAACTAGAAGGCTCCCAAGCCTATGTAGCACAAGGAGAAGAAGTTCGATATTCAAGAAATAAAGAGGGTTTTTTCTTGAAGAGTGAGTAGGGGTTATATTTACTTTCTATTATCTCTCTCTTCCTCTCTATTCTCTCTCAATTGCGCACACGCACACACACACACACACACACACTCTCTCTCTCTCTCTCTCTCTCTCTCTCTCTCTCTCTCTCTTCTCTCTCTCTCTCTCTCTCTCTCTCTCTCTCTTTAAATTGAACATAGGACATGATCATGGAAAAGGGAAATAAGAGTCTTTAAAATATTGTATCTCTCTCTCTCTCTCTCTCTCTCTCTCTCTCTCAAAACATCCACAAATGAATTGATTTTTGAATTAAACATATGAAATGACTTGCTATTTTAATGTTGAGGAACTTTTCAAAACATCCATCAAATGGTCAATATCTTGAGCCTTGGTCTATATAGGTCATGTTGCAAAAGCTTGGAATTTAGCCTAAGAAATGCTATAATTTTTCTGAACCATCGAAGAAATGTCCTCCTAGGCAAGCATGATTGCACTCATTGTATCCAAGCTTGTGCCATCCTACCCTTCTGATCTCTACCATTGTTGAATGCATATCCACAGAATTGAAGTCAATGATGTCATCCATCAGATATCTAATGAGATTCAAGAAGAGCTCTACCATTGTTGAATGCATATCCACAGAATTGAAGTCAATGATGTCATCCATCAGATATCTAATGAGATTCAAGAATAGCTCTTTCTTCTTTATCTCGAAGTACTCCAACACATTAGACAATACCAGGTATTGTATGCCTACTATTTCTATGCATGTTAAGGACGTGAGATTGGGTTTTTCCAGGTTTGGATCTTTTGAAGATGATGGAACTATGAGAGCCAACCCTTGCTTGTCACCATCCAATAGTCCTCATCAAGGTCAATAGGCTATTCAATAAGTTCTTCTCCCCCTATAAGTGAAAATAGGAGCCATTGAACTTGCAACTTCATCACTCTTCTCCTCTATGGATATGTGCAAAGCGAGTAGGTAGACATCCAACACATAATTGCGCTCTATGACCTCTAAGGGTATTGTACTTGGTGCAATACCCATAGGTATAGTGCATGCTCTATGCCATAGAACCACATGGGCTAAGCACTTGTTAACCATCTTTTGCTAGTTCTCTCCATGTTGCATGCCTATCAGTTAGTCCAAAGGCATCCATGATATGTCGAATCCATTGATGGAGAATGAGTGAGTCATGAAGATGCTCACAAAGTCTTCCATGACTTGGAGATTGAGATCTAGCATTAAGATAATATGATCTAAGTTGAAGACCTTTGAGAATACCTCAAAGATCTCATCAGACTGACTAGCAAACCGCATGTCATTGGTCTACTCGAAGTGTATGTGAGCATCCATTGTAATAGGTAGAAGGGGTGTGTTGGATGTAAATAGATAAAGAGAGTTTATGAAATCAAACAATGAAACACAAAGTAAATCTATATTGAAAACCCTAACTTTTAAACCATTAAGGACTGTTCATACATGATATTAATGCATATTTTAAACTAACCTCTTTATAAATTTAACATTTCTGTATAAATGTGCCAATGTGACACTTTTCCACTATATCAAATAATACCTAGATGGAGCTCTCTTTCTCTCTCTCCCTAGGGGAACATGGGGGTACATGCATATATGCTATATTTGAGGAAAAAAGTATAAATTTTGCAAAAATTCATTGCAAAGTGCAAGAATATAGTAGTCCATCAACTAATTTTGGAGGGAAGTACATCTCTTCCCCCTCTCAGTGGGTATTTGTGTGTACATGTCTTATCTTGATTAAAAAATGTGAGTATACATGTTCAAAGCATTCAAAACTAGCAAAGGCATCCCCTCCCCTTAGTGGGCATTTGGGGGCATTCATCTTTTCTCAAAAGTTACAATGTATATATACATGTTCAAATAATTTTGAATAAAGTATATGAACGTATGACAAGTTAAAAGATTTCAAGCATAGGATATTATAAAGTACTTGCATTCTATTAGCTAAACAAAAATTACAATCATTGAGTAATACATCTTGTAGAGTTGGGATATTTAAAGGGACTCCACAATTCTAAAATGTGTGGAGCCATACACTTTCCACTAAAATGTGTAGAGTCACACATTTTCCACTGATAATTGTACTCTTAACTCAACTTCAAAACTTTCTATGATCTAATTTGAAATAGAAGTTAGTAGGTGGATTCTCCATTAACACCACAATTTCTTGATGCATTATACTCAAGTGTCAATCATCCTCCATTTGCAACAACAGTTGGGGCTCATGACCTCCACAAATGATAGTAACATCCATAGTTATATTGTCACAAATATCTTAGTCAAGATACAACCATTTGCCCTTAAGTATCCTCCATTTGTGATGCTTGAATTCCAAGCATAAAGTTTATCACACGATAAAGTACATATATTTGGAAACAGAAGTTAGCTAAGCAATAAAAAGATGGGAATATATTCAGTTTAGAGTACAAAGTTTTACTTGAAACCATGCCCCTTATTGTACAACACTCTATTGTGTTAGGATTGTGAGTGATTTTTGATCTCCAAATTTTACATGGAATTTTCATCAAACAATCCTTTGATGCACTTTTTACTACCTATGTTCCCTTGGTATATCCCAAACCCTCATATTCCTTGAACATGTATAGAAAAATTGCAATTGGTATAAACCAACTTAGGCACATGTTCTTCAAGCTAGTTACATCATAAAGTTGAGTATATTTGTCGAGATTTTAGTGCTGTACATGTGCAAAACCTTGCCATTGCACAATGGACATTTCATGCTATTCAATTTTTATACATGTATACTCTCAAGGGTTCCATATTATTGACCACCCTTCGGTAGTATATACTTAGAATTATATAGAAAACAAGGTGCTTTGTAAGCTACTCAGGCATATGCCCATAAAAAAGTAGTTAACCAATTTTGATGTGGTAGCACTTGTGTAATTAGATCCAAATATCAGAACCAAAACACATTCACATGGAGGTTGCCTATTGATGCAAGTTTGAGTACTTTTCTCTCCAAGATGGTGTGATGGTTTGCCTCTTCTTGTACCTACACCCTATGTGCCTTTGCCTCTGTCTCTGTCTCTATCTCTCTCTCTCTCTCTCTCTCTCTCTCTCTCTCTCTCTCTCTCTCTCTCTCTCTCTCTCTCTCTCTCTCTCTCTCTCTCTCTCTCTCTCTCTCTTTTCTCACTTTGTATTAGCTAGTCTCTCTTCCAAGAAAGTATAAGTTCATGTACTAGTTGTGGAAACCTTGGATGGTCTTCACATAGGTTGAGGGTAGATTGATATTCTAGAATCATGGTGGAATATATTTCTTGAGTAATGTTCCTCTTTATGCTAGTCATTAAGTCACCTTGAAGGCATAACTACTTGTGGTAGGTAATTGTAGCCATGGATGGCAGACTAGGTAGGTAGGATTGTTGAGCTTGTAGGCTAGATAGAGCTCATTTGTTGCAAATGACATGGAATAAATATGACAACTTGCATTGAAAATGCTTAAGTTATTTTGATCCTAATGTGATTGATTTGTTGATCTTAATATTTTAAGTCAGGGGATTGATCCCCACATTGGTCATAGTGTTGGGGGTTAAAGATCGCATGTGCTTAGCTGCTTATATTTAGCTTGTATATAGTGTCTGCACATCTGTACACTATAGGTGGCGACCACCATGGCATTGTCACTTTATTCTTTATTCTTTGCATGATAATAGAATAAGGGAAGGCAAGCCACATTGTTGGAGTTCCCACATACCGTCTTGCTCTCTCTTGCTCGAACCTTCATAGTTCTTGCTTCCTCTTACTTCTACTTATGCTCTCACTCTTGCTCCACCTTTCTATTGGTAACAAGAGGGTCTTTAGGGAGCTTCATTGACATTCACTTCAGCTCAAGAAGAGAGCTTCATTCATAGTTTTCATGGTAGTCACTCATTGAGGTATGAATAATTCATGTTGATTCTCTAATCAACTCCACACCTTTGAGGCTTGGTGACAACCTTCTAGACATTGCTTTGAGCCTTGCTAAGTGAGCTTTAAGCTCACTAGAAACATCAAAATCCTCAAGAGTAACCAACATGAATTGTGCCAATTTGGTTGCCCCTATTCCTTGACATCCCTCATCTACTCTAGCTCTTGCTGAGCTTAAAGCTCATTGGTTATTTGCTTGGAGTTCTCCTTGCATTGAAAGCTTTGAGTTTGAGCATTATTGTGAGTGTTTGAGGTCAAACATTGACTATTGTTCAAGACAGACATGTTGTTCACCATTGGGACAGTAAGAATTTGCTTAGTTAATGCTCCACTGATACTTATGGGGCAAGTTTGTTATGCCTGGATGATGTATTGATGCTTGGGAAAGGATTTTGGATTTGTTAGAGCTCAGATATCTCCATCATTGAAGGATCCTTTGCTATAATACCCTATGGGCAACAATCATACATAGTAAATGCTTATGTATTGAATGTCTACATATGCTTCAGGGATGCCACATGGATGTATTGATGCTTGGCATTGATTATCATGCTCAAATATGCTTTTTTTGAGCTCTAAACCTTGGATTTGAGCTCCATTGGATATATATTTGCAATGGCTATTTTCTTCAATGGTTTTCCACTTATGGGATTAAAGAAATTATTGTTGATATATGCTCTCAGATGTATTCCTTCACATCTTTGGGCACTCGAATGTTATGAGACATATGTATTGAGCTTTGCTTATCTTTAGCACTCTACTACTTTCTACTTATGAACAATAATGTATTGATTTAGTCTCCCTCATGTTGCATGCATTTTGGCTTAGTTTTGGGACTAATTTACTATTATTATAGTAACATGTACTCTCTTTGGTTGGCAAATAAAATGGGAGGTATTTTAAATGCTTTTAATGAATATGCCATCTTTAACATAGAGAAGTTGGATAACAATAAAATCCAGTATTGGAAGACTTAGATTTGGTAGATATTCGTGCAAAAGAAACAAGTTACGCCATTGAAAACTAAGGGAATAAAGTGAGGATATTGAAACATAGATAATTGGGATGAGCTTGATGAGCTATGCAAGTCCACCGTTATCTTGCTTTATCTAAGTAGGTTTATTTTAATGTTAATATTTATGACAAGCAAAGTCATGCATTATAGTTGTATTCGCTAAAGAAGCTTTTGAACCTTTGTGTGAAGGAGGGCACTCCTATGTCCACCCATTTGAATGATTTCCACTCCATTTTAAGCTAGCTTATCTCATATGGCATTCATTTTGAGGATAACATAAAGTCTTTGTTCTTGCTTGTCATACTATCTAAGTCTTGGGATAGATTTTGTACTACTATGAGTGCTAATCCTCCCAAAGATGGCTTTAAATGCTTTGATGTAGAGAGCACCTTGCTTATAGTAGAAGGGAATAGCAAGGATATTGATGCAACCCATACTTCTCATGCGCTTATAGTTAGAGGCAAACGTGATGGTAAAGAGAATAATGATCTCCATGGTAGAGACTCACATCCTAATAGGGGTACATCAGGTTTAGTTAGACTAGATGATGATCACATATATGATATTATTGGCATAAGTGATGTGAGATTGGAGTTTGATATTAGTGCTCCATTTTTGCTGCATGATATATGCTATATCCTGGCTTTGACTAGAAGCCTTATATTAGCTAGACAATTGAATGATGATAGGCATCAAGTATCTTTTGGTGATTCTGCATGAAAGATTACATATGGAAATCTCATTTTTGCTAGAGGCACCAATGTTGGTAGCTTGTATTCCTTAGTTGTATTTGGATCTATCAATTATGTTTTACTTGTGATGATTGTTATGGCTTTCAACATGCCATAATAGCCACACAGCATCATTCAGCCTAAATATATAACAATACTATAAAGGAACTTCCTAAATGTATTTCTAGCCATCAACACTACATTATGTTCAAGAAATACATTCAAACACAAAGCAAACATCATACTCAGCAACATAGAATTGCTGTTCATCAATTGAAACATTGTTTTCTATCACCATAATCAGTAGTGATTAAACAATGTGAAAGAGAATAACACCAACACTCAAGAGACAATCAGAAGATAATGGGATCAAACATCAACAACCATTTCTGGGCACTGCGCACAATCATATTCCATTCATGATCAAGAACCAATTGCTCGAATACAACAGCCTGACGTTTTTGACATGCGCCCTAACTTTCAGGTGACACATCATATGAAGTATAAGGACTGCTTTACATATGCTGATCCAAAAGACTACATGCATACTGATACTAAGGTATGAGGTACTAAATAGACAGTGAAGTTCAAGTCCTAACAATGATCTTACACATGTATCTCTCTGGCATCATTGTCTTGGGTATGTATCCCTTAAAGAAATGAAAGTCTTGACTCATTTGTAGTATTTACCCCCTCTTGACTACTTAGGTTTTGATTTATGTTATCATTGTTTATATGGTAGGAAGACTCATAACTTGCACAAAAAGTTGGAGTCTATACACCTGGTTGACTTGCTTGACCCTTATGCATTTAGATGTTTGTGATCCCATGCCATATTAGTCATTAAGTGGTGTAAAGTGTCTCATTACATTCTTTCCTTGTATGCATACTTGTGAGTCTTTGGATGTGATGCTTTCTTCCATAATTCTAAAGACAAATGCAACAAGTTGGACCCAAATTCCCTCAAACGTATCTTTCTTCGATTTTAATGATATAGGTGAGATGGGCCATCATGTTTGGGATCCATAGGCTTAGAAGGTTATTTGCAGCCATCATGATCTTATATTCTATGAGGATAAGATGAAAATGAGACCAGAGCAAGTGGTTGAGATATGCAGGTTGATCTTTTAGGGGGAGCGTCTTGTTATTTATAGTACAACCAACCCTAGTTAAATAACATGTAGTTGATGATGATGATGTAGTAGCCTAGGATCTGCTTGTTGTATATGATCATGATGTTAGACAAAGAGGATAGACTATACAAGCCTCACAGTCATGCTTTGCTAGAGCCTCATATCCCCTGATTATTTTGATCTCTCTATGCATTATGTCTTGGTGATACATTCTAATGAGCCTTTTACTTATTACAAGGAGGCTATGCATAGAGGTGATAGTCACTCTTGGGAGAGGGCCATGCGGTTAGGTTTGATTCATTGTAGAAAAATCATATGTGGAACTTGACTTCCTTACTAGATGGTAAACATGCATTGCCATGCAAATGGATGTATAAGTTGAAGAGCACCCTTGGTTGCCTTAGGCTAGCATACAAGGCCTGTTTGATTACAAGGGGTTTTAAATAGGAAAAGGGAGTTGACTTTGATGAGATGTTCTCCCCTATAGTTAAGATGACTACCATTCACTTGGCCTTGGCCCTAGCTTGCACAATTAGATCTAGAGCTTTATATTGGGACCAAAAATGGGCCCAATACTAGCTCTATTGGCTCTAGCCAGGCTCCTACACACACTAAACAACTCTCAAGCCTCATGGCTAGGAGCATCTGGATGATATGAAATGGTTTATCTAAGTAATGTGTTTGTAAACATGTTTCAAATTGTAGTCCAACGGTTTCCCCATCCTGACTCCAAGCACATGGAGCTTCCCATATGTAGATGACTACTTCACCTCAATTTATACCCATAGAGGGTACCCACTAGCAAAACAGTGTGGCCATTACGGCTCTCTTATGTCCCAAGGGTTGGCCCTAGGATGCGCCATCTTAACATATAAAGAATAACAAAACATAGTCCTCTCTTTTTCTCTTTTCAATCTAGGAGATTTATCATTTTCTCACACAACTTTTTCCCGTGAAAACTATTCTATCCTATAGCCAAGCACCTCTTTCACTCAACATAGGTCAATACTTTGATAGATAGGATGCTATGCATCCATGAGTTTTCTCATTGATACCGTGCTTTATACATATGCAATGTGTCATGGCATATTATGCTCAAATAGTTCCAACTAAAAACTAGCCATGTGATGTGCAAAGACATTCTTTTCATACTTTTTCCTAATGCATTGCAATGTTGAAGACATGGAATCGGACTAACCCATGATTTTGCTAATGCACTATAGTCCACCATACATCAAGACATGTTTTATTAAATTTTTTAAATTAAAAAATATTTTTAAATAAAAATTTTACCAGTTTTTCTTAAAATTTCTCAATTTTTTCTATTATAAATACTCATTATTTTGCAAATTTTAATCACACAGTAGTAAAGACTAAACATGGCAATCAACTTACATTATTTCATCTAGATATAACATTTTTTTCTAACATTTTTATCAATTGTTATAAAAGATACTTTATTTTGTGTTTTTTCCATAACTTGGATAATTAATTTCTCATTATTTTGATATTAGATTTTGCATTTCCTTTATGAGAGCACTCAAGCACATCACATACTATGCTTCTATCAAATTTCATGCCTTATGCACATCATTTCCATGATCAAATATAAAAAAGAACTAAATTTTTATGAAAAACGAGACTTATCAAGATTTCTCGTGTTGTATAATTTTTATAGGCAAATACAAAGTGAGAAAATTGGTATGAATTTAGGCTGTACTCGGTGATGGTCATCACATCTCAACATCAACAACATCTCATCTTCATCTAGTTCAAGTTGGATAGCCATCTCCCATCTCAATCTTCTCTTAAGTTGGATAGCCATCTCCCATCTCAATCTTCTCTTGATTATTCCCATAAAAACATACCACAAGAGAAGAGAGAGGGAGGGGAGAGAAAGGCTAGATTTGGGCCTCTTTGACCATGCCACCATTCGTGGAGCCAAAGGCAGTGATAGAAAGTGAAAGGAGAATCATGCTACATTTGATTGGTATGAGTATATTGAGATTGCCATCGTCCTCTCACATGCTCCTCCTTCTCTTGTTGTTTTTGCACCCTTGTCCCCCTTCTCTTTTATTTTCCATGAAAAGAAAACATTCCCCCTCCCCTCCCCTCCACTTTAAAATCCTTTTCACATTATTTGACAATTTCTTGGCCTCTTGTTTGGGCATCCACCATCTGTCACATCCGGCATTGAAACTGAGATTTGAAAATTGTAGCATGCCTGCCTGGAATTCCCATACTGCTTGGTACTTGATGTTTTTGGTCTTGTTACTCAAAAAAATCCGGAACCACTACATAAAAATCTAGAACCACTATAGGGTTTGTCTTTAGATCATGCAACTTTAAAAACCATCTTTCAAGGATGCTTAAAATGACTGTGTTGCTTCTAGTGGACTCACATTTCTGCTTTAAAATGACAAATTTAGGCATGCTTTTGGCCATTTATCTAGCTTAAAATCTAACTCTTATTAGCGATCATGGGATAGGGTGACCCAGCTTGTCAAACCCATGAATTGATTGCACATAAAGAAAATATGAAGAGTATCAAGCTACTTTAAATAAAATACACAACATAACACAAAACACATCCCTAACCCTACCCCCTAATAGAAACACATAATGAATTCCACCATGAGGGATAGACTAGGCTCAATTTGACAAAGAGATCAAGAGCTATTTGTTAACTAAGTGTTCCAACACAGACTAGCTAAAAGATATATCAAAGAAGTCATCCTAAGTGGTGGTCTGACTACCAATCTGACCTAGGACAACCAAACTAGGAACTCCTACTAGATGAGGACTCCTGTAGACTAGTCTACTTAGAGGCATATATTTTTCAGTTTTCCACATTCTTCCTTCTTTAGTACTTGTTGCTACTCAGATGTGTAAAAAGGAGGGAGCTAAGTATATTGTGAGCTAAGGAGCAAGCACCAACCAACCTCGCACGAGGCGCACTAAATCCTTTTTTTCCTCTTAGTTTTATTTTTGCTCCAACCATCCTTATTTTCTTTTGGCTAGATGCTACCCCAAGAAAGGCAAGGCATCAGCCTCGGGTTTGTGACTCATCCCCAAAAACCTACCAGGACTTTGCATGGCGATATACATTTGCTCTTTGGGTTTTTCCTCTTTATTTTCTTATTTTAGGGGTTATAACCCCTTTTTACACATATATGTAGTATTGTATGTATTTTAGACACATTTATCATTTTCTTCTTTATTCATCAGGCTTCTCTAACTGCCTCGAAACTGATAGAGAATCTTGGAAACAATTGCCTTGTAGGCTAGTAGGATAGGGTCACTAGGGCTACCACTAAGACAAATCTTTACATGCCCACAATGTCTTCAGAGGAGGAGACAATTGCTCAAACCTCCATAGGCATACCTTAACTTAATCTTGGTACTCCATGCCTTAACTATTGATCCCCAACAAAGAAAGAAGCATCCCAAATACACATAGACATTCTTCTTAAAGAGAAAGAATTCAAAAAGGAAAGGCACCACCTAGACTAGCCACAAGAAGCTTCCATATAACAATTGGCTCCCTTTAGGTGCTTCTTCAAACCTAACTAGTGTAGCACTAAAATAAAGAACCATTAAACAAAGTAAACCATTTCATTGCAAAAGAAGTGGCCCTCTTGGCCTAATGAAACATATCATTTATGTCCAAGACAACTAGCCCTCCTTGACTAAAGAGAATATGTCATTTTGATTTATCAAATACACAGCCTTCTTGGCATATACATTGCATCTTATTAGACTAATCAGATAAACCAAAAATGGCATAAGATGTGAGGGATAGCCTCATGCTACATATGCAAGTTAACTTAGTATAATATGATCATCGAATTTTAATCTTGGGATATTGTATATCCACAAGTCCAAGCCTTCCCACTTATATAACATTGATATGCACTATTCCTTCTTGGGTGCTATTAGCTAAATGAATGGCCCCATTGGGCTCATGTGTCCCACCTTGATTATTATTCAAATAGATTGGTCATCCCAACTTCCCAAAGACCCCTCCTATAGAGAGAATCACAAATTTATGCTCATTCAAACCTTTCCTATTTGGATTATTGCAAATGTCAGTGTTATAACCCAAACTAGGTCGAGTTTCAATACTAGGCCCATCACATAGATGCATCCGGAGTGGTGCATACTGTAAGATGTATCATTATGGTATATGGTCTTAATCAATTGGAAATTGACCATGGTATGTCCACCTAGAATTCTTGGCCTTTCATCTAACACACCAACCACACTTTTAGAGATTTTGGGCCTCTGAACCCACCTCACATTTCTCTTTATATTCTTACACTATCTCAATTCACCATTTTAGTCTAATGGACTCAATGCAGACTTATTGCTATGACCAAATAGCCTCATACACTTATGACCTCCATCTCTGCACATGTGGACTTTGTCATTCTGCATCTTCTTTAAATATGGAATGCCTTTACTTGCCTTTGTCCACACTATGACTTCTCACTCATAGGCATCATGCTCTTACTAAGAGGAACAACATCCACTGGAAAGCACGATTTACTTATAGATAGTAAAGGTCTCTCAAGAGCCTTTCTAGGAGAAAAATGAGAACCACTTATAGGATGCTCATCCACACTTGTAGTCCTAATGATTCTATTGATTTTTCCTTCACAACTACCTCTCATGGAAGTGTTGTAAGCCCTACTAGGACTTGCTTAGCTTGGAACCTTTCCACTAAGAGGCATACTATTGATGCACATAGAATTCACATTGCATGCTTGGAGATTTTGACTACCAAGGTCCCCCACATAGGTTGTCTTAGTATTAGCAAGTGAATTATCTCCTTGCAGAAAAGGTTGGATACTTGGATGCACTTGCAATGAGCAGGGTAAACTCGAAATGTTTTCCCAACATCTTTGAATATAATACTCATAGTCAATTACTTGCGTCTTAGCCTCACTTAGTGACTTAAGGTCTTGCATCCTCACATGGATTTGCATATTAATCACTAAGCCACACATAAAAAACTCATACAATACATCATTCAATAACACATTGGCTCTTCTTGGCCAAAGTCTAAGAATATTATCAAAGGCTCTAGCATATTCTTTGATAGATATATATGACTCTTGCCCAATGTGTGCAAGTTGTCCCAAGATTGAAGTCATGGGAACCTTCTTCTTATACTCATCTAGGAATTTGTCACATAGTTTCTGAAAGGTTCAAATTGACCCTGCTGGGAGGATCCAATACCGTTTCTTATCCTCTCCCTTCAGGGTACTTGCAAACATAAGCATATGATGTATATCATCAAACCCACTTGCAAGGCAAGTTAGATCATATTCTTTCAAATGCAACATCAATTCCTCATCTAGTAGCCCATAAAACATTGGGAGATCCCTATAAGGAGGAGGGAATTTATTCCTCTTCTTTGGGATCAACACTGGGTCATCTAGATCTTCATATTCTTCCATTTTCACCTTTACTAGTGTAGAAAGGTTAATATTTCCAGTTTCACCTTTACTAGTGTAGAAAGGTTAATATTTCCATTGACGTTCCTTTCTTCTAACTCACAAAGTGGTCTACGAAGTCCTACACTTTCAACATATCATTCTGATCCTTTCTCAGAGGATCTTCCATCCCTTGGCCGTCCATAGGCAATTCCATAATAGATTTATGCAAAATCTTTTGCCCCTTATCTAAAGCAAAATATCAACATTACTTAAAGCCTAGGGGTTGTTTCTTTTGAGAAACGATTTTCCCTTAACAACTGAGGCTTCGAACATCCTTATGAGGCGTAATATTTTAGCATGGTGACCCACCACATGGGACATTTAATCCACAACTAAATTCCATTGTGAGTCAGTACTTTTCCATGGTGTTACAGCTTTAGCTTGATCATTAGCCAATGCCATGACTACCACAAGTTTCAACATTCTTGTTGCACATTCTCTAGGTTGATGGATGGTTGTGCACAATGTTTCTTTGATGGAGACTGCACCAAGGCGAACAATGGCCCATGCCATCATTCTAAGGATATAATATCTATTAAATGGTTACTTTCCACATCACATGAATATTATCTCATAGAGGATTCATGCTCTACATAATTAATTAGGTACATCAATAGGTTTTGTATAGGGCAAGCCAAGTGTTTTAATCCCTATTCAAACTCCATTTTGCAAATATTTTAGCATACCCCTAATGCTCAAGGTTATAAAAATTTAGATCCTTTTCAGTTCAAGTTTGGAAATCGCCACTTATAAGCAGCTCCTAGTGAATGCACCACCTATCCAAGACTAAAAATGGCCTAAACACTAGTTCTATCAACTCTAGCCGGGCTCCTATACATACCAAAAAACCCTTATGACCTTACAGCTTGTCAATATGATACAAATGGTTTATCTAACTAATGTGTTTGTAGATATAAGTTTCAAATTGTTGTTTAACAATTTGCCCATTCAGATTCCAAGCACAAGGAGCTTCCTATATGTGGGTGACTACTTCACCTCAATTTACATCAATAGAGGGCAACCCCCCTCATCATCAAAACACTATGGCACCTACAACTCTCCTACACCCTAGGGATTGGCCAATAAGAAACATAGTCCCATCTTTTTATCTTTTCAATTGAGGAGATTTATTATTTCCTTACACAACATTTTCCCAAGAAAACCATTCTATCTTATAGCTAGATACCTCTTTCACTCGATTATAGGTTAATACTTTGGTAGGTAGATACTATGCATTCAAGAATTTTCTCATTGATACTATGCTTATGCATATGCAATGTGTCATGTTGTATTGTGCTCAAACAATTCCAACTAATAACCAACCATGTGATGTGCAAAGACATTCTTTTCATGCTTTTCCCTAATGCAATGCAATGTTGAAGTGAAACCCAACTAACTCTTGCTTCCACTCCCTTAAATATTTGATGAAATCCTAAATGCTTCACTACAATGCACAACCATTTATTTTTCATGACAATGACTTAGAGTTTGTATTGGTACTTTATATGCAATGATATTTATACATCATGTGTCATTTCTCCATAGAAACACCCTTAAATGAGTACTTTAACATGCAAATGGGTGTGGGCTAAGGCTAAACCTCATGCCCCATAGTCTACCATACATCTGAACATGTTCTATTATTCTTTTCTATTTTTTTGAAATTAAAAAACATTTTATTTTCTTAAATTTTACTATTTTTCTAAAAATTTCTCAATTATTTCTACTATAAATACTCATTAGTTTGTATTTTTATCGCATAGTAGTAAAGACAACCATGGCAATCAATCAACATATACTATTTCATCCACATACAATGTTTCTTTTTTATATTTTTATCGATTGCTATAAAAACTACTTTATTTTGTGTGTTTTTCTATGAATTGGATAATTAATATCATTATTGTGATGTCAAATTTTACATTTTCTTTATGACAGCACTAAAACACATCACATACTATGCTTATATAAAATTTCATGCCATATGCACATCATTTTCATTATCAAACATAAAAAAGAACCAAATTTTCATGAAAAACGAGACTTACCGAGTTTTTTGTCTTTTATATTTTTATAGTTGCATACGTAGCCAACAAATTGGTCTGAATTTGGGCTCTAGTCAATTTTGGTCATCACATCTTAGCATTAGCATGATCTCATCTTCATCTGATTCAAGTTGGATAGCCATCTCCCATCCTAATGTTCTCTTGATTATTCCCACAAGAACATGCCACAAGAGGAGAGAGAGGGAGGGGAGAGAAAGGCTAGATTTGGGCCTCTGTGACTAGGGCACCATTTGCAGAGCTAGAGGCAACAATAGAGGGCAAAAAATGGAGGAGAACCATGCTACAATTGATTGGTATGGGTATATTGAGACTGCTATATCCCTCTCACCCCCACCTCCTCCTCTCGTTGTTTTTATGTGCCCCCCTCCCCCTCTTGCATGAAGAATTTCAGGGAGAAGAGGCTCCAAGGGTCACAACCCCCACTTATTCTAAAACCTTTTCACATTTGGAAATTTCTTGGTCTCTTGCTTGGGCATCTAGCATCAACTGCGTGTTCAGCATCAAATCTGAGATCTGAAAATATTTGCCAACTTGTCTAGGACTCCCACACTGCTTGACGCTTGATATTGTTGGTCCCATTACTTGAAAAAATGTATAAAAACTGGGAATTGCTATGGGGTTTGTCTCCAGATGTGACTTTAAAACTCGTCTTTCATGGATGCTTAAAATGACCAAATTTGGCACACTTTTGGCCCTTTATTTGGCTTAAAATTCTACTCTCACTTTATTAGATGGATGTGAAAATGACTTTCGTTCATGGAGACTCATGAGGACATTTGTATGTAATAGCATAAGGACTTTATGGAAAAGGGTCTTTATGGAAAGAGTCTTTATGGACTTAAGCAAGCACCTAGGAAATGGTAGCACATGTTTGATGCTTTTATGCATTTGTAAAGCTATTTCCATAGTACTATGGATCAGTGTCTTTACATGAAGAAGGCTCATGATGGTAGCCTTATCATTTTGGGAGTGCTCATGCTAAGTTGGATGCTTTGAACACTCAACTCAAGACAAGATTTACAATGAAGGACATGGGGCATACCTCTCACATACTTGGTATTGCATTATAAGAAATTTCTTTGAGTTCTCTACTTATCCTAGAAGAAGTATATCCATAGAGTACTTGAGCAATTCTATTTGTAGGGTGGTAAGCCTAGTGGTTGCCCATTCACCCTCACACACTCACTCCCTCTCTCAAGCAAGCAAGCAAGCAAGAAGAAGAAGATGAAGAAGAAAAAAAGACAGAAGGAGAGCTCCTTTTGGCCACACACAAGAATGAGCTTCTCATTCACTTTTCAACTTTATATACAAAACCCTAAATCCCTTTTGGGCAGTCATCCCCTTATCCCCTTTTTTACATGACCAGCCTAGCCCCTTTTTCCCATTGTCCTCCTATCTTCCTAGCTTCCTTCCTACTGCCCATCTACCTTTACAATTTGCATAGGTGAGAGCTCAACGCTCTTAAAATAAATCATGGTGCGCCTTGTGCTCTTTTACAAAAATATTGACTTGTGCTTTTTCTTGTGCGCCTTTCTCCTTGATTTAGGACTTTTTCGCACTTCTTGTGTTTCCATATTTTTCTTGGCACACGCCTTCGTCTTCCGTTTTGTTTTGCCTTGGCCTTGTGTTCTGCTTTAGATTTTTTGGATTTTTCACCTTGTTTGTTTAAAGGTTAACATTACCCCCTCCTAGACGAGTGCCAGTCCCATGGCACTCTCCATCAAAGGTAGCAGGCTTTGGCATGCACCGAAGATGTGGTTGAAAGGGACTGTTGTGGTTTGTCGTGGAGGAGTTGTGGTGGTGGTGTGGATGAAGGTTATTGGGGATACTTTGTTGGTAGGATTTTATGGCAATAGGGTTGTTCTAGTTGTAGATAGGGTTGCTCTTTGTTGGGAGTTGCACTCATGGCTGTCACAGGTGTTGGTGTTCTGGGGATTCTGCATGTGGTGGGATTGCATGATGATAAAGGATAAGAATTCAAAGTTGAGTGTTGATGAAGAGCTGACAACACTTTCGTTGGAGTCTTCAATACCTGCAATTGAAAACCTCTCACATGGTCTCTTCCTAGGGGTTAGTGCTAGTCTTCTTATTGTGCACAAGTCGTAGTTTGATTAGTTTAGGAGAGACAGGTCGAATCTCTAAGCAAGCTGAGAGTATTGTCCTGCACTTGAGGACCCAAACCGTGTATAGATTGTGGTGCATATATTATGTGAGTGCATGTGCATACTTAGATAGTACGTAATTAGGAGATTGCCGGTTGGGTTCCTCATAGAAATGTGTGGATGAAGTAAGGGTTCAATGGGGTGGAAAAGATTGTTTCGATGTTGAGGAGAAGTACACTTGAAGGCTTCTTGAGACATCGTTTGTGCTTTTGTCAACACGATGTAGGATAATTGAGCTAATTGATGTTGAGATTAGATTTGATCGGGTAGTGGGGACCTTCAATGTCGATGGTGGATTGCCATTGTTGAGTCTACTTGAAAAAAGAAAAAGGAAGTGCACTACTTGGGGGTGTGTCTATCTCACTGTGCAATGTTGCATGGTTTTCGTGCTACTGAAACTAGGATTTGGGTCAAACCTCAGGGAGCCTGTGGTGTTGTCCCGCACTTGAGGACCCAGTTTGTGTACAGGGGAGGTGCTGTGGGTGTCACTTAGGGAGTCAGATCTCACAAACTCCCCAGGTGTGTCCTGCCCTTGATGTGCCCTAAGTGTGAAGGGCTATGGGGTTAGGCACGGAGCTGATTGAACAAGGCCACCAGACATGCCTAACCTGAGGACCCCTAGGTGCAGTGTTTGTGGCACTTTGATATACATGGAAAAGCTCTTTATTCATTTCCTTTTTCGTTGTGTGGGTCTTTGTTTGTTTTCTCTTTTTTTTGTGGAGATGCATTGGGAGGGGGACATGCTAGACATCATCCTGATGCTTTACAATAGTTACATTCCAAGGAGACGTAAGAGATTTACCAATGAATGCATGGCTTGGCATGGAGCCCTTTTCTCTTCTGACTGTACTTGTTGTGGCCACAGAGGGGTCTTGGTATCTACACTCGTTCTTTCTTTCGTTGATTCGATTTAGAGTTATGCCCTTCTTCATGGCCCAGCTCTAGTGGCTCCGGTTGAGGCTGATGCATTTGTTGTTTTGGCTCCCCAAACCCCTAGCAAGGAGAGTTCCTGTGAGGTTCAGCTAGTTGAGATTAGGGGAGCACATTGCTCCTCTACTCCTAAGCTAGTGTTAGGCTTAGGTGTCACGGCATGGAGTCGATGTTGCAGCGATGTGCTAGCTTGTAGGCTAAATCTTTGATTACATCCTCATTAGAGTAATCTCCTCCTCCCTTTTTGCCTCAGTAATTCTTTCTCCTCTTCCGGTGTTTGCTTGCGCTCTGCTTCTAATCTCTTCAATTCCTCCTCCACCCTTTGCAACTCTCTATTTTCTTTGGAGGTGGATCGAGTTCTTCTTATGGGGATTTTGAGAGTGTGATCTTTACTTTTTGCTTGACTTGACAATTTTTAAGCCTCGTTGCTCATGGATTGTCCTCTTACTCTCTTGCTGTTGAGATGGTTGGTCATTCTCCTTTGTATTAGTATCTCTCTCCATGTTGTCTTGCTATTCCTTGTGGACTTTGTCACCCCTAGCATGTTATGCACATTTCTCCTTGGGCGTTTCTCAGTCATGATCTGCTGGCTGAACCCAGGGCCTTCTCCACCATTGCAGGGCTCAACTCCACCTCTACTTGACGATCTTCTTCTCCTGTTCTTACCGTCACCATGCCATAGTTTCTTTCAGCATTAAAGCTCCTCAAAATTTTTGTGCACTTGCTATAATCAATAGCCTGCTTGACCTTCTCTACATTCTTCTGTAGATTGCACTGGTCCAAGAGTTATTTTACAACTGGCTCCTCCAAGATGGTGTCTTTTAGATTTAGGGTAAGCTTGAATGTAAACCAGCTAAAACCCCTTGTTTCCACCATTAAGCTGTACTTTGCTTGCTCTTCCATCGTGAATGGGAGCTTGCCATCTTAATCTTGCCCCGAATGTAGAGTCTGGTCAAGAAAGAGAGAGTAGCCAATGACTAGGCTTTGGGCCATGCTCAAATATAATGTGTGCTTTCTGTAGGAGTGACTTTCTCTTCCAATAGTGGGGCTTCTGTCATGGCTCTTTGTTCTTAGTATTTATGTTGCTTTCTCCATAGTGGTTTTTTGTGGGGTTGGTGGTCTTGTGATGGTGACTTGGACATTGAACGCTTTCGTACACAGACACCTATGTTGTCCTACATTCACTTGGCAACTCCTGAGAGTACATGCAAGTCATATGCTTCAACCATAATGAAAAGGTGCAGCTTAAAGAGACATCACTTATCTAAATTCCATGGTATTGACTTCGATGCATATCACATGTGCTTGATTATCATTGCTTGTGTGTGTGTTGGCTTTTTTTTTTGGTATTATCTATACACAATCATAAAACACATCGTTTATTTATATACATGTTTATAAATCCATGTCACTTCGTGAGGATAAAAACCAATTGTAGAACTTAGGATTGTACTAGAGTGTGGCACACACATCTAGTACTCATGGCAGCCTACTTAATAACAATAGATATTTTGCAACATCGAGTAGCATGGTATCTTGTCTGAGTCTATTGGTAACATGTAGCTCCTCCTTAGTGAGAATTTTATCAATCAGAGAGTTCGCTTGGCTAGCTCCCACTAAGTCCACACCCCAAATGACTGTTAGTACTCGAAAAGAAGTTGGCACCACATAGGTTGGGTCTCTTTGAGACCGCCATTTGACCAATTCCTCCTTTGAGATTGTCATAATCTGGGCTCCAATTTTGGCCATTGTAACACAGTTTTCAAGCCAACATTTTTTAAATTGACTTAGACTCTTTGATTGTTGCTTTAGTTGCTCTATCTTTAAGAGATTTAGTTGGCAAAGTGGTTCATTGAATGTCACCGTTAAGGATAGTTTGTCGGCCTCCTCATCAGAGATGAGTTGCATGCATTCATGTAGGAGCTTATCATAGTGCTCGTTAATATATTCTTGCTCTTCCCAGGATAGAGGATATGGCAAGTATTCCTCAAGTTGCTCCCTAGGGAATGTGCCCATGTATACAAGAACCTAAGCATGTGCAAACAATTTGAGTTTAGCCTCCAACTCAGTCAAGCACTCTGTGACACTTCTATGTTCTATGAAGGCTTGCTCGGTTGCTATCTCATGCAAGGTTCTAGAGGTTTTCCTAGGCTTTAGCATAGATGGGGACTCACGCCTAGATGAGCAAGATTGGTCAATGCTAGGATTGCTTATGTCCTCGCGGGGTTTTCATGTTTCTCATGAGGCTTTACTGCTATTGAGTCATGGTTATCCTCGGATGTGAATGGTATAGTTTTGTCAACTTGTTGTGACCATGTTGTATCCACTCTTGATTGGTCAATGTAAGTTCTATTGTTGGTGAATTGAGTGTTGCAAGCAACCATTGATGGTAATGGCTTATTAGAATACACGGATGTGTCTGAGGTTTCACCGCTATTAGGAGAGATGTCAATGGGTTCGTGGATGGACTTAATGCTTTATTCCTCAGCTCTTCAACGCTCTTAGTCTCAATCTTCTTGGCATCTACAACAACCACTTGCAACTACTATTTTTTTCTCCTCTTTTTCTTGGGAAATTGAGGTGTATACCTTGAAGACTCAGGACCTTGAACTAGGTTAGCTGTTGATGTGCTTGGTTGGGCCTCAACATTCTTTTTCTCTAGTGTGTCCTCATGGGACATAGCCGCAGCTTGCTGAACAACCTCACCAGGTTGTGAGGATACAACCGCCTCTCTTCTTAGAGAGTCTAGATATTTAGCTAATTCCCCTCTATTTATCTCCTCATTCGATTGTATTGGCAGTTGCTCCTGGTCAGGGAGCATTTGCTCTAGGCTCTTGTCCTTACCCATTGGACCATGCCTCCATTGCTTCTTATCAGAGTGGGTGTTGTGTTTAGAGCTATTTTTCTCTTCCTCTGGAGGTTGGAGTGACTTTAGTGTAGAACCAAGAGACGGCTTAGGGTTTCTCTCATGTAGGCTTAGACAAAACAATTGAAGAAGTTAGGGTTGTATTGATGGGAAGCATAGAGATCTTGGATTGCAGGATCTTGAGTGAGGCAGAAGACATATGCACTAACATCAAGTATCATGCTTCCTACTCGTAGCCTACTAGTCATGTGTAGATCTTCTTCTAGAAGTAGTTTATCGTACAAGGGATGTTTTTGGACAGTGGCAGAAAGTTGGACCTCATGGACCATTGCCAACACTCTTAATGAGGTTGGGGCAACATACATGGGATCATGTATTGATGTCCAAAGGGCTTTCCTTTGCTCATGAGTGTCATTATTCGGTGGCCAATTTTGGTTGCCAAACTCTAGTTGGAGTACCATTTCTGCACAAAGTTGCCTTGTCCTTTCCCTTTTCATTTGATTGCTTCGAGCTTTTCCTTGTTTGTCTCACATTGAGCAGTATAGAGTGAGGGTATCAAGCACAATTCTCTAGCTATGTCATTTGGGATGTCCTTTATAACTTCCTCAACAACAACTACATAGCGGGAGTGAACATGTTGTTGCTTGTCCCAAGTCAAGGGTTTGGCTATGAGCTTTGTGTGCTCTGGTGTTGGCCTTCCAATGTTCACATGGACGTATGCATGTGTGATGGCTGTCAGCTTGTGATCAAGCTTCATTAGGCACTTCATCTCTGGTTCATTGGTGGTAAGATGTGCCATCTCCTTGGCCAAATCTGCAAGAGATTTTCCTCAAGCCTAGGCTTTAGGTGCTTTGGAAGTGCTAGTGGTTTCAAGGATGTTGGTTGTGACACCTCTTCCACATGTGAATTGCTAAGGACATGTTCCACAAGGGGCATTGTCACAGCAGCCAAAGGCTGTGCTGTGATTCCTGATTGGAAGTAGTAGCAGTTAGTTCAGTGGACTGTTAGCTACTATTGGTGGATTGCAATGTTAAGTCCTTAGGCAAATCAAAAGTGGTCATATCTTTTGTTGCCCTTTGAGAATTCACTTGTGCAGATCGAACATCAATTGAGCTAGCCACTATGGATTGCACATGCATATCCCTATGTTGAGAATTAGGGGTGCTATCATGTCCCACACCTTGGACATTTGGAACTCAAATGGAGATAGAGATTGGGATTGAGCAGTTGCACTTGATGACTAATGTTGTGCTTTCTGTGTCCGTCTAGGGAAAGAGGGTGTAGGAGATTTGGGACTCCTAGGTGGACTTGGCACTGGCTGGAAGTTTTGCTTGTTGTTGTTTGACGATTCTTCCATTTGCTTTGTTGAGCAATCAACCATATAATGAGCAACATTGCACTTGTGGTGCTCATCATTCTCTTGGGAAGTCAAAGGCTCCTTGGGCACTAGTGGTCTTTGTACACACGCGACACTTACATTTGATATCTTCTTATTAAGCACGCCAGGCTGAGGATATACCTTTCGAGCAGTCATGTTTGGTTTCTTGATTTCAATCGTCAGGGGCTTAGTCACTCCAATGTTGTTGACTCGAGACTTGGATTTTTGTTTAGATTTCCTCCTTCGCTTCTTTGCTTTTGATACAATGTGGCCTTCAGCTAATAGAGGTGGTTTAGCAAGGGGCTTTGGTACCCAAATACATAAGTTACCTTTGTAATACCCTTGAGTACGTAGTAACGCTTTGGATATCCATCACAGCGTTGTGTTGGCTCTCCATCGATACCTTCATCTGTAAAGATTGGGATTCTTTTGTGGTATTCTACGATATTTGTAAGTCCAAAGCTTGTCCTTGGCATTGTCTCCTAACCTTCTTGTTTCAAGCATGGCCTTGGTCGCTAGTTCTCTTTGTTCAAGATACACTTGTATCAACTCTTTCAACAAGTGCTTGCCCTCGTTTTACTAGGCTTGCTTTGTATGTTAGAATGTTCCTTGTCTTTTCCTCAAGGTTCGATGAGGTCACCCTTGCTAAAGGTTGTGATTATCCTCACACCCGGTAGTGTCAAGTGTATCCTTTGTGCTACATAATCAGCCTCACACTTCATTGCCCTTTTGAAGGGTCATCCTAGGAGGGTTTCCTTTCCACAATTAGTACTATTTAGAGGAACATAGAATAGGATAGGTAAGCTTTTAGTCTCAATAGTTACAAGGATTTTACACTTTCCTATAAGTGCTTGTGGGTGTTCCTCGTAAGGATTAAGAGTTGTATCAGTTGGTCTGAGCTTTGGTTGGCCTAATAGGGTCCATGCTTCATAGGTCAAGATATTAAAATAATCTCCTTCATCGATGAGAGCCATTACTACATTAGGATCTATATTTGGATTTGTTTTGGTATGGGCTTTTGATTGTTGTTTTGCAAGTGAGAATCTATGCTTGTGTAGAGCCATTACTACACTAGGATCTAATTTGGAGGTCATGGCACATGTTTTCTCTCCAAACTGCTTGGGGGAGGTGTGGAGGAGCCCCCTTTGCGGGTCCAAGGGGGACCAGTCCCCCTCGGGCCGTAGGGCCATTACGCTAAACACCATGCATGATTTGAAGGACCGTTCGTAGCCAAGTTTTGAACTATTTGCTCTAGATTTCAGCTCGGTGATATATCTATGATATGCTTTTGGCTCTATACGGTCTCTGGGTTGATTTCAGGGCTTGAATGCGTCAAATTTGTATTCTATTCACTTGTTTGATTTTGACAATTTTTTGTCCAATTCTCAGAGATCCACGATCCTCAAAAGTTAGATTATCAAAATCAGACATTTGATAGTCTGATCAGTCGATCGGATGGCGGTCCAATTATGAGTTGGTTCGATTCTAGTGGTCCGATTTTCATGCATTCGATTTTTGTGCGTTTGATTTTCATGTGTCTGATTTTGGGAATCCAATTCTAGGAATCAGGCGTCCAATAATGGGATGTCCGATCTTCGTGTGTCCAATTCTGGGAGTTTGATTCTAGGAATTGGATGTCCAATTTGTTCAAGTCTGAGTGGTTCGATTTTGAGTTGGTCCGATTCTGGTGGTCTGATTTTTGTACATCAGATTTTGGGAGTTCGATTTGACAAGTGTCTGATTTTAGATGATCCGATTATGGGATATCCGATTGGTTGGTCTGATTTTCGTGTGTCAATTTTGGGATGTTCGATCTTCAAAATCAGATAGGTCATGTCTGATTGGACAGGATAGGTTGGTTCGAGTGTGAAAATGGACCTCCAATTCTAGGAATCAGACTCTGGTAACAATGTTCACTGACTCTTGTGGACGAGTTTCCAAGATGCCAAAAATCGACTTGATTCCAATGGTTTTGGTTATGAGGGGTCACACAAACTTCCAAAATGTAAGAAAAGACTCTAATGAATAATTTTATATACTTGGAATAGCAAATAAATTCCAAAATACAAATTGGCAAGCAAATCAAACCCTCTTGCCTTTTTGTGATAGTAGAAACCCTAATGTATGTATTTCTTTTTTTCTTTGTTTTTTCCTACCCTAATGCATCCAAATCACAAAGAAAACACCTACACTACTCCAACATGCTTTTCCAAATCCAAAAACCCAAAAACCTGCTTGCTAAGGAGATTGAATACCTCTTCAAACTCCCTCGCTTCCCATCTATCTACCTCAAGCACTGGTTCAGGGAAAATCCTACTTCAATGCTCGATTTGGAGCGGCAAGCACTCAACGCTTGAATTCGTTAGTCCCGAAAATGGAACCAAAATATAGAGCTGAGCTCAAGCTCAACCACCAAGACCCACGGACCGCTTATTGTTCAAGCATTTCAAGTCGAGAGTGTAGTGAGCTTACCTCCATGCCCGATCGAGTTGCCTTCTCTCTCGAGCACTCCAGTAGCTCCACGATCCAAGTGCAAGCTTCAAGCGAGCTCCATCCTCAAGCTCCACACTCCAATCTCCATGCTCCAAGCTCCATTGCTGCGTGAGAAAGAGAAAAGAAGAGAGGAGAAGATTGAGAGCTTCTCCACCACGGTCCTTGACCCTCACACACTCACTCCCTCACACTCCCTCTCTTAAGCACAAGCTCAAGTAAGTAAGTAAGAAGAAGAAGAAGAAGAAGACTAAGAATAGGAAGAAGAAGAAGAAGAGAGCTACTTTTGGCCACACACAAGAATGAGCTTCTTATTCACTTTTCAGCTTCATATACAAAACCCTAAATCCCTTTTGGGCGGTCATCCTCCTATCCCCTTTTTTACATAGCCAGCCAGGCCCTTTTTCCCATTGTTTTCCTATCTTTCTAGCTTCCTTTCTACCGCCCATGTACCTTTACAATTTGCACAGGTGAGAGCTCGTTGCTCTTAAAATAAATCATGGTGCGCCTTGCACTCTTTTACAAAAGGATTGACTTGCACTTTTTCTTATGCGCATTTCTCATTGATTTAGGACTTTTTTGCACTTCTTGTGTTTTCATATTTTTCTTGGCGTGCCTTCGTCTTCCGTTTTGTTTTTGCCTTGGCCTTGTCTTCTGCTTTAGATTTTTTAGATTTTCCACCTTGTTCGTCTGAGGGTTCACACACACACACACAAAACTTAATGATCCTAGCCATTACCAATCCTCTATCCTCCTGCTGCCATCCCCATGCACCTACCAACACTTGACAAACACCTTAATGCACTCATTGAGAATCATTAGCTCTTGTGGGTGTCTAATATCCATGATCCCTCTCAACATGAATGGAGGCTTGTGAGGGGAGAACATGAAAATTGAAGTTGTCTTTCTATAAACTCATCATTGTCTTTTTATAAACTCATCATTGATTGTAGCGGTCATTGTGATTGCCATCACATTGAAATTACCAACAAAATATAGTCCCACATTGCCTTGTTGGGGCCTTGTTGTCTGAAAGTTATCTTCAAACTACCATGCTAGAACATAAGAAGTTCAACTATAACGGAGGAAGGAGTGATCACCATGAAGGGGAAATAACAAACTGATAGTGAGCAAAATGAAGGGGGGACAGGAATGAGCTATCTACCAAAATCCCTCCCCTCCTTTTGATTTAAAAGGTTTCCCCTTAGCTCATCAAAGGAATTTTAATCTCATATGCCAAATGAGAGAGAGAGAGAGAGAGAGAGAGAGAGAGAGAGAGAGAGAGAGAGAGAGAGAGAGAGAGAGAGAGAGAGAGAGAGAGAGAGAGAGAGAGAGAGAGAGAGAGAGAGAGAGAGAGAGAGAGAGAGAGAGAGAGAGAGAGAGAGAGAGAGAGAGAGAGAGAGAGAGAGAGAGAGAGAGAGAGAGAGAGAGAGAGAGAGAGAGAGAGAGAGAGAGAGAGCCCCAAGGCAAGAATATCTTTAAGCATCAAAAGAGGACTTGGGGATCATCCTTGCATCCCACTCATCATCTCTCTTAAAGCACATTGCTATTGTCTATCTAGTTGGCTACCATTTGCCTCCCAATAAATTTACTCCACTTCATTATCATCATATTTCATATCCAAAAGCCTCTATCGTCAATATTCTTGTGATATAAGAAGCCCCCATCTTCCAAAATCCATAAGAAATTGCATATTACTTCTTTCTATCACTCTTGTATCCCTTTGAAAAGGGCTATCCTTTCCCCTCTAGCGAAGTATCCCCCTTGTATTGTTAAAAGCTCTCTAGTCTCCTAGTTAAGCATCACCTCATTGTCTATCCTTTTTGCCTTGCCTTGCGCCAACTCTAAGGACAAACAAGCTTCACAAGTCTGATAAAGATTGAAGGAGGAGCACAACAAGGCACAAGGAGAGCTCATGTATTGTGATGGCCCCTAAGTGATGGAGAAGGATAAGAAGTGGTGCATGCAAGCAACATCCCTATCACATCAAGTCAAGTTTAGGTGCCCTCTCTTATGCATTAAGTTGTGCTTTTGATACATTAGATAATAGTTACTAAATATTTTTTATAATGGATAAACAATTCATGTAATGCAAATGTTGGACTTCAAGCATCTTATGATGTTTTGCGACTTTGGTAGGATGGATACTAAGGTGATACCCTAGGAGGGAATTTCGAAAGGAGTATCCTCTGTTAAAATGGGATATGTGTGATACATGATGAGTCTACCATAGATACCATAAATTCATATTGATATTGATAGTAGGAATATTGGACAAAGAAAGAAACTATAACCAAAGTTCCATGATAGAAAGATTATTAGAATTTCTTCTTTGCTTGATGTTTCAATAGGATGTAACATTTAACTTAGCTAAGATATTTTCATTAAATAAAGTTAGATATAAAAGGACACTAGTATATAATATTAAACTTGAAAGGGCATTGGGATATTTTTAAGATAGGGACAATAATTTAAGTACTACCTAAAATAGCCTAAGTGAAAGAAGAAGGATAGCTAGCCCTAGTGTTGAGACGACCTAAAACGAGCAAGAGAGAAACTCTCTCACACTTGAGCACACTTTGAGACCCTACAACACCAAAACCCCATAACCCTATAGCCATTAGCGACTAAAAGACCCACTAGAGAATCTCACACTACACTAAAATGATGTGTTTTGTAGGCAAGTCCCTAACTCCAAGCAAGGAGCATCCCAAACACAAAGGGTGTAAACACCCCTCGTAACATAGACATAGGCTCCTCTAATTGAGTGTAGTGGCCTCTATTACAGGTGTCCTATTTGATTAGGGTTGACTCTTGCCATGTCCCATGTTTTATTCACAATGGGTCACTTATTTCACTCTGTCTCATATAAACTTGGTTGAGAGAAAACAATTACAATGCATTGGTGTATACAAGATGTCACATGTAATACAACAAGTGTGTGCCACATGTTCAAACTAAGTGTTTAAAAGTAATTGTGTACGTGCAAAGACAATCCTTATACTCTCATGCATGCATCTTTACATATTGCTTTGTTACTCCACACACTTAAGATACTATGCCCTCTTGTCTCATTCTACCTTAAGTGAAAATATAACACCCATATATCCTAAGCATATCAAAGAATTAAAAAAAAGTAATATTTCAATTTGCATATATTGATTCATTATGTTCCTTCTTAACCTTAGGTATAATGGATGCCAATGCTACCCTTGTGTTATCGAACGATTGTTTTATGCTATAACTTGGTTTTTTCCTCATTTTTGATAATTTATGAATGAGATATGCCATATTTTATGATAAAAATATCTCATAATTTTTCTATGATTATTTTTATTTTATTAAATTTTAGTATATATTATTATAATTTTAATATATTTTCACTATTTTGACTATTTTTCTCAAGAGAAAATGGTATTTATCACATATAATTAGAGATTTGCATGAAAATAGAGAAGCCAAACATATTCATTGCATAGAAACATAACAAATCATCACATGAACAAACTATGTGCAAAATATAAGCCCTTACATGAAAAACTTGTAAATGTCGTAACACTTATATAGATCACAACTCCCTAACCCAAGGCTGCTAATGCTATGAACCAATGCTAACATACTTGGAAAGAATTTAATATGCTTTATCTTAGTACTCCATCCATTTCTTTTCACCCTCCATGTTTCCATCCATTCCGATTTCTCATTCCACCTTATGTATAGAAACTAGCTTTATTGTATGAGGGAGGAGAGAGAAAGACTGAAATCTTTGATTTGGAATACATCATCTTATCATGTGGGAGTGGTATAGGCTTGAAGAGGACAATGAGGGGGATCCATTTTTATGATTTGATGCTACCATTGGTGAAGATCAAGCAGGCCATGATAAAAAACGTCATCATTCTCTAAGTGTCATGTTTCCCACTTCTTTTCTTCATCTTCTCCATTTTCATATTTTTTTCAACACTTTTTCAAACCTTGGTCATGCATATAAAAAAATTGACTAAAATTTGGCCTCAAGGATGTTTACATCCTCCTCATCTCAAAGTAAAGTGGTTTTGGCATAAAATTTTATACAAAACCAATGTTTGTATATAGACTACACGCCCAATGCTCTTGAACTTCCAATAAAGTCAACTTTACACTATACTCCACTTTCGACTTTAAATTTATTTGTATCTTGCACCTTGTTTCTTTCATATTTGGCTTCAAATGAGTTGCTAATTGTCAAAAAACACTTTCAAATCCTCGCCAAATGTGCCTTTTAAAATATTCTCTCACCTAGCTATATTATAGAATTTTGAATGTTGTTTATAAATCCATTTCATCAAGGCTTGTTCTTAAAAGGCTTAGTTACAGAAAGTGAGTATATTCTAGCCAAGGGGATCTCATTTCCTTGTACTCATAAAGCATAACCCTTACTATGAAACTCAAGATAAAGGATAAATAAGGTAAATTAATTTGCTAAAGATGTAGAGGATTATACATGTCTGAGAAGAATTCATTTTCAATATCCTTGTGAAAAAATCTCAATAGCATTAACAAGTCTTGATGTTAAACCTCTATATCCACAAAGGGGGACTATGGCTCAAGGAAACCACAAAAGTCCTTAAGTCTAAGTACTTGACTTAGAAGCAATAATGCATACAATTTGTCTTCACATGGGGGAATTGAATTCAAGGGCACTCTTCTTCCCTCGTTCCTCTTAGTTACATTGCCCAAACCATGGCATGCCTTTCGTACTACTATGTGTGCCAATATACCTACTTATAGGTTATAGTTATAGGATGTAGAGGGTGTACTTTTGTCTGAAGAGGTTAACAAAAAGAATGTTGATGCTATCTCATGGGGTGGGGGAACCTAGGGCTTGAGTTCAAGCTCAACTCTCAAGCTCATGAGGCGAGGACACTTAGGCCTAGGCTTGGGGCAGTGGGGATGGGGCTAGGGCTAGGGCTCATGCTCGATGGGCTCAGGCTCGAGTTTGTGGGATGGGGAATGGGGCTAGGGCTAGGGCTCAGGATCAAGCTCCAGCTCGTGCTCGTGTGGTGGGGGCACTTGGGCCTTGGACTAGGAATTGGTGGGGCAGGGGCATCTGGACCTCGAGCTCGAGTGGCTCGAGCTCATGGGGTAGGTGCACACCGACCTAGGGCTCGGGCTAGGCCTTGCGGATTGGGGCTTGATCTCATGGGGATCAGTTGGGCCTAGAACTAGGGGTCATCGGTCCCCAAGCAACAAGCCCCCAAGCAAAGGGTGACCATGAGTTGCTTAGTGGTGACCCTTAATGATAAGGATATTGGACGGGGGTCAATACTGAGAGATAGAGCCTACCCCTAGGCAAAGGGTTACTATGAACTACATGGTGTTGACTATAAAAGACCAGGACACTAGATGAGGATCACTATTAAGTGATAAAGGCCGGCCATGGGCAAAGGGTTGCCATGACTCGCCTAATGGTGACTATAGAAGACAAGGAGCAAGGGTAGCCATGAGCCTCTTGGTGGTGACCCTCAATGACAAGGGCACTGGATGAGGGTCAACACTAAGTGATAGAGGTTGCCCCTAGGCAACGGGTAGCCATGAGCCACTTGATGGTGACCCTTGATGACAAAGATGCTAGATGAGGGTCACCATTAAGCGATAGAGGTTGTGCCTAAGCAAAGGATTGCCATGAATTGCTTGTGGGGACCATCAAAGAGCAAATCACTAGATAAGGATCACCACCATTGAGCAACAGAGGTTGTCCCATTGCTTGATGGTGACCATAGGAGACAAGGACATTGGACAAGGGTTATCACTGGGTGATTGACACTATCCTTGGGTAAAGGGTAGTTGTGAGCTGCTTGGTGGTGACCCTCAATGAAAAGGACACTAGATGAGGGTCACTATCGAGTGATACTGGTTTCCCCTAGGCAAAGGGTTACCATGAACTACTTGATGGTGACCATCAAAAAGCAAAACATTGGATGAGGGTCACCACCGATGAGCGATAGAGGCTGCCCCTAGGCAAAGGGTAGCTTCGAAGACAAGAACACTGAACATGCAGTGAATAGGTTACAATAAAACAAAACAAGACTTTATAATTCAATAGGTCATGACACAATTGGTATTGTTATCACATAATTATTTCTTTTGGGGGTAGCCACAGTGTTGATAAGCCCAGTGGAGGGTACAAAAGGTTCAACAGATGGCTGGTGGACTCAAAACATTAGCAATTTTGATAGGGCCTAGTGGAGAGTACAAAGGCTCAATAGACGGCTGGCTAGGTAAGAGTTAGCACAGAGGACCAAGCAAATGCGAGAGTAACAAAATAGCCAAATGCATATAGAGTCTAGTTAAATGGAAGAGTTCATGCATTAACCAATTTAGGGTGTGGGGATCGAGTACTACATGCTTTTGCATTAATGGGTTCAAGGTAAGAGGATCCAGTATTGAGTACTTTTGCATTAATAGGAGTTATTTTCAAATGATTAAAGCACTTTTAAAGTGTTCCTTCCATGGGGTGTTGTAATTTAAGTGTTTTTAACAATGCAAATGGAAATTTATTTTAAAAAGTACGAAAGTTATTGTAGCTAGTATAGAAGGCCATTACATTCCATATCATAACAATAGTTAGAATTTGTACACATGGGAAAATTCGAGATGCATATGCAAGAATCCAGGGTGCCTATATGGGAATCATGGATGGGGGAATCCAAGATGCATATGGGGGAATCCAGGATATGTATAGGGAAATTAGGGATGCATAGACTAAATAAAGGCATAACAGATCAAGGATCTTTGAGCTAGCAATGGATTCATATATTTAGATGCTCATCAAAGGGGCATGTAGTTTTCCGAAGGGGATGCCCTCAATGGCAATTTGGAGTAGGCCAACTAATAGAAAACCATCCTTTAGTGTTATTTTTCTAGGTAAGATCTGCACAAAACTAGTCGAAATTGAAGCTTGTCTCGATGAAAACTTGCTATTTTTTGGCAATTTTAGTAATAAAATGACTATTTTCTCCCCAAAACTGGCTAGGATTAAGCATTTTTCTTTGTTCCATTAGATAGGCTTGTTTGTGACCCTTGTGTGGTATAAATCTATGATGGGTTGCCACAAGTGACATGTGCTTTCACTAAGCAAAGAGTCATCATATTTCTCTTTGATGACCTTGGTGTAATATTCCCCCCTCGCATAGGAACCCGCCCCCCCTCCCCTTAATAATTAAAAGTAGTTGAAATATTTTTAATATCCCCCCCTGTCATCATCTAACAACTGGCAGGGAGGGAAGAAGAAGAAGTGGAAGATGATGTGGAGGAGGAAGGCGATGATGACGAGGAAGATGAGGATGATGATGGAGATGATGATGGGAGGAGGGGCACATGTGTGCCACCTCTGTCTCCCCCTCCCCCCCAATGGCAAAGAGAAAATAAAAGGCCAAAACAGCATGCACAGAGAGAGAGAGAGAGAGAGAGAGAGAGAGAGAGAGAGAGAGAGAGAGAGAGAGAGAGAGAGAGAGAGAGAGAGAGAGAGAGAGAGAGAGAGAGAGAGAGAGAGAGAGAGAGAGAGAGAGAGAGAGAGAGAGAGAGAGAGAGAGAGAGAGAGAGAGAGAGAGAGAGAGAGAGAGAGAGAGAGAGCTCTTGTAAGGTCCAATCGTCCATACCATCATTATGAGAGGAAAGGAAGACCAATTGTAACAACCCCATCATTGACAAACTTGCGTTTTTGTGCATGAGGATACATGGAGCTATTAAAGCCCATAGCTTACGGAGTTTGATGATCAAAGCACTTAAAGTCAAAGCATGGGGAGAAGGACAAGCATGGAACTCAAGAGAAGCACTTCAGACCCAAAGCATCCAATTGCAAGTGCAACATCCGTTCCACCCACATTGCAAGCTTTCCAGGTGCTATCTAACTCATTAAGCAGGTTATCACATTAATAAGCTGGTTGGATCATAAATATCATTAGAGTTACGTTGGACTGGGCTTCAAAGGTGGCAATATTGCAATGACTTCTTGGAACCAATTGATAAACTTATATTATAGTTATTATATGGTAACCCTATGCCCTTGTCATAGAAACCCATTTGCATTGGGATCGAGAGACCCACGAAGGGTAAATCTTGACATAAGTCTCTAAAGTAAGTAACTATGCAATCTTAGTCAGTCATTAGGAGCCTTAGAAGTCAAACCTAATCTTGAGAGATAAACTTACTCTAGCATCAACACTAAGGGAAAAAATTAGAGTCAAACCCCCCAAGAAAACATCACAAGTTGTGAGAATCCTTAAGTTAATCAAACTTAGGATATTACTCCAACTTAATAAGTGAGCATGAATCCCTTATTGATGGCCAAATATAATGTTTTTAAATTACTAATGAGTGCTTATAAAGATGTGCTATTGTGCAAAGACTATCACTATGAGATTGTGAGAAACTTAGAAAAAATGGCCCCTACATACGTGTTTTATCATTCAATATTCTTAAGATATTGTTTCTTATAAATTCCCTTTCAATGTATGGAATGTATAAATTAACCTAAGTAGATTCACAACTAGAATTTGTGGTTGGGTGACACTTATGTACCAATAACCTATGTATTAATCCCTAAGGTAATTACATGCCTTGGGAGAAAAAGGCTATGGAGTATATCATTCCTTGTAAAGCATTCAAATGAAATTGTTTTGGTTTATGTCAAAATATTTTGAGATATACTTTGTTGCTAGTTAAAAGTAGATTGTTTGCCTTGATTTTTGATTGAAATGGGAGAACTCCTTAAGGGGGAGAGTTTGCGAGGATTATCAGACATACAAGGGTTTACTTAGGACTAAAACTAAGATGCCTTGAGATCCGTCTAATAACTACTACTTCCATCAAGCCAATTTGGGGATTGGCCAGATACAAGCAACAACTCCAGGCCTCAATGGCAAGTGGAGAGCTCACGGATTAGAAAACCTCGAGACAAAGTAAAGACTGATACTTTTGTACTTGTTGGGAAGAAGGTTGGGTTATCAATCAATGTAAGTGATCAATAGAACTTATGTCTTGTAGAGTGTTTGAAACCTTAACATATGCCTTAGCCGAGTGTTAAGTAAAATTTTGCATAGTATCGCTCTTAGATCCCAAGGGGGAGAGTGACTATGCGGATGGAAATGTTATCGCGTCTATTCTTGCATTGTTTGAAAAAATACAATTGGTTTTGTTGGATTGATCAAACAACATCCTAAATGCTTTTACATTCAATTGGTTTTGGTTTGTTATTTGGATGATTATTCCAAGTGCTTGTTATTGATGGTAAATGCATGGCCCGAGTCTATGATGACAAGTTGCCATGGGAATAAAAGAATGTTTTCTGAAAGATAATATTAGGGCTGAACGCCTTTCTTGTGCTTGATTCTTAAATGAATTAATTAAGGAAAGGATATTTTGCATGGGTGCATCATCCGCTTGTGGGTCAGGTGGAGCTCTGGACACCCCTTGCTAAGTTTAGAACGGAGTTGAAGACTAATCAATCACATATCATTACGAAGTTTCGCACTGATGCCAACTGTAACGTGCCCGTCTATCGGTTGTCCAGGCACGTTTTTAGCAGACGAATCTAAGTGACACCGCCTGGCACTCCCATGGAATATTACGGGGTCTGTCGCCTAGGGTTTCTTGTATCTGCCTCGCAACGGAACGTTTGTAGCCGAATCCACTAGGATTGACCTGAAATATGGATTCCGAATGGTCAAGGTCTCCTGGCAACATTCTAGCATTGGGTCCTAGACTACTTCATGCAAAGATACCCAAGCCGAAGCAAATCCATACCACACTTGGTTCAAAGAGAATGGGAAACAAGAGGGATGTGCCGCTCAAACTCTCTACCTGTGGGGCACAGTCCCATTCCGGTCCCCTAAAATGGCATGAATCGGGATTCTAACCTAACAATTTCTAAGGGTCGACCATGGTAAAAACTTGTGAGAAGCCTCCTAGTTCTTTGAAACCACCCTACCATAGGATAGACTCATTGGTGGTTTCATCCACCTGTTTCTCTCAATAGGCGTTCTTTAGTTATTTAATTAGGTCCTATCACATTTATGAGTGACATTTAAAATCAACTTCCTTAATTAAGCCTTTTAGGAAACATGGTTTGTTCGCGTAGTTTACGGCAAAAACACAAATACAAACCAAGCAATCCTTTGATAAACAAGTTCAAACAAATCCCTCAATTTATCTTCACATTAATCTTTGTCTCTTGCCCATACAAGAGAAATAATATATCCCTTCTACCTTGCAGAAGTACCCGGCCCCTCTCGCATAGGAAACCCCCCCCTTAATAATTAAAAGTAGTTAAAAATTTTTAAATCTCCCCCTGTTATCGTTGCCGAATAGGTGGCGGGGAGGGAAGAAGAAGAAGTGAAAGATGACGTGGATGAGGAAGGAGACATTGACGAGGAAGATGACGACGACGACAGAGATGACGATGGGAGGAGGGGCACACGTGAGCCACCTCTCTCCCTCCCCCACCCAAATGGCAAAGAGAAAAAAAAGGCCAAAACGAGAGAGAGAGAGAGGTCTTGTAAGGTCCAATCCTCCATACCATCATTATGAGAGGGAAGGAAGACCAATTGTAACAACCCCATCGTTGACAAACCTGCGTTTTTGTGCATGAGGATAAGTGGAGCTATTAAATACTGTAGCTTAAGGAGTTTGATGATCAGAGCACTTAAAGTCAAAAAACGGGGAGAAGGACAAGCATCGAACCCAAGAGAAGCACTTTAGACCCAAAACATCCAATTGCAAGTGCAACATTTGTTCTGCCCACATCGCAAGCTTTCCAGGTGCTATCTAACTCGTTAAGTGGGTTATCACATTAATAAGCTGGTTGGACCATAAATATAATTAGAGTTATGTTGGACTGGGCTTCAAAGTTGGCAATATTGCAATGACTTCTTGGAACCAATTGATAAACCTATAGTATAGTTATTATATGGTAAACCTATGCCCTTGTCATAGAAACCCATTTGCATTGGGATTGAGAGACCCAATATTACTCCAAGTTAATAATTGAGTATGAATCCCTTGTTGATGGCCAAATATAATGTTTTTAAATTACTAATGAGTGCTTATAAAGATGTGCTATTGTGCAAAGACTATCACTATGAGATTGTGAGAAACTTAGAAAAAATGGCCCCTACATACGTGTTTTATCGTTCAATATTCTTAAGCTATTGTTTCTTATAAATTCCCTTTCAATGTATGGAATGTACAAATTAACCTAAGTAGATTCACAATTAGAATTTGTGGTTGGGTGACACTTATGTACCAATAACATATGTATTAATCCCTAAGGTAATTACATGCCTTGGGAGAAAAAGGCTATGGAGTATATCATTCCTTGTAAAGCATTCAAATGAAATTGTTTTGGTTTATGTCAAAATATTTTGAGATATACTTTGTTGCTAGTTAAAAGTAGATTGTTTGCCTTGATTTTTGATTGAAATGGGAGAACTCCTTAAGGGGGAGAGTTTGCGAGGATTATCAGACATACAAGGGTTTACTTAGGACTAAAACTAAGATGCCTTGAGATCCGTCTAATAACTACTACTTCCATCAAGCCAATTTGGGGATTGGCCAGATACAAGCAACAACTCCAAGCCTCAATGGCAAGTGGAGAGCTCTCGGATTAGGAAATCTCGAGACAAAGTAAAGACTGATACTTTTGTACTTTTTGGGAAGAAGGTTGGGTTATCGATCAATGTAAGTGATCAATAGAACTTACGTCTTGTATAGTGTTTGAAACCTTAACATATGCCTTAGCCGAGTGTTAAGTAAAATTTGCATAGTATTACTCTTAGATCCCAAGGGGGAGAGCGACTATGCGGATGGAAATGTTATCGCATCTATTCTTGCGTTGTTTGGAAAAATACAATTGGTTTTGTTGGATTGATCAAACAACATCCTAAATGCTTTTACATTCAACTGGTTTTGGTTTGTCATTTGGATGATTATTCCAAGTGCTTGTGATTGATGGTAAATGCATGGCGGGGGTCTGTGATGACAAGTTACCATGGGAATAAAGGAATGTTTTCTGAAAGATTATATTAGGGCTGAACGCCTTGTTTGTGATTGATTCTTGATGAATTAATTAAGGAAATGATAATTTGCATGGGTGGATCATCTCCAAGATCGCACCATGGATTAACTCGAGAAGGGCATTGCTTGATTCACTGGCTGAAGATTGAGTGGTGAAAATGCCAATTACGGAAATGGTGTTTCACTCCTAGGCCACTTGTGGGTTAGGTGGAGCTCTAGACACCCCTTGTCAAGTCTGAAACGAAGTTGAAGACTATTATGGCCCCAATGTCTGTGTCGTTGGAAGATCCTATTCTAGATAAATGATGGAAATTATGGTGCCATGTGATTTGGAACGGGTACTTCTGCAGGGCAAAAGGGATATATAATTTCTCTTGGATGGCCAGGAGACAAAGATTAATGTGAAGATAAGTTAAGGAATCTGTTTTAACTTGTTTGTCAAAGGATTGCTTGTTTTGTATTTGTGTTTGTGCTGTAAATTATGCAAACAAACCTTGTTCCCTAAAAGGCTTAATTAAGGAAGCTGATTTTAAATATCACTCATAAATGTGATAGGACCTAATTAAATAACTAAAGAATGCCTATTGAGGGAAGCAAGTGGGCGAAATCCCCGACGGGTCTGTCTATGGCAGGGTGGTTTCAGAGAACTGGGAGGCTTCTCAAAAGGTTTTACCATCCTTTAGAAATTGTTAGGTTAAAACCCCGATGCATGCTATTTTAGGGAACCGGAATGGGACTGTGCCCCACGGGTAGAGAGGTTGAGAGGTGCATCCCTCTCGTTTTCCATTCTCTTTGAACCAAGTGCGGCATGGATCTACTTCGTCTTGGGTATCTTTGTGTGAAGTAGGATGTCCAAGACCCGATGCTAGAATATTGTCAGGAGACCTTAATCACCAGGAACCGATATTTTAGGTCGATCCCAATGGGTTCGGCCACAAATGTTCCATTGCAAGGCGGACTCGAGAAACCCTAGGTGACAAACCCCATAACATTCCATGGGAGTGCTGAGCAGCATTGCTTAGATTCGATGGACCACTAAAGATGTGCATGGACAGTGGGCACGTTACACTTGGTGTGGGTTAATAAACCTTGAGTTGCCCGCTATGAAGTTAGGAAAGCCCCTCCCAATTGTAGAGGGCTCCTATTATCACTTGGTGGTGATCCTCGTGGTGTGATGGATCATACACGGGTCACCATTAGGCAAGGGAGACCCCTCCCTCTTGTTGAGAGAGCATGTATCACTTGGTGGCAATCCTTGTGTGCTGTGAAGCCTACATATGTCACCTTCAAGTGAGGTAGGCCCCTCCCTCTTGCGAAGAGAACCCGTATCACTTTGGTAGTGACCCTCATGTGCTATGAAGCCCACACGGGTCACCACCACCCAAGGGAGACCCTTCCCTCTTGTGGAGAGAGCCCATATTGCTTGGTAGCAACCCTAATGTGTTATGAAGCATGTATAAGACACACGCAAAAAGCAAGGGAGAGTCCCCCCCCTTGTGGAGAGAAGTTGCATCACTTGGTAGCGACCCTCATGTGTGGTAAAGCCCACATGGGTCACCACAAGCAAGGGAGGATCCTCCCTCTTGTGGAGAGAGCTCATATGACTTGTTTGGTAGTGACCCTTGTATATGCGATGAAGCCCACATAGGTCACCACCAAGCAAGGAAGGTCCCCCCTTGTGGACAAAGCCAGTATTCCTTGGTAGCAACCCTTGTGTGTGATGAAGCTTGCATAGGTCATCGCAAAGCAAGGAAGATGCCCCCTCTTGCGGAGAGAGCTTGTATCACTTGAAAGTGACCCTTGTGTGTGGTGAAGCTCACACAGGTCACCACCAACCAAGGGAAGGTCCACCCCTCTTGCAAAGAGATTCCATATGGCTTGGTAGCAACCCTTTTTACTTATTTGTATGCTATGAAACCCGCACGAGTCACCACCAAGCCACGGAGACACCTCCCTCTTGTGAAGAGACTCCACATTGCTTGGTAGTTGCCCTTTTTGCTTATTCTCTCTTTTATGAACATGAAACAAGATGAAGTACAAGCTGGAGTTTGAGGATGATGTGGAGGAAACCCTAGATGAGTAGACTTTTATATTCCTCCATAGTGCATGCACTCGTTCCCATGCTCATGAGTTGTCTTGTATGTTTACTTTTCCATTTCAGATTAGGAATGACTTGCATTCCTATACGAATGTGCTAAGTGTGCACATGGAGAAATATTGAATAATGAATTCAACTGGCATTATGAACATAGAGGTACATCAATATGTTCATACCCTTTGTGACCAAAAAAGTTGTGAAGAGAAATCTAGCCAACATGCTAGATAGATTACTTAGTAATTCATAAAAGGACATAGAGAACTACCCAATACACACGAAGAGATGTCTTCTACAATCCCCCTTTGCATTCATTGGCTATTTGCATCTCCTAGGGGATAAGAATGACTTAGAGGAGGCTTCACAAGGATTGTATGTTGAGGACAAAAGACATAATGTATTATGATTAGAGAGGTTGAAGAGGCAAATGAGATGATACCCTTTGACACACAGGAGGAGAGAGTGGAGGTTGCTCTCTACAGAGTTTTGATCAAGCCCTAGCTACCCTTGACAACCTGGAGGGTATGCAATTGGTCAGTGAATACGAGGAAGGAAGCATGTCCATCTTGTGACTACCTACATTTACTATATCAGATGGCCAAGTCTATTTATTGTTGCCTGATATAATATATTCACTAAACATACGTGAGGACTATAATCTCACTGCCCTAGCACAATTTAAAGAGGCTGTGGGTAGTGGATGAGAAAAATTTGCATCACTTGGTTGATTCTACAGTTGAAGGTGCAAAGTTTGTCACATGCAAGTAGATACTCAAAAGAGGTGGAGGCCGGGGCTTATGGGCGGTAGCAATTGCCTACTAAAGAAGAAAGAGTTGCAATAATTAAAGGGCTTGGCCTATCCAACATGGAAAATTATGAGGCATCAATTGCAGACAAGGATGGGAGTAGCATAATCATGTTGTGGATGCCATGTTTGCTTGAAGCGATGAAAATCAATTGATATTCAGTTGATGCTCTCCTTGTTCTTGGTCAATAATAGTTCTTGGTTTTCATTTCTAAGCAAGCATCCTTACAACCAAGTCCTTGTCTACAGTGACAACTCCCTTACTCGTGTAGGGAGATTTAGGACATTGACCCATTGTTGCCAGCAGCTCCAAGTCAACAAGACATAGAAAATATGTGGCTATTTCACAATACATTAACAAATTGGATCATACAAATGTTGATGACATGCATACACACAACTACTATGACCTATGATTTATTATAGAGAAATATTATATTAATTTGAGTAAATAATGAAATTTATGTTCGTCATTACATATTATACTTTTTCATAATGAGTATTCCCCCCAATGATGCAAGGCCCCCTCTTTTTGCACTGAAGGTCGCTAACCAAGTTTTGTGAAGGCTATCCCCTTCCAGTGAATTTAGAGAAAATAATTTTGGTTGAAAAGAGGGGATGAAAGGTACAGTTCCTATGGAGTCATTGCCTCCAACAATGGCAACACCACATATATGGCTGCCAACCTCGGAGGATGATGATGAAGACAATGAAATGTTGACAAAGAAGATGAAGCCATCCTCTTCGAGCCTACATAGGGAGAAATAAAATCTTGTATTATCTACTTTTTGAGCCCCATTTCTGGCCTTGTCTCTTCTTAAAGGCCAATCATTGCAAAAACTTCTCGTTTGCACATGAATTATTGTAAGCTTCTTCTTTCTTTTATTTAATTATTTGTAATGCAAGGGCTATTTTTGAGTTTTGACATGTTCTTTTTACTTCTTATGCTCTCTTTTTGTGCCAAATTACTCAATAAAATCACTAGAAAAGTTCCATTAGATTGTTTGCTTTTTGTGCACCACTTTCGTGTCTTGTATGTTTAAAGTACTTGGTCCTTGCTTGGTAATGGGACATCTCCATGCCATGGATGGACCAAATTGACAAAATCCCATACTACTGCACAAACCAAGGATCGTAACTAAGGTTAGTTAAGAGCTAAATGGTAAGTTTAAGGCATAGAAACCAAATATGATATTCCTTGCTATATAGTGCATGAGATTATCCACTCCCCATGCAGCCTTCATGGAGGTTTTGAATTTGTGGAGGGTATTATTGAAGCTTGAGAGATCCGCATTGGACCAAGATGTTTTATCATAATACATGAACATTGTGTCTAGTGCCTCCTAGACTTCAGCCTTCCTGCTCCTTGCTCTTCCATTATCTCTGTGGTCTTTGATTACATTCTGTAGCACTTTCCATTGGTCCTAAATGAATGCGAGAAGAACATGTCGTGGAGTTCCTTTTTCTAGGCTTGCCATGGATCCCCAAACCTATTGAGGGTTTTCTAGGAACATTGTTCCTGTTTTTGGATCCCTAAGAATCCGCTTTGATCACAACATTTCCCCCATGGAGACCAATGTCTAACAAAACCCTCTTAATAGCCCTAATAGCATCCTCCTTGCCCTTTTGGGGTTGCAGTTTCCATGCAAATCCAATGTAGAGGTACACAATTTTCTCTACTATTCTACATAAAGCATGCAATGTGCACATGTGGATGTTTGATAAAGGGATACGGGTTGCAACTTTGAATCTTTGATGTGTTTATTAGACGCATTATTCCAACAAGTAGCATTGCACTCCTTGGCCATGACCATAACAACAAATGCAAGGACTCTTAGAAGTTGCACCTCTTGACACGTTATACATGCATTGCAATGTCTTTAAATTTGCAGTCATCATCCACTCCACTTTATATTGTCCAAACCCTCCAACACTTAGTTCCTCCCCTACTTGTTGAGCACTAATCACCTCAGGTATAGAAGTTCATTGAAACACCCAATGGAACACGTAAAAATATTTTGTGTCAATCTAAAATGCTCCCAATCACCAAATGTCTTTAACTCCTCTTGACACACTATACATGCATTGCAATGTCTTTAAATCTGCGGTCATCAGCCATTCCACTTTATTTTTTCCAAACCCTTCAACAATAAGTTCCTTTCTTGCTTGTTGAGCACTTATCACCTCAGGTATAGAAGTTCGTTGAAACACCCAATACACTATGTAAATCTTCTATGTCAATCTGAAATGCTCCCAATCACCAAATGTCTTGCTCTAATTGCATGCTAACAAAGCTTTTATCACCCTTGCTACCTAGCTAAAGAGCCCTATTCATCAAGGTGATAGAAACTCTCTCCATCTTCTTACCCTTTACAATATTTGTTTCATCTAGCTTGATAAAAATGGCAACCTAATTTGCTATTGTATGCTCTAGCTTGTAAAACATGATCATGGCTCTCTACAAAGTTCTCAAGTCAAAGAATATGTTGTTACAACTGGCATACTTTAGCACTTTCTTCTTTCTAGGATACCTATCTATGATGTGAAAGGACTCACCAACGACTTCTAAGACTCTCTAGTTGATGTTGTGTCTTGTTTGTTGAGTTGAGGATGGCTTTGGAGGCAGAGACCCATTTACCCTTTTCTTCTTCAATGTTTATTACATGACTTTGAAGAGTTGAGTGTAACTTTGTCTACTAATCCACACTCGACAACTATTGCTAACAAATCTCGGTAATGAGAGGAACACGAAGAGAATGGAGGGGTGCCTCTTATTGTAGGATCCACAAAATACAACTTGCCATCAATCCATAAATTGATGTTCTTTCTACCCTTTAATCTCATTGCTTCTAATACACTCAATGCATGATCGAACACCTTGTTTCTTTTGTAAACAGGTGCATACTTATCATCTAGATCAATATGGAGGTGGTATGGACGTTTACGATTATTCATGCTTACAATCGAGTTACCAAGAGGTGATCCCAGATTACAATGGAAGTGCTTTCAAGGGACAAGCTGTGATCCAAGCTTGCAATGGAAGTGGTTTACAGTCCCTTGAAATGAAAATTTAAAAATGAAGAGGGAATATTTTGAGAGAGCTATAGACTCATAAAGGGAAGCGGCAAGGTATGAAAGGTGAAATGCAGGTAGTGCCTTTGAGATTCATTGTCCAATGAATGATAGACAATGAAAATACCAAGGTACAAAAGGGCCAACATTCTCTGAGATTGCAAATTTTGTTTCAAATAATGTCTCTTATAAATATTTTGTTTTCAATAATATTTTTATAAACCGCATCACTCTTTCTGTCTCCTCAATCTTTTACAAGGCCAAAAAGTGACCTCAAATATCACCTACTGGTTGAACTTAGTTTTTCCAAGTCCATAGCCTTTACTTTGATCTTATATTCTATACCAACCTTATAACCTATGACCAGAACATCATCTTAAACGAAGAGATTCTAGTTATGAAATTATTAAATAGTAGGGTTAGATACTCACTATAAAGATGCCCCAAGGGTCATCTTAATCAACTTTGATGCGTTCGATTAGTTTCTCTATGCCTCATCCAACATAGAGCCAAAGTTGATGTAATTATAGTTTTGTGCATTAAGGACAAGCCATTTGTGTTTGCCGACTTGTCTTTGTAAGTCAAAAGAGCAAAGAGTTAGAAGCACAAGGAAATGATTAGAAATTATGTAGCTGAAGCCAAATTCTTAAGATACAATCAATGGTCGCTAGTTGCCCACCTTGTACTAGTGATTGAACTAATGCGTAGTATCTTAGCTGGCTCAAGGAATTAAATGTCAATTGCATTTTAGATTAATCCAAGCAATGTTTAATTTTCATTAGGCTATGACACCACTATTTATTACCACACAACCAACTACTCCCTTTGAATTTTGGCAATGTTGCTTGCGGCATCTTTGTCTTCTAAAATCATATTGAAATCACCACCAATGAGTGTTTTATCAAGATGTAGATCAAGAAGAGTCTCCCATAGCTTCTCCCTTGTCTTGGGCTCATTATGGCCACATACATTAACCAAAGTTATTGTCCCCCTCCCAATCTAGCTACACAATTATGCCATCTTGCGAACTAAACTTGAGCTTTGGGTTCTTATTGGCCTTAACAAGCGTACTACATCCAAAGTTCAATGCATGTAGATCCCCCTACGAAGTAGTTGTAATCACCATGCATATGTGCGATTGCTAAGCAAATGAAGCTTATGCTCCTATCCTAATACTGCATCAAAATTCCATTGGGTGATTCACCTCCAAAAGATTTCCCTCTTTGCATCACCATTCAAGCATTTCACATTTAATGTGGTCCTAAGATTGATTGGCTATGTCATCTTACAACTTATTGATTGAGTTAACTTTCTCAAACCCTTCACTGTTTCCCTTAGCCCTTTCTTGTTCCCTAAACCAAGCAAAGCCTTGTGCTACTTTACTAGTATTCCATCTATCTTTGCTAGTTTGCATTGTGACCAACCTGGGTATAATGCATCTTGCCTTCCCTTTCCATGCCAATCCATCACTATTCCTATTTTGGCAATGATTTCTAGATACTCTTGATGCAAGTGTTGTCGTAGCTAATAGAAGCTTTGCCTCAAAAGTTTCAAACTTGTGGAGGTTCCTCCATGGCACCTTTTGGTAGGTCCATTTTGGATTTAAGGGCTATAGCTCTATTTTTGCCATGATTAACTCTATGCCACCCATCACCATAACTTGCTCTTTGGGTTTGCCATTTTCTTTCTTGCTGTTGTTTTAACCACACCAATCCAAGATGTTTCAATGGAAGTTGTCATTGGCTCTTTCATCTCCTCCTTGCTACTAGGCCACTCCCTAAAATAATGGCCCCAAAGGCCGCAACTATGGCATGTACCATTCTGGATTTAAAGGCTAAAGCTCTATTTTTGCTATGATTAACTCTATGCCACCCATCACCATCAACTTGCTCTTTGGGTTTGCCCATTCGTCGTTTTCAACCTCACCAATCCAAGATGTTTTAATGGAAGTTGTTGGCTCTTTCATCTCCCCCTTGCTACTAGGACACTTCCTAAAATAATGGTCCCAAAGGCTGCAAATGTGGCATGTACTAGTAAATCAACTCTATGAAAGCATAAATGACAACTCTCCTACATAAGGAACATTGGTGCGCAGATCGGTCGCTGTATGCTTACGTAGTGAATCCGGGAAGGTCCCCAAGAACAATTAACTCTACATTTTTGCACAAATTACAATGTAAAAAGCATGAACGACAAGAGCAAGAGACCAATTGGGTTCAATCTCCCCCCATGCCTTGTGTGAGCGCTTCACAAAGCATGTATTTTATGTATATTTCTTCTTCATGCTCAATAATAGCCCAATTTACAAAAATATATCAAGCTTTTAGCTTTTGAGTTTGCTTTTACAAAAATAGGAATAAAGCTAATGGACGGTGCCCAAAGAGTCTGGCACGCCCAATATAATGTCCAAATAGAAATAACATATCCGTGCGCATAGGCGTGTACAAAATAATGATAAATAATCGATGCCTCAATAGACATAACAAAATATAGGCGTGGTGCCTATCAAAATATAATCCATAGGTCGAATACTCGCTAGACTCCAATGCTTTCCTCCGCCACTGCTGCTATCTCTACACATCAACTGAAGCATTCACAATCGTTAGTAAAATAATACAATTAAACCGACAAAAGTGAATACCTAGCAGTCTTCAGCTACATAAATAAATCAACTGGTTAGAAATAAATCCTAACCTTAATTTATTACCAGTGTGCACTCTAAACTCATAAAATTTTATTAATTTAATATGCATTTTGCAGAATCACCCGCTATGGAATCACCAATGTACACACTAAATTAATGAAACGCCCGAAAAGGACAGGCGTCCCCATCAACTTCTCACACAAAGAATCCACTTTGTGTATGAGCCCCGGTCATCAAAGTTTACAGAATCCACCGTAAAACCTCACGGAATCCACCGTGGCGCGGAATCCACCGTGAAATATGTCTCCTGGCATCATATCCCCGGGGTGGGATAGCAATTGACCTCAATTGCTATTAGCTCAATGTGGAGCTAACAGAGTGGGGAAAGCATTTAAGTCTCTAGCGTACATCCATTGTGCTTCCTCTACAGGATGGTTCTTAAATTTAACTAGATATCTAGAATACCTTCGGCCAGTTCTAGTGGTCATAAAATCAGTGTCTATAATAGCTTCTGGTTCAAGTATTTCAGTCTCTTCCTCTAATAAAGGTGGGTTTTCATAAACAGGATGTACAGGTAATTGACCTCTAAATGATCTCAATAAACTAATGTGAAATGTATTGTGAATTTTCCAATGAGATGGTAATTCTAACTTGAATGCATTGTCATTAATTTTATGAATGATTCTAAATGGTCAATAGAATCTAGGAGCTAATTTGACAACTGGATGTCTATCTACACTTTGCAGTCTACGTTTTTCTATTCTCAGCCAAACATTATCATCAACTTTGAAATTCATTGCTTGTCTTTTCTTGTTGGCTTGTTTGGTATATGATTGCTGGGCTTTAGCAATCATATCTTTAACTTCATCAAATATACTGTTATGCATACTAGCAATATCATCAGCACTCTGAATTCTATTAGACAAAGATGCAACAGGTGTAGATAGCCTATATCCATAAATGACTTCAAACGGTGCTTTCTTTGTAGATGTGTGCGGTGTATTGTTATATGCAAACTGTAATAAATGCAAATGAGTATCCCATGTCTAAGATTTAGAGATAGTATATGCACGTAAAATATCTAGAATGGTGCTGTTTGTGGCTTCTGTTTGTCTATTAGTTTCTGGATGAAATGCAGATGAGAAATCAGTCTTTGTGCCTAAGTTAGCAAACAAGGTAATCCAAAAATTGTTACAAAATCTAGAATCACGATCTGAAATGATAACTTTTGGCAACCCATGGTTAGTAAAAACAGTTTTCGAAAACAACTGCACTGCTTGTGATGCTGTTAAAGTTTTCTTACATGGAATGAAATATGCTTGTTTACTAAATCTATCTACAACTGTCCAAATCATATCATGGTTAGATTTAGTATTAGGTAAACCAGTAATGAAATCCATTGAAATTTGTTCCCAAGGTTTAGATGGAATAGACAAAGGCATAAGTAATCCATACTGTTTACCATGATGTCTCTTAACTCTTTGACAAATCAAACATTCAGAAACGAAGTTAGATACATCAGCATCCATATGTGGCCAATAAAAATCTTCAGTTAACATACGTAAAGTAGATATGATACCTCTATGACCTTGATATGAAGGACAATGAATTTCATTCAAAACAAAATATCGGAATGGAATTGTAACACAGTCTCTTTTCATAAAACATAAATCCATCATTATATGAGAATGAATCAACATGAATGAAATTATTTTGAACTAATTTGTTCCAATCAGAATGAAAAGTAATATCCTGGTGATATGTATCTTTCATAGTAATCAAAGTATCAAAAGATATGACAGAAATATTATGAATGGCAGGTCTTCTACTCAATGCATCAACCACTACATTTTCTTTTCCAGGTTGGTATTGAATGATAGGATGAAAACTTTGAATAAAGGAAGCCCATTTGATATGACGGTCAGAAATTTGGGGTTGGCTAAGTAAATGTCTAATACTTTGCTGATCGGTCTTTATCATAAATTCTGATACCTCTATGACCTTGATATGGAGGACAATGAATTTCATTCAAAACAAAAGATCGGAATGGAATTGTAACACACAGTTTCTTTTCATAAAACATAAATCCATCATTATATGAGAATGAATCAACATGAATAAAATTATTTTGAACTAATTTGTTCCAATCAGAATGAAAAGTAATATCCTGGTGATATGTATCTTTCATAGTAATCAAAGTATCAAAAGATATGATAGAAATATTATGAATGGCAGGTCTTCTACTCAATGCATCAACCACTACATTTTCTTTTCCAGGTTGGTATTGAATGATAGGATGAAAACTTTGAATAAAGGAAGCCCATTTGATATGATGGTCAGAAATTTGGGTTTGGCTAAGTAAATGTCTAATACTTTGCTGATCGGTCTTTATCATAAATTCTGAACCCATTAAGTAGTGTTTCCACTGTCTTAATGCTTGTACAACTGCTAATAGTTCTTTGTCATATGTGAAATATTTCAGCTCAGAGGGTTTCAGCTTACAACTAGAATATGCTACAGGATGATTGTCTTGCATAAGTACGGCTCCTATTCCTGATCCACTAGCATCGGTCACTACTAGAAAGAATGGTCTATTAAAGTCAGACAACTGTAAAACAGGGGCATGGGTTAATGCATGTTTCAGTAAGTCAAAGGATTTATGTTGATTTTCAGTCCATTGATAAACAATTCCTTTCTTGAGAAGTTTGGTTAATGGTAAAGCAAGTAATGAAAAATTACGTACAAACCTCCTATAGAAACTAGCAAGACCAAGGAATGAGCGTAACTCATGTACGTTTTTAGAAACATGCCAATTCAATATTACATCAATTTTCTTAGGATCAACTTTAATTCCATCAGATGCTACAATATGACCTAAATACTCAATTTTCGTCTTAAAGAATTCACTCTTTTCAGGATTTGCATACAGTTGATTTTCTTTCAATAATTGAAAAACTAATGACAAATGCTCATAATGTTCTTTCTCATTTTGACTAAACACCAAAATATCATCAAAGAAAACTATTACACAATACTGATATTTCAAAAAGATACGGTTCATCATTCTATTAAAGGTAGCAGGTGCATTAGTCAATCCGAATGGCATGACCAAAAATTCGTAATGACCAAACTATGTTCTAAATACAGTCTTGAATATGTCAGACTTATCTAGCCTCACCTGATGATAACCAGACTTAAGGTCAATTTTACTAAATATAGAAGATCCTTGCAGCTTGTCCATAAGGTCATCAACTCTAGGAATAGGATACCTATTCTTTACAGTGATCTTATTTAAAGCTCGATAGTCAATATACATACGATAGGTATTATTTTTTTTCTTGACTAGCAATACAGGTGTACCGAATGGAGAACTGCTAGGTCGAATTAAACCTCTATTTAGTAATTCCTCAACTTGACTCTGGATTTCTTTTTGCTCTATCTAGTTATGCCTATATGGTGCTTTGCAAGGTGGTTGCGTGCCAGGGATCAAATCTATCTTATGGTTTTCTGGACGTGAAGGAGGTAAACCTGGTGGTAGGTCTTCTGCAAAACAGTCCTTAAAATATGCAAGAAATTCCTTATGCCTAGGGTGCATATGATTTTTCTTTACTTGAAATTTATTCACCCAAATGAGATAGGATTTACTACTATTGCGTAATGCACGTTTAGCTTGAGTATGTGAAAGCAGTGGAAAAACATTAGATGCATGCATACCATATAAGTTAATAGATTTTTCTTGAAAATTAATATTCATTGTGTGTGTGGAATAATCTATATCTAGATTATACTGGTGTCGCCAAGACATACCTAAAATTATGTCACTCGACTGTAATGGAACAACTAAGAAATTTCTTCTTTCAGTGTATGAACCAATTTGAATCTCTAAATATTGCACTTCTTGTGTATCATTATACTTAGTGCTTAAAAATGCAGCTTTTATGCGATAATGCGTAAGTACAATCTGTAATTTCAATTCCTTTACTAATTTTGTTGAAATAAAATCATGAGTACTACCGTCATCATGTAAAATAGTCTTTTCCTTTCCATACACCAAACATTTCATAGTCAATAAAGAATGTGGAGTAGGCATACCTGGTAAAGTATCGGAAGTAGTAGTAGTGTCGTCCTCATCTTCAGTGAAATTAGGCATATCCTCACTTTCGTCTTCGTCCGTGGCTCCAAGATAGTTGATATGAGCTCGTGGCTTCTTTGAATGACAATTTGCTGCGAGATGTCCAGGCTGGTGGCATTTATAGCATACTATTGGCTTGGCTTTGGTTACATTGTTTGCAATGGCGGGAAGTCTAGGTACATTTGGATTTGGCTGTGGAATAAGCTTAGGATTTGGATTGACATTGGATGGTAATGCAGGTGGTTTAGCCCAATTCTTGTGGAAAGATGATGAAGAGAAAAGACCTGGATTAAATCTTCTAAAATTGGAATTGAATTGTTTAGATCCATAATTACCATTGACTTGGAATTACTGTGGTCGTCTGTCTCTACCGCGTAACTTATCTTCAGTGTCGTGAGCTAGTGAAATGGAGTCTTCAAGAGTAGCAGGCTTGAACATGTTAACTTCAACGTAGTAATGCCCAAGAAGTCTAGACATATACTTCCGCTTATGTGTCGCTTCTGGTATGTCTTCAAGCATGTGTAGCTGGAGGAGTGGATTCCAAAAAACCTATGTATACTAAGGTATAGGCTCACGATCCCGTTGTTGAAGTAGATTCCATTGCTTGATAGCTTTCTCATGAAATTGCGGTGGAAGGAAATTTTGCATGAACTTCTTCTTGAAATCTTCCCAAGTAGCAGGATAATCTATGCTCTTGTGTACTACAGTCCACCAAAGTGATGCTTTGTCTACCAAATGATTAGTAACACACTTGATTTTATCTTTTTCTGGATAGGTTTCCTCATGGAAATAGTCATCAAACTGACTAATGAATGCTAGAATAGTCTTTCCTTCTCATATGCCATTGAAAGTACGGAATTTAAAACTTCGTTTATTTATCTTTGATTTCTTGCGAATGGTTTGAGCTTCAAGGGTGGTGTCGATGGTACGTCGAATCAAATCTTCAGCTTGAGGTTCTTCTTTGTCGGTAGACGCTCTTTGTAATTTTGCCAGTTGCGCTTGCAATGATTGCCTAGCCCTTCGTTTTTCTTCCAATTGCATCATGATTAAGTCCAACTTTTGCTCCATCGTAGGCTCAGGTAGGTCATATTCAGCCATAAGATCATCCATATGTGGTTCCGTCATCCTGTAAAACTCAAAAGACATTTCTCACTCAAAATTAGGTTAGCGGGATGAGCGTAGCTCAAGTTCGGGGTTACAAGGCTTATGTGTTTTTGGGTATTTCTTTCTCAATCTTCAGAAAATCTGTGATTTTTTCTTATTCGTATACTGAAAATGCTTCAGCAAACCTGCGTATGGGTAGAATACCTTCCAACGAACAACTTTGCAGTTCGGAGTTTCTGCACAGGAACAGCCCTTCTAGGAGTTTTGAACACAAGTCAGTTCCAACTCCAGTTGACTAGTCTGACTTGTAGAGTTGTAGACTTAGGTGACTTGCAGAGTTGCAGACTTGCAGAACTTAGCCGATTTAGTGAACTTGCAGAACTTGATCTCTGAGATGCGGGACCTGGAGTTGTTGACTTGCAGAGTTGGAGAGCTTTGGGTAACTTAGTGGATTAAGAAGCTTTTAGCTTCTTAATCCGCCGTCGATTTTAAGGACAAGAGTATGTCCTTGGCGGAATTTTCGCCGCCTAGAACAGCCTCACGCCGTTTTGCAAATGATTGATTTGTTGAAGCTTTCTTAAGCTTCTAATCAAGCTTATTAAGTTTTAACTTTAAGCTTTGAAGCTTAATGAAAAGGGAGTTACTCTATTTTCTCTGTTTATCCACGATTTTGATGAAGGAGATGAATGAGTGGTCCTCCGCCTGTCCAGCCCGGCCCTTCGTGATCTTGTGACAGAAACAAGGGTTCTTGATCGCCAGAAGTCTGTCTGTATCGACGGTTCGCGACGAGATTGACCGTAGAGCCCGATCGTTCCAGGAGCTCCGCTTTCGCACGAGATGGGTAGCGATTGAAAGCTCTTGATCTTAGCTCCGCTCTGAAACCACTGGTGCGCAGATCGGTCGTTGTATGCTCACGTAGTGAATCCCGGAAGGTCTCCAAGAATAATGAACTCTATCTTTTTACACAAATTACAATGTAAAAAGCATGAACGACAAGAGCAAGAGACCAATTGGGTTCAATCTCCCCCCATGCCTTGTGTGAGCGCTTCACAAAGCATGTATTTTATGTATATTTCTTCTTCATGCTCAATAATAGCCCAATTTACAAAAATATATCAAGCTTTTAGCTTTTGAGTTTGCTTTTACAAAAATAGGAATAAAGCTAATGGACGGTGCCAAAAGAGTCTGGCACGCCCAATATAATGTCCAAATAGAAATAACATATCCGTGCGCATAGGCGCGTACAAAATAATGATAAATAATCGATGTCTCAATAGACATAACAAAATATAGGCATGACGCCTATCAAAATATAATCCATAGGTCGAATACTCGCTAAACTCCAATGCTTTCCTCCGTCACTGTTGCTATCTCTACACATTAACTAAAGCATTCACAATTGTTAGTAAAATAATACAATTAAACTGACAAAAGTAAATACCTAGCAATCTTCAACTACATAAATAAATCAACTGGTTAGAAATAAATCCTAACCTTAATTTATTACGAGTACGCACTAAACTCATAAACGTTTATTAATTTAATATGCATTTTGCGAAATCACCCGTTATGGAATCACCCATGTACACACTAAATTAATGAAACGCCCGAAAAGGACAGGCGTCCCCATCAACTTCTCGCACAAAGAATCCACTTTGTGTATGAGCCCTGATCATCAAAGTTTACGGAATCCACCGTAAAACCTCGCGGAATCCATCGTGGCGTGGAATCCACCGTGAAATATGCCTTCTGGCATCAAACATTGATGACGAATACCTCAAACTTTTCTCCATCTATTCCAAAGCATGCAAAGCTTATATCCTAAACAAACTTGCAAATGAAAAATGTAGAGCGACTTCCCAAGCTCCTTCGCCATATCTAGCAAGAGGTTCCAAATACACTAGCAAGTTCAAAATCACAACCCACAGTAGGCATTCTTTCATGATGCAATCCTAACCAAGCTCCACAAGTTGCTGAGGTATGGCACATCACAAGTCAAGGGTGCAAAAGTATACCCCTTGCTAGAGTACCTTCTAGCTACTTTTTACAATCTCAAATGACTCCCTTCCGCCATAGTACATCTACTTGACTATGCCATCCATCTCAAGTATAGCATTGAACCATATCTCCATCGATTTGGTTGGTTCTCCCGTTAAGAACATGAGCAGAACTTTTAAATTAAACTTGAGGACATTGGGACAAACCTTCTTCACATCCAATGCGAACTTTTGATTGCACCTTCAATCTTTCTTCCATGCCACAATTGATGCATTTTGATAAGATGTCTAAAGCTTCCTACAAATTAACCTCAAGCCTAAGACTAAGGTATTCTCCACAACCAATGCCATTGCTTCAAGTTGTGTGTTCTTAACACAATGGCTCAATAGGCTTTGTGCATAATTCATCGATCTTCACCACCTCATCATCCCGTATTCTTGTGCATAAGGCGATTTCCTTCTCCATGTGACAAGTTCTTGTCAATGTTAATGTTGCATTCTAATGAATCATGCATCTTAACATCTTAACCTTGCTCCTAGTTCCCTCTACACAAGAGCTCGTGAGTCAAACCACATGCAACGCATTGGCCAAATGGTAGTAATTATGAGAACTTAAAAGACTACTTCATCAAGCATGCACAAGGTCAAGGGTCCTCCTATTAATACTTTTACAAATGCCACTAGTCTTACATGAGGAAGTGAATCTAGTGTTTTTTGCCAATTTGCACGCTTATCATTCACACTTTGAGAGGGTTCACAAGTGTACATTGGGACCGAAAAGGCAATTGTAGTACTACCTTCATCTATGTAGCAAGGTTCCCATAGTTAAACCATGGGACTCTTGATAACCATAGAGAGCTCGTGTTTCACTACTCTTGGTTTAATTGGGACACGTGCCACAAGGAGATTACTCGTCGTACTCCTATATTTTAGAACTCCAATAACTCTACCAGCTGCACCAAAACCAGAAAACAATGCACCTGATCTTCACTCGCAATCATTCTACCTCAACTTGCCCAACACCTTATGTTTAGCGGGTATGAAGCCACCTAACTTTTGTGCAATCACTCTAAGGGGCTCAACACTAGTTCAATCCAAAGCGTTACTCTTTCTTTTAACAAAGTTGTGTAGCTTTCATACTTGGGATGAATGTGACCCACTGGTGTGCCTTCGAAGAGACCAGCTTGCAATAAAGAAACTTGTAAGCATAGGTTAGCCATACTACTCTATTGTGTTCTAATCATGTTACTCAGTGAAGATACAGGGATAGAAAATCAACAATTGCAAAAGCCATCTATATACATCCATACAGCCTTTTATTCTGCCTCCAAAACCGTCCCACATGAGAATCCAACAAATTTATGATCGTCTAGCCACAACTTTGTAACGGCATTAATCACTCCAACTGCTTAAGCACAAGGCGCCCATGGAAGAGATTTAAGGGTTGCTAAAGCACATTGTCTATTTAACCTTACAAGGTCTCAATCTTTCGCAGATTACTTCCTAAAGTCCATTCTTCTCTTCCCGAGTCACCTATTAGATATCATAATTTAAGCTAGCATTCCAATCCACAGATGGCTGAGAGAGCTTGTGCCACCAAATATCACAAGGCACAGTGATCAGTAGGCCAGACCCAATGCATACCTTGTGTAATGAAAAGAGACCACTGTCTAAAATGCTAATACAGATAGTGCACTATACAATAAAGGACTCCGGAATTTAAACAACAATGATAGCCATTACTGTACAAAGAAATATAGTACCCAAAAGGACACTGCTTGGAACCATCATCTTTCATGCAGTGTGACATCTCTGACCAGCACCTGAGGTAAGTGTACCACATAGCTTCATAAAAGAGTAACACCACAAGTTCTGTTAGGTTCCTGAAGACATGCAGCTTACAAGAATAAAACATCCAAGCTCTCCAACTCGCTGACTGCCACTCAAACTCATTTATATGAAAATCTGGAAGTTAAACACATGAAGCACTACCTTGAATGCTCGTGCACAGCGCCCTTGACCAAGAGACAAAGACTAGCTCAGTACTGCCTAGCATACTTCCTGCAGGAAATATATACCACAGACCTCATTTATATTCTTATGAACAAAAAGGAACTGCAAAGGCCCAGCATTTCGAAGGGATCACACCAGCACTTAGTATCAGATCAAATAGAAAGTCCATGGCCAAAATCCTGTACCAGTCATATTCACATTGCTGAGTCAAGAAACTGATCCGTCATCTCAGAAGATATGTCCATCTTGCTGTCATGAATACCAAGCTAAACGCATGAAATAGTCTATCATGGACCCACTACACCCCCAAGAAGCAGCTAAAATTTGCTAGCAACTTTAGCAATACCTACATTGACTACACTCTCCATTTGCTGTGAGCACATATCGACAATGAGCTCTAACGTCTGTGCCTATACTTATGCTTAGGGCTTCCGCTGCTGCGTGCAATTCGTGGTGGCTCAACAGGAGGCCTCTCCGGATCATATTTCCTGATCGAAAGAAGCTCACGCCCGCTGGGGCCCCTGAAAGTGATGCGGACAACCACCTCTTGGCCCACTTGGAAAATTGTGCGCAACCGCTCTATGCCTCCGGAAAATCCCAGGTCATTGGCAGGAAGGTAGCCTTCCCGCCCGCTGGGCATGTCAACGAAATAACCTACAGGCATGACATCCCTGATCCTGACTGTGTAAGTATCCGGATCGCCCGGGAGGAGAAGCTTGTCCGGAGTGATGCCAAGCTCTGCGAAGCCCTTGCCAGGGTAGTAGAAAGGCTCTGTTCGGGTCTGCGAGCTGGCCTGCTGCGGCGGAGCTGTGGAGGTACTTGTTTGCTGCTGTTGCGTTCCGGGCGAGGGTGTCTCTTGCTGTTGTCGTTGCTGCTGCGGTGCCAGTGGCTCTGTGGCCACAGCGGCCGCTTGAGTGCAGAAGGTTTTCCTGCTGCCAGTGGGCCGCATATTCTGTGCATCATCAGGAAGGAAGCTTCTTCTCTGACTAGCAGTTTCGCTAGCAAGAGAGGAGAACAGTCTCGGAAGAAAACCAACGGCCATGGCTGTCCTTGCATCCGCAGAGAGGGAGAGTCTCCCCCCAAATATGAAAATCCGGCAAGACGTCGCAGTCGCTGGTGCTGCTGCACTCTCGATCAGGCGCAAATGGGTGCGGAAGGCTCGAGCCAGACAGGCGTTAATCGCCATGATACTCTCTTGTCGACACTGGGGATTTTCTGTCCTAAGCTCTCTCTGTTGGAAAACCCCTACGACGTCTGTTATAAACCTCTCGAGTCTCCACCCAGCTAAAATGTAGAAGAAGCCCAACTAAAATGTGGAAGAGGTTTTTCATGAAATTTTAACATGTCGATGAGGCAAACAAAGATTGATGAGAACATCCGATAAAGCATGTGGGTGCATAGCGAAAGAGGCCAGGTTCAATTCCCAGTATGAATTGGTGGCATGCCATTTAAAAAAAAAAACATTGGTCCATCCTTATCACTAGCTCTCAGTGGATGAACAACTTTAATTGATTCCTCAAATCAACATTCACACAGTCTCCAAATAGAACTTGTCGTAGGCAAAGAGATGAATTAAAGTGAGCCACTTCCAACCAAGCTTTAACTTGCCTCTAGACTGATCTAACTTTGATGCATTCCCAAAAGAAATGAGTAATTGATTCTTCCTTCCTACCACACAATGTGCACATTGGACTCGCAACAATTTTGCTCGTAACAATTTGGCCCTTTGTAGGGAGTTTGCATGTTACAACTTGCTACAACAAGAAATTGAATTTGACCAAAGAAGTAGCAACCTAGATGCTCTTAAGACACCTCTTCCAAGTTTTGACACATCCGAGGAAACACTTTGTTCCAGTGATCAACTACATCTTGGGGAATCCTCAAGGATCTTCCTTTGAGCCTCTCTATGGTCACCTTGCCATCTACTTTAACTTTCCCTAGTAGATTGAGATACTTCATGAGTGGCTTGTCAATGGCAATTCTGCTTGTAGGTCAAGAGGCCTTTTTCCTAACCATTACCGAGACTAGCCACTCCAATTTGCTATTAGTGAGCATACTTATCTTGAAGATCCTCAAGTTGATAACGGTTGTTTGTAGTGACATCCCACATGTCTTTCCATAGCCTCAACCCTTTGTTGTAAATTAACCTTGAGAGACAAGGCTTCACCAAGGATGCCAAGAAGGGGGAATCATATGCATAAAGTCCAATCAACAATGCTAAGAAGGGGGAATCATATGCACAAGGTTCAACTAATATATTTTGTAGAAGGGATGTGTCTCCCTTCCTATCCCCAGCTCCACTCCACTATGCCTCCCCAATTGTAGTCCTCTATATTGGAAGTTGAAGGCTACTTGTGCCTAACCACCTACATCTACTTGTACTTACTGCCCGCACACATGTTCACTACAAGTGGTAGCCATGTGTCACTGTCACTTTATTTATTTTTTCTTCACATAGCAATAGAATAACAGAAAGTAGGTCACATATTGTGATTGTTGGAGTTCCCATACACCGATTTCTCTCTTGCTCTCTCTTGCTTGAACCTTCATAGCTCTTGCTTCTCACTTGACTCTCTTTGTGTTTCCACTCTTACTCCACTTTTCAAGTACTATTAGAGCGGGCATTCAAGGAGCTTTGCCAACATTGCATTCAACCTAGGAAGAAGAGCTTGCTTGAAGCTTTCATGATAGCCACACATTGAGGTATGCATCAGTCCCATTGAGCTTTCCACTTGCTTTAGCTTGCTCCAAAATTGTTTGAGGTCTTCCAAGGGAGTATTTGAGTATTGGTAAGTGCTTTATTGTGGCCCACATTGTCAATAGTTGTAGTATCAATAAGCGATCCGTGGATCTTGAGGCATTGGGCATGGATCATTGGATGATGAGGTTCCAAGATCTATGCCAATGGCAGCTCCATCACTAGGTTTTTCTTCTGCTTGATTTGGTTCAGTAATGGCAGCCATTAGTAGCCCGATGATTGGCAACATGAAATTTGTTGAGCCATTTAAACCTTCGTAGCAAAGCTCCTAAAAATGCAGTAATGGGGTCATGTCCGTCCCATGGAAAAATTTCTTGTCATTGGAGGATGTAGTAGACGATCTCCTTCAACCAAGCAGCCCGTTCTTGAAACAGGAACATAACCTGCAAGAAAAGTGGTGCACTTCCTAGGGGGTGTGTCTGTCTCACTGTGTAGTGCATGGTGCCCATGCCAGTGGAACTGGGAGATGGGTCTAACCTTGGGCAAGCCCTTGGTAATGTCCCACACTTGAGGACCCAGTTCGTGCGACATTGGAGGTGCGGTGCAAAACTTAGGGTGACAGGTCTGAAAGTCCTGCCCTTGATGTGCCCTAAGTGTGAAGTGGGGGAGGGGCTAGAGAGGACTCTAGATGTAGTGAGTGTGGTGCACAATAATAGTAAAGGAAGACTACAAGCACATGTTTTTTTTTTTTTTTTTGAGAATGGGAGAGAGTATATTGGGCAAGGTATGCGGCACCTATTTAGTCACGGGGCGGTCGCAGGCATTGTGATAAAAATGCGCAACTTTGTAGGTATTCTTTAATACCGGCTTTAGCTCTTAGAGGAGTGGTGGACAAGAAGGGGTGATTACACCTTGCAAAGCGGGTGTCACTCATATTTTCTAAAAGCTCTAGACAAAAGGCAGGGAGGAGAGTAGCCCGTATCATCAACCTAGTCATGGCTCTACTATCTATTTCTAAGTTAATATAAAAAAAGAGTGGGGGGAGATGGGCTTCCTCTGCTGCAGGTTTCTGGACTAGCAGGAATTTGATGAGTTGGAGGTAATTACAAGTGGTCAAAAGTGTTGGATTGGGGCAGGAAGAAAAGTCTACAAGAAAACGATTTATGGAGGGAAGTATATCTTCTACCCTAAATACTAAGCACTCCTCAGGGCTCCTAGCATTTACATTATATATTCTCGGAAAGTCATAATCCCCATGTAAATCTCGATCATAGTCCACTCCATGCCTACAGGGGTAGGGCATGTAGATGGGATCGGTATGCTCTTCAGGGAGGGAACTACAAAATGCTGTCCAGGCATCAAAATTGGTGTCCCAAATCCTCCTCCGCCATTTCGGCTGTGCCTCGTAGCCTTGGACGGTTTTGGGAACTAGATTGACCTTATCTTCCCAGTACTCTCGTGGCTCTTGTCTCCACCTAGTCATTATCATGCTTCTTTCTTCCATCCATCTGTTCACAAGTTCGTTAGCCAGATCTTTGATCTTGGCTACGACTCCTAAAGGCAGGGCCCGGTCCAGAGAGCGTGGGAAAGCGAATGAAAGATCGAACGGCCTCTTATGTAGCTTTCGCTGGCGCCAGATGACCAACTCCTGGGGCCAGTCTACAGGATGTGTATCATTCCTCAGTGGCATGGGCTCCTCGGGGAGTTGTCGTAGAAGTGTGCATGCTCGGCGTTGGGCCTCCTCAGCTAACTCTTGTCTCCTTTTCCTAGCTGCAACTATGTGTTCAAGTAGATCGGCATCTGCAAGTTCCTCCTGTGGGATCTCGGGTTGAGGCGGACTTGGCATCCTTTGTGGCTCTTCGTCATCGTCGTGCTCGAAATCCGGACCCTCTTCGACATTTCGCTCAACCACAGGAGGAATGACTGGTGGTGGTGGTGGCGGTGGCGGTGGCGATGGCTGCTCCTGCTCCTGAAAACCTAACTCCTTGAGCTCAATAGTGGAAAGGCCCGTACAACGCAGGTAGTAGAATTGTTGCTCTTTAGTTATCCTGTACTTGTTGGAAGCTCCCACTCTTGAAGACCGTATCTTAGAGCCCGGGTGGTTAGCTCCAACTTTCTTTTTACCTTTTCCTTTCCCACTCCATGGCTCTCTCCTCCATCCTTTTCCTTTGTTCCTCCAGCTGGCTCGCCAGGGTGGTTACTACCTGTTGCTGCTCATTTGATAAAAACCATAACTGGTTCTTTCTCTTAATTTCTGAGCGAGCTGTTCTTCAGCAATCCCTCTTGCTTGATCGACAATGCTGAGCCTGTGGTGTGCCTCGGCCAGGATTTTTGATTTCTCCTGCACCAACTGCTCTTGGCTTTGGATTTCAGCGCGAGGAATAGCCTTTTTTTATTAAAGGTCATGGCCATGAGGGCTTCTACGTCTTCCTGGGAGGTCTCCAGCGCATCTTACAATCTTTGCACTTCATCCTGTAGCTGTTTTGCTTCAGCTTTGCTGAGACTCCTGGCCCTTCATTTTTCAAGAATTAGATTTCCCTTATTAACCTATTCTATTCTTCTAGCTCCTGCCATGACTGGGGTTCTGTGGCATGTTCTTGTGGAATAGTGGCTTCACCTTCCTGAACCTCCTAGTAGAGCATTTCCACTTGGGCAACCCTTTGATATAGATCACTGTATTGCTGCATCAGTAGCTTTAGGTTCCTTTGTTCTGCCACTAGGCTCTGCTCCTCGTCCTCCAGTCTTTGCCTAAGGCGGCTTTCATTGTTTTGGGCTTCCTTCATTTTTTTTGCTAGCTGGTCCTGCAGGGCCTTTATTTCTCTCCGTCTATCGGCTTCCTACCTTGAGACCTCTAGCCTGAGGGCCACTGACGTCTCCTTCTCTTTCTCTAGTTCCAGCAGGGCCACCTTCTTCTCTTCTTTTGCCTTGTCCAGTTGTGTCAGTAACTCGGCCACATATGCGTCATAGTCAGTGTCAGTAGGCATGGGGGTATTGGGCGTGGTGGTCGATGCCTCTAGCCTTTGTCGTTTAGGGTCTTGCCGTGACTCTACATCTGCAGCGGTGGGCCTTTTCAATCTAGTTTTAGGCACGATTTCGGCCACCTTGCTCACTAGCATCTGCACCATGGTCATGAGCTATGCCGTGTCTAGGGGAGGCGTGGGTTGTGTAGTGGTTGCAATCGTAGTTTCGGCCGTTGTCGACACAAAGGAGGGAGGAAGTGGATGTAGGAGAGACGCCCTTGCCTACGACCACTGGAGCTGCTTCCACTCTTGCACTGGCTTTGGCTTTATGGCTAGGGCTTACGGGTTCGAGTTCTCCGCCCCCATGGGTCTCTTCCACCGATCTTCGTGTAGCTTTCGCCAGTTCAATCAGTTCCTTTAGTCGCTGCTCCTCGGCTTCTTCTCCCACCCTTCTTTTCCTGTCCTCTTCTGCCTTCTTCAACTCCTCTCTTATCCTGGCAAGCTCCTCCTCCTCTTTCCTCCTCCTTTCTTCCTCCACCCTTCGAGACTCTCTTTGAGCCCTTTTGATGTCAACCCGTTCTTCCTTACTTAATTTCTCTTTCTTCTCCTTCTGTCTCCTATCACTTTTGCTTTGTTCTTCGGGTTTACTCGCTCATGGAGGCGGCACCTCCTGCTCTCCCTTGTCACTTATTGTTCTCTCGCTTGATTCCCCTCCTTCGTGGTGAGGTGGGCTTTGATGCACAGCTTCCTCATCCATGATGCCCTCATCCTTTATTGCCTCGTCTATGATGGCTGTCAGGATACCCTTGTATCTAATTGTAGCTGCCTTTGACGCAGGTTTCTTCCTTGCAGAGCGCGTGGTTGAGGCAGGGGATTCTCCTCCTGCTGGTGCTTCCGCCGGAGTGAGGAGGGCAGTTGAACTTTGAATGGTTTTCTATACAAATTCATTCCAGTCTATCTCTTTAGGGACTCCTGCTGCTATGCTTTCCAACAGTGGGACCCCGATCCTGTTCATCAACGCATTGTACCGTTGGCCTGAGAAGAGGGTATGGATCATCTTCGCTTGTAATTTCACTGTTGGGTCCGGAATGTCAGCAAGCTGATTCCATCCACAGTGTGCACCTCTTCTTTCTTGACCCCCAGCATGGTGTAAACATCCCATCTCAGTCGTCTCTCTTTCTTAGGCACAAGCCCTAGGGCCTTTTCTATGATTGTTGCATTGAGGGGCAATTCGATTCTTTTTTCCTACTCCCCTGTCCTTACTGTGATAGTGCCACAGTTCCTACTCTTGTCGAAGTTCCTCAGGAAATCCGCACACATGCTGTAATCCACAGCCTGCCCCACCTTTTCCACGTACTTGTGGAGGTGGCATCTGTCCACCAAGTCTTTGATCGCGGGTTCCTCCAGGATGGCCTCGTCCAGATTCAGTGTGTGCTTGAAAGTGAACTGACTGAATCCTCACGTCTCGATGCTGATGCCGAATTTGGTCATCTCTTCTTCAGAGAATGGGAGTTTTCCCCCTTTGTCCTGTCCTGCCATGGTGGTGACCTGTCAACACACCATGCCAACATTAATGCCTAACAATTGGCTGATTTCTAATCAAAACTCAGTTTGAGAGAAAAATATATGTGTCCAAGATGGGTACACTTGCATAGAGGCTTGACCATTGCTACTGTTTTACTTTGCAGTATTCTTCCATAGAAACTTACTTAATTATAACAATCTGCTAGCTAGATAGCATAACTTTTCATTTTCGCTCTGTTCTTGTTCACATTGCTCCCCCCTCCGTCGCGGATCTTTCAAGGAATCCTTCCTAGGATTAGCACATGAAGGACGAGGTAAGCGCTGTTTCGCGTGGGTTGACTTACCTAGCCAATAGCCAATCATAGAAGATTGGATTGTATTCGAGTTGGGCATGACAATCAAGAGTAGATGGTTGGATGGAGACTTGGGAAATGTAGGTCAAAACATCGTGGAAGAGATCTCCAGTATTGAGGCGACTGGCAACATGTAATTCCTCTTCGGTGAGGAATTGGTCAATGTAGGGGTGGGTGAGCACATGGTCGTCCAAATGCTGATTATGGGTGATGGTCAAGACCCTAAACGAGATAGGTGCCACATAAGTGGGGTCATATTCGATAGTTTTAACTGCCCTACGTTGCTAAGCATTGGTCATTATTCGACAATCTTTTTTCTCCAATTGGATCCTTAGTGTAAACCACTGCTGCAAGAATGTGGAAGGTGAGCTTGCCATCTGCGTGAGCTCTTGCAACTCCTGTTCAAGAGCAAAATGAGGAGGCTTACGATACGAAGTGATAAGTCTTCTGAGGGTAGCTTGATCCTTCGAGATTTCGTCGTTTGCTATTAGTTCGGCAGCAATTTTGAGGACTTTAGTGGTCATAAGTTCGTATTCCTCCCAAGTGCATGGTAATGCACGAACATCCGAAACAAGCGTTTCGTCAAGAAGGCCTAGGTCTAGCCTCTCGTAACTTCTAGCAAATGTAGTGAAAGTTTCATCTAACATTTTAATGCAGGTTATTAGGTCATCCCCAGAAGTTGTGGCAAGGTCCTTAGCCAAGGAGAGGAAAGGTCGTATCGCGTATGAAGGTTTAAGACCCGCTGGTGGGGGTGGTGCAATTGGATTGGATAGTTGTGACTCCCTCATCGGTGTCACGAGTTGGGCCTTGCACTCTGAAGCATGTTGAGGTGCTGTAGGAAGTTCCGTAGGCATGGGGGTTGTGCTAGGTTCTGAGTGGGCAGTCATAGTGGTTTTTAAGTTCTCTGGATCAGGTAGGTTTAAGGCCTGTGGCATTTTCTTTGGTCAATAGATGAGCTGAGACTTGCTAGCCACAGCTGGCCATGGCCTATTGACTATGTTCTAGGTGCCACTTGTGCAAGCCTCTCTCATTAGGGTGAGATTGCTTGTAGATGAGCTTCTTAGCCGGCCATTTTTAGGCACCCAAATCCAGGGATTGCCCTCGTAGTATCCTTGTGCCCGCAAGAGATCTTTGGGAATCCAGCGCGGCGTGGTTGTGTGTCTACGGTGATAGCGCCTAGACTGTCGCTTAGGTCAGGACGGTTGATAATTTTGACGTTTAGGATCATACTTGGGTGGTCTACCTGGATGTGGTTTTTGCCGTTTTGGCACCCATAGAAACTTGGACTCTTTGGCCTTGTGAGCGCTCTTGGTGGGTTTGGGGCTGGGGTCGAGAGCTCGGCACAAGGCCATAGTTTCGGTCTGTTCAGACTCGGGATGAAGCGTGGTCGTAGGGGTTTCTACCGGTGACTTCGTAAAAGTGGGGGAATTAAGACAGCCCTTGCTGAAGGTCGTCACTATGCGCACATTGCCGATAGCAAGATGTATGCGGTTTAGGTTATAATCCACATTACAGTTGGTTTGCTTCTTGAAAGTGCGACCCAATAGTGACACATTACCAGCTCCTTTAGTGTCAAGTAACACATGGAAGAAGACTGGTAAACTTTCAGACTCGATGGAAATGACCACCTTGCATTTCCCTGGGAGTGGGTAAGCGGTACCCCCAAACGAGGTGAGTTTAGCGTTAGTGGGCTGTAGTTTCGGTTAACCAATGCATATACAATGGTCATGCGTCAAGATGATGTAGTCGGCACCTTCATCAATCAAGGCTTCGAAAGAATACACCGCTCCTGCTGCGATTGTGATCTGCAGGTATGCTGATGCCACTGCTTCTTCGTCCTGATCTATAAGGTCAGTTATAGTAGCCATGGGAACGTTCGGTGGGGGTTCTAGCATGGGTGGCTCATGTAATGGATGTGAAGGAGGATAGTACTTCTTAATGCAGCTGCCGTTAAAAAAGCCTATTCCTTCACCGTCAAGTGTTTCCAACTCGACATTCTCGGTCCTATCGATCATGCAGACTTTGAAAGGCCCTAGCCCTCGAAACTTCATCTTCTGCTTATGTCCTTTTACCGAGTATAACCATCTTTCGTCAAGCCTTTTCACAAATCAGAGAGTGAGTGGTGAGGAGTCGGGTCTCCGTTAAGCGCTCGAGTTCCACCAAGCGATTGGTCCAAGCCTCTCTTCCCTCCCAACGCTCCTGGACTGCTAGCCTCAAGCTAGAGATGAAGAATTCTAAGGGTAAGATGGCTTTAGTTTCGTATGTCAGCCTAAAGGGCGTTTGTCCTACAGCCGTTTTATAAGCTGTGCGATAGGCCCACAAGGCCACCATTAGCTTGTTGTCCTAGTCACTTCTTGAAGTAGACACGACTTTTGTAAGCACGTTGACTAGGATTTTATTCGTGGATTCGGCTTGGCCATTAGCCTGAGGGTAATAGGGAGAGGACTTCCCATGAATTATTAGGAAGGTAGAGAGCAAGTGGGCAATCACTTCATTAATGGTGTACCTTGGTCGCTTACAAGTTCGATTGGACAGCCAAACCGTGAAATGACCTACTCCCATAAGAACTTTGCGGTAGTCCTAGCATCATTCTTCCGCATGGCTCGTGCCTCTGCCCATTTCGTTAGATAGTCGGTCGCCACTATGATGTATCGAGCTTGGGAATATTGTGCTGCAGGACTAATAGGTCCAATAAAATCGATACCCCATTTTTTGAAGGGTTGTCGGGCTATGACGGGGGTCAACTCCATCTTGTCCTTTCGCATAGGCACTTTGGTCCTTTGGCACTCATCGCAGTGCTTTACAAATTTAGCTGCATCGCGGAATAGGGTGGGCCACCATAGCTGGGATTGTAGCACCTTTCGGGCTGTTGTGTCCCCACTAAAGTGTCCTCCAGCGATTCCGCCATGTGCTTCGTTCAATGCATCATGCATCTCGTGTTCACATACGCATTTGCACAATAAACCGTCTTGTCTCAACCTGTAGAGTTGGCCAGCTATCAGTTGGTATGGCTAAATTTTCAAGATAAGTCTTTTCAGCCTGGCCTTCTCAATGGGTCGCTCTGGTAGTCCATTTTCTAGCACTTGCACTATGTCATCGGCCCAATACGGCGTCAGATCCACTTTAAATAATTCTCATTTACTAGACAAGTTAAAAAGATGGGCATCCGGCAACTCATCAGGCACGCCTTGCCCAGTGGCTTCTCCTGTGGGTATGCGGGACATGTGGTCAGCCATGTAGTGCTGCTTTCCCTTACGTACAACCACAGAGAAGTCAAACTCCAGTAAGAGGAGTAACCATCTAGCTTTGTGCCCCATGGCGCCAGGCTTGTTCACAAGATACAGCAAGGCTTGATGGTCAACAAAGAAGACAAAGGGAGTGGCCAATAGGTAATGCCTAAATTTCTTCACCGCAAATACCATGGCCAACCCCTCCCTTTCTGTCATGGAATAGTTCATCTCGGTCTCTGTGAGCTGCCTGTTGGCAAAACTCACCGGGTAATCCAAGTTATGTTCACCAGGCTGGCATAGCACGGCTCCAATAGCGAACTTAGAGGCGTCTATGTGCACATGGAATGTTACGTTCCAGTCTGGGGCTCGCAAGATTGGTGCAGTCGCGTAAGAGCCTTTTTCAACTCCTCATATGCGCGCTGGCATTCCTCCGTCCACTCAAACACTATCAATAGCTTGTACAATGGTCTAGCTATTAGTGCATAATTTAGCACAAATCGTCGATAATATCCAGTGTGTCCCAAGAAGCACTGAACTCCCTTGTAGTTATCGGGTGGCAGTAAGTCAATAATGACTCTGACTTTGGAAAAGTCAGTAGCAATGCCGTTCCTTGACACTATGTGCCCTAAGATGCATCCATGTTTTACCCAGAACTAGCACTTTAAGGGGTTCAACGAGAGGTGGTACAGCCTACACCTTTCAAAGACAGCTCTCAAATTCTCCAAGTGTTTGGCCCAACTAGAGTGTAAACATAGGTCGTCTACGAACACTTCCAGTTCGCGCCTAAGCATGTCCTTAAAGATAGTGCACATTAGATGTTGGAAAGTTACAGGTGCGTTCATTAGCCCAAAAGGCATGACAATGTAGGTGAACACGCCCCATTCTGTGGCAAAGGCAGTCTTGTGCGTGTCGCCGGGGTGCACTTGCACTTGATTGTAACCCGAGAAACCATCCAGAAAACTGTAGGCTTCCTTCCCTGCTACCCTCTCAAGCATGTGCTCGATGTAAGGTAAAGGATAGTTATCCCTTTTCGTAGCGGCATTCACCTTTTTGTAGTTCACACACACTCGGATTTTTCCATTTTTCTTAATGACAATCACGATAGGTGATACCTAGTCCGTGTGCTCGATCTCATATATGAAACCTGACCTCATGAGTTTATCAATCTCCTCCTTCACTACATGGGCGTTCTTGGGATTCATGGGGTAAGGTCGTTGTTTTGTTGGCACCGCATCTGGAACCATTGGGATGTTATGAGTCACGACCCTAGGGTCGACTCCCTTAAGTCGTCCAATGTCCAGGCAAATACGTCAATGTACTCTTGCAGGAGCGCAACGAGTTTGGTCTCTTCCTCCTCCCCCAAGTCATCTGCAATGAACACCGGTCTTGGTTTTTCACCTTTTCCAGCCAAGTTAACCTCTTTGACTTTGGCGAGTCCCTCGATCGGTTCACTAGTCTGACCTTGTCTTTTTGCACCTAACAGAACCACCACTCTGTCACCCTTTTTAAATTTTGTAAACCGTTTGGGTAGATCCTTTGATTTCCTCTGCCTTTCCGCTTCTGAGTCCCTTGCTTGCCTCCTGGCCTCCTCTTTTAGCCTCCTGCACCTCAGGTGGATTGGCAAGTCTCCCTTGGTGCATTTGACCTTAGAGGGTTGTGGTATCTCGGGATCACTCTCAGTGCTAACTTCCGACTCTGAGTTGAACTCGCATCCCTCACTTGAGGAAGGTGTTTCCCCCGGGGGTTGTAGTTCCGTAGGTGAATCTGTCTTGAGCACTGGGATTACCCATGGTTGTGCTACTCTGGCTTGCTCGTAATCCATGGCTCCTATTCATTCTAGCCAGGATCTGTCACACTCCATTAGCATGACTCCTTTTTCGTTCCGACTGATCCCTTCTTTCCTAGGCCTCAAGTCTGCCCTGATTTGTTCTATCGCTTTTCCCTCCGTGTCGTACTCTATTGTGTCTACCTCTTCTTCACTCTCTTCCCCCGTAGAGTGACAGTCCTCATACTCCTCATCATCCGGGTCCTGTATTTATGACTGCTCATCATCCCCTAAGCTTCCCTCTTCAATCTCCTTGTCGTCAGTAACTAAAGCCCAGTTATATAACAAGTTCAGGTCGTGGACCTTGGTCCATTTCCATTCTGGTTTAGCTAAAAGGTCACATAGAGGTTTTAAGTTAGTAGCCAAATTGCCGTCCAATTTATCGGTCAGATACTCTATGATTTCCTGAAGCTCTAATTTGTTGTTGGGGATGCAGGACGAGGCCGGTTTGTCTGGGTTGAGTGAGCTTCCTGCCATCATGCAAAGCGGCACAAGCTTTAACAGCCTGTTGATGTGGTCCTTCCTCATCCGAGAATGGTAGGTCAATGGTTGCCAACACATGCATCCAATCCCTCTCATCCTCAGGGCAAGGATAATATCTAGCGAGCGATCCATAGGGCTTGGTTGTTTGAGTATCGCCTTTTAGCATAGCCGAGATGACAGCTAGGTCAACAGGCGTCGTCGTCCAAGTGTCCATCTCTACCCTCACTGCACTAGTTCTATTCCCTAGGAAAATCAATCCATTGCCCCAGTCCTCTATGACTCGTGCATTCCTCATCCAAGTTCGGCCTAATAGTATGTCGTAATCCACTCCCTTCATGACAATGAAGTTTACCGAAAATTGCACACCGGCAATCTTTACCGGCCAATTCTTTAAGACCCCAAATGGTCTTACCCTCATTCCGTTTGCTAGCGTGACATTGAATCTAGTAGTCTCTACAGGAGGGTTTCCCCGTGCCTCTAGGAACGCATGGTTTAGCACACTAACATCGGCACATGTGTCTACAATTCCTTTTCGAGTCATGTCTCCTAAGGCTAGGACGGGCAAAACTGCATGCATTTTAGTGCCTTCCCAAAAATCATTGATGTGCAAAGACTTAGGATCTGAGTGTAGAGTTAGAATTGGGATCCGTGTAACTGCATCATGATCTTGCGGATCAGCACCTACAAGTCCTGTGTGTCCCTCGATCGAGTCTTTTAACTCCTGCCACAAGGAGTGATTTTGCCTAAGCAGATCCTCCCAGCTTAGAGTTACTGGAAGGTTGTGAGGAGGCTACTGGACCCTTGTCTTCCTCTGAGGCTAGAAGTTCTAGGCCATGCATTTTGTCTACCCTGGTAAGTTTCCCCCCGGCCTTGCTGCTGAGTTGCTCCTAGTGGTGCAAGTATGCTCCCAGCCTGTGGTTTTGAGGGTGAGACTGGTGTGCTAACACTGGAGAAGTCATCCATAGGGTCTTCCAATATGGGTTTAGCATCCTCGAGGTGCTTTTGGGCGTCTTTGACCCACTCCTTGACCTTGGCTATAGCCTCGAGTTGCCGTTTGGGGTGGGGATATTCCCCTACCTTGGCACTCCCTAGCTCTGCTGTCTTAGGAGCCGAGGTCTCTGCCTCTGCGTCTGTGACCTTCTTTCCCATTACCAACATAGTCGTTTCCTCGGTTTTAAGGGTTATCTTCTCATCGGTTCTCTTCTTCCATCTCCTCCGGCTTTTCTTCCCCATCGAGGTTGCATCAAGGTTGCTTGGTCCTGGCAAGGAGATGCCTGCTTGTTTCATTTGAGCTCGCGTCATAGCATGTAGTGGGATGGGCATATCCTCACTACCAAAAGTTTCCACTCCAAAGAGCCCCAAGGGCACCGACGGCATGTTGGCAGTGCTCGTTGATGGCTTCCGCCTAGGACAGTGAGGAAACAGATGTGTGATTTCACACTCTGTGCATCGGAGATCCGCTTTGTCTTTGTTAGCTTGTTCTCGCTTTGGGCAGCGTGATGAAATGTGGCATGGGTGGCCGCAAGTCCAGCATGTGACTGGATCTTGGCTAGGCCCTTCAAAGCCTCTGCCTTGTCCTCTTCCTAAAGCCATCACCGGCACTGGCCGATAGTCCATCAGGACTGGGTTGCCCTACTCGTCGTAGGATATGTACGGATTGACATATGTCTCTTCCTCATTAGGCTCCTCCACAAAGTGAATAGGAGCATCGCTAGGTGGGTGAGTCACAAAGGGCCCTGGTGGCTTGGGTATACCAGTTGGATTCAGCCTAGGCACGACAGGTCTTGAGTCAGTTGGTGCTGGAAGAGCTAACTGGGTTCCCCTACCAAAGAAATTAGGTGGCCTATTACCTAAGTATGGAGGGTTGTACTGCTGCGTATATGGGAATCTCCTCGGCATTCTGTAATGCGCTACATCATGCCCGAATCTACCGCAATTTGAGCACAGCCGAGATCTAGGATCTTGGCACTCAACTGGGAGGTGATTGCCGCCGCAGTACACACATTGTACGTGCGATCTCACAGGATTTCTAATGAGCTCTTGCAACCATGCAATCTCCATTCTCATCTCTACCATCCCTTGGTCATGGTCTACTCTCTTTCCCTTATCTTGCACGCTAGCAGTTGCTTTTTCCCCCAAGGTGGTTGATCTCTCAAGGTCCCTCTGGCTTGCACTATCTCGGTTGGTAGTCCTCATGCTACATTCCTTGAGTTGATCATCTACATGTATTGCCTCCTCAAAGACTCGAGCTAGCACGTCTCGTTGTAAGGTGGAGTTACTGGCCAAAGCCTTGTAGAGCTCCTCACTCCGAATCCCGTTCATGAACACTGTAGACACTGCCCTCTCGGTAGGTCACTCATTGGCAGGGATTCTCTTGTAGAGGCTGCGCACCTGAGTAACGTAATCCCTAACGTCCTCCTTCTCCCTTTGACTGATATTCATCAACCTAACAATGAGGTTATCCGAATACCCTGCCTCCGAAAACCTCTTGAATGAAGAGGCCCTTAAGGCGAGCGAAGTTTGTACGTTCTACGTCACCCAGACTAGAGTACCAGGTCCTCCCCTTGTCGCCTAAGCACATGCCAAAGGCTTGAGCTTGCTGCGCAGGGTCAGTAAGACCGTTTGCCTCGCATACTTGCTCGAACTGCTCCATGAAGCTGTACGGGTCACTGCTAGGTTCGTATCGAGCTAGTTGTTTTGCTACTATGGGGATTCTAGCCTGCCCTTTAGCCCCTTGCGTGACTCCCAATCCTGACAGTAGCGCGGTGGCTAGGGCAGTAGCACTCTGTTCCACGGATATATTGTCCATGAGTCACTTTGCCACCAGTTCACTCAATGTCATGCTAGCCTCTGTTGGCATGGGCCCACATACATCTGAGTGCATAAGAGCCAAGGGCTCACCCATACGTTTCTTACCAGACTTTTTATGCGTATTTCTAGTCTGCCTACCATACAAACAATGATCACAAGAATCAAAATGCGAAGAGTCAAAAGGCGGAAGATACTGCAAAGCACGTAGCATTTTCATTCCTTTAAGAGACATATGCCCCAAGTGAGCATGCCAAAGAGATACATGGGGAATAGAACCCACATACAAAACATGATCCAATGTAGCTCCTGATACAAGTGATAGAGGTTACCAGACTTGGTATCTCTTGCAAGTACAAGCCTGCCACACGAGTAATCTTCCATGCAGAGTCTCCAAAAAATACAAAATACCTTGCATCATCAAACTGTCCAATTGACATAAGGCTACGTGTCAACGCAGGTACATGGTGTACATCATGTAAAACAAAAGAGCTGCCAAAAGGAAACTGCAGTCGAACATGTCCAATGTCCACAATGTCAAGAGACCTGTCATCACTAAGATGCACAGTGCCAGACATGATATGATAGGTATAAAACCAATCTCGACAGGGTGTCACATGAAAGGACGCACCCAAATCCAAGAGCCAGCACTGGCATACATAGAATGTATCTCAGAAGTTTGTAAGGCATCGCATGAAGAAGCTGCAAGTATGTAATCATCATCTGAATCTTTGGCCTGTATGACATTAACCTCTTCTATCTTCACAATGGACTTTGCAGGTACAATACTGTGCTTAGAAGACTTTTCCTACACTTTTCTTTTCCCTTTTCCTTGCGCTTATCATCACGCATTTTATGGCACTACAGCCTAATATGTCCTGCTTTCCCACAATAATGATAGGTAAGATCAGACTTTCGTCCACACGACTTATTGCGACCACGTGACTTGGACCTGGACTTCTGAGAGTCCCTGCCCTTATGATCATTATCGTGCCTGCCATGTCTGCCACCTCTAACGGTCAATGCATGTGAAGAGCGGGAAGCATCATTATTTCTCCTGTTGATTTCCTTAGTCAATAAAGCACTCTCAACATCTTTGATTTTCAGCCCATCAAGCTTGTTAATGCATATGGCAATATAGAAGACATCCCATGATTTAAGCAAGGTGCCAAGCAGAAACAACAGGTGCAAGTTGTCTTTGAACTCAATACCTTGTGACAACAGACTCTTCATGATAGCATGAAACTGACTGAAATGAGATAAAAGGGAGGTCCCCTCCTTCATGCGAAGGTCCACTAACTGCTTCAGCCAATACTTTTGTGACACAGGACTCTGCTGCACATAAAGCTCCCGAATCTTCTCCCATAAATCCCATGCACTTTGATTCTCATCTTCAACAACATTATAATGGACCTCTTGACTAGACTTGCATAGTTCATCAACTTCCATGCCACTACCAAGACTTGACACAAGTAGGTGTCAGCTCACAAGGAAAGTGACCCAGGTCAAAGAGTCAGCTCATAAGCATTGGAAGGAACCAAGACATATGAACCATGCATCATCCCAAAGGGTAAGAAATCCCAAATAGTCTCAAAAGCTCAAATAGCATAGACTGCCTACTCAATGTCTATCAAGCATCCAAAGATGCTCCCACTGGCACAAAGGCCGTAAATATCAAGCAACAAAGCTCAAACAAAGCATGTACAAGCACCAATGATAAGTGTCCAAGATCAAGCATCAATGAGACATCCTGGACATGGAGATTGTGTGACATCCATATATAGCATCCATAGACATCAAGTATATTCCAAAATAAACTCTAGCAAGCCAATAAATCTCCAAAATATGCTCTAGACAATCGAATGTCAAGCCCAAGTAAAGATACATTAGCATCCGGGCTCAAACAATGTAACTGACATAGGTAGGTGACATGAGCATAAGTGCATGTCCAAAACGGTCAAATATAGACCGATAAGTGCCAAGATACATTCAAGATAAATATCCAAATGCTATGGAAAGTGGAGCTCAAGCTCAACCAATGATTAAGAAGCAATTTCAAACTCTTTTCCAATCCCCGATGGTCAATACATCAATGTACATCTCCAAGACATGACCCGAATAGCATAGGCATAACCATACATGAGTAGAATAGCTTCAACCCAACTATTTACAGCAAACATTCACTGCTCCAGACTGAGTATTTCAGGCCTCAAATCAGTACCAAAATGATGGAAATCCATTAACATATCATCTCCATACATGTAGACATCATCCGGGCATCAATATGCATCAAGTGATCAATCCCAGTAAGCATAGACTTCAAGAGATAAGTGTTGCTCTGTTTTGGCTAGATCTAAGACTATTTAAAACAGTCAATGGACTGAGCTAAATCAGCTCCGAATGCGTCTCACATAAGAGGCATAACATCCACAAGTGATCCGATATCAATAGATATCAGTACAAGCATCACATAAGCCACAGGCATACAAATACATGCTGTCTCAGACCTGAAATCTATTGCAGAATATTTTTTCATCAGAATTTGATAAATTCGACATCACCATTGCGTTCGGGCCATGCCAAAACCCCAACTTAGACTCTTATCTTGCCTGAATCGGGTTCCGAATGGCCGAGATATGACAAAAAGAGCGATTTTTGAGCCATTTTTGCAAACAGGCACAAATAAACGTGAGCATGCTACTGTACTTGAGGGGCTAAATCAGGGTGGGTAGGGGATAAGCAAGAGCCCAGTGAAGGCCTACAATAGGCCTACACAAGCCTAGGACAAGTCCAAGCAAGAGGTGAAGAGAAGAAGCTTCAATGATGGAAGCTGCTGCCTCTTCATGAAACCCTGCTATTCATGTCAAAGAATGGCTAAGAATTGAGTGAGAAGCAAGCTCTCATACCTCGTGTAGATGCTAGGGAAGGTCGGGAAACACTCGCAAAGGACCTGCTCTGATACCAGTTGAAAGGTGAGAAGGATTGAAGCTTGCACGCGAGAGCTATGGCGGGAGAGCAAGAGCAAGAAAGAGAGAGACAAGAAATGGGAACTCCAGCAACCACAATGTGTGGCCGGGCCTTCCTTTATTCAAACTATCACTAAAAGAATAAAGAATAAGTGATTGTGACGGGCATCCGCCACCTGCAGTATGCAGTGGCAGGTACTATCAATGTAGTAATACACGGGCGGCTAGGCAGAGGTGCCTTTACCCCCAATAAATTGCTCACTGTAATACAGTGGGCTGATGAAGCTCATTTACTTGGTGTATGCATTGGTTCATGGATACACGATGCTTACTAGAGATTTGAATGATCATACCAATGTATTTGGAGGTTTTCAAATGCTTCTTTTTGGTTCCGGAATGCTTTTGAGCTTGGATTAAGCTCTGACTTGGTCGTTCTTCATTGGCATTTAGCTTCAGTTGGCATGCTTTGGACCAATCTATGCCTATTTTCACTGCTTGACATTTAGGCCTCTTGCATTTATGCTTTGGTTAGATATGGATGCCACTTGGTTTGCCCATGCTTGACAGTTACTTGGGTTTGTAGAAGTGCTATGTTGACCTTGTCAAGATTTCGACTGAGTAGAATCCTACAGACTTGCTCAGAAGCGCCTCACTACTGAGCGCTTTGCCTTCCTTAGGAGATTGATGGGCATTGGATGAGATGACATCTTTTTCCTCATCCTGTTGTACATGTGTACATGTTATACTATCTTTTCTATTTTCTCTCTCACTGGGGCAGATTCGCCTTTAAGTGGGAGGTTGTTGGGGGTAAAGGTGCCTCCGCTTAGCTGCCCATGTATTACTACACTGACAGTACCCGACATTACCCGCCACTATACACTGCAGGTGGCGGGCACCCGTCACAGTCACTTATTCTTTATTTTTTTAGTGACCGTTTGAATAAAGGAAGGCTCAGCCACACATTGTGGTTGTTGGAGCTCCCATTTTTTGTCTCTCTCTTTCTTGCTCTTGCTCTCCCGCCATAGCTCTCGCGTGCAAGCTTCGATCCTTCTCACCTTTCACAATATACTGTTAAATGAAGCTCAAACGGTGCTCAAATCTACTTCAAATCAGTCCCAAAGCATAGATATAGTATCCCATAACATCTGGGCATCACACTGGGCATCAATAGGCATCAAATAGGCAATGCTAAGAAGCATCAAAATAGTAAATGTCAAGTGATACCTTGTTTTGACAGTCCTGGGACTGTGTATACAGCAAAGGGTTGAAGGGGGAAGCACTCAAATCGATCATCAAGAGTCAAGCACTAATGCCAGGGAGTCAAGCAATGCTCAGGAAGGTTGCTAAGAGTGCCGGGAAGCTGAGGAGGAGCAGGGAAATGCCAGGGAACAGATCAGCCCAGCCCCCTAAAAATGTGCCAAAAATTGTGCTGGCTATTCCTAGGGGCTGGGGGGTCTTCAACAACCCCCGGGGGCACTTAGCAATGTCGAGGGGGCTCCAATGCAGCCTAGGAAGAAGTCGATGAAGGTTTGGAAGCTCAGGGAGGAGGCAGGAGATCAAAACATACCTGCAAATGAAGGTGCCATGGCTGCCATTGAAGCTCGGGTTGAAGGTGTTCAAATCCAAGCTGAAGAGAATGTTGGGCAAGCTCCAATGCCTTTGCTCTAATACCAGTTGAAAGGGAAGTGGAACCTAGGAGGAAGAAGCTTGGCGGTGAGAGCTATGGCGGATGGAGAGAAAGAGTAGAGAGAGAGAGAGAGAGAGAGAGAGAGAGAGAGAGAGAGAGAGAGAGAGAGAGAGAGAGAGAGAGAGAGAGAGAGAGAGAGAGACTCAAAAGTGGGAACTCCAACAACCACAATGTGTGGCCGGGCCTTCCTTTATTCAAACTATCACTAAAAGAATAAAGAATAAGTGAATGTGATGGGTGCCCACCACCTGCAGTGTGTAGTGGTGGGTACTATTAGTGTAGTAATACATGGACGGCTAGGTGGAGGCGCCTTTACCCCCAACAAAATGGTGCTTATGGAAAAATATTTGTGATCTATATGATAAGTAGAGTCCTGCAACTCAGCTACATTAGCTTAAGAAGCTCATGGACCTTCACATGAAGGAAGGGATATCTATGACTTCTCATGTAAATGAGTTTCGTTCATAAAAGGAGTACATTCATAAAGTCCTTGAGCGGTTCCATATGCATCATGGTAAGCCTACTGGTTGCTCATTACCTTCTCATATAAAGGTTAGTCAAGAATATTATCCCTACTCAAATGGTGAGAGGGCCAAGTTAGCCAAGATCTTGTATGCATCCACCATGGGTAGCTTGATGTATGCCATGATAATGACTAGACATGACATATCATTTGGAGTGGGAGTTATGGCTCGATATATGGAATTCCCATTTTCTTGGTGTTCCTCTTGGGACTCCATGTATAGTTTTAAATGAAAACAAATTAGGAACCCCATAGAAGAATCATTGGAATCCCAAGTTGCCACTCAAAGATCATTTCTTCCTTTGGAAGTTAATGATGGGTGCAATTAACAAGGGAGAATTTGAAGAGGAGAGGGATGAAAAATGATACTTGCAAGTGTGGAAAAGATGAAACATTGAAACAACTTTTTTGAAATGGATGTCTAGCAAGACCCATTTGGGAGAAAATCTTGGAGAGATGCTCTATTCAAGGTAGCAATTAAGAAATCATAGAGATTTGCATCTTTATGGCAAAGCTAATTTGAATGAAGGGATCATCAAAATAGGTTTTTAAACTTTGAGACTATTTGAGCTTCGTGATATTTGGCATGTTATGGTTAAGGTTGTTTTTGAACGAGGAAGGTCAACTAACAATTAGGTAGATGTTAACTTTAAAGTTAGACGACTATTGGAAGTGATATATAGAATGGGGAGAGTGGATAAAGTGGCTAAAAGTAGCATATTATGCATATTTACTTGATTGCCTAAAATATAGTGATTTCATATTGTCTATTGAATGTACACTAGGTGCTTCACACCTAATTTCTCTTAGTTCTTTGCACCAACGTTAAGCTTGGTGCTTTGCACCACTATTAGGCCTAGTGCTTCACATCTATATCATATATTTGTCATGCACTTGCAAGGTGGCATTGTAGAGTGAAGATCAACCCTATGCACAAATTCTATATCTAAACATATTTTAATGTGATAGATGTTCAAGCACACACACACACACACACACACAAACTCTCTCACTCACTCACTCTCACTCTCAATCACTCACTCACTCACTCACTCTCTCTCTCTCTCACTCTCTCTCTCTCTCTCTCTCTCTCTCTCTCTCTCTCTCTCTCTCTCTCTCTCTCTCTCTCTCTCTCTCTCTCTCTCTCTCTCTCTCTCTCTCTCTCTCTCTCTCTCTCTCTCTCTCTCTCTCTCTCTCAATATATATATATATATAGCACTTGTGCTTGCAATAGGGCTAATCTCAAATCTAGAATACCATCTTGCAAGTGCATGATAAATACTAACAATGATGCAAAGCATTAACCTAAATTGAAGCACCAAGAGAATCTAGTTGAGAGGATATTCATATTTGGTTATTATTATGGTTTAAGTATTATCTAGTAAAATGTTTATAATACTTAAAGTATTTAGTTATTTACTAACTATTTAAGTATAACTATATATTTTAAGTATGACAAAATAATAGTTTGATAATACTTAAATCAAAGTAATAATTAATATTTTAAATATTATCAACAATCAAAGTAATATCTAAATGTTTTAATAATAACCATATCTAGTTAAATAAACCAAAAGGATGCGCAATTATGCATGACATGAATATCCAAATCTCACCATGTAAAGCAACATCGGTTTTAACTTCAACTTTCAATACTGCTAATTTAGCAATAATCCACCTCCATTACAATGGAATTGCATACATAGGCCATGTGTCCGAGTGTACAATGTATTCTTTTAAAGTAGTTATTAGTTTGCTTATGGAATGTTTCTCATGTTGACCCAACATAAGTGAACGTATATTATTTAATGTAAACAACTCAACATGGATTCTCAAATTGTCAACAATTGATGTATTTGTAAGTATAGACCAATCTCTTCACCCAAAGGTGAAATGTAAGTGCTGCACCACTACTTACAGACCCTACCATAAGGTCAATTGTCATCATTTCAATTAAACTTATGCTTAAAGTTTAAGCACAATTGTAACTCAAAATCCATTCTCAATTGCTATATTTTTTAAACAAAATGCATCTTAGGTATATGGAATGACTATAGTATTACATTCAACTCGTATAGTTTTGAAACAAAATGCATCTTAGGTCTATGGAATGATTGTAGTATTACATTCAAGCCACATAGTTTCATTTATCTATCTATGGTGTGTACACATACATTACCTTGAGTAACTCACACCACTCAAGGTACAATAGAATTGCTCATATATTTAAAATGAAAAAATGTTCATATATATATATATATATATATATATATCTCTCTCTCTCTCTCTCTAGCTAGCCTTCTTGCACATCCCATCATGTTGCTTGCCTCCTGCCACATGGAGCATCTTTCTAGCCTCTTTGCTTACTGTGAAACCATGGTTGCTACCAACCCGCTGCCCACCCTACTCTAATGCAAGGTGTAGGAGGAGCTTGTGGAGGAAGAAAAATAATTTGGGCAAGAATAGGTGAAGATGGCATCGCAAGAAAAGAGGTGGCCTTTGGCTTGGCTGATGTTGTTGAAGATAGGAATACAAAGAAGAGGCAAGCCTTGTTGGGATCATGTGTGTGCCATTTTGTGTCATTGAGTTCATCAAAGTATTGTGTTAGAATGACTAGCTTGTTTTATATGAAGGTGAGGAGGTCATTTATGCCTTTACAATGGGAGGAGTTGAAGTGACTAGTGGTAATGTTCACGATGAAGGTGGGGAGAAGCAATGGTTGCACAACAAGTGTGTTGGGAAGGTGGATCCCTAAATTATGTAGTTGCTTGCCATGCTCTAACAAGCTTCACAACTATGCATGGCTCACCCACATGTATGCCATCTATTGCACGTGCACAAGCTCCTTCACCTCCTCTAATGGCAAAATCATGTTTTTGGGACATGTGCCCTAGCTCCATTGTCTTCTTGAGCACCTTAGCTTGCCCCATCTACTTTTGGTCATCTGCCATACTCTTGGTTGCCTGCATGCACGCGCACACAATCACACACACACACATATAGATCCCCATCTACCAATAAGAGAGAGAGAAAGAGATCGTAGTCATGCAGGTGAAGACCAATTCATGAGTCAAGGTGGGCATTGCTTAGGCATGCAAATTTCTTTTGCATGAGTAAATGAGTAGCTTTTGTGCAGCCACACGTGTGCTTTGGAGGGGGCCAAGAGCATGACACATGGCCCTATATGTGTGTGCTATTAACGTTAGAATTTAAAATCATATAACATTATCTAATCTAACATGATTATTACATTTTGTACACACATGCACGTGCACACACACACACTCTCCCCATACATGATTCAAATAATTAATCTATTAAAATTAGAATTTAACATTATTCAATATAACATAATATGTTAATTAATGTTACTTATGTTATGTATGTTATATGTTCTATTAAATTATATAATGAATATACAATATGTAATATATTGTATACATTATATATCACACATAGCATATATTAAATATCATACATAGTATTTCATATTATAATATATATTATATATATTACATTGTATATATCACATATATTATATATGCCATATCATATATTATATAATTATACAATATATGGTAATTATACATATATATGCCTTGGGTTGGGGGGGGCTATACAAGGCAGCTTGAAGCCTAGCAGGTGGAAGGATGTGGGGTCCAAACGGCATGGGTTATTTCCGTCCAACTTACTGATGCTAAAGTTGGCACTATCCCCAAATGCACTAGAAGTGCCTGTCACTATGACTACAAAGCAAAGAGAGAATAGGCTATAGTAATAATAGTAAATCGGTCCCAAAACCAAGCCAAAAATGAATGCAACTAGGTAGAACAACCAATGTATTGCTATCCACAAAGTAAAAGCATTAGAGTGGTTATCACAAGTATTTGCTCTCTGTAAAGTGGCTCAAAACAAAATTTCAGTAAGCCTGTCCATTAAAGACTACAGTAAATAATGAGAAAACTGTAGGAAAAAGTCCAAATAAGAGGGCTCCCACTACCAAGGATTCCAAATAGCAATAATGAATTACAATGTAACTAGTAGTGTCTTTAAAAAAACCATGCAACTTCAAGTACCAAATATTGTTAAAGAATCCAAAAGTGCCACATACACATGCATCCCAAACAGGGAGTAACCATGTATATAAGCTAAATGTACATAAAAGATCTCCAAGCAACGGTAAGATCTACCATACTGCAACCAAATTTGTGCTCATGAATAGTGAAGCTTAGTACATAACAAAACATGTATCCATGACTAACAATATGTTTGATAGAAGGAAGTATTGGAGAACCAAATATCAAATAGAGATAAGCTAGAATGATCAATGATTGCAAAAGGGACTCCTATTTTAGGTTCTCAAGCCTTTAGCCGATGATGAACGAGGGATATTCCTTGGCTACCTACTACAAAAGGTCCATAATATGGTTGAACATGCCGACCCTACTATCTTCTCGAGCTATAAAAGAAAGATGTCTCCAAAGTCATCGTCAATCTACCTTTCAACCAATCAAAGTTCTTCTAGCTAGTCTCATGCTCTTCACCTATCATTTGTCTAGATAGCCATCTAAGCTTTACAGTGGAAGCACGTGAGTAAACGGAGCCATCTTCATATTAGTTCATTTGAAAATATAGCAGTTTCTATTCTTCTCATATTTCCTATGTATTCTATACTCCTTAAATTCTATCCACTTCACAATGTAATTTTTACAAGGGGTACGAATCACTAATTGATCACCCCATATGCCCCATCCCAAAATGGTGTAGTAGAGCACATGAATAGGAATATTTAGGAAAGAGTTCACACCATGCTTAGTCAGGAAAGCTTACCATAACATCTTTGGATTGAGACAGTTACTAATATAGTTCATTTGATTAATAAATCCCCATACATTGCTCTTGGTGGTAGAGCTGTAGAGGGGGTGTTTCCTTGGGTTATAGCCACAGGAGGCTCCTAAGGCTCACAGGGCTACAATCTCCAATTTCAGTGAAATTTGGTGAGTAGAAAGAATAGTGTATGTAATATAGCCATGCCCTTTAGGGCTTATTTGCTATGATTTTTGGAATATGAGGATATTTCGACCTCCCTTGTGGACTTGGAAGTGGTCTCGACAATAAAATTTTAATATACTATAATTTCACACGTGTTGACCATTTACAGGTGCATAGCTTATAGATTTTGAATCCGTAAGGTTTCAAGTGTTTGTTGGGTTGTAGATACAAAAGGCTTCTACATACAAATTGTAGTTTGTGGTTCTTGTTATATAGTCATTTAAAAATATTGTGTGTTTAGTTATGCTGCACCTAGTATTAGCTTTCTTGTAGATTGTAGTTTTTTGCAAGGTCATTAGTTTTGTCAAAATATCTTAGAACTTCAACCATTATTTCAGTGAGAAGCTTAATAAGAACAATTATACTACATGGAAGTTTAGGATACAAATTTCTTGAAAGACAAAGCTATTTTGAATCACATTGAAGGAGACATGGTAGTGGCACCCAAAGTTCTTGCGAGAAATGCTATTGTGGAACATGTAAAGGCTAGGAAAGATCAGGAGTAGATATAGAGTAAAGTCATGTATTTGTTGTTTATTAGTATCATAGATATCACAATGGGCTATATACATGAATTTGATATCCTCAGTATTGCATGGAAAATTTTGGCAAGGCTGTTTGAAGTAAACACAAAGACCAAAAAGCTACAACTCAAGTCAACAAAGCTGGAACCAAGTGAAAAGAGGGAAACTATCCATTAATGATTATGCATTGAAGATCAAGAGTATTGTGGAAGCTATTGGATCTATAAGTGTAGTAGTTAATGATAATGATGTTGTGCATGCATGCTTAGATGGACTTGGGGATGAATACAAGAGCTTCATGTCATCTATCAAAATGAGGGATGATATTGCTAATACTTGAGGAGAAGAAGCTTTGCTTAAATTCCTCTCCTTCTCAAAGCAAAAACAAGTCTAAACAAGTGGTTTACTCTACTAGAAGAAGTAGAGATCATGGTAGAGATCAACGTGGTGGTTGTGGTCAAAGTTGTGATGCACAACAAAATAGAGGAGGACAGTGTAAAGGAAGAGGAAGTCAAAGAGGCCAAGTTGCAAATTCTAATAGGCAACAAATTTTCTTGTGATAGTAGGGAGTGTTGGAATTGTGGTTAGAAAGGCCACATTTCCAAAAACAACTTCAAAAGAAGGCCAAAATTAGAAATGGAGAGTAAGGTAATTATGCACCTAGTAGAAACAATGATGACAAAAGTGAATAGTTGTTTGTTATACCATACTTTATGAATACTATGACTATTGATGGTTCATAAAAGAATGATATATGATATGTAGACTTAGGGGCCTCTAACGACATGACTTCTCATAGAGAGTTGTTTAGAAAGATGCGTAGTCTAAAGTCTCTAGGCAATGTGGAGATAGGGGATGATACAACTCACCCGATTACTCATGTTGGAAATATTCATTTGAGTATGTAGGATGTAAAAGTAAGTACTTGGCTGATGTGATGCATATACCGAATATTACAAAATATATGATCTTTGTTGGTCAGATTGTAGAACAAGGATTGCAAGTTTGGTTCATGTCTAATGCTTGTTATGTAGAAGATCTTAAAAATGATTGTAGGTTGAGTGCAAAAGAAAAATGTGCTAGCAGATTGTTTACTCTTGATGTAAGTTTGCATGAAATGGATGCTATCATGTTTGCACAAGATTCAAGTGTTGTGATTGATACTGAAATTCGGTATAAGAGATTGGTCATGTGAATGTGCATCAATTGAAAGACATGTAATCAAAACAGATGACATGCATTTCCACATGAAAAGCATAAATGTAATAAGCCACTTGATTTGATATACTCTGATGTGTGGGGTCCTACAAAGATTGCAACCTTGAGTGGTTGCAAGTATTATGTTTCCTTCATTCATCATCAAACTTGCAAAGTATGGATTTACTTTATACATGAGAAAATTGAAGTGTTTACTCACTTTAAAAGCTTTAAGGCTTTGGTTGAGAAGGAGATAGGGTTATATATTAAATGCTTAAGATTGGATGGAGGGAAAGAATATCTCTCCAATGAATTTTCTGATTTTTTATATAAAAATGGTATACAAAGACAATATATATGTATTTATACTCCATAGTAAAATGGAGTTCCTAAGTGGAAAAATAGGCATGTTACGAAGGTGCTCATGTATTGATGTAAAAAAGAAGCCTCATTACTATTGGGCTGAAGCAGTTGCTACTATTGTATACAATATGAATAGGACATACTATTGTAAATGGTATGACACTCAAAGGGAAGTTTACAAGTAGAAAGCCAAATCTATCCCATTTGAAAGTATTTGAATGTATTGCTTATGTGCATATTTTTTATGAGTTGCACAGTAAGTTGAATCCCAAAGTAGAAAAATGTGTATTTTTGGGATATTCTCTTGAGCAAAAGGAATATAGATATTACACATGAGTTGAGAGTTAGCATGAATGTTTTCTTGAATGAAATGAGTAGCTCATATAGTAATGTGCAAAATGCACTTGGGATTAATGAGCATGAGAGTATGGTTATGTAGAAAACAAGTTAGCAATTCACAGATATTAAGTGGACCACAAGAGTCTCCTAGTCATGGTTCTATTGATAAGCCTTGGAGTGGTAGATTAAGGTCACAAGTTACTCCACCAAGTACATCACAGATATCAAGAAAAGGTAAAGAGAAAGTTGGAGACTCACTTATTTGATAGATGTATTGTCAAGTTTCTCTCATATTGATACTGATTTAAATGGCTTTGAGGAGAGCTTATATTGATACTAATTCTATCTTTTAAAATATCTAGTGTGTGGAAGTGACAAGAGGATTCTAAACCACCTGGTAGTGATCCAGGTCCATGTAGGTCAAGTAGAGTAAGGCCATTATAAGGGCTATCATAACAGTGGCTACATCAAAGGGTTGGATCATTCATCAAATGGATACATCAAATGGCTAAAATGGCCATTATAAGGGCTACCATAGCAATGGCTACATCAAAGTGTTGGATCATGCATCAAATGGATGTAAAGAATACCTTCTTGTAGGTGGAGTTGCAAGAGGAATTTTATGCAAAGTAGCCATTTTGAGATGGAGAGAGAGGATCAAAGTTCATCTCAGAGTGCAGTAGACAGTGTGGAGAGTGAAGCATGACACCCAATGCAATTGATTGAAAGAGTGTAATCTAAAAGTACAAAGTACAACCCTTAAACCTTAGGGTTTTAGGGGTGTCACACCCCAACATGATAAGTGCCCATAAGTATGTGACATAAGGGCATATGGAATAAGACAATAAGTTTGGGAGAAAAAACCTCTCGTACCGAGAATAAAAAGTGCCCTAGTGTCCTACTGATCACCGACACTCCTCTGTGACCGTAGGTGTGAGTGGAAACCCAACAAACCCCTTGGAGTGAAGAGTGATCAAAAGTACAAGGATCATCTACCACCAAAGGAGATCAAATTTTAAGCATTGCAAAATGCTTCAAATTTGTCATGAGGAAGAGCTTTGGTGAAGATGTTTGCCACATTACTGGTGGTAGGACAATAGACAAGGCTGATATCACTTGCATGTAGCCTCTCTCTGACAAAGTGATAATGTATCTCAATGTGTTTCGTGCATGCATGAAACACTGGGTTCTGTGCCACTACAATGGCACTCCGATTGTCAGTGAACAAAGGAGTAGGCTTTGTATCAGATACATCTAGATCAACTAGCAAGCACCTAATCCACACACATTCAACTTTGGTAGTGAAATCTGCCTTGTATTCAGCTTCACATGACGATGTGGCAACATTGGATTGTTTCTTTCTAAGCCAAGATATGCAAGATGACCCAAGAAAGAAAAAATTGCCACTAGTGGAGTGACGTGAATCATAATCACTAGCCCAATCAAAATCACTATAAGCATGTAGCTGCAGTGGCCCCCCCTTGGCATAAAGCAATCCAAGAGATCTAGTACCCTGCAAGTAACGAAAGACACGCTTAATAGCTTGTCAATGTCACATGGCTGATGCATATATCTCCTCAGGGCTAAAACTGCAAACTGTATGTCTGCCCTAGTGTTGCATAGGTAAATAAGACATCCAATTGCTGGAGCATATGTGTGTATATCAAACAAATCATTGTCATCATGTAATGATAGCTTTAGTCTAGGTTCCATTGGTGTACAAATTGTGGCTTGCAATCTTGTAAGCCAAACTTCTCAAGAAGTTTACCAATGTATCTTGACTGTGATAAACAAATGCCTCTAGCATCATGTATGAATTGAATGCCCAAGTAATAATGCAAGGACCCCAAGTCTGACATTTCAAAAGTTTGCTATAAATTTTGTTTGAATGCTAAAATTTGATCAGCATGTGTCCCTGTAAGCAAAAGATCATCAAGATATAGACAAATGATCAGTGTATATCCCCCTTCTTTACATACACAAAGGGTAGACTTAGATGAGCTGTTTATAAAACCTTGGCTGAGCAAAATGGCATCATACTGTTAACCCCAGGTCGAGATGGCGGAAAAATGAAGAAAAAAGCAAAAGGAAGATGGAAAAAGAGCAAAGACATGCAGGTGGCCTCTAAAGATGAATCGGGGCAAAAAGCGCAACTTTAAATAAAAAGGCGCCTCAAAAAAACTTGAAAAAATCTTGTAAAAGAGTGCTAGGCTTCCTCCTGTGCCAATTGTAAAATATTAGATGGGTGTAGGCTAGAGGCATAATGCTAGAAGAGGAAAATGGAAAAAAGACATTGCCACAATGGCCGATCATGTAAAAAAGGGATGGGTGCCCATGGGATTTTAGGGTTTGTATATATAAAGTTCAAAAAGTGAATATGAGCTCATTCTTTGATGTGAGGCAACAAGAGTCTTCTTCTTCTTCTCTCCTTCTCATCTTCTTCTTGCTTGTGTGTGCTCTTGAGAGAGGGAGTGTGAGAGTATGAGGGAGTGAGCGTGTGAGAGTGAGGGATCAAGAGGGTGAAGCTCTTCACCATCTCCTCTTCTCTTCTTCTATTCTCTTCTCTCTTCTTGCGTGCGCGGCTATGGAGGATGGAGCTTGGAGGTGGAGGAGGCTTGAGGATGCTTGAGCTTGCATCTAGGATTGTGGAGCTACCGGAGTGCGCGAGAGAGGAGGCAACTCATATCGGCATTAAGGTAAGCTCACTGTACTCATAGGATCGACGGCGCGTCGACTAGGTGAGAGATAGCCATTAGAGCTCACTTGGAATGCTTAAAATAATAAGCGGTCTGTGGGTCTTGGCGGTTGAGCGAAAGCTCCCACATTTTACTTCCATTGCCGGGACCAACGGATTCAAGCTTGAGCACTTGCGTGCCTCATATGGAGCATCGAAGTAAGGGATTCATCCCCAAACGGAGCTTGAGAAAGGTAGGAAGTTTGGGTGTTTTTTATCTTCAAAACAAGTAAGTATTTTGGGTTATTTTGTTGGTTTGATGATTAGGAAACATGGAGAAATCATTTCAATGTTTTGCTTTCGATTCTTGTTGCATTTAGAGTAGGTTAGGATTAGGAAATCGCGTCGGAGAAGGGTAGGGTTTACTGTTGCAAAACATGGCAAAAATCGTGCAAAAAATGGCAAACAGCTCGCTTTGGATGCCTAAGATCGGCAAGTGAGTGATTGGGGGCACCAACACCATACCCGGGAAGGGGTATAAGAGCCAAGAGGCCAAGGGAGGACTCATTTGCAACAATTTCAAAGAGAGAGAGAGAGAGAGAGAGAGAGAGAGAGAGAGAGAGAGAGAGAGAGAGAGAGAGAGAGAGAGAGAGAGAGAGAGAGAGAGAGAGAGAGAGAGAGAGAGAGAGAGAGAGAGAGAGAGAGAGAGAGAGAGCTATTGCCCGATTCGATTCGATCGCACCAACGACGAGCCCACCACTCTATCCAGGTATATGAATCCCTTCCCTTACCCCCTTAGGTAGGATCTGGAAGGTTGTGCCTGATACGATTGAGTAAATCACAAGAAATGATCAAAATCGAACTCGCGATGTTGACGTGTGCCGCGTTCGGCCCGTATGAACGGTCACTTCTGGGCCGAGTCCCAGAATCGGCCCTCGGCCCCTTACCATTCGGCCCACTCGGCCCAAACCCTAATCGGCCCGTCCGAGTCTACCATTAGGACCATGGACCAATTTGGCCCTCTGCCACGTGTCAAACTCGACCCTCGGCCCAATCGCCTCGGCCCGTCCGAGCTACCTTGTCCGAATCGACCACTCGGCCCATCCGAGCCAATCCGTCCGAGTGACTTCGTTCGAGTCCGCTCCTCGACTCCGAGACCACCCTGTCCAAGTTTCAAATTTGGCCCTCGGCCCATGCGCCTCGGCCCAGTCCAAGTGACCCACTCAGACCCTGCAATTCGGACCAGATGGGCCGAGTGTAGATTTTTGTCAAATTTTCAAGAATTTGACTTGACCCGGCTAGAACTCAGTAGCGCAAACTGTGGAAAGCCCTTAGGATGCTCAGAACTTGATTCTGGCACATGGAATAGGCAAAATCATAGGGCGCAACCGCTTAGCAGCTGGAAGTAGGCAGTTGCGAGACCCAGAGACTTAGACGCAAACTGCTGAGTTGTAAAGCCTGATTGGACCAAAAACGAACGAGGCAACATATTAGAGAAACCCTAAACCCTGTGGGGACGGCTAGAAAATTGACCAACAAGCCTAGTAGGCCCGAAACAATGCAAGAGTGCGTAAGACGCCTAGAAATTGGTTGCTGCACTCACCCTAAATTTCCGCACTTGAAGTACACTTAAGGAAACTGAAAGCCTCATTGAGCACAAGTGCACAGGAAAAGACACACACATTGAGTGGCCATAAATTGAGGATTAGATTCAATAACTGAAGGAACTCACCCAGATAAACCACTCAAGGGACCCACCGGTAGGAGAGGACCCAAGACATAGACAAAACATCAACGTGCAAAAGTAGGATCAAAAGGGGCGCCGACGAAGTGGATTTGACAAGTCTACTGAACCTGATCGATAGCTTGGTGGAGCATGATAACTCGACGATGACAGAAGAAAGTTCAGACCGCAGATCTAACGAGGAATTCGACTTAGGAGTCTTTCCAGATGCTATCCAGCAGCTGGTCAGCAGTTACGACGCTCATGCTCAGTATGAGCACCGCGGTAGAACAGCAGACGATATCATCGCAGATCTAGAAGAGGAGAGAAAGCTGGCCTGCAGAGCATTGCAAAGCATGGCTAAATACAATAGGGATCAGTAGGCTAGGAGCCAAAGGCAAAGCATGGAGTTGCGAGAGGTGCAGCAGGTGTTGAACCTAGCTGGCAAAAATCAAACGGACCATGAGAGAGCACTAGAAGGAGAATTAACGCTGAGTGACCTTCTCATGAAGCGGCTGCTTGATAACACGGCTGCAGAGCAAAGTGCCACGGCTCTAGCGACATCACTGCTCGCAGGATTAGGAGCAAACTAGGGCTCAAAGAGCTAGTCTAAAATCCCTATTGTTGCCAAACAACTCGATAAGTACCAACCCCATGACGATCCATATAGCTTTGTTGAGCAGTTCGAGCAAGTTTGCGAAGTCAACGGCCTCAACGACCTAACTCAATGCTCTCAAGCGTTTGGGCTTTGCTTGGGTGACAAGGGTAGGACGTGGTATACGAGCTTAGATACCGCAGAGTGAGCCAACTTCGATAGCCTCAAGGATCTCTTCATTAAGAGATTTGCCGAGCCCGGATACTCCGATAATCTACTAGTATACTTGATGAACATCAAATAGAAAGAGAAGGAGGACATTCGCGATTACGTGACCCATGTGCGGAGTCTCTTCAAGAGAATCCCTACTGGAGAACGGCCGACTGAAAGAGCAGTATCAACTGTATTCATTAGCGGGATTCAGAACGAGGAACTATATAAGGCTTTGGCAGGCAACTCGAGCTTGCAACGAGATGCGCTAGCTAGGGTCTTTGAGGAAGCCATCCAAGTTGACGATCAGCTAAAGGAGTGGAGCTCCAGAAGCACGAACCTAGAAGAGACCAACTCGCGAAGCTCAAAGAGAGCGTCAGCCTTGAGTGAGTGGTCAGTCTCATCATCCCAGGATAAGGGGAAAACCACCGAGACGAACCAAGACTTGGCTAATGTTAAGATGGAACTAGCCAAGTTGCAAGACATGTTGAGATGACCAATGTGCCCACACGTCCAATGCGTGTACTGTGGCGGAAACCACTTGCCAGCCGAGTGTCAAGACCCTAGGTCAAGAACTTGCGCTAACTGCGGTAGGTTTGGTCATGACGTCGCGCATTGTGGGTTGCCAAGAAGACTTCCATACTCATAACCATACGGCCAGCCTTACCTAGTGAACAGGCCGTAGCCATTTTTCAGAAGGGGAGCTCCATTGGCCCTCCCTGCGCCTAACGACATTAAGCCGGCTATTCCTAGGATGGAAATAAATCCTACAAGCATTCCTAGACTGCCTGGTCCTTACGTAACCCATCCATCGAGTGACGATCCTGTCTACTATGTGTGGAAGAACCGAACGAGGAAGAAGCTTATATATGCCCTTACGTCTCGCATGACGATGAGGGCAATGCTGTCCTCATGGATTATCGCCCCATATTGGTGATGGCGTTAGGAAGAGGACGAGGTAGAGGCCTAGGAGGGAAAACACAGGATCCAATCACCTGTAGGACTTGTGGTCACCCAGGTCATGTCTCATCATGTTGCCCTGAAAGGGAGCAGCAAAACGGAGACAAGGCTGGCCAAAGGTGTGCTGAGTGTGGAATCACCCATCTCTTTGTCGATTTCCCAAAGCGAAAGTCATTGTCTAGCTCAGCTAACATACTAAATGTCCCATTGGGGCTGTTTGGTGTCGAGAACCTCAATGGGGAGGCCACGCCTATCCCATTGCGGGTCATGACCGTGCCCAAACGAAGCAGGTCGGCATCTCTCTGCCAGGACCTAGCAATCTCGATGCAGGCTCGATAGGAAACAAGAGCTGCAGACGGAGGAGGAAGAGGTCGGAAGCTAAAATCACACTAAAAACGGAGAGTGCTACAACTCTGCCTATTGGAAAGAAGGTCTCTGACGCAGAGACAGAGACGTCAGCCCCTAAGATGGCCGAAAAGGGAAGCGCTAAGGTAGGGGAATACCCACATTTGAAGCGACAGTTAGAGGCCATAGAAAAGGTGAAGGAATGGGTGAAGGAGGCTCAAGAGCATCTAAAAGACGCTGAGCCTATCCTGGAGGACGAAATCGATGACCTCTCCAGGATAAGTACGCCAACCTCGCCTCCACAACCAAAGTCGGGAGAAGCAACTACACCACAAGTAGTGCCGCTAAGGCCGAGCCTCGACGCCAGGGCCGCGGTTCAGTCACAACCACTGGTCAGGACAATCCAGGTTAGGAGAGAGACGAACACCCAACGATCTCTTGACCATGTTGGTGACTACCCTTGTAACACTTAGCCTGGGAGATTTGCTCAGGCAGCACCCCACCCTATGGCAAGATCTTAAGCGGTGGGTTGAAGGGTCACGACAGACCCTCATGACCATGATGCAGAGACACAAATACCGAGTCTGACGCTGCACTCTATGCCTAAATCCTTGCATGTCAATGCCGTCTGGGAAGGTTCCGAGATGCATGCGGTCTTACCGATTTTAGCCCTAGGTGATACAACGAGAAAGGGAATCGTGGACACAGGGGCTGGGGTTAGTGTGCTTAGTCACGTAGTGCTTCAGACTTGGGGAAACCCACCCGTTGAGACTGCTAGGTTTAATGTCACGCTAGCAAATAGTATGAAAGTCAAGCCATTCAGGGTGCTAAAGAATTGGCCAGTGAAGATCGCAGGTGTCTAGTTCTCCTTTGACTTTATAGTCATGAAGGGAATGGACTACGACATCCTATTAGGCCGACCCTAGATACACAACGCTAGAGTCATCAAAGATTGGGGTAACGGCTTGATCTTCCTTGGCAATAGGACGGATGCCATGAGAGTGGAGATGGACACCTGGAAAACCTCACCAGTCGACTTAGATGCCATCTCTGCTATGCTCAAGTGTAATGCTCACGTCAAGAAGTCCTATGGACCCTTGACCAAGTATATCCCATGCCTAGAGGATGAGCGGGATTGGATGCATGTCCTTGCTACAATCGACGTGCCGTTCTCTAATCACGAGGTATATGAGCAAGCCATCAAAACAATCGGCAAGGCTAACGACACACCCTCCGTACCAGTTTGCATGATGGCAGGAAGCCTTTGTGGGAAACCGAAGCCAGTCAACTTCCAAGTCCCAACCAACAAAAGGGAACTCCAGGAGATACTGGAATACCTAACTGACAAGCTAGCTGGCAATCCAGCTGCTGCAAATCTCAAACCACTCCATGATCTCTTAGATGAATCCAAGTGGCAATGGACCAGAGTGCATGACTTAAACCTCGTGTATAACTAGGCCTTGGTTCCTGACCAATGACCAGAGATATAACCAATCCCTAGGAGACGACGAGTATTCTGATGAAGAGAATTCTAACGATGAATACAAAGACTGCCAATCCTTCAGTGATGAAAGTGAGGGTGAGGTAGATACTGTGGAATATGACACTAAAGAACAAGGAATAGAGCAAATATGAGCAGACTCCAAGCCGCAGAAAAAGGGTATCTTCAGGATGGAGCGAGGAGTCATGCGTATGGAATGTGATCGCGCCTGGTTGGAACACGTAGGAGCCATAGACCTTGAGCAAGCAGGTCTAGCCCAGCCAGGAACAACATCAGTACTTAGGACTGAATCTCCATCTGAACTGCGCCCACCAAGGGAGACCACCTCTTCCAGCAAAGATGAAGGGTTTGACTCTGAATTAGAGGTTAGTTTGGATAGTGATCCAGAAATTCCTAGGCCACCCACAACCAGACGCGCCAAGGGGGACCTACTCGTCCACCTGAGGTGCAAACGATTAAGGCAGGAAAAGGCAAAACAACCCAGGGATACACGAACAGAAGAACAATGAAAACCGCAGGACCTCCCTAAACGATTTGCGAAATTCAAAAAAGGGGATAGGGTGGTAGTTCTATTAGGTGCCAAACGTCAAGCGCAGATGAGCAAACCAATCGAGGGACCAGCCAAAGTCAAAGAGGTGGACCTAGCCCAAGAAGGGGAAACACCCTGACCAATCTTCATTGCAGATGACTTGACTGATGAAGAAGAAACGAGTCTTGTCGCTCTCTTGCGAGAGTACATAGATGTGTTCGCCTGGTCCCTAGAAGAGCTTAAGGGGGTAGATCCAAGTGTTGTGACTCACAACATACCCATGATGCCAGACGCAACACCGGTCAAGCAGCGACTGTACCCTATGAATCCAAACCACGCTCATGCTGTCAAAGAAGAGATTGATAAGCTAATGAGAGCGGGATTCATTTACGAAATTGAGCACACATACTGGGTATCGCCCATAGTCATCGTGATGAAGAAGAACGAAAAAATCCAAGTGTGCATCAATTACAAGAAGGTGACGCAGCTACCAAGAGGCACAACTATCCATTTCCGTACACCGAGCACATGCTTGAGAGAGTGGCAGGCAAGGAAGCCTACAATTTTCTGGAAGGATTCTTAGGGTATAACCAGGTGCAAGTGCATCCTACAGACATGCATAAGACGACCTTTGCCACTGAATGGGGCGTCTTTGCTTACATAGTCATGCCCTTCGGGTTGACTAATGCCCCTGCCACTTTCCAACACCTCATGTGCACCATCTTTAAGGACATGCTTCGCAAGGAGTTAGAAGTCTTTGTCGACGACCTCTGTGTCTACTCGACCCGGATCGAACACCTAGACAAACTCTGAGCAGTCTTCGAGCGGTGTCGCTTATATCGTCTCTCCTTAAACCCCTTAAAGTGCCAATTTTGGGTGAAGCATGGATGCATCCTAGGGTATGTGGTGTTGAAGAACGGCATTGCCACTGACTTCTTGAAGGTCAGGGTCATTGTTGACCTTCCACCCCCAAACAACTACAAGGGAGTTCAATGCTTCCTAGGTCATATTGGATACTATTGGCGGTTTGTACTGAATTATGCGCTGATCGCTAGACCCTTGTACAAGCTGCTTATTGTCTTCGAATGGACCGAAGCATGCCAACGGGCATACTAAGAGTTGAAGAAGGCTCTAACCACAGCACCAATCCTACGAGCCCCAAATTGGACCATTACCTTCCACGTGCATATCGATGCTTCTAAGTTTGCTGTGGGGGCAGTGTTGTGCCAACCTGGCGAACACAACTTAGACTATCCAGTGAGCTTTGCTAGCAGATAACTCACTGAGATGGAATGAACTACTCGCTGACGGAAAGAGAGGGATTAGCCATGGTACTTGTTGTGAAGAAATTTCGGCATTATCTTTTGGCCACGCCCTTTACCTTCTTCGTGGACCATCAAGCCTTGCTCTATCTAGTAAACAAACCTTGCGCTACAGGACGCATAGCTCGATGGCTCCTTCTGCTTTTAGAGTTCAACTTCTCCGTGGTGGTACGAAAGGAAAAACAACATTACATGGCTGATCACATGTCACGCATTCCCACTGGAGAAGCCGCTGGACAAGGTGTTGTTGATGAATTACCCGACACCCATCTGTTTAACCTTTCCAATGAAAGAGATCTATTTAAGGCTGATCTAATGCCATATTGGGCAGATGACATAGTCCAGGTGCTTGAGCACGGACTGCCTGACCGATCGATAAAAAAAGCCCGACTTAGGCTATTAATCCTTAAGATCTAGCCCTATCAACTGATTGCAGGTCAACTCTATAGGCTGGGACAAGACAGATTGTTGCACAGATGCGTGTACGAATATGAGATGCACAACGTGCTCTCAGAAGCGCACGACAGGATTGTGGGAGGGCACTTTAGCAGAGACATGACAGCACGAAAAGTGTTGCAGTCTCACCTCTGGTGGCCCACGCTTTTCCGTGACGTAGCACGATTTGTCAAGCACTGTGACGAGTGCCAACGGACAAAGGTTCCAATTCGCAAGGATCAAATGGAATTAACCCCAGTTATTGCTCGATAACCCTTCGAAAAATGGGGAATTGATTTCATTGGACCCATTAGTCCTGCGGCACAGTATTCACAGGCCAAGTACATCATTGTGGCCACGGATTACCTCACTAAATGGGCAAGAGCAACACGAAAAAAACGAGGCTAGAAGTTCTTATGGGAGCAAGTGATTTCACGATTCGGCTATCCCATCAAATTGGTCAGTGACCAAGGCACGCACTTCATTAATGAAGTGATTGCGCATCTTCTGTCCACCTTCCTCATCATCCATCGCAAATCTTCGCCATACTACCCTCAGGCAAATGGCCAGGCCGAATCGACAAATAAGATTCTTATCAATGTCCTAACCAAGGTTGTCTCTACTTCACGCAGCGACTAGGACAACAAACTGATGGTAGCTTTGTGGGCTTACCGTACAGCTTATAAAACGGTTGTCGGTCAAATCCCCTTTAGGCTAACATATGGAACTGAAGCGATTCTACCATTAGAATTCTTCGTTCCTAGCCTGAGAATAGCACTTCAAGAACGATGGGAAGGGAAGGAGGCATGGACACAACGCCTAGTTGAACTCGAATGCCTCTCGGAGACTCGTCTTCTAGCCATCCATGCGCTGATCTGTGAGAAAGCCCGACGCAAGAGCTGGTTTGACTAGCACATCAAACAACGCGAGTTCGAACAGGATGACTTAGTGCTCCTCTACTCAGTTAAGGGGCATAAGCAAAAAATGGAGGTCTTGGACCCTTCAAAGTTTGTGCAATTAGCCGAACCGGCAATGTCGAACTTGAGACCCTAGATGGTGAAGGAATAGGCTTCTTCAGTGGCAATCGTGTCAAGAAGTACTACCCTCCTACACATCCTTTGCATGAGCCACCGATGTTAGAACCGCCTGTCAAAGTACGAGTAACCATAATCACTGATATTGACGGTGAAGATGAGGAAGCCATAGAACTTGCATACCTCCATATTACAGTCACGACAAAACAAACATGTGCTTTCAATGCCTTGATCGACGAGGGAGCAGACTTTAATATCTTAACCCACGATCATTGGACTCAACTTGGCAAACCACAACTTCAGCCCACTAATGCGAAATTAAGCCCATATGGGGCCCATTCCTATGCACTACTCGGCAAGTGCAAAGCAGCCATTTCTATCGAGTCTGAGATTGTTCCCATGATTTTTTACGTGTTGCCAAATGCTAAAAATGTAGGCACAGAGTCACTACTTGGGAAAACTTTCAAAAAGCAGACCCACTGCAATGTTGATAAAGTGTCGTAGCGCATCCACCTCGCAATAGGCAACGTTCGCATTGTTACAGCTTTCAGCAAGGGCTGCACGACCTCATCCCAGGCCACAAAGCCACCGATAGAAACATATGTACTCAAGTCTAAGGAGGGGGGTAGTGCACGGCTACCACTCCCCGAATTTCATAGACCGCAACCCATAGCAGCCAAAGCTAAGGCTCCATAGCCTCGCCTTCAATGGACGCCTAAACAGCCGCAAGAGCCGCCTCGGAGTTGACACTCCTATCCTCATAAGACCAGAAACTCTAAACCTAGAAAGCCCAAACGCAGCTACAGGAATAGACACGTAATCAGTCAAAGATGGGTCCCCAAAGCCACTCACTATGAGGGCAATTCTTGGCTATGGATACCTAAGGCCCACACAGCCAAAGGCACCACTTGTACGCTAGCCTCAAGCTTAATCATCCCAAAAACCATAAAACCTCAAAACCACAAGTCGCAGAATTCCCCTGACTCGCAACCATCAAGTTCATCCACGCGTGAACCCAAGAGAGTCACCCAAGCCTATTTACCCAAGCGACAACTACCGTCACAAGAATCATCACCCGCTAGAGTCAATCTGACTCCCCAAATCCCTCCTGAAAGCAGCGGGCCATCACTCGAGGCTGCTGCTAACCCAGCCATAGTCCCAGCGACCCAATCACAAGCTCAAGAACACTCACCACCGCAAATTTTCGTTGCCAAAGGCTCAAGTTCTACCAAACCCCAACCACCCGCAGGCCTTAGGCCCTCTTACGAGAGGAAATCCTTTCTCACACTAGTAGCTGATTTAGCTGAAGAAACAGGGGATGATGTGGTGGATTGCATTAAGCGATTGGACGCCACTTTTGTGTCGCTAGCTCTGAGCTACGATCGCCTAGACTTAGGCCTATTGGACGAATCCTTCGCAACCGAAGTTTAAACGATGCCTTGTTCTTGGGAAACATTTGAATTTGCATTTACAAAAGCTGCTACCTCTGCTGCTAAATTGCTCAGCACTGAGATCTCCACAGAGCAAGCAATCAAACAACGCCTCATCACGTCGTATGATCATCGAATCACTTCTGCCATCACTAACCAAGAAGTGGCAGAGCTGTCAAGACTTGCTGAGACAGAATCCCAGTTCTTAAGGCATTGGTATGCTCTTAGGTTGCAATGGGAAGTTGAAGGATGTCGAATAATGACCAACATTGAGCAGCGCCGTGCTATTAAAACAACAGAGTACAACCCCACATATGTCGCGCCAACCTCATATCGAGTGTTAACCACTCTTTGGGGCCGTCCAATAGAAGAACACATCAAAGGACACCCCTGCCTCGACCGCTTGTTGACCGAGGAGGAGTTACACATTGCTAGCCAAGTCAACTCGGGTGACTTCCTAACGGATGTTCTCACATACATAACCCAAGTGGGGATTAAACCCTCTGACCTGGACCTCGAAGCTCAATTGGAATACAATCCCAATTTCTATACATGGCTTCTTCACAAGTAACCCCTACACCTCCATGCTGAAAGCCCTTAACCTTCTAACCCTAAATCCTAGGAAGGATTCTTCTCAAGCTAGAAGGGGAGGGGGTAAGGTGAATCAAATCAGAATCAGTAAATCAAATCAAAGTCAATGAAACACATAGACATATATTATGAAAAACGGATGGGGTAGAAAAAGGGCATGGAAATTTTGAAGTAAAGGGCAAAAAGTCAAAGTATGAAAATGAGAATATACATTGGATCTTAATGAAGTCATTCTAAAGCATAGAGTTTTTCTTTTTCAGCAAATTATTATGTCACAAGCACTAATGAAAATTACGGTTTATGACAGGAACAAAAGATGTCGCAGCAAGACCGCGTCCACCCACTTCTTCTGTTCACAGACGAGGAAAGAGAGCAATATCGCATCCACCTAGAAAACCGTGCCTTCGGCCAGCTTAAGTTTCAAACCATCCGCAACATAGAAGTTGTGGTGGCTAGGGAGGAAGCAGCTAGGAGGGTGGTCGAGCAATGTAACCTTAGCAAGTACCTTGAAAAAATTTCACAGGAGCCGGACCACTTGAAGTGTGTAGAGTTCCTCATATAACGACCCAGACCGAGAATGCGGCACAGTGATGGTGGGTAGAGGAGAAAGTACCAAGCAGGTGCAAGTCCATCTAGACCCAGCCTTGGTAGAGAAGGCATTGGGGTTGGAGCCAAAGACGGAGAGAAAACAGAAGAGGGATGTATATGCAATGCTGAAAATGAAAAAGGGGGAGGTACTCACCAATGACGACATTAGCATCCTAGACATCCCTGACGCAGAAGCTAGGCTGCAAGCAAAGCTAGTACATGCCCTCTTCTCCAGCCAATGCTACAACTCCCTGATGCATCGAATCAGCGTGCCCATGCTGGAGAACATAGCGGCCCACACTTTGGACGAAGTTGACTGGAACGGGTATGTACGAAAACTATCGACCAGGCAGCCAAAGCATTGGCTTTAGGAAGTGTGCCAGGAAGTGGAGGGTCTCTAGCCTCCAAGGCTATAGAGAGGAAGAAAGCTTCATCCAAGGCCTCTTACATCGGGTATGGAGGTGTCTTAACGACGCTTATCTAGGAGGCCGTGAAGGAGGCGCAACAGGCAGAAGAGGGGGAGGGGGAAACACCCGACAGGTCACCTCCTCATCAACACCAGGAGAGGTCCAGTGATAGGATTGAGACCGAGAAAGAAGGGGAAGAACAGAAGATCAAAAAGCAGGTCAAGGAGACTGAGAAGAAGGCAGCGCAAAAGAAAAAGAAAAAGGATGACGAGGGCCGCAGGAAAGAGAAAGAGGATTTAGAGAAGGCCAAGAGAGAGTCCCTTAGAGAGGCCAAAGAGAGGGATAAGAAGAAAAAACAGGAAGAAGAAAAGGAAAGGGAGCAATTATAGAAGGCTAAGAAGGCATCAAAGCAGGAGGCAGAGGAGAGAAAAAGAAAGGAAAATGAAGAAAAAGAGAAAAAGAAGGAAGAGCAGAGAAAAGCAGAAGAGGAAAGGTGAAGAAAGGCTGATGAAGAAGAGGAAGAACTAAGAAGGAAGGAGGAAGAGGACCTGGCTGAAGCTACACGCCGCAGTCCATAGAATAGCAATGCAGAGCTGATGAACTAGGGAGTTTGAGCCCACATAGAGAAGAAAGGCCTGGGTCAAGCACACAGGTGCCGGAGATTGTGCCGCCTGCCGTCTCTGAGGGCAAGGGCAAGGGCAAGGCCCCAATCCACCCAATTTCTACTCTATTTGTGCCTCCCATTGAGCCGACCACCGTCCCTCCCAGCATCCCCACGAGTACAAATGTATGAAATCTTGTGGCATGAATGCAGTATTTCATTAACAAGGAGATAGCCCAAGGGACGAGCACTGAAACTACGGCTACAAGACAAAAGCGGCCGGCCATAGACTAGAATCTAGGCAAGATCCTAAACGACAAAAGGTGGAGGCCTCAACAAAACCCATCCAAACAACGATGACGCCACCAGCTAATTACGATGAATACGTTGCCGAGCTACTCTCGCAGTTGGAGAGAGCGAAGGAGGAGCGAAGGGTAGAGGTGGTTAAGTTGGCAGAGCTAAGAAGGAATCAATAGCCACCTTCCAGCTTGACAAAACAAGGATGATAGCCATGCAACAAAGGGAGATTGCAGATCTCAAATAGGAAATAAAGGCTAAGGATGACAGAGAGGAGCACTGGAGGCAGTAGCTCAAGAATGAAACACAGGAGTTGGTGAAGATGCAAAGAGAACATAAACTCTTGATAATGCAATACCAGGAGCTCATTACAAAAATTGCTAAAGTTGAAGAGCTCATGGCTGAGCTCAATGCCAAGGATGAGAAAAGAAAGCAGGACGTGGAGGAGCAGCAAGAAGAGATTGAGCACCTAACCGGTCAGTTGAACTCTGAAAGAGAAGAACATGAGAGGCTGATCAGGGAATTGGAGGACCAAGAGCAAAGGCTCATGATACTGACCCTGAAGCAAGGGGAGAGCATGGAAGACATGAACAAGAAGGAAGAGGAGTAGGGGGTGCATAATGAAACGAGGGTGAAGACACTGGCATGGCACCTCGCTCTGGTAGAAAAGAAAAAGATCATTGCAGAGAGCAAGGTAGAAGCCGCCCAAGTGGCCTTCAATGCCCAATAAAAAGCCTTCCTCGACACCATCATGACACTACCCGCCCAAAGGAGGGAGAGCCATTGGAGGTGGCACAAGGAAGCTCAACATTGCGTGCAGAGCCCTACACATAGGACTACAATTGCCACCCCAACCTGAGGAGGTTAGGCTGAGCCTAGACGAGCAACAGAAATACCTATTGCTGGTCGACCTAACCCCCCAGGAAGTGGATGCCCTAGGATTTGAAGACAGAGCACCACAGGGAATCTGGCAAGGGGAGGAAGCCGAACTTGAAGTCGACCTGAACAGATTTAGAGAAGATGTAATCCCACAACCCCCCTCACCTCACAATCAGGAACGACGACCACTTGACCCACCCCTGGATAGACAAGCCACTCTCAAGGAACGACGGAAAAAGTTGGTGGAAGAAGCTAGAAGGCGGTTGCAGGCCAAGCCTCGTCCGGCCATCCGCATCCCTCCCACCATGCCCTAATGACCTCCCAATGCAATTCCACGCGGAGCTAGTGGTCTGGGAACGATAGGAAATCGAAAAGGACCCTTTCTCTTTCAGCTTCCTTATGCCTGGCAGCCTGAGAAGGGTCCTGCCGATCAAAGTAATGGAGAAGGTGATCGCGGCTAGCAGCTGACTGGGCCAAAAATGGCTGAACGACAGGGCAAAGACCCCCACTCTATGGGGCATGGAGGAAGCATAATTTTGGCAAGACAAAGTGTACGAAGTGCCACACACCGTAAGGGGCTACAACTACCAACCCCTCTAGAGAAGGCAAATATGCAATACTAACATGCTCGCCTAGATGGCATTTTGCAACACCCTACCCTACGAGAGGAATGACCCAACATTCATGGCGTATCCTCGTAGGGTAGGCATGGATTTTGCCGCCACCCTCCATGGGAGGTATGACTTCCCCATCATCTACAATTCCAACGCCACCTCCTTCGAGGACACTCTACTTTTTGATTTAGGAAGCCTAATCGACTCCATGACACGCTTCCTCGCGGAGTTCTCCTCCTGTCCCGATCCTGCTTTCATAACTACGTGTAATTACCTTAGGCTTCTTAAGCTCCTACTCAAGCAAGATCCGGCACCGCAGGAAGATGGCTTGCCTTCCCTCTTTTTTGATCTCAATGCTATTGATAGCTGCGCTATGGCCTGCTTAATGATGAGAGCTAGCCTACTACCTTCCTTTTACTTAGCTCTCCTAGAGGATATGAGTGACAGCCAATTCACTAGGTGTAATCACTCTTTCCTTTCCACCACCTCTCTCCACGTCCGCATGAACTTGAAAGGGTACATGCAAAGCCCCCAATTTTTGCACAAATCCATCCGTCCTCCTTCCCCCCCTCGTTTAGACAAAGAGGATTAGGCCTTGCTGTCATTCATTCCACAAAAAAAAAAAGGTCAACATCACCCACTCGTAGAAGCACTCATCACTACAAAAGCACAATCACTGCACCTAGGGGTTCTTAAGTTAGGCGCGTCCAGTGGCTTCGGTCGGCCGACTACACTCCCAACCCCCTAGCCCTTTTTGCTCCCCCACTTCACGCTTAGGGCCCCATCAAGGGCAGGACACACCCAGGGAGGTAACACTCACCTCGGGTTAGACCTGTCACCCTAAGCTACTGGCACTGCACCCTCCCCTTCGCACAAATGGGGTCCTCAAGTGTGGGACATCACCCAGGCTCGCCTGCGGTTAGACCCACCTCCCCATTCCACTAGCACAAGCACAATGCACCAACACGTTGAGGATGCACCCCCCTTAGGTAGAGCATCGCACCTTCTTCTTCAGGCATCCCAAAAGCGCCAAACCACCAACTTCAGAGGCCCTCGTCAACCCAGGACATCCAGTTAGCTGCTCTGACAAACATCATTCTCAAGCTTCCACAAGCACCTGAGTTTACATATGGCCCTCACCCTTACACTAACCCAACGCCGAAGTGCCATAGGACTAGCACCCATCTAGGAGGGGGTAATGTTAACCCCAGGTCGAGATGGTGGAAAAATGAAGGAAAAAGCAAAAGGAAGATGGAAAAAGAGCAAAGACACGCATGCGGCCTCTAAAGATGAACCAGGGCAAAAAGCGCAACTTTAAATAAAAAGACGCCTCAAAAAAACTCAAAAAACTCTTGTAAAAGAGTGCCAGGTTCCCTCCTGTGCCAATTGTAAAATATTAGATGGGTGTAGGCTAGAGGCATAATGCTAGAAGAGGGAAATGGAAAAAAGACCTTGCCACAATGGCCGGTCATGTTAAAAAGGGATGGGTGCACATGAAATTTTAGGGTTTGTATTTATAAAGTTCAAAAAGTGAATATGAGCTCATTCTTTGGTGTGTGGCAACAAGAGTCTTATTCTTCTTCTCTCCTTCTCATCTTCTTCTTGCTTGTGTGTGCTCTTGAGAGAGGGAGTGTGAGAGTGTGAGGGAGTGAGTGTGTGAGAGTGAGGGATCAAGAGGGTGAAGCTCTTCACCATCTCCTCTTCTCTTCTTCTCTTCTCTTCTCTCTTCTTGCGCGCGCGGCTATGGAGGATGGAGCTTGGAGGTGGAGGAGGCTTGAGGATGCTTGAGCTTGCATCTAGGATCATGGAGCTACCGGAGTGTGCGAGAGAGGAGGCAACTCATATCGGCATTAAGGTAAGCTCACTACACTCGTAGGATCGACGGCGCGTCGGCTAGGTGAGAGATAGCCATTAGAGCTTGCTTGGAATGCTTGAAAAAATAAGTGGTCCGTGGGTCTTGGCGGTTGAGCGAAAGCTCCCACACATACCAAGCTCTAGGAGCTTGTTTCAAACTATATAAATCCTTTTTTAGCTTGCAAGCCAAGTGTTCGGATCCCTCAACTGCAAAACCAATGGGCTGTTGTACATATACTTCCTCATGAAGTTCCCCATGTAAAAATGTAGTTTTAATATCCAACTGATGCACAGTCCATCCATAATGGGTAGCCAAAACAACCATAGACCTGATGGTTGTCATTCGGGAGGTAGGAGCAAATGTCTCCTCATAGTCAATGCCTTTCTTTTGTGCATAGCCTTTAGCTACAAGCCTTGCTTTACATTTGTCAATGGATCCATTTGCATTCCGTTTTAGCTTGTAGATCCATTTTGTTCCAATGGCTTTCTTCCCAAAGGGCAAAGACACTAAATCCCATGTTTGATTCTTAATTATAGAATCCGATTCATCTTGCATTGCTGCCATCCAATGTACACTTTGTTGTGTATCCTCAAAACATTCAGACTCCTCATCATCAAGTGTGCTTGCTGCCATAACAAACTCCATGGTATGTGCAGTATCATGCATATGAGCTTGCCTTCTAGTATGACAAGCCATGGGTGCATTCAAATGACTCATCTTTCATAGTCTGTAAATACCATCTAGGCATTTGTCTTGCCTCCTGATTGTGCATAAGCTCTTGTTGAATTTCAATTTCAATACTTTGCTGAATATTCAAATCAGTGAATGATTGATTTTCTGCATTTTCAAATGGACCAGCCTGGCACTTGCTGAAACTCTAGCTGAATCACCAAATGTAATGGACAACCCTTCAAATACATCATGGAAGCCTACAAGTGTTTAAACCAACAAGGGATAATTCTGATTTTTCATTAAAGAGTACATTCCTACTGCCAAACACCTTTTTTGAGACATGATCATAGAGTCTGTAGCCTTTGCTCTCACTACTATATCCCACAAAAATGCATTTGATAGCCTTGTTATCCAACTTTTTCTGAGTACTTGGGGAATGTGTGCATATGCAAGACATCCAAAAGTATGAAAGTTTCCAACATAAGGTTTTTGGCTGTTCCAAGTCTCAAAAGGTGTAATTTTCTTTAATGCTTTGGTGGGGCATTTGTTCAAAACATGGCAAGCACACATAATGGCTTCCATCCAAAAACTGTCTAGCAAGCTCTTCCTTTCAGCATACATTTGGCCATCTCCATAGTGATCAATTCTTCCTCTCTGCAACCCCATTCTGTTGTGGAGTATAAGAAAAAGTGAATTGATGAACAATGGCCTTTTGCTTCAAAAAGGAATTCAGCATAGAGAACATATATTCCCCCCCCGGTCCAAATGGAGAGTCTTTATTTTAAAGCCAGATTGGTTCTCAACAAGTGCAACAAAAGCCAATAATGCATCATATACTTTTGACTTTTTCACCAAAGAGTAGACCCAACACAATTGAGTAAAATCATCAATAAAAGTCACAAAATAGTAACATCCGCCCAATGACTCTGTCTACATAGACCCACATACATTTGAATGCACTAACTATAACCTAGTTGTGGCTCTAAAAGCAACATCACAAGGAAACGAAAACCAATGCATTTTCCCCAAAATACATCCTTCGCACAAGTACTTAGGAGGTCTCTCCAGAAGAGGCAATCCATCTAGCATCTGTGTACACTGTAAGAGCATCAAGCTACCAAAGTTCACATGCCCAATGCAAGCATGCCATAACTTTGCTTGTATCATAGTAAGAGTAAGAGTGGATGCCAAGTACACTGACTGATCAACTAAAAGAGCATCCAACTCATATAACCCATGACATAAAGTACCAGTTAAGACCAAAGTCATGCATTCCTTGTCTCTCACCATGCATCTATCATCATCAAATGTGACATGCAATCCACAACGTGCCAAAGAAGAAATAGAGAGCAAATTCTTCTTTATACCGGGCACAAACAAAGCATCATGTAGGCGGAGAATAGAGCCATCAATGGCTGTGAACACAATCTCCCCAATACCTTTAACAGGGTATGATGCATTGTTGGCACACTGTACATACTTGTGAACTGGAGCTACACCAACATAAGCAAATAAATCTCTACGAGATGTGATGTGCCTAGAAGCACCACTGTCAAAAAACCAAGTCCCTACATCCTAGGTAGAGCTAAATGCTCAATCAGCCCAAGAAGTGCCATAACTGCATGTGTAAAAGCAATAGTCCCTGTTTGCAACAAAGAACACGGACTCAGTAGTAGTGGAAGGAGCATCAGAAATAAACATTCCTGACTCCTTTTTCTTCTCCTTGGCGATGCGCTTTCTACAGTCTGTGATGTAGTGGCTTAGCTTCTTGCAACAATGGCATTTGCCCTTTTTGGCTTGCATGCCCCCTTGTTTTTTACTTCCCTATGAGGTGCCTGAAGTCCTAGAGCTCTATGGAGCATTCTTTACTTGGTTGCCTTTGCCCTTCTGTCTAGCCATAAAAGCCTGCTAAGAGGGTATGACATCCACACCACTATTTCTTCATGTTTACTCCTCCTTTAGAAGCAAATTGACTAACTGAAGAAAGGAAATAGGCTGTGGGGCTATCTTCATTGTGAGGTTTAGGGCAGTGTGGAAAGCCAAGTACAAAGGAAGTAATGAGTTCAATGTAGTAGATATTAGATGTGCATCTGAATAGTACTCATCGACATTCATAAGTTACTCACGCAAGTCCTGAATTTTGTTTAAGTGATCCTGCATAGAATCATCCTCATCCATCTTCAATGTCTCAAGCTCTTTCTTTAAGAAAGAGATGCATATCTCATTCTTACCAACAAATATCTACTCTAAAGTTAGCCAAGCTTCTTGTGAAGAAGCTGCTTAACCAATGTGGGGGATGATGGGCCGTTGAATTGCCAATATAATCAACAACGACAAAGCTTGCGCATCCTGTGTATCTCCTACTTTTTGAGCTGTTGATCTTTGGGGAAGTGGCTGAAGTGGAGCAGGCTGAATAGGATGAGGTGCCCATTGTCCACGCCCTCCTAGAGGAGTAGTTGGAGCCACAACTCCATGCCTAACTTCTTCTCCACTTACATAGTCCCAAATATTTTTTGCAACAAGCACATTCTTCATCATGAAGGACCAAAGTGAGTAGTTGTTACCATCCAATCTGTTCTTCTTGGATACATAGGTAAAGACATCACCTCCCTGATTTGCCATGATAATCAATGCCAAAAGAAGAAAAAGAGCAATGTCCAAGCTGGACCAACCTGGAAATCTCAAAAATTTGAGAAATTACAGCAAATAGCTTGCTGTAATTAGTACACTAAGGTACACTCTATCAAGACTATCTGTAAAGCATGTAGTCAAAGGTGCATTCAATGTTCAGCAACAGTGTATGAGTAAAAACCCAAAAATTTCTTGCCCCAAAATTGTCCAAAACAGTCTATCTCTGACTGAGACTGTAGTACATGTGCCAATGTCTCCAAAAAACTCAAAAGCCCCAAAATTTCTCATAAATTTGCCCAAAAATTTGCATCAACCGTGTCCTAGACACGTATCCAAACCACTATACCTATTGGGCAAAAGCCCCTTTTCCAGAGATGAAAATGGAGTAAAAAGATAAAGTTTAAAAAAAAACCTATGAAATCAATCGATCAGTCAAGTTAGCGGCCATAGGTGCAAGCGGCGCTTCCAGGCGAGCTAGCAAATAGTTGAGTACAGGCAAGCATAGGCGCAAGTACATGCGCAGGTGGAGATAGGCGGCGGTGTAGATATAGGCAAAGGTGGGGGCAGGCGACGCAGGTACATAGACTAGGTGGCGATGTAGGGACCAGATGGGGGTGCTGGAGGTGCAGGTGTGGGATAGGGTAGTATGCTAGCGAATAGGTTGCGCTTAGCAAGCATGGGTGGCACTGCTTGTCTGGAGTAAGAACCCTGGCGGGAGGGCGTATAGCTCTTCTAGGTGAGCTAGTAGGTGAGCTAGTAGGTTGGTCATTGATAGTGAAGGACGACTGCTTTTGATGGGCTCAAACTGACCGAGAGGGAGTAAGGCAGCTCCTAGAGCTGACAGTGGGGACAGGGGGCAGATCTGTACTAAACCAGGACTTCAGAGTGGTAGAGTTGAACTGAGTAGGGACTCCTAGAGGTGACAATGGACAGGGGCAGATTTGTACTGAAGCAGGACTCCTGAGTGGTAGAGTTGAACTGAGCAAGAGCTCTTGGAGGCTGAGCAAAACTGAACTGGAACAGAGCATCAGCTCTGATACCAAATGTGAGATGGAGAGAGAGGATCGAAGTTTAGCTCAGAGTGCAGTAGACAATGTGGAGAGTGAAGCACAACACCCAATGCAATTGATTGAAAGAGTATAATCTGAAAGTACAAAGTACAACCCTTAAACCTTAGGGTTGTAGGGGGTGTTCACACCCAAACATGATAAGTGCCTGTAAGCGTGTGACATAAGCACATCCAAAATAAGACAGTTTGGGGGAAAAAACCTCTCATACCGAGAGTAAAAAGTGCCCTAGTTTCCTACTGATCACACTGACACTTCTCTGTGAGCATAGGTGTGAGTGGAAAACCAACAACCACTTGGTTATGTAGATGAGAGTCATCTAGATTATGTATGGAGGCTTCGTAAGGCCTTGTATGGGTTAAAGCAAGCACCTAGAGCATGGTATGATAGGATTGCAGAGTACCTTGTCAGTATTGGATTTTGCAAAGCATAGGTTGATCACTTTATGTATATAAGAGTGATGCAAGCATTGTAGTCATTACTATACATATGGATGATTTGATCATTGTGGGTGATAGTGACACAAAGATTAACAATGTTAAGGGTCTCCTCAAGACTCGATTTGAGATGAAGGATTTGGGAGAGTTGTGCTATTTTCTCGGCATAGAGATAATCAGGATTGTAGAGAGTATATGCTTGTCACAGAGACATTATGTATTGGATATGTTGAAGAAGTATGGTATGGCTGATTGCAAGGCTATTTCTATACTTTTGGATGTTTATGCTAAGCTTAGTGCACATGAGGGTGACTTGATTGAGGATGCCACTATGTATCAGAACATTATGGGTAGCCTTATCTATATGACAATCAACATGCTAGACCTAAACCATACAATTGCTTTGGAGAGGTAGCTTATGCAACTTCCACAGAAGCCACAATTGGATGTAGTACAACATACATTGTGCTATGTCAAGTCCACATTTAACTATGCCTTATTCTATGGTACATGTGTACCATTGGACTTGCATGGTTACATTGATGCAGATAATGCTGGTACTATTTCAAATAGGAAGTCTGCCAGTGGTTTTATATTTCCTTTGGGAGTGCTACTATTACTTGGAGTAGTAAGAAATAAGTGACACTTGCCTTGTCAATATAGAGGCAAAGTACAAAGGTGCTACATTTGTATCAGGTAGCTTGGTTACGTAAGCTACTTGGTGATTTGGGGATGTAGGTGGACAAGAAGGTTATCATCTACTATAATAACCTTAGTATTGTATGGATGATTGCAAGAGTGTTTCTATACGCTTGGATGTTAATGCTAAGCTTCGTGCATATGAGGATGACTTGATTAAGGATGTCACTATGCATTGGAAGATTGTAGGCAGCCTTATCTATACGATGATCAATAGGCTAGACCTAAACTATATAGTTTCTTTGGAGAGTCAGTTTATGTAGCTTCCAAGGAAGCCACATTTGGATGTAGTGCGGGATACATTGTGCTATGTTAAGTCCACATTGGACTATGCTTTATTCTATGGTGCATGTGTACCATTGAACTTGCTTGGTTACATAGATATAGATTAGGTTGGTAGTACTTTAAGCAGGAATTCTACCATTGGTTTTTTGTTTTTCTTTGGGAGCTGTTGTTACTTGGAGCAGAAATAAACAACCAACACTTCCCTCATCTAATATAGAGGTACAGTACATAGGTGCTACATTTGTGACATGTGAGGTAGTTTGGTTAGGCAAGCTACTTAGTGATTTGGGGATGCAAGTGGATAATAAGGTTATCATCTACTATGATAACCTTAGTATCATTCAATTGGCTACGAGCCTAGTGTGTCATGCACGTACCAAACATATAGAGGTCTATTACTATTTCATTTGAGAATGGGACTTCGTAGATGATATTGACTTGGCTTATGTCAACACAAAGGATTAGGTTGTTGACATGTTCACCAAGGCCTTGGAAAGTGAGAAGCTTTAATGCTTTAAGACTAGGCTTGGAATTCACGAGCTCATGCTAGGCTCAAAGGGGAGTGTTGAGATGTCGAGCTCTATGAGAGTTGGCATCCACTATGAGCCTTGGTGATGTAATAGGATATTACTCACTAGCATGTCAAGTGATTGACATGAGGATATGCCAATGTTTCTACAATTGGACTACACTCACATAGTCCACCCTTAGTTATGGTATATTTATTATGCTGCCTCTTCTTTCCTTATCAGGTTCACTCTTAGTGATCACATGTATATACATTGTGGTACTTTCATATTAGTCTTTTATCATGTGATTCACACTAAGTGATCATGTGTGTATACATTGTAGTACTTTCATATTAGTCTTTTATCATGTTATAGAGTTAGTTCTTTGTGTGGAAGAAGAAGAAGAATATTTCAACCCTATTTGTCTATGTGCTCAAGTCTCCATTTCTTTTGTGTGTGTGCCCTTGGGTTCTTCACTATCTCCCCTCTTGTCTATTTTCACAAAGCACACACATACATGGCTAGTGCTATTCAAGTATGTCATGATAGTCTATACTACCTTTGAATGCTTCTTGCTATGGTTTGTTGTATACATGCTGACAACTCCCACCACATAGATAACGTCTAGACTTGTAGTAACCATAGTATACATCAAGCTACTAACTACAGATTCATAGGAAACCTTGGCCATTTTAACATTTTGCCCATCTAACTTGGGGTCGTCCATCGATTTCCTTCCATCTCTCCATATTGAAACGCTCAAAATGTATTCATTTTGAGATAAATAAATATCCTTTTGTCTCTATTCCTCCACATAATATGTATGCCACAACATTCTCTAAGTCTTTCATGCCAAAGGTTTCATGCAACTTTACTTGGCTTCCTAGCAATAAGCATATCATCCACATGAGAATGTAAATCATAAGGTTGTCATTCCTAGCCTTCCTAGTATACAAATAGTAGTCAATATCACTTCTAATGTATCCTTGATATTGCATATAGGTATCAAACTTATGATACCATTCCCTAGGATCATGTTTCAAACCATATAAGCTCTTATATAGCTTACGCACCAATTGTTCCTTACCTTTCCCAACAAACCCTTCTAGCTACTACATATAAATGTCCTCATGCAAATCTCCATGAAAAAAAACTAAATGTCTAAGTCTAGACCTCATGGGTGTTGACATATCGAGCTCCACTCGTGATACGCCAGGGTGACCGTTGTGTATTTATGTCACCGACTTGTTAGTTGCAGATGCGGTTGGTACACCGCCCCTGAATAATAGCTACATGATAGCTATCCTTATCTACTCTAGTTCGTGGCTCAGTTAGTATGCCACCTTAGTTAGTTGAGTTTGGTTTGAGACCCATATCTAGGGTTCTTCTATTTCTTTGTACTTGAGTTCTTTTGGCTTCCACAACTAAGAAGAAGAAAACTGTTTTCAGCCTCCACCCTTGTGTGTATTCCCCCATTGTGCAAGCAAGAAAGCTACAAGTGAGACTCCTTCCTTCTCTCCCACAATCTTGACATGGTATCAGAGCCTTGTTCGTGGTAAGGAGCTCAAGAAAGCAAGCCAAGCTCGCGGTGTTCTGGTAAGAGGAGCAGTGTTGCTTTCATTTTCTGTTTTGGGAGCAGATCTCTGCAGGTAGCACAGCCGGAAATTGCAGGAGTGCATTGTCTCAGGTTGAGACGCCCTTCGCATTGAAGCAAGAGGGCAGTATATGCTACGGGTAAGAGCTTTAGCTCTTGGCGACCCTGTTTTTTTGATTTGAGGCCATTTCGGGGCCTGTTTTGAAGGCGGAAGTTTTCTGCATGCACTCAGAAAAAGGCCCAGTTTTATGCTATGCAGCCACTGTTCTACAGGTCGGTGAAAAGTTATTGTAGAAATTGCATCGTATGCTTGTGCGCAGAGACATTGGGAGTTACAGAATCATCCCTGTTGCCTGTTGATGCAAAATCGTCACTAGGAAGTGACTGTGTGGTCAAATACCACTTTTGCCAGTTTTGCAGATTTTCCCTTGTGAGGGTGAAGATGTGGTTTTTGCAGTGACAGAATTTTTTGCAGTTTTCTGTAATGGCATCTGATTCTCTTTCACAGATTGTCACTGAAAAGCTTGACAAGAACAACTTCCAAGCATGGAAGTTTAGAATGACGAATTTCCTTATGGGAAAAGGATATTGGGAATTTGTTGCAGGAAATGAAGAAGAACCAGTTCTTCCTGATGTTCCCAATCAACAGCAAATGCAGGCATTTAAAGCATGGCATGAGAGAGCCAGGAAAGTTATGTATTGGCTGTCTATCAGCATTTCAGACTCTATGATTGTGCATATTCAGGATGCAAGTACGCCAAAGGAGGCATGGGATACTTTGTCAAAAATGTATAGCACAAATACGCAAGCCAGGAAAATGCAGCTCAAGCAAGAGTTGCACAATGTGCAAAGAGAAAATATGAGCATCAACGACTACCATATGAAGGTGAAGAAGATTGCAGATGCACTTGCTTCCATTGGGTCACCAGTGGAAGATGATGATTTAGTTTCTGTGTCCTTGAATGGTCTAGGAAAGGATTATGCACAGTTTCGGACATCCATTTCAGTTCGTGAAAGATTTCCTGATTTTGAGGAGTTGATTGCTCTTCTAATTTCTGAGGAGCAGAGAAATGGCGGTGCATCTTCTTCAGGAGGAACTTCAAAAGAAGCTGTCTTCTACTCAAATGCTGGAAGAGGTAGAGGCAGAGGTAGAGGAGGCCGATTTGGAGGCCGCGGTAGAAATCAGAATATGCAGCAAACTCAAGAAAACCAGTCCTATGGAGGAGGACGTGGTAACTCTAGAGGCAGGGGGAGCCAAAGAGGTCGTGGTGGATGGCAAAGAGGTCAAAATGCAAACAGTAATGTTGAATGCTACTATTGTGGTAAAATGGGTCATATGGCTAAAGACTGCTATAAAAAGCAGAATGACATCATGAATGGAAAACTGCAACAAGGGAATTATGCATCTTCTAGCAGACAGGGTGATGACAGAAATGAACATTTGTTCATGGTGCAGCACATGAACAATTCTGTGACAAGTGCAGAAGAAAGCAATGATGTATGGTATGTTGACTCAGGTGCATCAAACCACATGACAGGTCATGCAGAATGGATGGAGGATGCAAGGAAAATGGAAAAACCAGGATTTGTGGAGACTGGTGATGATACTGCACATCCTATTGTGCAGATTGGAAAAATTCCCTTGTCTATGCAGGATGGGAAAAAGAAATACCTGTCCGATGTATTTCATGTCCCGAATATCACCAAGAATCTGGTTTCTGTCGGTCAAATGGTTGAGCAGGGCTTGCAGGTCAGATTTAATCCTCATGGATGCTTTGTTGAGGATATGAAAAATAAAGGTCGCTTGATAGCAAAAGGAAAGAAGAAGGGCAGAATGTTTACATTGGATGCAGACATGCCTGAATTGAGTGCAGGAATGTTTGCACATGGGACCGGTGTAGTTGCAGATATTGATATCTGGCATAAACGCATTGGTCATGTTAATGTACAACGACTTAAATCAATGCAGGCCCAAAATATTGTTGCAGGATTGCCAAAATTCAAGGTTGCAGAAATGCATAAGGTATGTGAAGCCTGTCAGTTTGGAAAACAGGCAAGGAAACCATTTCCTAGACATGTTCAAGAGAGTGAGAAGCCATTGGAATTAATCCACTCTGATGTGTGGACTACTAAAGCTGCATCTCTTGGAGGCTGTCATTATTTTGTCACTTTTATTGATGACTATAGCAGAAAAGTTTGGGTGTATTTTATGAAAAAGAAAAGTGAAGTTTTTGGGCATTTCAAAACCCTTAAAGCTATGGCTGAAAAAGAAACAGGTCTGCAAATAAAATGCCTGAGGTCAGATGGAGGGGGAGAGTACCTCTCAAATGAGTTTGCAAAGTTCTTGCAGGAGCATGGCATAAAGCAGCAATATTCATGCAGTTATACCCCACAGCAAAATGGAATTGCAGAAAGAAAAAACAGACATATTGGAGAGGTGTCTCATGCCATGCTCAATGAAAAAGACCTGCCAGATTTTTATTGGGCTGAAGCAGTTGCTACAGCAGTCTACATAATGAACAGGACTCCCACTGCAGCAATACATGGAATGACTCCAGAGGAGAGGTATACTGGTAGGAAACCAGATATTTCTCATTTGAAAATTTTTGGTTGCATTGCCTATGTACATGTGCCAGATGAGTTGAGATCCAAGTTGGATCCAAAAGCTGAGAAGTGCATCTTTATTGGTTACTCTCTGCAGCAGAAAGGGTATAGATGCTATAACCCTTCTACTCGTAAGTTTACAGTGAGCAGAGATGTTGTTTTTGATGAGATGAGTAGCTGGTATAAACCAGTAAATGTGATTGATGATGTAGATGCACAAAATGGTAATGCTGCACAGAATTCACAGCAGCAGTAACAAAATATTAGTGGACCTGGAGCGTCCTCTAGCAGTGGTTCACATTCTTCGCCATGGACAGGGAGATTGAGATCAGGAGAATCTTCTCAAAGTAATGCAGATAGTGGTATGCAGGTATCACGAAAAGGAAAAGAGAAGGTTGATCAGCCCATGTTTGATGTGAATGTAGGTCACTCTTATGTGGATGGTGAATCCAGTGGCTCAGAACAGAGCATTGATGATGAGTTGGGTATCCCCTCTATTGTTACACCTGGAGTAAGGAAAACCAGGGATGTTTTGAGAGCACCTGGGAGTGAACCCACTTTGCGCAGGTCTACCAGGGTTAGGTATCCTGTGGATAGGCTGAAATATGATGGATTTACAGCCATTCACTATGCATATATGGTCAAGGTGATACAGGAACCAGAACCCACTTCTTTTGAGCAAGCCATGGGAAAAGAAAAATGGGAGAAAGCCATGGATGAAGAAATGGATGCCTTGGAAGCAAATGCTACATGGGAATTGGTACCTTTGCCTAAAGGTAAGAATGCAATTGGCTGTAAGTGGGTTTATAAGGTGAAGCACGATGCTGATGGTTCTGTGAACAGATACAAGGCAAGATTAGTAGTCAAGGGGTATGCACAAACATATGGCATTGACTATGAAGAAACATTCAGTCCGGTTGCAAGGATGGCAACCGTAAGAGCAGTCATTGCTATGGCTGCATCAAAGGGATGGTCGTTACATCAGATGGATGTAAAGAATGCCTTCTTGCATGGTGATTTGCAAGAAGAGGTCTATATGGAGCAGCCACCAGGTTATGTGCATGCCGTTCATCCTGAGTTTGTTTGCAGGTTGAAGAAAGCTTTGTATGGCTTGAAGCAAGCACCTAGAGCATGGTCTGACAAGATAGGACAGTATCTTGTCACTATTGGCTTTCAGATTTCCAAGGCAGATTTCTCACTTTATGTGAGAAAAACAGAGAAAGGTATTATGCTACTTGTCATTTATGTTGATGATTTGATTATGACAGGTGATAGTGATGAAGATATCCTTCATGTGAAAATGCTATTGAAGCAGAAGTTTGAGATGAAGGATTTGGGAGAGCTGCGTTATTTCTTGGGCATTGAGGTGATTAGATCACCAAGTGGGATACAGCTCTTGCAGAGGCAGTATGGATTGGACATGCTGTCCAAATATGGGATGACAGGCTGTAAGCCTATTTCAGTTCCTTTGGAGCAGAATGTGAAGCTGAGCGCAGATGCAGGTGAGCTTCTGGAAGACCCTACTATGTACAGACGCATAGTAGGAAGCTTGATTTATATGACTATTACCAGGCCAGATTTGAGCTACGCCATTGGATTGGTAAGTCAGTTTATGCAGGCTCCAAGGAAATCGCATTTGGATGCGGCTAGACGCATACTCAGGTATGTGAAGTCCACATTGCAGTATGGACTATTTTATGAGACTGGGGTTCAGATACAGTTGCATGGATACACTGATGCTGATTGGGCTGGTAGTATTTCTGATAGACGATCTACCAGTGGATATGTGTTCTCTTTTGGGAGTGCTGCAGTCACTTGGAGCAGCAAGAAACAGCCTACAGTTGCCTTGTCGAGCACAGAGGCTGAGTACAGGGGTGCAGCAATGGCTGCACGTGAGGTAGCTTGGTTGCATAAACTACTTTATGATATGCATCAGTCTACAGATGGGCCAGTTGTCATTTATTGTGACAACATGAGTAGTATACACTTGGCAAATAACCCAGTCTATCATGCTAGAACAAAGCACATTGAGGTGCATTACCACTATGTGCGAGAGAGGGTTTTACTAGGTCTTATTGATCTAGTTTATGTCAGCACAGAGGATCAGGTAGCTGACATATTCACGAAGGCATTGGGCGCAGAGAAGCTGCGCAAGTTCAGAGACCTGCTTGGTGTGCAGGAATTGGGATTGAGCTCGAGGGGGAGTGTTGACATATCGAGCTCCACTCGTGATACGCCAGGGTGACCGTTGTGTATTTATGTCACCGACTTGTTAGTTGCAGATGCGGTTGGTACACCGCCCCTGAATAATAGCTACATGATAGCTATCCTTATCTACTCTAGTTCGTGGCTCAGTTAGTATGCCACCTTAGTTAGTTGAGTTTGGTTTGAGACCCATATCTAGGGTTCTTCTATTTCTTTGTACTTGAGTTCTTTTGGCTTCCACAACTAAGAAGAAGAAAACTGTTTTCAGCCTCCACCCTTGTGTGTATTCCCCCATTGTGCAAGCAAGAAAGCTACAAGTGAGACTCCTTCCTTCTCTCCCACAATCTTGACAATGGGCAGGGTTGTAGTAAATCCCACAATCCTATATCCTTTTTTTACTTGTCATTATTGTGGGTAGCAAGAACATATAGAGCCACAATGCCATAAAATGTTCCAAGATAGGGGTGAGAGGCAAAAGGAAAGCATAGGATAATTCTAAGACATCTAATGAGTGTATTTCTAAGTCCACTATAAAGGTTGAGAAGATTAATGCATTGGAGTGTAATTTATATGATTATGTTTTGGCTACTTCTTTACTTGGTACTGCATAGTTGACTGATGGTAACTTGTCTACACTACAAAATCTCATTAAAACCCTAGCCTAAAGCTACACCCTAGGCATTTACCTAATAAGACAATAACTTATTCACATAAACCCACCTGCTTAGATCACTAAGGCATAAAACCATAGTAACCATGTCTTCCATGCAAAGACAAAACACATTGAGGTGAAGTATCACTTCATCAGGGAGGCAGTTGATGACAAGCACGTTGGGCTTTCTTAGATCCATACTGATTATAATATTGTAGATCTTATCAAGAAGAGCCTAATGTGGGCATTGGATAGTTGTACTTTATATTTACTTACTCACTTAAAAGCACATTGACCTTTAAGTGGGAGGTTTCTGGGGTAAATGCTAATGGCCAAAGGATAGGTAGTCACTCCTTGTATACATACATATTGTACAATCATATATAAGTGAAGATAAGAAAGAATAAGGGTACCACTTCATTTTGTACCTTGAAAACCCTCTTGTGTGCTTCTCTCTCTAGCCTCTCTCGCCCTCTTGCACTCTTCCATTACTCACACTTCATGTTTCTCTATTGCAATCCTCTCACTAAGTGTTAGCATGCAATACTAGAATCATTGAAGCATTTTAAGTACAAGCATAGAGAGTGGTAGGAGATTATTGATCAACATCAAGGCTCTTATGTTACAAGCCACACACTCTATTGTAGATATTAAAGGTTGATATCTACTTAACTTCCCATGTGGACATCGTAACGATTGGCCTCTTTTTGCTCAACCAACATATAGATGAAGCACCGATGTGAAAGCAAAGCTTTCTAGTGGATACTTGGATGCCATAAAAATCTACCTAGTCTAGAACACCAAAAGCATGTAGATGTGGACTATTATGAATAGAATAAGACATAATAATGTGTGCCTTGTGAGTAATAATAAAATTGCTTCACAATTATCTACCTAACCATGCATAAATTTGTAACCTTTGACACTACAAAAGTGCACATTTGGCAAGCATGATAAACATAAAGAAGACACCTACTGCTAGTCTACTGATATAAGAATGCATAAATTAAATCATTGGGATCTTGAAGACTAGAATATAAACCTAACATAAGCTAGGTTTTTTAGGAGCATCAAAACCAATTCTATCATTAAATTCTAGATATACTTCATTTATTGCATAATAATGCCCTCCTTTTGTAGCATAAACCAAATGCTCGAGTAATAGAGCAACAATCCAACGTTGGACATCACAAAAGTGGAGTGAAAACTAGCTTTAAATGTTGAAAATCCAACCCCATTTAAAATAATGAGTAGCAAATCATCCATGCATAATTTGATGACTAATCGAGACCCCTTGTGTTGTCTAGCATATATGTAAACAAATGCAAAAACCCCTTACCATCAACCACACATATATTTGGGCATACAAATTGCTCGAGTAAAGCCTATTTTAGACCACAAAGAGCCTTCTTTAAGCCTATTTCAAACCACAAAGAGCCCTATTTAAGTTTCATATCTTTGACTTGTATCTCTTAATAACAAATCCATGAGATTGGAAGTTACATGCCTTCTCATGCAAGTCATCTTTAAGGAAAGAAACCTTCATGCCTAATTGAAGTACACTCTAGTTATATTGTGCAAACAATGTAATAAGATACTCAATAATTGTCACACATGAAGTAGTGTAAAAGTCTTGCCATAATCAATCCCCTCTTATTGAGCCAACTATTTTCAACAAGTCAAGCCTTGTAACAATCAATACAACCATATGCTTTTCTCTTCAAATTGTAGACCCACCTTATACTAATGGCATTTTTCTCCTTTTCGTAAGTATTGCACAACATACATCTAATCAATACTCCCTTTTGCTTCCTCAAAATAAAGAAGTTCATCTCCAACTTTGTTAGAAGAAGCAAGGGCATTATCATAAGTAAAATGAAGCATGCAAATATGTTATAATGTCCTATTATGCAAAGGAGTGACCAATTTACTATCCTTCATATTCAGCAAAGTTCATTAAGGAAACATTTTTATGCATAAGTGGCTACTCTCTTTTCAAAAAGTACATTGTTCAAATCCATTTTGTTGATCGATGAGCAACCTATATCATCATACATGAGGCTATGTAGGTAGCTAATAATACTCTCCATCAAGTTTTCCAATGCCAAACAAAAGAAGAAGTATATCAATGATATTTTGAGTAGGAGAATCTTTTTGGCTTTTGCATGAGAAAGGTTCAACAATGTTTTTAGCAAAGACGACATGCCTACTAGCAATCACTCTTATCATAACAAGATTGAAAAGTCTTTAACCTTTACTTTTATTGCTCTATCCCATCAAAGTGTACTTCATAGTTTTATCTGAAATGAAACTATCTTCTATTGTTGAATATCAAACTTAATACTCCTAAAAAAATACAAATAATTGGACTAAGTAACCATAGCCATAGTGTGAATCGATATAATCACATGGAAGAAAGAAACCATGGTTGTAGTTAAAAGGAATACTAGATGAAGATAATGGCTCTTGATGAGGCCATACTCTTGTAGGAGAACTCACCATCATGTTAGGTGGACATGAATACACACTTTCATGCTAGGTGGGAGTATCCAAGAACCTCAAGAGCTCCACAATGAGAGAAAATTACGAAGGACTAGACAAATGATCAAAAGGTATACCACAAGGCTAAGCATCCACCTTTTATACTTAACCTTAAATCCTTAGGTTTAGTGTAAATGGCATGCCTAAAATTTTCTCATTACAACCCGTCCTGGCCCAATATAAAATTTCCCTCAAAATTGAAATGAATGTCAACAATGTATAGTGATAGCTCATGCTAAAAGAAGCTCATATCATGAAGGCCTTTGGCTATTGATAATCCATAAAAGAATGAAGAAACACATGCAATGAAAGTAGGCTCAAGTAGAGACCCAAAATCATAAGTGTCTTGAACATAGTAAAAATAAGGCTACCTTGGAAGAATGCTCGTAAATTCTGATAGAGAACTCTCTTTGGTGCAAATGAGGTGTATATATGAAATAGATATCATAAGCTATCCATCCATCACATTAAATCCCATTTTTATGAAGATAAGGAAATTTTATTTGAAATAGAATTTTAATATAGTAAGTTGTCCTATTGAAAGAACACATGTAACCACATTGTCTCAAGAGAGCTTCATGTCTTTGTGAAAATAGTTGAGTGGACTTAAATGTAACCATAAAGATCTTCAAATGGATATATGCCATTATCCATGTGGTGAGATATCAATTTTGCTATGGTGTTTTGAGTAGGTTCTCAAACAAACAGTCATTGGAAAGCTAGGATGCAGGTGCTCGGATACTTGAAGGGAATTCTTGATTATGGCATCTATACAATTCTAGAAGTTCTATTGTGGGAAACTACGAGTCAAACTAGGTAGGTGAGAGTGACTCTAGGGAATTAGTTTTTTAAAATTATTTCTCTTTATGTTCAAGAATCTTCTCTTAGATCAATAAGAAGCTACCAACAATGGCATGTTCTTCTACTACCAAAGCAGTGTATAAGGTAGCTTGTTTTGTTGCATGTGACGTAGTATGGTTGAGGATCCTATAGCATATGGGAGTGCAAGATGAAGATCCAATAGTGCTAAGATATGATAACCAAAGTTGCATCACCATTGCCAAAAATCTAATGTTCTTACATGTACCAAATACATTAAAATCTAATATCATTATGTGTGTGATTTGATCAAGGATGGGATAGTGGATCTTTTCTATTATCTAATGGAGGAGAATAGAGTAGATATCTACACCAAATATCTTACAAATGATCTACTTTGAGTTCATCTTTTAGAGGCTCGGAGGACATAGTTTACCTTAATCTACAGGTGGACATTTAGGGGGGTTTCTTAGATATGCTCAATACCCCACCCTCATACAGTACCACCAATGATCCATGGTGCTCAAAGTTGTAAGGCCCTCATTATGAGGAATGTAACCAAAGATAATGTCAAATCCCAAAATAGGGGTCCCTCATGACTCCCACACCCCACAACTCAATTCATTGTGCCTGGAGTTGCTGCCAACATAACTACTCTATCTAACCAAAAGGTTAGATCCACAAAGGTCACCTTTTTGCCATGTGGTCACATAAACCTCATCTTACATACAAGCCAAGACACCCAACCAATGTTTGGGTTTCTCCTCATAATGGGGGCCTTAAAACTTTGAGCACCATGGATCTTTGGTGGCACCTTATGAGGGTGGGACATTGAGCATATCAAACACCCCCCCTCAACGTCTAGGTGAACTATGTCCTCAACCCAATGCCAAGTCTCTAAAGATGAACTCAAAGTAAATATGTCATAAGAGCTTTGGTGAAGATATCTGCTCCATTCTCCTCCATTGGATAGTAGACAAGCTCTACTATCCATCCTCCACCAAATCACGTGCATAGTGATACTAGATTTCAATGTGCATGAAACACTAGATATTTGGCAATGGTGATGCAACTTTGATTGTCATATCTTAGCATTGTTGGATCTTCATCCTACACTCCCATATGCCATAAGATCCTCCTTAACCATACTACTTCACATGCAACAAAACAAGCTACCTTGTATTTTGCTTTGGTAGAAGAACATGCCACTATTGGTTGCTTCGTATTAATCTAAGAGAAGATTCCTAAACCCAAAGAGAAACAATATCCATAAATTAATTTCCTAGAATCACTGTCACTTGCCTAGTCTAAGTCATAATTTCCCACAAGAGAACTTCTAGAACTGTCTTCAATACCACAATGAAGAGTTTCCTTCGAGTATCTAAGCACCCTCATCCTAGCTTTCCAATGATTTTTTATTTGAGAACCTTCTCAAAACACCATAGCAAAATCGATATCTAGCCTTGTGTTGCATAAGTAGATCTTTATTTTTACATTCAATTTCACCCCAAAGGAGTCAAAACAATTACAATAAAGATGTCGCTTAAGAAGTTCACTCAAAGGCAACAAGCTCTCACTAGTATCTATACACAATTGGAAGAACTTGATTCTAAAACTTAGATTCAAGGTGGACAAAACCTCTATAAAACTTGCATGCATCGATTGGAATATATGTGGTCTTTATGCTGATAGGAAGCAGTGCGTAGTTTGAAGTCTCCCCAAGAGGTATAAGCTAGTTTGAAGTCTCCCCAAGAGGTATAAGATAGTTTTTTCATGCATGCTTGGGATCAAAAAAATTATGGATTTAATCTTTGATTGGAGAGAGTTGGGTTATCAAATCTTCATTAATGTAAGTGAAAGAGGAAGAGATGGGATTTTGGTAACTGTAAAAGAGATGCTTATGCCTTCTGTTGTGTTGGAAAATAGCCAAGCAATAGATATTGGAATCAATATCATTGTGAATGGAGAGACACTTGAAGTGATTTTAGTCTATGCCCCTAAAACTTCTAGTAAAGTTGAGCTTGATATGCTACAATTAGTTGTCTAATAATCTGCACAGAGAGGAAATATTAATGTATGGGGATTGGGATATGACAAAAGACTTAGAGGATAGATCACATGGGTTTGGATGTATGATAAAAAGTGAGAAGAATGCTTGGAAAGCCCTAATTAGTGGGGCTTGAACGGTAGATATTATCAATCGTATGGGACGAAGTCCATGTAATGCTACTTAACACGTAACAAATATAGGGATCACACATGCATGAAGCCCAATTGGACAAATTTTACATGTGTGGGAGAGGGGAATGGATGTCATTAGATTTAAGGTATTCATTATTAATAAAAGTGGTGGAATCAGACCATGTCCCAATTACTATCATATGTGGGATAATTATAGCGAGATCAACTTTCAAAGGGCCATCGCCTTTTAAGCTAGACAACTCCTTTTTGTTAAAAAATAAATACTTGCATGGACTACAAGAGTTATGGTGGAAAAATTCTAGGCATGGGAGTTGACTCAATATTTAAATGGAACAAACATATGAAGGAAATCACTAACTTTTCTAAACAATATGGCTGGAATAGAGCAAAAGCTAGGAGAAAGTGCCTTAGTATAGCAATGTTAACTCGAAGTTATATTCTTAATTGTCTTTATCTTAATCCTAGAGATAGTATTCTTCTATATCTTTTGTAGAGTATTGAAGGCTATTTACCAGTCTAGAAGGTTGAACATATTGCTATTGCTCAACTGCAATTAAGAGTGCAATTATATTTGTCTTCTTAATTGTATTATTCTTGATCTTGGAGATAGTATTATTTTGTATCTTTTGTAGATTATTGAATGCTAGTTTGTCACAACTCTATAGAAACAGAATTTGTATCCTTTTTCATTAATTTGTCTATATAATGATTTATTAAATTTATTTCCTTTGCACTAATTAGATATAAAGAAAAGTGCATTGGATTTGGCCACTGATGAGTGGTCACAGGTTATGGTGGACCCACACGGTGGGTTAGAGAAAAGATAGTTCACACTTCCACCTATATGACCCGATTGGGCGCCTGTGACTAGAACTCACGCATATCAGGGTTAGACTCGCACACAAAAAGGATTGCTGCCTTGAAGTGTGGGCTAGATCCACCAGAACAGACAGTTACAATCAACAAGATGGCATGATCATGAAATGCTTGTATAATGTGCATGTGTGGGCTGAAAGCTTGAAATGCACATTTCTTTGCATAGGAAAGTCACATGAAGATTCGGGTACCATTTTTGCGATGTACACGGAAAAAGCTTTCATATGATACCCATATTGGGGGGGGGGGGGTCCCTAAATTCTAGGAGATCCCTAAATTTTAGGAGGTCCCTAAATTTTAGGAGCCTCGAATTAGCCTAAAAATGCTAGTCCTAAAAAATAGGGATGTCATTCTAAAAATAGTAAGTTCTGTACTCTGACTGTGCTTACTAAATTTGGTTGTTTCTATTCTTGGTAGTATTCAACCCAAAAAGGAAGGCCATAGAGAAGAGACAAGTGTCAAGACACTTGTCACACAAGTTTCCAAGTGTCCCACCACTTGTCACATCTCATGACATGTGGCTGGACACTTGCCTTGTGCTACTCCACTTTCCCCTTTTGTACTAGCTCTCCCCTCTCCTATAAATAAGAGCTCGTTTTTCTTCATTCAACATCATTTTTCTTTGCTGTAAACTCATGTACAGCACCCACAGATAGCCAGAAACTGGCCCCATCCATTCCCATCATCATCCCCCACTTCTCCATTATCAAATTCCTCCATATTCCCTCTTCTATCACTGTTGTTTTACAAGACAGCAAGCCTGTAAATTCATTACAGCACCTCCTTCTTGAGCTCTTTCTTCCATTTTAGCTACAAGAAGCAAGCTCTATCCATGTACTGCTGATCAACGATGGAGAAAGGCTGAATTCCCCTTTTTCTTCTCTCATACTGTAAAGAAATCAGTTCTTATCATTGCATAATAGATAATGCATGTGTGTTTGTACATCTTTGCATGATCTTGTGAGAGTGAGAATTACTTCTTCTCACTCTCAGGTTGATTGTAACTGAGCTCTTCCCTAAGGAACTTGGGTTGAGCAGAAATACATTCCTTCGGGGGGGGGGGGGGGGGTTGCCCATCTTCAATCCTCAATCTTGTCTCCATTACTTTTACATTTTCATGGCTGTAATTTTGTGAGTAATTTTCATTTTCAGCTTTAAGTGTTCATTCTCTTTTATATTAAATCTCGAAAACAAGCAAATATCATAATTGTTAAGCATACTACGTTGTTCGGGGCGTTTACAGTGGTATCAGAGCTTTGGCTCGGTCCTCACCCCCAACACTGGTAGTGCTTACAACTATAAGTTTGTTTGTTTTCAGCCCTTGCATTGAGTGCTTGAGCATATTTTTTTTCTTTAGTCTCAATGGATCAATCGAGTGCTATCCTTCAAGCCATTCAAAGTCTTAGAGAGGAGAATCAGCAAATTCGTGAGCAACTTCTCAAACTAGAAAAAGTTGAGAATCCCAAAGAATTCAAGGAAAGAAGCCCATCTACTTCAAGGAAACAAAGCCATACCAATGAAAGGAGCTGATCAAGAAGTCCAACTACTTCTAAGAGGCAGTCCCATTCTACTTCAAGAAAGAGATCGCGTCGAAGCTCATCCTCTTCTTCAAAGTCATCTGGCGCCTATTCTGATGGATCCTCTTCTAGTAATGAAGAGTCACACCCTTCTCGTGGAAGACCTCATCATCATCAAAGGCGTCGACATTCTTCACCCTCGTCTCCATCTTCATCCCCGTCAAGCACTTCATCATCTTCAACCTCAATATCCGAGCATGGACGAAGGCATAAGAAGAAGAAGAAGACTAAGTCACTATCTCAACTTGAAAAGAAGATCAAGTTCAGTATGTATGATGGTTCCCGAAATCCTGATCTTCTTCTGAAGTTTATTCGTCAATTTCAAATTTTGTATGGTCGTGACAAGTATAAAGAAAAAGAAAAGATTAAGTTTGTAGCTTTACATTTAACCAACTTAGCCCATACTTGGTGGACGGGGTTGGAATATGATCATGCTGCCCCAAAATCATGGCGGTCCTTTGTTCGCCTGATACAAAGCCAATTTCTTCCTGTTCATTTCAAAAGAGATGTAAAAATGGAATGGGATCGGCTTTGGCAAAGGAAAAATGAGTCACTTGGTGACTATACCAAGAGATTTTGGGAGCTACTTTTGAAGGTCCAACATTTCAAGAAGATCAGCAGTTCGGAAAAGCTTAGGAAGTTTCAAGGAGGTTTGCATTTTAAACTTCGTACTGCTCTTAATCATTATCATTGTTCTAGTCTCAGGGAACTCATTGACCATGCTGAGACATGGGAAATGGAGCACAATGGCAACAAATCATTCCAAAAGAATGATAAGAAGAGAGTAGCTGATGATGAGGAGTATTCAGCCCCAAATGAAGGACAAAAACAGTGGCAAAAGCAGCCACCATCAAATCAAAAGAAGATGAAGCCCTATGCACCTCCTAATGCTCCTCAATTTCGCTCCAATCTATACCCACAAGCAAAGCAATTTTCCGAAGAAGAAAAGCAACGCTTCATGAAAGAAGGGAAGTGCTTTAAATGTGGACAAAAAGGCCACACAGCGAAGCAATGTCCAAACAAGGGACAAAGCAAGGTTTCTGACAACAAGCCTAAGTCGCCAGTGAAAATCAATGCTATCAGTGATGTAGTTGCAAACACAACTCACACTCCAGAGACGCGCAAATTATTAAAAGCTTGGGGACAGTTGCAAGGTAAGCAAGCACTATTCTTGATAGATCTTGGGGCGAATGAAAATATTATTTCCTTGCAATTAGCTAAAGAGCTTGGATTAAAGAATGAAGAGATGGACACTCCGGCAGAAGTTCGCCAAGCTTTAAATGCTGATGAAGGTGACATAGTGAAGACTGTGATACTCTACATTGGCAAGCTCAAGTTTCAAATTCAAGGCTACAGTGACGAAGATACCTTCTGTATCGGAGACCTTGATGGTTGCGATGTGATTCTTGGCATGCCCTGGAATCATAGAGTAGATTCAACCATCTTCTCTCAGAAAAAGAAGGTAGAACTCACCAACAAAGGCAAGAAGTACGAGATCCAAGCTGGAGTTTCTGGAGACACCATACCTATGGTAAGCCATATGCAAGTCTCTAGAGCAATTAAGGATTGTGTTCAATGTTATCTGCTTTATGTCACTGATGTAAAAGATAATATGAATGCTGAAAACCAAGAGCAACTTCAGCTCTTGGAAAAGTATAAAGATTGTTTTTTGGAAGATCTTCCTTATCAGCTTCCCCCAGAAACGCCAGAAGACCATCATATTGATATTATCCCGGGCAATTCTCCTCCTAATATAGCACCATACCGTGTGAGCCGTCCTCAACAAGAAGAAATCAGAAAGCAAGTCGAAGACCTACTCAACCGTGGGCTAATTAGGCCAAGTAGCTCACCATTTTGTTCACCGGTTCTTCTTGTTCAAAAGAAAGATGGCACATTCAGGATGTGCATTGATTATCGAGCCCTCAACAAAATCACCGTGAAGAATCGGTTTCCTATTCCCAGAATTGACGACATTTTGGATCGTCTAGGAGGCTCAAAGGTTTTCAGCCGCATTGATTTAAAGAGTGGTTATCATCAAATTAGGGTAATACCACAAGATGTACACAAAACTGCTTTCCGCACTTCATACGGTCTTTATGAATTCTTGGTGGTTCCTTTCGGATTAACCAATGCACCAGCCACCTTTAATCGAATGATGGAGCGCATCTTTAGAGAGCATCGACAATATGTCGGTACTTTCTTTGATGATATTCTTGTCTTTAGCAAGAATGAAGAGGAGCATCATCAACACTTGGAAATTGTTCTACAATTACTACAACAAAATCAACTCTTGGTAAATGGTAAAAAGAGTGAATTTTTCATGCATAAAATAAATTACCTTGGGCATGTCATCTCTTTTGAAGGTATTCAGATGGATCCTGAAAAGATCAGGATAATCCAAGAATGGCCTCATCTTCGTGATGTACATGAGGTGCGATCGTTTCTTGGCTTATGTTCTTATTACCACCGCTTCATCAAGCATTTTGCACATATGGCTTCTCCACTTCATGACCTTACAAAGAAGAAGATCTCTTTCCAATGGAAGGAAAAAGAGAAGGTAGCCTTCACAAGGCTGAAAACAGCTCTTACTTCTGGACCTGTTCTTATCATTCCAGATCTGGTAAAACCATTTGTGGTGGAAGCAGATGTTTGCGGTGATTGTATTGGTGCAGTGCTAAATCAAGAAGGCCATGCCGTAGCCTTTGAAAGCCGCCGTCTAAATGATGTGGAGAAAAGGTATGACATTTATGAAAAGGAGCTCTTAGCAGTGGTTCATGCTTTAAAGATATGGAAACATTATCTTTTAGGCAATGAATTCCTTATTAAAACCGATAATCAAAGCTTGAAGTATTTCAAGACTCAAAAGCATTTGCAGGAGAAACATGCAAGATGGGAAAATTTCTTGTCTATGTTTCATTTTCAAATTATGTACACTCCAGGGAAACAAAATGTAGTTGCTGATGCACTTTCTAGAGTGCTTCGCATTGCAACTATTACAGTGGCTCATCATGAAGATTTTCAAATGATGAAGAATACTTATGATGAAGATACTGATTTTGCAGCAGTTTGGTCAAATTTACAGCAAGGAGGTTCTCATCCAGATTATTCCATCAAAGACAGTTATCTTCTCATGAACAATCGCCTTTGTGTCACTCTTCCTGTTCGACAAAAGGTGCTTAAAGAAAGTCATGAACCCCCTTATTCAGGGCATAGAGGGAGGGCAGCCACTCTAAGTGCAATTGAGCGCTACTTTTATTGGCCAACATTACGAAAAGATACACATAACTTCATCAAGGCTTGTTTGGTATGCCAAAAATCCAAATATGATAGGCAGAAGATTCCAGGATTGTTGCAACCTCTTCCAGTGCCCAAAGATCCATGAGAATCTATCACAATGGATTTCATCTCAGGTATTCCAAGAACACCTCAAGGTCATGATATGATTTGGGTCATAATTAATAGATTCAGCAAACAATCACATTTTATTCCATGTCATAAAACATTGAAATCCGCACAAGCTGCAAGACTTTTCATTCAACATATCTTCAGATTACATGGTATGCCTTCTGAGATCATTTCAGATAGAGACTCCAAATTCACAAGTAACTTTTGGCGTGCTTTATTTGAGAATTTGGGAACCACTTTAAAGTTCTCCTCAGCTTTTCATCCTCAAACTGACGGCCAAACATAGGTGATGAATCTCACTCTTTTGGATATGTTGAAAGCTTATGTTAGTGAACATAAGTCACAATGGGAGAAATATCTTCCATTATTGGAGTTTGCTTACAACAATACAGTGCACTCATCCACAGGGAAAGCTCCAAATGAAATAGTACAGGGTAAAGTGATTCCCCCTCCAATTATTCGCACTAAAGATAAGATTTTTGCTGCTGATGAGTTTGCTTCAGATTTAAAAACCGCAGTGGATCAAGTTCGAGCCACTATCAAAGTTGCCCAAGAGCGACAAAAGAAGCAAGCAGATAAACGAAGAAGACCTTTGGCTTTTGAAAAAGGTCAATATGTCTTGCTAAAGTTTGATAAAAGCAGGCTCAAACAAGGTTCTGGTCAAAATTCATCTTTTCCAAAGCTCTCCAGTAGATACTTTGGACCCTTCAAAGTGATTGAGAAAATAAATGAAGTTTCTTATCGACTTGAGCTTCCTACTCATTGGAAAATACACAATGCTTTTCATGTAAGTTTGCTAAAACCTTACATAGGACCAGAACCAAAGGAACCCATTACTGAAGATCCCCCAGAAGTTGAAGAAACAGAGCAACTCTTGGAACTTGAAAAGATTTTGTTTCTCAAGGATCAAACCACGAGAAGTGGCCTTGTGACACGAAAATTCTTGCTAAAATTCAAGAATCTACCCACCACAGATGCACAGTGGGTAGATGAAAAATTCATGAAGGATTACCCAAATATTCTACAACAATATCAAGAAGATTTTCAGCTGAGGACAGCTGAATAAAAGCCAGAGGGCTGTCACAACTCTATAGAAACAGAATTTGTATCCTTTTTCATTAATTTGTCTATATAATGATTTATTAAATTTATTTCCTTTGCACTAATTAGATATAAAGAAAAGTGCATTGGAGTTGGCCACTGATGAGTGGTCACAGGTTATGGTGGACCCACACGGTGGGTTAGAGAAAAGATAGTTCACACTTCCACCTATATGACCCGATTGGGCGCCTGTGACTAGAACTCACGCATATCAGGGTTAGACTCGCACACAAAAAGGATTGATGCCTTGAAGTGTGGGCTAGATCCACCAGAACAGACAGTTACAATCAACAAGATGGCATGATCATGAAATGCTTGTATAATATGCATGTGTGGGCTGAAAGCTTGAAATGCACATTTCTTTGCATAGGAAAGTCACATGAAGATTCGGGTACCATTTTTGCGATGTACACGGAAAAAGCTTTCATATGATACCCATATTGGGGGGGTCCCTAAATTCTAGGAGATCCCTAAATTTTAGGAGGTCCCTAAATTTTAGGAGCCTCGAATTAGCCTAAAAATGCTAGTCCTAAAAAATAGGGATGTCATTCTAAAAATAGTAAGTTCTGTACTCTGACTGTGCTTACTAAATTTGGTTGTTTCTATTCTTGATAGTATTCAACCCAAAAAGGAAGGCCATAGAGAAGAGACAAGTGTCAAGACACTTGTCACACAAGTTTCCAAGTGTCCCACCACTTGTCACATCTCATGACATGTGGCTGGACACTTGTCTTGTGCTACTCCACTTTCCCCTTTTGTACTAGCTCTCCCCTCTCCTATAAATAAGAGCTCGTTTTTCTTCATTCAACATCATTTTTCTTTGCTGTAAACTCATGTACAGCACCCACAGATAGCCAGAAACTGGCCCCATCCATTCCCATCATCATTCCCCACTTCTCCATTATCAAATTCCTCCATATTCCCTCTTCTATCACTGTTGTTTTACAAGACAGCAAGCCTGTAAATTCATTACAGCACCTCCTTCTTGAGCTTTTTCTTCCATTTTAGCTACAAGAAGCAAGCTCTATCCATGTACTGCTGATCAACGATGGAGAAAGGCTGAATTCCCCTTTTTCTTCTCTCATACTGTAAAGAAATCAGTTCTTATCATTGCATAATAGATAATGCATGTGTGTTTGTACATCTTTGCATGATCTTGTGAGAGTGAGAATTACTTCTTCTCACTCTCAGGTTGATTGTAACTGAGCTCTTCCCTAAGGAACTTGGGTTGAGCAGAAATACATTCCTTCGGGGGGGGGGGGGGGGGGGGGGGGTTGCCCATCTTCAATCCTCAATCTTGTCTCCATTACTTTTACATTTTCATGGCTGTAATTTTGTGAGTAATTTTCATTTTCAGCTTTAAGTGTTAATTCTCTTTTATATTAAATCTCGAAAACAAGCAAATATCATAATTGTTAAGCATACTACGTTGTTCGGGGCGTTTACATATTTATAGGCTTGGGAGGCTGAATCTATAGCTATTGCTCAACTACAATTAAGAGCACAATGAAATTTGTATGGTGAATCATCTCACAAATCCTTTTTTTAGGTATTAAAGAAGAAGTAGAGACAATATACTATGACAACAATCGAAGACAAAGTTGGCAACTAGATAAATGATGATGAAGGTATTTTTGCAATATTTCATAGGTATTTATCTTCTATTGTGGGAAGTGAGCATGTCCTACTAGAGAATTATGAAGCCTAAATGATAGGATTTTTGGGGCCAATGCAAGCAAAAGGGGACTTGTAAATGTTTATGATGTTGGAGAGGCCATTTACAAAGAGTGGACTTCAATTTTCCTTAAGAAAAATGAAAAGAGAGAGGTCAATCAGGCCTGATGGTGGATTTTTGGTCGATTTCTATCAAGCTACTTAGGACATGTATGGGGTAGATTTATGCAATCTCATCAACACATTTATAAGTAGAAAATGAATACCAACTGAACATAGCAGAGGGCTAATTAAGCTTGTGATAAAGAATGAGTCTAAGAGGAAACCTAGTCACTCTAGGCCAATGATAATGCTCAATCTCCCCTATAAACTTGATATTCTCTTTGGTAGTGTGACAAAGCAATGGAATTGGGGGGAGGATATTTCCTTATCAATATGGATCTTGCCAAAGCTGCATGGTGTGGCTTTGGCCTTGGTTTTTGTTCTGTGGTCTAAGCACCTTTTTCCAATGCTTCAATAGTAATTAGTATTAATGGCTATCATACCACATCTTTTGACTCGAGGATGTCGATACAATAAGGATGTCATTATCTCTTTTACTTTTTGCTTTAACTACTTAGCCTCTTTTGGATCACATTAACTACAAGATGCAATGTGGTGTCATTAAGGGATTGCCTCTACTAGATGGAAGCATGTTTGTTTCCTAGAGGTTTGCAAATGATAGTCCCAATATAATTAAGGTTGAATATGATTCTATAATGGAATTGATGACAATTTATGAAGAATTTGATAGCATGTCTAGCTCAGCACAATCAATAGGTGGAATATAGAACTTTTGATACTAGACTAGGAGGATGATGGTGAGAGTATTCAACACTTGATAAAGTGACTTCTTTAAAATTTTGTATGACCATAATCATGATTTTACTTTCCTTCAATTCTCTATGAGCTCATGGAAGAAGTTGGAGGCTTTGTTCATAGTATTCTATTGGTCATTTGGAGGGAAGAAAGGCATTGTTGCAATATCTTGGAGACAGCTTACTATGCCCATAAAGAAGGGTGGAGTTGGATTGGAGAGCCTCTATGCTAAGGATTGTCCTTTTAGTTGCTAAAGATATTGGATGATGAACAACTATGGGCAATCCTAATCAAAGATTAGTTGACAAGTACCTAGCTTGATCGACTACAAGTTAATCATTAGGATGTGCTATTAAGCTAAAAGATCAAATTTAAGATAAACTCTCAATCTATGTAGATGTTGTACAATAGCTAGAGGGGGATGCTTAGAAAACTAAGTTGGTATGGTGCATGGGATGCAAGAGGGGATGCATCTCTCATGCATAACGTCTAGCTCTTGTTGAAAGCATATGCAAAGGAGTTCTGGCCATTTAGAGAAAATAGAAAGTTGCTGGTAGAAGTGACCAACAGAGGTATTAATAGGTGGATATGGAATTGACCAAAATCAGAATGGATGTTGATGGATACTCTAAAGAGGGAGCAAAATCTAACAGAAGTAGAACATAATTGGTTAGTGCAAGTGAGGAAGAAGGAGTCACTGTTCACTTCTTGTTTTAGTGGAGGCTAGGTGGACCTAAGAGGATGGGTGAACTATAAGGAAAGGCAACATGGTGTTTGAAGCATAGGAAATATTTTTAAACATTTGACAATGTAGGTTCAATAAAGGTGCAAAAGGACTGGATGAAGGAGGACAAAAGAGGAATTGTAACTACATGGAAGGGAAGATTGATTAGATAGTTGAAGGCCACACCCTCCTTTAAGCTCAAGATGTCCTTATCGAGAGTGGTGGTGCACAAATTGCCTACGAAAGTCAAGCTCATGTTCTTGAGAAGCTCTCCACTCTATGTGTTTTGTAAAAGTTGTGATGAGACAATCACACATGTTTTGTGGGATCTCTATGAAGTAAAGAATTGTTAGGGTAGTCTCTTTAGTGCTTTTGAAAGATTGGAATTACACAGTATATTGAGATGGAAATAGATTTTACTTGGGGATAGAAGCAACCTTTATGAAGCCTTGTACTTTATTTGGTCTATGTTTAGAGCTATACTTATTAGAGGCATGTGGCAAGTTAGAAATGAATTGCTTTTTGGTAAGAGACCCACTTTTCAAGGGGTACATGGAGCTATAATACCCAAGCTTTTTAGTGATACACTAGCTTTTTTGGGTCTTGTTGGTAGGAAATATAGCCTTCATAAGGCCATTAGGAATATGCTCATGTAGCTTTTTGAACATGAATAATTGACTATGATCGCATTACCCAAAAAAAAAACACACATGCATCATGTGCAAAACTCTCTTAAACATCCAACTTGTACAACCATCGCCATCATATCTTGATGTAAAAACTAACAACAAATTCTTTTTTATACATGGTACATAAAGTAGCAACAATGAGAAAGAAAGTAACTATGATTTGATGCTTTAAGATGCAGTTTACCAATACCTTGAATAGAGGGTACAAGATGTTGACTTATTGAATAAAGCCTTTCCATGGAGGCATTTCCAAATAGCAGAAACAACATCTTATGAGAAAAAACACAAGCTGTCATTCATGGGTCATACGTATAAGAGCTATGGCTACATTATGTGGTGAATATACATCTTTATTAGCCATAATCATTTTGTGGAGGATTTTTCAAACTTGATAACAACCCTTAGAACTTTTACTACAAGTGCATGCAAATATGGCATGTATCTCTATCAAAATAATGATACTGGGTTTTGCAAACCATTTTGTATCTCAAGCTTTTAATGACCAAGCAATGACCTTGTAGCTACCGTAGTAAATGACACCTAAATCTATTCTCTTTTCAATGCATGACAAGTTAGGGTAGTCATGTATCATCAGTTTAGGTGGATTCCATTCATGTCAATGGCCACTCACAAGAGTCATCCACCATCATGATTATAGAAGCAAAGGGTACTTAATGTGAGGAGAATTGTCCTCCATTTTTTCTAGGTGATACTTGCTAAGTATCTATGTTGGGGTGAGATTTTGGTTAGACTTTTAATGACTCTTGTAGGTTTGGCTTGTTTATAGAGTACTTTATAGGAGGCTGATGGTCTTGTTTTGTTTTGATTATAGCCTCTATTGTCACCTTAAGGCTTTTGCATTTTGCCTAGTTGTCATTCTTTTCATAGTATGTCTTTATGAAAAATGTAACAAACATATAGATGGTTCATCATGGGGAGAGATGTTTAAATTAGAGGGTAAGGAACTATAGGATGCTACAGCAAGCATCCTTCAATAGTTAGCCACTTGTTCTCTACAAAATTTCTACCATGGAGAGTCTTACATCACAATTGAAAAAGGAAACATATTTGCCTTGATTATGTTTTTCTTTAGGATGTGAAATACAGTGAGATTTTTCTTCAAATGGCATTCTTTCAATCACTTTCGCAAATAGCAAGTGACATATAGCAAGGAGAACTGCCAATGAACATATTTGAGCTGGTCCCATAAGCCAATTCGTGACAATAAAATGAAGCTATGAATATTTTATGACTTCTCATGTCTTGAATCATTGCCAATCAAGATGGAGAAGTTTCCTATCTAGATTTGACTTTGTCATTACCTATAGGCTTTGGCCACCAACAAGGGAAGCCAGATGCTTTATCTTAAAGATCCTACTTGGCACCAAAACAAGGGGATGAAGTCCATGACCAGTAGAATCCATTAACCTTGAAACTCCCATGCCTCCACTTAATTCACATCATTATCTTTGCTAATTATGGTCAACACCAAAGGATAGACAATAATGTAAGATCATAGGCAGCTACTACAAAATTAGCTCAACACCTCTTTGATATTCACAAAGAGTTGCAAGCACATATTAAACAAGCTCAAGAGAAATACAGATAAGCGTTGCATGATGAAACACCCATCGTACAAAATTGGAGATCAAGTTCAGCTTCTTCGATGTGATCTATGTACTTCTTGCTCCTCCCAAAAACTTGATTATCAATTACTTGGGCCCATCAAGATTCTTGGCCAAGTAAATCTACTCACCTATCGTCTCCAGCTTCCCTTATCCATGAAATTCCATCGTGTATTCCATGTTTCAGTCTTGGAGCCATATCATACATCATGTATCCTTGGAAGAATACCAAAGCCATAGCCTCCAATCATAATTGAAGATCACCAAGAATGTGAAGTAGACATAATCCTAGACTCGAAAATTTCAAGAGGTAGAATACAATATCTTGTCTGTTAGAAGGGCTATGATGCAAGTGAACGAATGTGGGAACTAGCTTCTAGTGGTTACATGTTCATGCAATGTATACATATTTTAAAACCACATACAAATGCACATAGACTATAAAAAGATATGAATAACACACACACACACACACACACACACACACACACACACACACACACACACACACACACACACACACACACACACACACACACACACACACACACACACACACACACACACACACACACACACACACACACACACACACACACACACACACACACACACACACACACACACACACACACACACACACACACACACAAAATACATGTAAAATGTGCATACACATATATATAGACATGTATACACATGCACACATATGAGATATAGTAGGAAAAAAATAGAATGGAGAGAAAATAAAAGTTATGAAAGGGAAATAGAGGACACACATTTATGAGACTATACAAATATACACACAAGTATAAACCACATATATACATATATATACACACATACACACATGTATACACACATATATCTGTATGTGCATGCACATACATGTAAAAAGAATAGGAAAACCATGAATAGATAAAAAAGATGTGTGTGTGTGTGTGTGTGTGTCATCCATACACACTCACATACCTCCACACATCCCCACACACCACACCCACATAGATATTGATTACATATTAATAATTAAATATAATTGTTATTATGTAAATTATGCTTAAACTACACACACACAGAGTTAATATTAATATTATATATAAGTGCTTAATTGTTATGCATAATTATCATTAAAAGTATATATATCATTACATTTAAAATGTATAATAAATAATACTAATAATGATACATATGATATAATTACACATTAATTAATAATTATTAATATATAATAAGTAATAAATAAACTAATATATATTTTATATTAAGTAGTAATTATAATATACACACTATAATTATTAATAATTTTATGTAATTTATTGGATATCAATAATTTATTATTATTAAAAATACATGATTATATTTTAATTAACATATTATAAATGTAATTACATTCATATGTTATTATTTGTTAATTTTGAGAGAGAGAGAGAGAGAGAGAGAGAGAGAGAGAGAGAGAGAGAGAGAGAGAGAGAGAGAGAGAGAGAGAGAGAGAGAGAGAGAGAGAGAGAGAGAGAGAGAGAGAAGAAGAAGAAGAAGAAGAAGTTCTCAATAATATCTAGACGTATAGATGGAGAAGGATCCACACATATCTTAAAGTCAGCCATTGATAAACCAAGCTTAAGTTGTCAAATTTATGTGATGTTATTAGCTCAGTGAGTGAGGATCATATACATGCCATGATAGGCTCAACGTAAATAGAAATAACCATTAAATGTGTTTGTGTTTGGGAAACTTTGACAAATGATCACATAAGGTTTCATTAGAGAAATAGTTTAAGCTCGATCCCCTTAGCATTGGTCTTTCACTCCATATACATTAGTGAGTGTCACATCCCTATATATTGCATTTTCACACATTTAACATTGCATTAGTCTAAGTTATCAACCTCCCATGAACCCTCTTGCCACATCATGAAATGTGCTTTGAAACATTGATGCGGACCATTGCGAGGTTGATATAAGAAACATAATCCCATGAAAAGTTTTGGTAAGGGGCCATGTGGTGCATGTGGATTGCGTGTGCCCCTCCCCCTCCCCTCCCAAAAAAAAAAAAAACCCTTTGGTGGCTCCATGTGCGTTTGTCTGCATGCTTGCCCACGCAACCCCGCCATCTGCACGCCCGCCCACTTGTGCGACCTTGCCCGCACAAGCGGCTGGGCAATAGGCACCAAGCGCATGGAGTTTGGATTATGTTTCTTATATCAATCTCCCATGAGACCTCTTGCCACATTATGAAACGTGCTTTGAAACATTGATGTGGCCCCTTGCGAGGTTGATATAAGAAACATAATCCCACAAAAAGTTTTGATAAGGGGCCAAGCGCCTGGCAATGACATTGTTTGAGAGTTTTGGATTAATTTTAATTCACAAACCGACTTTCCAGAATCCATAGAGACCACCCAAGGCTTCAAGTCTCAAGTCTCAAGAATCAAGATAGCGCCAAGTTCGAAGTCTAACGACGGAGTAGACTTTTTCAAATCTCTCGTCTTTTGTAATTCCAAATTCCACATAGTCTTACATTTCAACCTTGCGACAAAGACTCTCGCGCCAAGGAGACTTTTGTGCTGCCTCTCTATCTCACGCTGATCAAGTCTCCCTCTCGCGCTCTCAATCTCTCTCTGCTCAGAACTTCGTCTCTCAAATCAGAGAGCTAGCTCATACCTGCACTCTGTAGTCTAGCTCACACCTCCTCAGCAGCAGCAGCAGCAAGCTCGTTGCTGCAATGGAGAGCAAACAAGAAAGGAAGGATCAGCAGCAGAAAGCTATCGCTCCGCATGTGGTGTGCCTCGCCTTTCCGACAGAAAGTCACATCAAGCCTATGATGCAGCTTTGCGAGCTGCTGGCCTCCAAGGGCACCAGGGTGACCTTCGTCACCACAGGCGTCCAGATCGACCGCATGAAGGAGGCCGCCATGATCGATGACGAGATCAATATCATGAGCAGGCGCAGCTGCAGCTCCTCTGCTAACGCTACAATTAGTAATAATAATAATGTGCGGCTGGCGGGCATCCAGCCGGATATGGCAGTCACTGATTCTTATAGCTCTGGAGACCAGAATCTGGAGCTCCCATTCTCCCGGCTCATTCAAGACTCTCCAGAAGGTGTCTCCCTCATCATCTTCGATGTTCTCGTGTCATGGGCTTACCATGCAGGCTCCAAGCTGGGCATACCCACTGCGGGCCTTTGGCTATCCGGGCCCTTGAGCTTTGTAGCCTCCTGGTACATCCCTCTGCTTCTATCGCAAGGAATTTTGCCTATCAAAGGTAATAGACATTAGACTGCACCCTCTCTTATATTAAGAATGACGCCTCGTGGAGTGCTTACTACCTATCAAAGTTGTCTATCAGATTGCATTCTGTAGTTCTAAGCATGCTTTTGATCAACTTATATTGGAACTGTAACTAACACCTTAACCAATATCGTCTGTCAACAGTATACATACCATGCATATAGATTTCATTGACTCCAAAATCAGGTTGAATTCTCTTCCTTTGCATACTACAGATTGGGATTATGGTTAGCACGTCTTAATCACGCAGATTCTGTAAGATTGCAAGCATCATCCTTTTGGATTTACATCGGGATTATGATTAACACCTCTTGACTATGCAGACTCCAATGATAAGAACGCTCTGGAGACGCCTATCACATGCATCCCGGGGCTGCGGCCGGCACTCTTCAGAGTGAAGGATCTGCCATCCTCCTTTCTGGTCGAGGATCTAAGCTCCAACCCGATGTTCCAGATTGCCTCAAGCCGGGTTGGAGCCCTACGGGAGTCGACATGTCCAGTGCTGCTCAATTCAGTGGCAGAGCTGGATGCGGAGTTAGAAGGCATGCAGGGGCTGCCCAAGCTGATTCACGTAGGACCGATATTCACGTTGGGAGGGGGACTAAGAAGCCTCTCGTCAGGCGGCGGAACACCCATGTGGCAGGAGTGGATCGGTGCCAGGGCGGCAGGCTCGGTGCTTTACGTCTCGTTCGGGAGCTTAGTGGTGCTGCCCGGCAGCAAAGCCAAGGATATCGCGATGGGGCTCGTAGAGAGCGGGCGGCCCTTTGTATGGGAGTGTCGCCCGAGCCTGACGGACCCCACCACCATGGCAGAGATCCAGGGCCACGTCAGCTCGGGTTCGGCCAATCAGCGCGCACTGCTGGTGCCTTGGGTCCCGCAGGCGCAGCTGCTGGCCCACCCGGCCGTGGGGGGCTTTCTCACGGACTGCGGCTGGAACTCGGTGCTGGAGGCCATGTGGGCCGGCGTCCCCATGCTGGGCTTTCCCCAGCTGGCGGAGCAGCGCATGACCTGCCGCATGATGGAGCACGTGTGGGGCGTCGGGAAGGAGCTCCAGCTCCTCGATGCTGATCGCGACGCCGATCGTGGTAGCCCCGCAGCCAAACACGTGGCCAGCAGCGTGGCCAGCATTCTCGATAGCCACGTGGCGGATGGGCTGAGGGAGCGCTGCGCCTACTGGCAACAGACCATCCGCATGGCGGCGACTCCGGGTGGCTCGTCCCTTCGCAATCTCGACAACCTCCTCCACCGATCCAGTGTAGGTCTGAAAGAATGAAGTTGGAGTGTGACAAATGCACATATGCGTGACATACTCATCTAATTCTGATTCTATATATTATTTAGAGCTTTCTCTTGGGATCTCCATCTATCTAGAAAGCTCCCTAAACTATGTGGTATAAGGAGGAGAATAACGTGGGGGTTGCAATTATTTTCTCTCTTTCTCTCTCTTTTAATTGAACACATACACACACACATTCTTTCTTTCTCTTTTTTAATTGAATAAGGATATGATCATGGAAAAGGGAAATGTGAGTTTTTGAAAAAATTTATATTACTTTCTCTCTCTCTCTCTCTCTCTCTCTCTCCTTTTTTTCGAGAGAGATGAATTTATTTTTTAATTAAATATATGAAACACAGTTGTAACCTTTTTTAATTAAATTAATTTTCAATTAATTTTATATTTTTAAATTAAATATATGAAACATAGTTGCAAACCTTTTAGGCAAGTTGCATGTTTTTCCTAAGGAGTTTCTTTATAAATTTGTAAAAAAAGTAGTTGTAAAAAAGGTGAAAATATCAACATATATATTTATGAAATTATATCAAATTTACAAGTTTTTAAAATGCTAATAATTTTCACACGGTTAATTTTAAAAGTACCATAAGTTTTAGCAATTTAGATTTCCTATGCATAATTGTTAAGAATTCTTAAAATCATGTGATCTAAAAGATGCTTATTTTTAGTTTAGATTTAATTACCTCATACTTTTTTTAAATGCAAACTATAAAACTTTTCAAGATTCTCATATTATATCCTTGTCACATAAGTTGTTCTCTTTGAGACATTTAAGTTTTGCACAAAATGGGTTATCTTATATAAGGCTCTTCTCGTGAATTCAATTAAAGCTAAACCTATTAATCAAAAACTTGAATGCATAGTATCATTATGTATAGATAGGGAAGCTATGATATAGTCTAGGCAACCTTGGTCATGGTCTTTTACAATAGAAATCAAACAACTTTGCAACTATTGACATATGTATACCATAAACACTAGAGTTTTAAATTAAAATATTAAAGGCATTTGATATACAGAAATAGTATTGCGTCATAGCGAGGTTGGGCCAACCAATGTAATTGTACATTAGATGAGGCTACACACTCCCCCCTACCTAGGCTTCTATGGTTATAATCTTACTACTATATTATTTTAGCTATAGATTTGGAAAGCCCCGAACCTCCAGAGGGCTTCCCGAACCTACCCCCTTTTCTAAACCTCCTTTCTTTAATCAAAACCCTCTTCCCTCCTCTTTTTCTCACGTGGAATATCTCATTTTCTCTTCCCCTTCCCTTTTTTCATCAAAGCCTCTCCCCTCACCTCCATTTTTAAAATTAAAACCCTCTCCCCTCTCTCTCACTTATAATCTCTCTATTTCTTTTCCCCATCCCCTTTTTAATTAAACCTCCCCTCCCTCTCTCATGTGTAGGGCCTAGGTTTTCTCTCTCTCTCTCTCTCTCTCTCTCTCTCTCTCTCTCTCTCTCTTTTAGATTAAACTTTTTAATTTAAAAGCTTTTTTTAATTTAAAGTTTTTCAAACATAGTTTTTCACACACTTTGAGAAGGAGATAGAATAAGAGAGAGAGAGAGAGAGAGAGAGAGAGAGAGAGAGAGAGAGAGAGAGAGAGAGAGAGAGAAGAAGAAGAAGAAGAAGAAGAATGATAAAAAGAAGAAGATGAAGAGAGAAGGGGGAGAAAGAGGAAAGAGAATAGTCATTTTTTAATTAAACATTTTTCCTCCCCCCTCCCCTCCCTCTCTCTCATGTGTAGGGCCTAGGTTTTCTCTCTCTCTCTCTCTCTCTCTCAGATTAAACTTTTTAATTTAATTTTTTAATTAAATATTTTAAAAGATTTTTTTAATTTAAAGTTTTTCGAACATAGTTTTTCACACACTTTGAGAGAGAGAGAGAGAGAGAGAGAGAGAGAGAGAGAGAGAGAGAGAAGAAGAAGAAGAAGAAGAAGAAGGATAAAAAGAAGAAGAAGAATGATAAAAAGAAGAAGACGGAGAGAGAAGGAGGAGAAAGAGGAAAGAGAATAGTCATTTTTTAATTGAACATTTTTCTTCTCCCCCTCCCCCCTCTCTCTCATGCATAGGGTCTAGGTTCTCTCTCTCTCTCTCTCTCTCTCTCTCTCTTAGATTAAACTTTTTGTTTAATTAAAATAAGGGGAGAGAGAGAGAGAGAGAGAGAGAGCAAAAAAGAAAAAAGAGGAGAGGGAACAGAGAGAAAGACATAGAGAAGAAAATGAGAGAGAGAAAATAAGAAGAAGAAGAGAGAGAATTTGAACACAGAGAGAATTATAGAGAGAGAAAAGACAAAAATTTAAAGAGAGAAGAAAAAAGAAAAAAGAGGAGAGAGAAGGAAAGGAGAGGAGAGGGGGGAGAGAGAGAGAGAAGAAGAGAGAGGAAAAGAAGAAGAGAGATGGGGAAAAAGAGGAAAGAGAAAAGAGATGGGGAAAAAGGAAAAAAGAGAAAAGAGAAAAGAGAAGAATAATTTTTTAAGAGAGAGAGGAAGGGAGAGAGGAGAGAGGGGGAAGAGAGAGAGAGAGAATATAAAATTTAAAAGAGAGAGAATGAGAGAAGAAAAAGATAAAATTTAAAAGAGAGAGAGGGAGAGAAGAAAAAAATGAAAATTAGGAGAAAGGGGAGAAGAAGAAAAGGGGACAGAGGGAGAGAGAGAGAGAGGAGAAGAGAGAGAATATAAACATAAAGAGATAATTATATATAAGGAAAAGATAAAATTTACATACTTTAAGAGAGACTGAGGGGGGGAGGAAGAAAGTGAAAGAAGAAGAAGAAGAGAGAGAGACCATGTAAAGAGAATTATAGAGAGAGAAAAGATAAAATTTAAAAAGAGAGAGAGAATAAAAAATAGAGGAGAAAGAGAGAGAGAGAGAGAGAGAGAGGGAGAGAGAGAGAGAGAGAAAAGAAAAAATTTAAAAAGAGAATGAAGAGAGAGAGAGAGAAGAAGAAGAAAAAAAAGGAAAAAAGAGGAGAGGGAGAGAGAAGGAAAAGAGAGGAGAGGGGGGAGAATAAAAGGAGAGAGAGAGAAGAAAAGCGGGGAGAGAAAAAAAGGAGAGAGAGAGAGAACCAGGAGAGAAAAAAAATAAACTAAAATAGAAGGCAAAGAAAGAGAGAGAGAGAGAGAAAATTAGACAGGGAATTGGGGAGAGAGAGAGAGAGAGAGAGGAAAAAGAGGAGAAAGAAAGATGAGAAATGGATTGTTGAGCGAAGTTGCCCTTTGCCTTGCCGCTTTGAGGCAGCGAAGTTGCTGCGAAGTGGCCTAGCGTTCTGTGTGCGCGAAGCGCGCGTGGAATGCTAGTATACAATATTTAACTCATACATGTATTGTGTGATGTACCACTTACTACGTCCACCTTGCTAGCTTGGCCATGTAAATGAATTGTGATTGAAGGATCAAATATTTAATAGGACAAGTGAAATGGAGTGGCCTTTGATTGGTTTTTGCAATGTCAACATGACATATCTATTAGTTCTAGCATTGAACAATGCATATTTAAACAAAAAAGATAGAGCACAAAAATGCCACTCTATAAAAGTAGATAAAGTACTATGGGCAATCTAATTTACAACAACAACTATAATTGAATAATACTCATGGATTTTATGTGCAAAAATTCTTGACCATGATTTTGTTTTTTGAATGCATGAAATGTAGATTCTTGAATTATTTTCACTTCTAGTGTAGTGTAGAGGTAAAAAGAAACAAAAAATATAAATGAAACTTCAATGCAATACTTTGGAATAGAGAAATCTCAAACTTTTACATTGTTTTTCGAAAAGTCAATGCGTTGCGTCAATGAAAATAAGGAGTATAGTCATAGAATGCCATGTTCTTTCATTGCATAATACATTACTCACTTTCAAAATTAGATTCCCTTGTTAACTAGTAGCAACCTTGATTTACTAAAAATTTAATATTGTTTGGATTCATTTTAAAATTCACAACTCAAAAACGTTTTTTTTTGTGGACACATAAAGTTATAGTATATATAAAGGAAAAGCTTACAAAATTGGACTTTTGAGCAGGAGTCCATTCCTTTTCTTAATAGTTCTAAACACATTTAGTTGGCCCATAGTCACTTTATACATCAAAACATGTGATTTTTAAGTTTTACATTGAATTAGTTTAGACATCACAACATTTTATCTAGCTTGTTGCAATGTATGATTCAGGGAGCAAGTTGATGCATTGCATCAAGTTAGTACAAAAAACACACTATTCTATGTAGCTTGATGCAATGCATCAAATTGATATAAAACTTGTATGATTTACAAGGAAATCGGATGCAATGCATCAAGTTAGAATGTAGAACATACAACATTCTATCGATCTTGATGCATTGCATCAAATTAGTACATAAAACATATAATTTTCCATCTCTCTTGATGCAGTGCATCAACTTGGTGTAAAACTCATATGGTTTACAAGGTAACTTGATGCACTACATCAAGTTAATATGGAAAATACATAACATAATAAGTATTTTAAGTTTTCATATATTATATTGAGCTAGTGAAGATCAATGTAAGTATTATAAGATGCTCAGTGCACTACATGAAGTTAGGAAGAAGAGAAGAGAGATTGGTATGTATCCTGATCTAATGCATCAAGTTACCAAAAAAGATACTTTAAGTTTTGAACAAAACTTAATGTACTACAATATGCTAGTATGATAACATATAAGATTTACTATGAAACTTGATACCCTAGAGTCAAAATATGTAATAATATATGGAAACTTTATACATTGCATCAAGTTTGCTATAAAATTGTGCAACATTTGAGAAAATCTTAGCAAAAATTACAACATTTTGGGCTTTAAAGACAAGGTATAAAGAGAGAAATGCATAATAAATCTACCTAAAATATATCAATACCTTATAAAAAGCAATGTAGATTTGAAGCAAAATGTCTTCCTTGGCATGCCTAGTGGATTAGAAAAACCATAATATGATGGCTACATTGATCATGACACATCATTTACCTCAAGCAATCCAAGGTCTTGCAAATTTTCTTTTACTTATGTTTGGAATGGGGAGCCAATGCAAGTTAAGATCCTTATAAAAGACCAGTTGTTTAACAATAATCCCCAACTTTGTGTAATGAGATAAAGGCATGCACTTTGTAAAAGATATGATATATGCATAGTAGTAGAGTGGAAAAAAAGAGGTGAATTTGATAACTTTTGCAATTTGAGTGCCTCAAGATGCAAAGTTGATGCACTCCATCAATATGGATGGAAAAGTTGCCAAATTTGACACTTTTCAATCGTGAAGATGATAGAAAAGCAAGATGTTTGCCAAAGAAAGCAATAGAAGAAAGGGAAAAGGCCACAAAAATGGAGGATGTAAAAGCTTGAAATAGCTAGCGAGAGCATAAATAGCAGTGGCTATGCCTTCATCTATTGCCTTAGGTACCTCTCCCTTTCCTTATGCATGACTTGCCTCCTTGCCAGCCAGGTCTACTTCATCATTGCTTCTACATCTACGAAGATACTCCCCCTCTTTTGCACGACTAGTATAGGTCCATCCTGTAGCCTTAAGTTTTGCCCCAAGAGTGTTGTGCATTGCCCATATAGCTCCCTCATGGGCCTCTTCTCCCAACAACTAGTAGCTTCTTTTAACGCCTCTATCTTGAAAGGGCATTTGGGTATAGTGTTAATACAAAGAAAGAAGAAAACTTCAAGCTCCATTTCAAAGTCAAAGGCCATAGTGTCATGGGTATGCTTGCCATTCTTTCTGATGTGGCTACTACCATCTTCCTCTCTTCCCATTTAGAGGCAATTATATATATATATATATATATCTCCATTAGTGTTTATGATTGTGCTTCAAATTCTTCATTGAAACATCTAATCTATTGTCACTCTAGAAAAACTTGCTTTCGGCCAAGAGGTGATCATCAAGATGCTCGCTTCCCAGAGCCATTAGAGCCTATTAGAGTTCTCCACTAATGTCAACATCATCACCACTATTCGATGTCAAAACATGATTCAACTACTTGGATTCTCTTTCAAAGGTTCACACTAGCATCTTCTTGTCTTTAAGTATAGTCTAAATGGAAGTTTGGGAAATTTATCCACTAAATTCCTTGACACCATTGTGATTTTGGTAGTTATATGTAGTGGGATATAATTGACCATGGAGAAGTTTTATCAGGTACTACTAAGCACACTCATTGATGCAATGTCAAATCAATCACACACATTAGAATGGAAGACCTAATTCAAGATGATCAAGTTCCAAAAGAACCATCATTGAGTGACTAAGGCTCAAAGAACCATGAGTGTTGTAATTGATCTGGTGATGACGGCACAAAATTATATGAGTGTAGCTTACACAAATGAATGTGCATGTTTGATCATGAATCATATGCCATTAGTGATTTTTGCTAAGGCATTTTCTCCTTCAACTTTCTTAACATAAGTCAATTGCATTGTGTTCCACATTATCTTATCTATCTCTAGTAAGTCATTGAACAAGTCTTTAGGTTCACTAATATTTTTAAGTTTTGCATACATCATTATGAGAGTTTGCTTGGTTGGATTGAAGTTATGGATTGAATTGTGACATAACCTTTGTATATATGATGCTCACAACATGCCATGTTGTTGAGTCATGGAGCATTGTTATATGGGCTACAAGTGATGCCAAAACTCGTATAATATGCAAGATACACCAACACATTTCCTCATCAAATATGTACGAGTATTGGCTACTATGTCAATGTAACCATAGTTTATGAATTCAACCTTAGTGTAATGTCTATTAAACTCCTAGTTTATATCTTAATTCTACTAGAATGATCTAAATGATTAGTGGAGCCATGAGAAGCAGTCCATGATGCAACATAAGCTCAAACGATCATAGGTTGAACAGTGAAACACTCATGCATGTTTGATCCAATATAAATCAAGTTTTACTCCACCAAATAGTTCATGAAAACATGCATTTCACTCTTGCCTAAAGAACATCTACTAGCTTTAGATGTACAACATTGTTATTCATTCTATACACATTTGAGATCATGGACATGATCGTTGGTCCTTCATGTTATATAATACTATTTTATAATGTAGGCAATTGCATTGTGTGCCATTCACATTAGCATAAAACTATAACTCTTAACAATAACACAAAATCATGAAAGTTATCTATATGTGTTTGTGATCCTAGGTAAGACCTTGCAAGCCAATAGGAAAACCCCAAAACACTCTCTAAGAATGAATTAAGATCCCTTATTAGGTTGACAACTTTGCTTAGTAAGTTGATCCATTCCATCAAATTGCATTGAATAAATTGTATTTTAATTTTTTACATTGCGCTATATTTATCTAAAGAGTATAACTTAATACAATGTCTCAAATTTCTATAAATATATAACAGTTGCATAATAACTCAATATAATGCATCAAGTTGCCTTGAGAATCTTACCAATTGAATAGCAACTTGTACTAATGCATCAAGTGAATGGATATATTCAACTATTTTATATGGACAATAGAAAACAAAACACAACAAGGTCAAGTAGTGTACTAGGCTAGGTCAACATGGATTGGGAAAATAGTATGCATAACTAGTAAAATCTTATTGGTGGTCAAAATGGATACTAACTTAAAGATTAATGATCAAGCTTCATTGAACCAAGAGATAGCAAAAGAACTTGAAATAAAGTGCTAGATTTGCAAGAAGTATGATCTACATTTAGATGCAAAAAATGATATATTGGATAATATTAAGGAGTTCAGCTATACACTCAATGATATCTTGCATCATTGAGTGTATAGCTCAACTCTAGAGGAACACCATACAAAGTGGATAATTATTTGAAAAATAAGTATTTATTATATTTTTAAGTTTCCATATGTTTAAAAAAGTATTTATTATATTTTTAATTTTCCATATGTTAAAAAATGAATGGGTTTTTCAATGTGAAAGTTATATAGCTGTGATTAAATATAATTTCACAATACTTTGTAAATTTTGCATACGCAGACCTCCTCCTTAATGTCTCCATTCAAAAACACTGATTCAACATCCATTTGGTAAAGTGGCCACTTCTTATGAGCAGCCAACCGCAAGTACTCTATGAATAGTGGTCATTCTAGTAGTTGGAGCAAATGATTCTTGAAAATCAAATCCTTCAACCTACAAAAGTCCTTGTACAACTAATTTGGTTTTGTACTTTTCTAGGCTGCCACCCATCAGCCTTGTACTTTACCTTTCAGACTCACTTGGTGCTAGTAATCTTCCTCTTTTCCAACCACAATCCACTAGCTCCCAAGTATCATTCTTCATTATATTGTCATACTTATCTTGCATAGCAACTATCCATATTGGATCGACAAGTGCTCCTTTCAAGTTTGCTAGCTTCTCTTTGTGTGCGAACAATAGGTGTGGGGCACTTGGGGGTCTTTGCTCCTCTATTTCTCTCACTTAGAATCCTTGCAAGTGTAGCATGCATGCATGCTCTCTCTCTCTCTCTCTCTCTCTCCTCTCTCTCTCTCTCTCTGTCTTTGATTGGTGCAAAGGAGATCACACATTTGTGGGAGATAGAGGAGATGGGAATGATGGTGAGGGAGATAGAGGAGATCACCGTGGGAGATAGAGGAGATGGGAATGATGCTAAGGGCGATCACCTTAAATGGATGAGGGTGCACCAATCAAAGAGAGAGAGAGAGAGAGAGAGAGAGAGAGAGAGAGAGAGAGAGAGAGAGAGAGAGAGAGAGAGAGAGAGAGAGAGAGAGAGAGAGAGAGAGAGAGAGAGAGAGAGAGAGAGAGAGAGATTATTCTTTGCATGACAAAGACATACCAACATACTCGTGAAGGACCTACAATCAAATGAACCCAAAAATACCTTGTAATTATCATACAATGCATGGAATCACCTAGAAAAGGTTTGAAATGTCATGTTTCTCCTGTAACCACCATGCTTGTGGTGCCTTGTAAACTCTTTGCATTGATTAGCAAATGCCATGATCCTTTATTCAAGTTTGTGTCTTAAATGCTCCTCTCATTGTACATGTGTGAGGAATAAAGTGACATTCATAGCTCCTTGCATAGTCACCTTGAGGAGTGTGCAAATTTCCTCAAGTCGAGTCGTGACCCTAGATACAAGGGATGGTCACCTCTCTTTTCTCTCATATCTCACTCAACATCTACTTTTTCCTTGTGGGTATCTCGATAGGGTAGTAGTAGACTGGACTAAGAAATCAAGGATGATATGCATTGCTCAAATAAAAGCTTTCAGCTTCGATGATGTGCATAGGTTGATTTGGAATCATGGATTGGGATAGGGACTTACGCTTACAAATCAATGACTCATTGATTGCTTTAGCTTACCCTTACAATTTCTTTTGGGAATAAAAAAGAATCAAAGCACAAGATTAAGGTTATACAACCCATGAACAATATTTGAAGTGGAAGCTTGATTGTAATGAAAAGAGATTGAGAATTTCTCTATGAGATTCTAAACATTATTGAAGAGGCATTCAAATTCAAGCCTATGGATAGAGTAATCTCTCATCATCAAGTGGATGCTGGCTATAATAAGTGAAATTGGAAAGATTTTCAAGTACAGATGTAATAGATTACCTCTTTAGTTGAATGTTGAAGCTTAATGAATCAATCTTCAACCATACATATCCAAAATAGCTCCCCAAATGCTCTAATAGCTCCAATGTCTAGCAATGTACCACTCCTGTTGCTTGAAGACCAATAGAGATTCAAGATTGAAGAGCTTTGAGCAATATGGTCTGCTTGCTAATGAAGAAATAAACCTTGAAATCAAGAATCCCCAAATATTAATTCATAATGACTTCTTAATGATCAATTAGCTTCAATGGTTGCAATCTTGTGTCAATCTCCTGATAGAAGCATTGTAGGAGAGTATTCAAGCCAAACCATTGATAAAGCTTTAAGAAGGTGGCTATGGATGCCCTGCTATCCATGTGGAGCAATCCTGTTGAAGTATCACTGAGACTTGATGATTTTAACTTGCTTGAAATGTAAAAGAGAGATTAGTAGTTGTAAATCACCTGTGACTAGGGTTGTTTATCAACAAAGAATGCACTGCAATATGCGCTAATTTAGTTGCTATTCTTCTCCATCAAAGCACATGCACAATAATAGTCTACTTGTTGGCAATTGTCCAAGAAATGCTTTGGATCAAGCTAGAGATGAAGAGATGGTGTAGGAGAAGGTGAGATGAATAGACTTTCTTGATTATCGACGAATGATGAAAAAAATAGAAGTCTCTTACACCTTATACCTAGTCATTGTGAGAAGCCATGAAAGCAATAAGAGAAGGTGAGATGAATAGACTTTCTTGATTATTAATGAATGATGAAAAAAATAGAAGTCTCTTACACCTTATACATAGTCACTGTGACTTGGTATTTTATTTTTTCTAAATGTTAAACCTTCCTAGTCCTTTACAATTACAAGGTTTTTGGGATGCCGTGTGGCAATCTCTCATCACCCCCCAAAACGTTCTCATTTTTTCTCATTCTTTCTGTATTTTCTCCCCATTTTTTCCCTCTATCCTTAATACGTAGGGACTCCCTCTCCCTCCCTCCCTCCCTCCCTCCCTCCCTCCCTCCCTCCCTCCCTCCCTCCCTCTCTCTCTCTCTCTCTCTCTCTCTCTCTCTCTCTCTCTCTCTCTCTCTCTCTCCCCCTGTTTCTCTCTCTCTCTCTCTCTCTCTCTCTCTCTCTCTCTCTCTCTCCCTGTTTCTCTCTCTCTCTCTCTCTCTCTCTCTCTCTCTCTCTCTCTCTCTCTCTCTCTCTCTCTCTCTCGTATTATTATTATTATTATTTATGTAGATTATTCTTAACACACACACACACACACACACACACGCACGCACGCACGCACGCACGCATGCACGCACATGTCAACATAATTGATTGTATATTGATAATTAACTATTGAATATTATCATGTAAATTATATTTAAAGTTCAATTGATATGTATATTTATAGGTAACATTCATATTATATATTAATAATTATATTATATATTAAAAATTAATTATAATGTAAAAGTATAATAATATATTAACTATAATATTATATATTATAATTAATATAATTTTAAATTGATAAAAGATATATGTATGAATTATATTTATTAATATATCAAAATGATTTATTATGTACTAGTTATTAATTATTAGTAATTTAATTAATTATTAATAAAAATTATATAATATGAATGTAAATAATATGTAATAAATAGATATTATGCATTATTTATATTATTAATATATAAATATTATTATAATATTACTTAAAATATTATTTTTAACTAACTATTATTAAACAAAATTATCATTCATGTTTTATTTACATGAATGATAATTATAATATATGTATTATGATTATTAATAATTTAATGGACTTGATTAGGTATTAATATTTAATAATTAATAAAATATTTACAATTATATTTTAATTTTGTGTGTGTATAATTATATACACACCTTCTTAGAGAGAGAGAGAGAGAGAGAGAGAGAGAGAGAGAGAGAGAGAGAGAGAGAGAGAGAGAGAGAGAGAGAGAGAGAGAGAGAGAGAGAGAGAGAGAGAGAGAGAGAGAGGAGGAGGAGGAGGAGGAGGAGGAGGAGGAGGAGGAGGAGGAGGAGGAGGAGGAGAAGGAGAAGAAGAAGAAGAAGAAGAAGAAGAAGAAGAAGTTGTTACTTTGAAGAAGAAGAAGAAGTTGTTCCTTTGTACATATCAATTTTGTCCATGATATATGAATTACCACATTATAAAAGAAGAAGAAGAAAAAGAAATTGTCAATACAATTTATGGGTTGTCAAGTTTATATAATGTCGTAGGCTCAGCATGTGAGGATAATATGCATACCATGATAGACTCAATATGAACATAAATTACTATTCAATATATTAGTCTTTGAGAAACTTTGAGAAATGGTCATTAGGGTTCTTTGAAGATATAGTTTAGTTTTAATCCTGTCATAACTATTCTTTAGAGATATAGTTTAGGCTTGATCCTATCAATGTTGGTCTTCCTCCCTATATATCAGTGAGTGCCACATCCCCATATATTGTCTTTTGTGCATTCAATATTGTATTAGTATAAGTTGCCAAAGCTTTCATAGTTTGGATTATGTTTTTAATATCAAGCTCCCATGAACCCTCTTTGCACGTTACAAAGGATTCATGCCATAGATGGCCACATTGATACATTTTTTATTAAATTGCAAAAAAAAACCTTATGCACATCTCTAAACTCATATTTAAGACCCCATCAAAAGATCCCCTAAAAAAGCGCATTTATTTTACGAAAAATAAATTCAATTTCTTATGCCTTTGTTGATGCAGTTGCATGTAATTTTCATAAATACATTTAGACAATAATAAACATGCAAGCCAAGGGGGAAAAGAACTAAGGAGTTGCTGGTTATAAAATTGTAGTAGTTAGCTGGAGCCCCAATTCTGCACAACTAGCAGCTCCCTATTTTCCTTTTACCCTCCATTACATATATTACACATTGCTTATATGAACTTAATCCACATTGCATTAGAATATACACACAATATCATTGCTTAACAAAACAACATGTTGAAGGACAAAATTGTACTCTTGTTTGCATTATATTTGAAACATGAGTTTACATAAAGCCCAGTGTGGCTTGCATATAATATAAGGAATATTGAAAGCTACTTAAGCTTATGTTTGATTTTTAAGTATACATTTTAGAAAACCTTAACGAGTATGTCTTATTGTTGCACGTGGGACTCGCTCCCCAAAAAGTGCCTGTTGTGGACGAGGATTTGGATCTCCATGTGATCATGTATACATTGTGTATGGAGTAATCACAATGTTTTGCTCATTGTCATACGCCTCCATCTCCCTTGCAATGCTCTACCAAATAAGCAAGCCATCATCATCACATAGGAGTATGGCATGTACTATTATGACCATAAGCAAACCATACAAAATAAAATTAAGCATACTAGTATTAAAATAAAGAGTTATTGATTAAAAACCATAATCTAAGAAGAAATAAAACTTTAGATTCTTTCCCATATTAAGAAAGAGAAAACAAATACCATATTGTGAAAAGCCTTATTCATTGTTATTCTCTTTCTTTTTCCTCTCTCATTGTAGCCCTTGTGTGCCTACATGCATAAATAAAATGACATAATTAAAAGTTTGAAAAAGAAAAATTAGAGCTCGAAACTTCATGTAAACTCTTCAAAATATGTCTAGATACATTTGAATTTAACTAAACAAATATCCACATAGTTGGTAGTAGTTCTGGTTTTACAAATATGGCATGTTAAATAGGTTTTACCTGCAATTTTCCCATGCATTTAACATGCTCAGTGACACTCTTCCTGTCCTCACTGTACAAAGAACTCTTCTTACATATGAGGTGACTTGCACTATATTGAGAGTTTTTTAAGAATGAAGGCCAACATGCACATTTCTAGATGCATGAAAAAGAGCGTTTCACTATATCTTTGTAGATTTCACATATGTATTCATTGTAAAATACATATAATTCACACTCCATGATCCTAGAGTTGATACCTTTTTTAAGCTCATGCTAATAAAAAATAGATTAAAACAAGTATAACAATAGGACACAAATAAAATAGATCTAAGATAGAGAGACAAAAGCAAAAGGAAAATGGATTATGCCTCAAGATATGAACTTACCTTGTTTGAAACAAAGCTTGCCTTGCCTCCTTTGTAAAATATAGGGATTATCTCCTTTAATAAATAATAGAAACAAGAAGAAGAAAAATAATAATACAATGAAGAGAGATGAAGAGGGGAGGAAAGAAATTTTAAAAAATGAACTCACCTTTATGTGTGTGGAGAAGAATAGGAGGCGAGGAGTCAAATGTTCTCTCTCAATGAAACCTCTCAACCATGACATCTCTCACATGGGAGCTCCTGGTCTTGTCTTGTGTCTCATCTATTACACTTCTCTCTTAGCCCTTCTCTCACCATGTTTCACTCAAAAGAAAGTTTTAAATTAAAAAAAAGAATGCACGATATTTGATTTTAGTATTTGGTATCGTGTTAAATTGCATGTTTGTGAAATTATTTAATATGCAAATTATTTTGTGTGAAAATGTGTGTTTTAAATGCCTAATTTTAAATTACTTTTCATGCAAATTTAAACATGAATATAACTTGTTGCAATTATTTATGCATTTTTTTGGGTTCCTAGGACTTCAACTAGTCTCTCAAACCTAAATGATATTTTTTTGAGTTTATAAATGTAGCCATAAAATCATATGAACATGATTTATGCTTTTGAATCCCAATGCAAAAAACACCAAGAGAATACTAGTGCAAAGTGCTTGGAGAATCTAGATGTAGAGCACCTAGTGCATAGTGTATACATGCCTTTGGCAACTTAGTGTCTTTTTTGTCCCTTGATGCATATATGTGCACATGTATACACCCACATATACAAATATACACATGCCTTTAGCAAGTTAGCACTGCCTACCATTAGAGCATACACTATTACAGTGGTATGGTGACAAGGTAATTCTACTTTAAAAAATTGCACTTAGTTAACTTGAGTTAAGTGGCCTACTTAATAATGTTAGATTGCTAATGTGATAAAGAAAAAAGTATGCATAATAAGCTTGAGGCATTAGAATTAAGGTTTAATATATAAGAAAGGGATGTAACCATAGACATCTTCTTTTTTCACAATAATCAAGTAGTACATTGAGGCCTCTGTCTTCGACCATTGCAAGAGATGAGTGTCTTGCTCCACCATAGCAAGAGGTGAGTAGCTTTCTAAACTACCATCAAGTAGTACATTGAGGCCTTTGTCTTCGACCATTGCAAGAGATGAGTGTCTTGCTCCACCATAGCAAGATGTGAGTAGCTTTCTAAACTACCATCATCATCCCCATTGTATTTTTTCTATGATACATGGTTCGTGACTATGGATAAATTCTTATTTCTTGGATATTTCATGAATGTTTCTTTTGTGCAAGAACTCTGAAAAATTCCATTGTTAACATTGGTATGAGTACAATAGCCTTGATTCTATTTTGGAGCATTATTACAAGCCATTTTCTAGTTTGATGGACTAGATACAAGGAATTGCAAGTATAGACATAGTTACAGTTTGGTTCCAAGACATAACTATGACTAGACAAGCTTCTCTACTTCAAACCATGACTATTTGGGAGCTTATTGGAAGAGATTGAAGAGAATGGAGGTCTCTAAGAAAATTTGGTATGTCATGGTCATCTCAAAGGTAATTTTGGTGATTTCTAGACAAATTGGAGCTAACAGACTTTAGAGAAAACTAAAACTTGACTAGTTTTCCAAAGTAGGATCTTCCCTTTTCCTTCCAAGCTTCTCCTAAAGATTTCATGAAACAAATCCACGTCTTTCTCTCTTCAAAGGCTTCTAGCACATCAAAGAATTCTTGATCTTGTATCCTTGCATCAAATGGAGCCTAATGATAACCATAATAGCTTGCTTTCGATCTCGTGATTTCATGAAACAAATCCACGTCTTTCTCTCTTCAAAGGCTTCTAGCACATCAAAGAATTCTTGATCTTGTATCCTTGCATCAAATGGAGCCTAATGATAACCATAATAGCTTGCTTTCGATCTCGAGATTTCACGTAGGCTAGCACCTTGTTTCGATCTCGAGATTTCACGTAGGCTAGCACCTTGAATTTGTGTTGATGGCGCTAGAGCTGGAATATATTCACACAATTGCAAGAAGAAAAATTGAGTTATGGATAGATCAAGACTTTAAGCAAGCTCTCCCTCACTAGGAAACAAGTCTACACTAACCACAAGCCATATTTCATCTCTAACTTGGATCTTGAAGCTTCTTCTTAACCCTAGTTATGGCTATCCAGGATAGTATTAAATCTCTTGAAGATTTGAAGGGGATTTTGGCTTCTTCTTGATCTTGCGGTGAGGTTAAGGTCCATTATCAATTATTTTGGCTTCTTCTTGATCTTGCAGTGAGGTTAAGGTCCACTATCAATTATTTCTTCAACATTGATCCATGTTCAACATTGGAAGCCTAAAATATTATTTGCAAGTGCAGGTGCTCACAACAAAATTCTAGCCAATGTCCTTGTGGTTTTAGGACTTCCTTGTGTCTACAAGTACCTTGCAGTCCCTCACATGTGTCCCTATAGGATTTCATAGGTCACTTTAGGTCAAATTTGGGTTGAGACTGGTCTAGGAAAGGTTGCAAGAAATTACAAGACAACCATAGAGATCTCATTATAGAATTTTTTATTTAAAACCATAATTCATGGTTCATAGGTTATTGCATAGAGGGCAATGCTACGTTTTTTTGAAAAGTTTTTCATTTTGACACCCGACTCAAGTTATAGGCAAAATATTGATTGTAGGTATTTGATACAACACTCTAAAATGTCTCACTTAGGATTCTATATGAGCTTCTCAAATGGCAAAGTTGAAGGACATGTTCAATATGGTAGATTTTGTATAGCTCAGTCCATTGAAGATCCAAATCCTTATGAAGACTAGAATGTATATTCATCTTACATGTATGATGGAGATATGAATGGTTTTGGCCATTTAGATGTCTCTCTCTAGTCATTCTTTTTAGCCATGAATGCATGAGGATAGATCCTTTGGATGATCTTCTTCTGGGTAGCATCATGTGTGCTATGGGCAACATGTAGATCAAGACCATGCATACTCTCATAAGTGGCATTATTATCATAAGTGTGGATAGCCATTTGATGGTAATGAGCAACATGGTTATGACTTGCATTATGTTCATGGGTAGAAGCATGCAAATGTACACGATAAGCAAGCAAATGCAAATGAGATACATGCAAATGCATATGGACAACAACATGCTAATGCTTATGCACAATTTCCTCTTGAATCATTTTCCTATGAGCACGAAGTTATGATGATAATGGGTATTCTTTCTCGTTATGTTAAAATGGGAAACAATCTTATGAAGATGATATTCATTAGAATGATGATTACCAACTAAATATAGAGGATGCAAAGCACTATTACAACCAATACAAATATGGATGAATGCAAGTGGAAATGCAAGAGGAAACAGTTTCTTCCCATGGGAGATACTTATCTAATGATACATTAAGGGGCATGCATTCAAAAGGATTATGTTTCAAGTGTAGTGAACAATGGTCACCTTATCATAAATATACATGTCAGACAAAGAATGCTAGGATATCTATCATTTTTTATGCCAGGAGGCATATTCCACGGTGGATTCCATGAGATCTTCCACGGTGGATTCCGTGAGGTTTTTTAGTGGATTTCGTAAAACTATATTTATTTACTGGGGCTCATACACAAGGTGGATTCCTTGTGCGAGAAGTTGACGGGGATGTCTATCCTTTTCGGGCATCAAATTAATTTAATATGGGTGGTTCCACAATGGGTGATTCCACAAAATACATATCAAATTAATGGATGTTTATGAGTTTAAAGTGCACACTCGAATTAAATTAAGGTTAGGACAGAGTTCCAACCTATTTAATTATTTTGTAGCTGAAGACTGCTAGTTATTCACTTTTGTTGGGTTTTATCTTATTATATTTTAACAATTGTGAATGCTTCAATTGATGTGTAGAGCAAGCAACAATGGCATTGGATAGCACTGGGGTGATGGTGTGAATTCAAAATGCCTAGAAGATTTACTATTTTTTATGGGTGCGCACCTTCTCACTAAAGGTGTGGCACCAATATTTATTTAGGTGTGCTTATTTATAAAAGCGCTTGACAAAACATTTATTATCTTGTATGTGCATAGGTGCTCGGTTAAATATTTAATTACCTGATATTTGTATTTGGATACAACCTGACTTTTGGATGCCCAAATACTTTACTTTATAATTGGCAAAAGCAAACACAAAAGCCAAAAGCATGCTATTTGTAAAGTGTACTATTTTTGAGCTTGGAGATAAAATAAATCTATAAATACATGCCTTGTGAAGCACTCACACAAGGCATGGGGGGAGATTGCACCCAATTTGTCTTTTTTTCTCATGTCATGCAAACTCTCTTTTTGCTTTTATGAAGGATTTATAGAGTTCTTTGTTCTTGGGGACATTTCGGCATTCACTATGTGCACATACAACATCCGATCTGCACACCAGTGGTATCACAGGCAAAGTTGAGATCAAGAGCTTCCAATCGCTTACCATCTCAAATGAAGGCGAAGCTCTTGGAACGAATAGGCTCTATAGGTTGTCTCACAATGAACTAATAATATAGGCGTGTTCCTAGTGGTGAAGAACCCCCTGCTATACCCTTTGATCGCGAAGGACCTCTCCTAGGAGGTGGAGGACCACTCGGGAAGCTCCTTTTTCAAGTCATTTTTTCTCAGAGAAAAAGCAATAGATATTATGAAAATTGTTAAGCTTAAAGAGCTTGAGCTCTAATCTCTCAATCAGGTAACGTAGCATCTACTCGCTGAAGTTGTCACCGTCAAGAAGATGCCACCGTCCTGTCGCTGATCATACAAATTGGTTAAGCTTTTTCTTTAAAGCTTAAAGTTCTAAATCTTAAAATTCAATTATCAATCTCCTATCTAGTGTTGGGGGTAAAGGTGCCTCCGCCTAGCCACCCGTGTATTACTACACTAACAGTACCCGCCACTGCACACTGCAGGTGGCGGGCGCCCGTCACAATCACTTATTCTTTATTATTTTAGTGACAGTTTGAATAAAGGAAGGCCCGGCCACACATTGTGGTTGTTGGAGTTCCCACTTTGAGTTTCACTCTCACTCTTACTTTTACTCTCCATCCGCCATAGCTCTCACTGCCAAGCTTCTTCCTCTTGGGTTCCACTTCCCTTTTAACTGGTATTAGAGCAAAGGCATTGGAGCTTGTCTGGCATTCTCTTTAGCCCAGATTTGAAGAGCTTCAACCCGAGCTTCAATGGCAGCCATGGCACCTTCATTTGCAGTATATTTTGATCTCCCGCCTCCTCCCCAAGCTTCCGGACTTCCATTGGCACCTTCCAGGGCTGCATCGGAGCCCCCTCGACATTGCCAAGTGCTCCCAAGCACCGTTGAAGGCCCCCCAGCCCCCAAGAATAGCCATAGCAAAATGTGGCACATTTTTAGGGGGTCGGGCTGATTTGCTCCTGGCACTTCCCGCTTCTTCCCCGGCTTCCTGACACTCTTGGCAACCTTCCCAATCATTGATGGACTCCCCGGGATTAGTTCTTGGCTCTCAATGATTGATTCGAGTGCTTCCCCCTTCATCCATTGCTGTATACACAGTCCCAGGACTGTCAAAATAGCGCAGCACTTGACATTTACTATTTGATGCTTCTTGGCATTGCCCGTTTGATGCTTATTGATTCCCGGTGATGCCCGGATGTTATGGGATTCTATGTCTATGCTTTGGGATTGATTTGGAGCATATTTGGACACCGTTTGAGCTTCATTTAATAGTAAATATGCTGTTGTAATACAGTGGATTGAAGCTCATTTACTTGGTGTATGCATTGGTTCTTGGGTACGGGGTGCTTACTGGAGGTTTGAATGATCATACCAATGTATTTGGAGATTATCAAATGCTTCTTTTTGGTTTCGGAATGCTGTTAAGCTTGGAATAGGCTTTGCCTTGGTATTCATTCACTTTGGTCAGATATGGATGCCACTTTGGTTTGACCATGCTTGACAATTACTTGGAGCTTCATTTTCAGATGTATTTGAGCATTTTGGACCTATTGGGCATTACATTTGGTTGTCAGTTACATGCTCTTTGAATGCTTTCAGGCTTATGCTTTATGGGTCTGAGATAGGTTGGGATTTATGCTTCGGATGTATCCTACTGGGATTTGGCATGTGTGATGCTATGCACTCCATGTATTAGAGCGTTGTTTGCTCTCTTTGCATGTGACTTTACTTTCAGTGGGAGCCTCTTGGTATATTCGGATGTACATAGAGTCTTACTTACACTTGAGCTTGAGCTTGTGGGACAGTTACATGCATTTGCTCTCTTGAGAGCTTTATGTCTGCAGTTAGTTTGTAGTGGGCTGATTTGATACACCTATTGGGGTAGGCACCTATCTTTGTCACATGTTTGTCAGTTTTGTATGCATCTTGGATGGTTATGCATTGAGCTTCTTGCTCTATCAGTTATGCTTGTGCTTGGTCTCTCATGACTTCTAGACCTATGAGATGTCTCTTGCTTGAAAGGTTATTGGTTTGACAGTTCTTGGTACCTTCTTGCTTGAAAGGTTATTGGTTTGACGGTTCTTGGTACCTTCTTGCCCCTCGATACTCACTGTTGGATGTATCTTGCTACCTGGCAGTTGCAGTGACATATGTATCAGTGATTGCTTCATTTTGGGATAGTTTTACATACTGCTGTCATTTATTACAACAAGCTGAAATCTGCAGATTTTGAGCACTTCTATGAGGGTAATAATTACTATCTGATGTTAACTTGGTCATATTTGGTGGATAGGTGCTTCTCTTGGTGATATCCACTATTTCAGCCAGTTTTAGCAGTGCTTTTAGTGCATTTTCTACTCATTACAATAACATGCATTTTTTTTTTTGCTTTGATTTGGGGTAGTATGACTGGTCATCTGAAAGACACTGCTCTCTTTAACATTACCGAGTTGGATGGTACCAACTATGGGTATTAGAAGTCCCAAATATGGCAGGTTTTGGTGCAAAAGTTGCAGATTAAACCCTTGCATTTCAAGGGTATTAAATCTGAGGATATGGATGATGATGTTTGGATGGAAGTTGATGAGCTATGCAAGTCTACCATTATCTTGTCACTCTCATAAAAGGTCCATCATAATGTTGTTGAAGATGAGAATCAGAGTGCATGGGATTCATAGGAGAAGATTTAGGAGCTCTATGTGCAGCAGAGTCCTGCGTCACAGGTGTATTGGCTGAAGCAGTTAATGGACCTTCGCATGAAGGAGGGGACCTCCCTATCATCTCATTTCAGTCAGTTTCACGCTATCATGAAGAGTTTGTTGTCACAGGGTATTGAGTACTTGCACCCGTTGTTTTTTCTTGGCACCTTGCTTGAATCATGGGATGTCTTCTGTACTGCCATATGTACGAATAAGCTTGATGGGCTGAAAATCAAAGATGTTGAGAGTGCTTTATTGATTTAGGAAATCAATAGGAGAAACAATGATGCTTCCTGCTCTTCACATGCATTGACCATTAGAGGTGGTAGACATGGCAAGAACGATAATGATCATAAGGGCAGGGACTCTCAGAAATCTAGGTCCAAGTCACGTGGTCGCAGTAAGTCCCGTGGACGAAAGTCTGATCTTACTTGTCATTATTGTGGGAAAGCAGGACATATTAGGCCGCAATGCCATAAAATGCACGATGATAAGCGCAAGGAAAAGGGAAAAGTGAAAGTGCAGGAAAAGTCTTTTGAGTGCAGCATTATACCTGCAAAGTCCAGTGTGAAGATAAAAGAGGTTAATGTCATGAAGGTCACCGATTTTGGATGACAATTACATACTTGCAGCTTCTTCATGCGATGCCTTACAAGCTTTTGAGATACATTATATGTATACGCAGTGCTGGCTCTTGGATTCGGGTGCGTGATTTTATGTGACACCCTATAGAGATTGGTTTTATACCTATCATACCATTTCTGGTTTTGTGCGTCTTGGTGATGATAGGTCTCTTGACATTGTGGGCATTGGAGATGTTAGGCTACAGTTTCCTTCTAGAAGCTCTTTTCTTTTGCATGATGTACGTCATGTACCTGCATTGACTCGTAGCCTTATGTCAGCTGGACATCTTGATGATGCAGGGTATTTTATATCTTTTGGAGACTCTGCATGGAAGATTACTCATGGCAAGCTTGTGCTTGCAAGAGGTGCCAAGTCTTGTAGCCTCTATCCCTTACTTGTATTTGGAGCTACATTGGATAATGTTTTGTCTATGGGTTCTATCCCCCATGTATCCCTCTGGCATGCTCGTTTGGGGCACATGTCCCTTAAAGGAATGAAAATGCTCCGTGCTTTGCAGTATCTTCCACCTTTTGTCTCTTCGCATTTTGATTCTTGTGATCATTGTTTGTATGGCAGGCAGACTAGAAATATGCATAAAAAGTCTGGTAAGAAACGCATGGGTGAGTCCTTGGCTCTTGTGCACTCAGATTTATGTGGGCCCATGCCCTATCAATCACTTGGTGGGGCAAAGTACTTTCTTACTTTCATAGATGATTACTCATGTAAGGTTTGGGCTTATCCCATGAAGAGAAAATATGATATCTTAGACACATTTCAACATTGACTTGGATTGGTAGAGAACCATTTGGGAAAAGGCTAAAATGCCTAAGGTCAAATAATAGGGATGAGTATGTATCACGTGTTTTTGAGAAGTTTTGTGATGAGTGGGGTATTAAACTTCAGTTGACCGCCCCTTACACCCCTCCCTAGAATGGTATGGTGGAACGCATGAATAGAACCATTCAGGAAAGCGTCCGTAGCATGCTTAGCCAAGCTGGCTTACCGCAGCACTTTTGGGCTGAGGTAGTTACTATTGCAGTGCATCTCATTAATAGGTCGCCTAGCAGTGGGATTGACTTTCAGGTTGCAGGAGAGGTATGGGTAGGCAAGCCCCCTCCTATGATCATTTGCGTGTCTTTGGATGTGAGGCATTTTGTCATGTGCCCAAGGACAAACGCAATAAGCTGGATCCTAAAAGTGTCAAATGTATTTTCATTAGCTATGGAGATGCAGAAGAGATGGGCTACCATCTATGGGATCCGCAGGCGTGAAAAGTGATCCGTAGCCATGATATCATCTTTCATGAGGACAAAATGCATATGCAGCCTGAGAAAGTGGTTGAGGTACGTAGAGTTATCTTTTAGGAGGAGCCACCTGCTCCCGTTAAGCCCGCTCCACGGCCAGCTAGACAGTGTGCAGCATCACCTGATGCTCATGGTCCAGATGTTAGATATGCTGATGTTAGACAGGATGCTAGTCAGGCAGCAGAGCCTGGGTTAAGGCGTTCTACTAGAGATAGACGACCTCTTGACTGTTTTGAGCCCTCTATGGATTATGTACCGGTTACAGATGCAGGAGAGCCTCTCACTTATGATGAGGCTATGCACAGGGGTGATTGTCACTCTTGGGAGAGGGCTATGCAGTCTGAGCTTGACTCATTGCATAAGAATTAGACTTGGGATTTTGTTTCCTTACCTCAGGGTAAAAAGGCTTTGCCATGAAAGTGGGTGTACAAGCTAAAAAGTACCCCTAGACACCCCAAGCTAGCATACAAGGCTCGATTGGTTGCTAAGGATTTTAAGCAGGAGCATGGTGTTGACTTTGATAAAGCCTTTTCTCCTATGGTCAAAATGACCACCATACACTTAGTCTTGGCCTTGGTTGCACACCTTGACCTGGACTTGTACCAGATGGATGTCAAGATGGTTTTTTTTACATGGGGACTTGCATGATGAGATTTACATGGAGCAGCCTAAGGGCTTTGCAGACCCTGACAGGGAACACCTAGTGTGCAAGCTAAAGAAGAGTCTATATGGCTTGAAGTAGGCACCTAGGGAATGGTACCATAAGTTTGATGCATTCATGCAGTCACAGGGCTATAACTGCAGTGCTATGGATCCGTGCTTGTACACGAAGAAAGCCCATGACGGTTCTTTACTGATTTTGGTACTCTATGTGGATGACATGCTTTTAGCAGGGGCAACTCATGAGGAGCTAGATGCTCTTAAGGCTCTGCTCAAGAAGAGCTTTGAGATGAAAGATCTGGGACATGCCTCTCATATACTTGGTATGTGCATTACACACGATAGATCTCAGGGACTACTCTATCTGTCACAGAGGGAGTATATTCATAAAGTCCTTGAGCACTTCCGTATGCAGGATGTTAAGCCTATTGGTTGTCCATTATCTTCTCATGTGAAGGTTTCACAAGCCAATTGTCCGCAGATAGATGAGTAGAGGGCTGAGATGGCCAAGGTTCCCTATGCATTAGCCGTGGGCAGTCTTATGTATGCCATGATAGCCACCCATCTAGATATAGCTTTTGCAGTTGGGGTTGTGGCATGTTATATGGCTACACCTAGCAAGAAACATTGGGATGCGATGAAGGGTATCATGAGGTACCTCAAAGGGCACTTTAGATATGTGTATTTGCTATGGCAGCCAGGATACAGGAGTCGTGGGATTTACTGACTTTGATTATGCGGGACATGCAAATAGTAGGAAGTCCACTTCTATCTATGTGTTCACTTATGCTGGAGGGGCTATCTCTTGGATGTCCAGGGTGCAAAAGTGTACGACCCTTTCTACTATAGAGGTTGAGTATATTACAGCTACAGAGGCTTGCAAGAAGGCTATCTGGTTAGGATGTTTGATTGCAGACCTTGGTATGATAGATGCTATGCCTACACTGCATTTGGATTCTATGAGTGCCATTCAGTTGGCCAAGAATCTCGTTTTCCATGCAAAGACAAAACATATTGAGGTGAGGTATCACTTCATTCGCGAGGTCGTTGAGGACAATTCTATTAACCTTGTCAAGATTCCGACTAAGAAAAATCTAGCAGACTTGCTCACAAAGAGCCTCACTATAGAACACTTTGCCTTCCTCAGGAGATTGATAGGCATTGGATGAGATGACATCTTTTTCCTCATCCTGTTATACATGTGTACGTGTTGTGCTGTCTTTTTCCTTTTTCTCTCTCACTGGGGAAAATTCGCCTTTAAGTGGGAGGTTGTTGGGGGTAAAGGCACCTCCGCCTAGCCGCCCGTATATTACTACACTAAGATAGTACCCGCCACTACACACTACAGGTGGCGGGCACCCGTACTTATTATTAATTCATTTAGTGACAGTTTGAATAAAGGAAGGCCCGGCCACACATTGTGGTTCTTAGAGTTCCCACTTTGAGTTTCACTCTCACTCTTGCTCTTGCTCTCCATTCGCCATAGCTCTCACCACCAAGCTTCTTCCTCCTGGGTTTCACTTCCCTTTCATCTAGCAGTTGTTTGCATTGTGGTACCCTCAAACCAGTTTTGAAGCTCCAGCAAGTCTCTGTTTCCACCTACAACTTGGCAGAGTTGATTCATAGCAAGCAGGTTGTCACACGCAGTTTATGTGGAAGATGTTTTGGCTTGGAAGATGAAAGCAATTGATCGTAAAAGCAAAAGCCATGTAAAAAAACAAAGCAAGCCTTGTAAACCCAAATTTGAGCTACGCTCATCCTTCTAATGAGATTTTGAGTGTGTGCGGTTGTTTGAGATTTTTGTAGGATGTCCAATTATCACATGGATGATTTAATGGGCGAAAGTGATTTTCTAGAGCCGACTATGGAGCAAAAATTGGAATTAATCATGATGCAACTTCAAGAAGAGCAAAGAGCACGTCAAAATTTGTAAGAATAACTGGATATACTTCAACAATCCGTTGTCGATCAAGACGCAGTGCAACCTGAAGATGTTATTAGACGTACGATTGATGCGACACTCGATGCACAGACTCTTCAGAAAGGAGCCAAGACAAGTAAAAGAAATTTCAAATTTTGTACTTTTAATGGGCAATGTGATGGAAAAATTGTTCTTACTTTCATTAGTTAGTTTGATGACTATTTTCATGAAGAGCAATATGCTGAAAAAGATAAACTTAAATGCGTCACTAACCATCTAGTAGACATAACATCATTATGGTGGAATGTTGTCCGTATGAGTGTTTATTGTCCCTCTACTTGGAAAGCCTTTCAAAAGAATTTTTTGTAGAATTTTCTTCCACCTCAATTCCATGAAAAATTTATCAAATAGTGGGATCTCCTGCAAGAAAGAGATCGTGAATCCATCCCGCAATACACTGAGCGTTTCTAGAGTGCCTTACTTCAACTTCGAATGCTGAAGATGTTCCTGAGGTGACCCACAAGCACAAGTATATGTCTGGTTTGCTTGCTCACTTCTACGCAGAAGTGAATATGTTCAAGCCGAAGACTTTGGAGGATGTGATTTCTTTAGTGCATGATGAGAAGGATAAAATTCGTGGACAAAAAAAGTGACCGCAACAATTTTCGATTAATGGTAACTTTGGTACAAAGCAATTCAATTCTAACTTTCGAAGATTCAATCAAAATCACATGGCTCCTTCTTCTTTCCGTAAACCTTGGACTCAACCTCTTGCTTTATCATCAACTGCTAATTCAAACCCTAAGCCTTCTCTCCAACCAAATCCCAATATACCCAAACTTCCAGCCCTTACCAATAATGTCTCCAGAGCAAAACCTATGGTTTGCTACAAGTATCATCAACCTGGACACTTAGCAGTGAACTGTCAATCCAAGAAGCAAGCTGTTCAAATTAATCATGTGGGAGCAGCTAATGACGAGGACCATGAAGATATATGCCAGACTTCACTAAATATGATGATGATATCGGTGATGCTTCAGATACTTTACTAGGTATGCAAAATCCTCATTCATTATTAACAATGAAATGTTTTGTGCATAGTCAAGAAAAGATTGTTTTACATGATGATGGAAGCACGTATGATTTTGTTTTTGAAAAGTTGGTACAATAATTGAATTTACCTACTATTCCAACTTATTATCGCATAAAGGCTGCATTCTTAGGCACTAGATACAATGATACACAAGAAGCTCACGATTTAGAGATTAAGATTGGTGATTATGTTGAGCGTAGAAATTTATTGGTTGTGCCTTTGCAAAGATATTATTTTAGGAATGCCTTGGCGTCACAAATATAACCATGACATAGATTATTCCACACATTTCATGAAAATTCATTTTGATGGGAACCAAATCACATACATGCATTGCACACTTTGATAGATTTCCACTACTTAGTTACACACAGACTAAACATGCATTGAGAAAAGGTCCTAAATCATATTTAGTATGGGTGAATGAAATTGAAGCTAAGAAAAATCAGATGCATCCTAGGCATGCACAATTTCTTTCACAATTTAAAGATTGTTTTGCTACTGATTTACCACTTGGTTTACCACCTACACATCCTGAAGGCCATAAAATAGATTTAATTTCAAGTTCTCAACCACCATATAAAACACCTTATAGACACAATCAGATTGAACAGAAAGAAATCTAAGCATAAGTTGAAGAATTGTTGAACCGAGGACTCATTAGGCCCAGTAGTTCTCCTTTTGGTGCACCTGTCCTATTAGTCAAGAAGAAAAATAATACTTATAGGATGTGCATTGACTATCATGCCCTAAACAAAATCATTGTTAAGAATATATATCCGATTCCTAGGGTAGACGACCTCATGGATAAACTACAAGGGGCCACTATTTTTAGCAAGATAGATCTCAAATCTGGATATCATCAAGTACGATTGGATACACCTGACATTTTCAAGATATCATTTAGAACTTAGTTTGGTCATTATGAATTTCTTACTATGCCTTTCGGATAGACCAATGTACCAGCTACATTCATCGTATGATGAATCATATATTTTTGAAGTATTAGAATTGTGTGATTGTTTTCTTTGATGATATATGGGTTTTCAGTAAGAATGAGAATGACCATTGTGAACATCTATCTTTAGTTTTCAAATTGTTGAAAGAGAATCAATTGTATGCTAACCCTGACAAGAGTGAAATTTTCCAAACCCAAATTGAATACTTAGGTCACATTGTTTCTTCTGATGGTATTTGCATTGATCCTAAAAAGATAGAGACAATTTTGAATTGGTCAATCCCTAAAAATGTGCATGAGTTACATTCTTTCTTAGGCCTTGCTAGCTTCTATAGAAAATTTGTGAGAAATTTTTCATTGCTTGCATTGTCTTTGACGAAATTGTTAAAGAAAGATATTGTGTATCATTGGTTTGACAACCAGCAAAAGTCTTTTGATTTGTTGAAACATGCTTTAACACATGCACTTGTCTTGCAATTACCTGATTTTAATCGACCATTCTTCCTAGTAGTCATGCTAGCGGATTAAGAATAGGAGCTGTCCTTATGCAAGATTCACATCCCATAGCCTATTCTAGTTGCAAACTTAAACCTTCTGAATTGAAGTATTCCACCTACGATAAAGATTTGCTAGCTATAGTTTAAGCCTTACGTCAATGGAAACACTATATAATGGGATTCGAATTTATGATTAAAATTGACTAGCAAAGATCAAACATTTCCTTAGTCAGCCACAAATTTCTGACCGTCATATTAAATGGGCTACTTTCATTCAAAGTTTTCATCCACGTATCCAATATCAACTAGGTAGAGAGAATGTTGTTGTCGATGCCTTGAGTGGAAGACCAAGTATCCATAATATTTTCATTCTATCTTTTGATTTTCTTATTCCTACGAAGGATACCTATGACCATGACCCCAGTTTTCAAGTTGATTGGAACAAATTAGTTGCTAATAACTGGATTCCAATTGATTCTGTCTCTTATTCTGATGGATTTATGTTTTATGAGAAAAGATTGTGTATCACTATTTAATTTAGATAATTTGTGTTGCACGAAATTCATTGTCCTCCATATCAAGGACATAGAGGTATTATTTTCACTTTAAGAACATTTGTTGAAGATTTTTATTGGCTGCAAATGGAATCTGATGTTTCTAACTTTGTTTCTACGTGTTTAATTTGCCAAAGAGTCAAGTGACACCATGGTAAGCAATATGGTTTGTTAATGCCTTTACCAATTCTTGACCGTCCATGGGAATATATTTCAATGGATTTTATAACTGGTTTGCTTAATACACAAGCTAATCATGATATGATTTGGACTATAGTAGATCGATTTAGCAAACAAGCATACTTTCTACCATGCAAGAAAACATTAACTGCATCTCAAGCTGCACAATTGTTTTTGAAGATTGTTTTTACTAATTATGGTTTGCCAAAATTTATTATTTTTTATCGTGATTCTAGATTTTGCAATAATTTTTGGACTACTTTGTTTGCTAATTTGGGTACTAAGATTGATTTCTCATCTGCATTCCATCCTAAAACCAATGGGCAAACAGAAGCTACTAATAGTACAATTCTATATCTTTCTCATGCATACACAATTTCAAAACCACAAACATGGGATATACATTTACATCTACATCAATTTGCATACAATAATACACTACACACAGCTACTCATAAAGCACATTTTGAAATAATTTATAGACATAGATTGCCTATATCTGTTACATTATTGTCGAATAAAGTTAAAGTTGCTAATGATATTGCTAATACGCATGCTATTATTTTTGCTCAAGTTAAAGATATGATTGCAAAAGCCCAGCAATCATACACTAAACAAGCTAATAAGAAAAGAAAAGCCATGAGTTTCAATGTTAGTGATTAGGTATGGTTACACATTGAAAAGATAAGATTGCAAAGTGTTGAGAAATAGCATGTTGTTAAATTAGCACCTAGGTTTTATGGACCTTTCGAAATAATTCACAAGATCAATGAACATGCATTTAAATTAGAACTACCCAAACATTGGAAGATCCATAATACTTTTCATATAAGTTTGGTACGACCTTTTAGAGGCCAATTACCTATCCACCGTGTCTATGAAAATCCTTCTTTGTTAAAAAAAGAAACTGAAATCCTTGAACCTAAAACTATTCTAGACACTAACTTTATGACCACTAGAATTGGCCGTAGATATTCTAGATATTTGGTTAAGTTTAAAAATCATCGTGTTGAAGAGGCCCAATGGATGCACGCCCATGACCTAAGTGCTTACCCGTGACTTCTCGCTCCACATTAAGCTAATAGCAGTTGAGGACAATTGCTATTCCACCGCGGGGATATGATACTAAGAAGCATATTCCACGGTGGATTCCGTGAGATATTTCACAGTGGATTCCGTGAGGTTTTTCGATGGATTCCATAAAACTATATTTATTTGCCCAGGCTCGTACACAATGTGGATTCCTTGTGAGAGAAGCTGATGGGGATGCCTGCCATTTTCGGATATCAAATTAATTTAATGTGCATGTGGGTGGTTCCATAGCGGGCAATTCTGCAAAATACATATCAAATCAATGGACGTTTATGAGTTTAGAGTGGGCACTCGAATTAAATTAAGGTTAGGATAGAGTTCCAACCTATTTAATTATTTTGTAGCTGAAGATTCCTAGGTATTCACTTTTGTTTAGTTTTATCTTATTATTTTCTAACAATTGTGAATATTTCAGTTGATGTGTAGAGCAGGCGTCGATGGCATTGGTTAGCACACCGGGGCGATGGTGTGAATTCAAAATGCCTAGAAGGTTTACTATTTTTGATGGGTGCGTGCCTTATTACTAAAGGCATGGTACCAATATTTATTTAGGAGCGCTTATTTCTTAAAGCACTTGACAAAACATTTATTATCTTGTATGCACATAGGCACTCAGTTAAATATTTCATTACCTGATATTTGTATTTGGGCACAGCCCAACTTTTGGACGTCCAAACACTTTACTTTATAATTGGGCAAAAGCAAACACAAAAGCCAAAAGCATGCTATTTGTAAAGTGGGAATTTTTTGAGTTAGAGATAAATAAATCTATAAATACATGCCTTGTCAAGCACTCACACAAGGCATGGGGGGAGATTGCATCCAATTTGTCTTTTTGTCTCATGTTGTGCAAACTCTCTTTTTACTTTTATGAAGGTTTTGTAGAGTTCTTTGTTCTTGGGGATCTTCCGACATTCACTACGCACGCATACATCATCCGATCTGCACACCAATTTTAGAGCATTCACATGAAGAAGAAAATAAAAAAAAACTTCATGACAATTAAGAGCAACAAGAGGAAGATGAAGAGGAGGAAAATATCAAGAAAAGGAAGTGGATGAAAAGCAAGAAGAGGAAGAGGAAGCAAATGAATATCAAGAAAAGGAAATGCATTAGGATCGAAAAAGGTTAAAAATGACACTTTTGTTAATTCGTGGATTAAGGAAAGGGCTAAAGAGATTTTGCCACGTGGATAAAAATATGGTATTCTTGTCTCCTCTGCTTTTGAGATAGTAGAGTTCATTTTGTGGTTTTTCCCTCCTATTTAGCCAAAATCTTCAAACCCTGACAAGTTTTGTAGTCCCAACGGCCCCTATTAATTAATAAAAGCTGACAAAACCTTTGATGAAGAAAAGAAAAATTTAAGTTAATTAATACCATTTTGAAAACTGGGAGAATTTTCAAAGTTCTTGGCACTTGTAGTATTTTTAATTTGTCTCATTGACCTCTCTCTTTAGGTTTCTTTCTCTGCACATTGTCTGCATACTCGTTGTCTTTTACATGGTGTCCACAAGGCGTCCTTCTCATTCCATAAACTCTTGCACCATGTATAGTAAGAGTACAAATGGAGAATGGGAGCCCAAAACATTTACTATAAATGATTGGGTTACAACGCTACCATCTTGTAGTGGCTCTCACAAAGTGAAAAAAACAAAACAATGAGATATTAAATATCATTGGAAGGGACGTATCTTTGCCTTCAAAACCACGCCTTAAGGGCGGTTTGCTTTGGTGCAACATGTTTACATGGCTAGAGATATGCACTTGGCTCCACAGGAATGTTTTTTCCAGCAAGCACATTGTAAGTTTGAGTTGTAAAATATATGTGAGTATATGGTTTTGTTTGAAGCATATGCTAAATAATGGATTGTTGGCTGTAGATATCTTTCCATCAATAAGTTTTGAGTGGCAACCTATGGAGAGCCTCAACGGAACATTCCATGCCATTCATAAAGAATTTACAGACATTATTTATGCTGATCAAATCACGATTGTTTTTCATGAAAGTGGAATTTTTGTGTATTAAATATGTGGTGCCTTCAAGAGTAGGTGTGTATGGATACCTTAAGATCTGCAGTTACCCGGAGAGAAAAAGAGAAAAAAATCATTAAACCTAATAGAGAAAGAGAGAAAGAGAGGGCGAGGGTGAGAGAGGGAGAGGAAATGAGAGAGGAAGAGAAAGAGAGAAAGGGAAATGAGAGAGGGAGAGGAGAGAGAAAAATAAATGAGAGAGGGAGAGGAGAGGGAAAAAGAAAAAAAATCATTAAACCTAATAGGGAAAGAGAGAAAGAGAGGGTCAGGGTGAGGGAGGGAGAGGAAATGAGAGAGGGAGAGAAAGAGAGAAAAGTAAATAGGACCTTACAATAAGCTCATCCTAGGCTCATAGGGGTTAGGCCGATCCTCAACAAACCTAAGGGGTATATGGCTAGAGAGCCCTAGCATACTTGTGCCTCCTAGCATAATGTTCTTCTTGCAAAGAGACCTCTCATACATGGGGCTTGTCCTAGCCTCCACCACGCAAATATACAACGAAGGCAATCAGCCTATCAGTATGAAAAACATTCATTTTTCATAACGTAATCCCAAAAATAACTTTGGATATACCATAAAAAACAATCTCTTCTTAAAAAGACAAACACAGAAAACTAAAACAGCATCATTCATATGCTTCGCAAAACTAAAACAACATCACCATAAGATCTCTTAGGAAACTCATCTTCAACTATTAATTTTAATTAATATAAAATCACTTGCAAGGAAGGACACTCTTTTATCATTAACCCTCTTTCTTCCTTAGAATAGTCTTAGGAACAATTTTTTGCTCTAACAAGCATATATTTGAGCATAATAACTATTTTAAGGTTTATTCCATGAGTAGTAGTAGTATATATGCAACCATCAAGCTAGAGATCATGCTTTGGTATCTGTGGAGATCCCAATCTCATGCCCTCATAGAGATTGTAGTGTGCAATAGTGTGGAGAGAAGATGGGCGAGTTGTAAATGGTAAAGGAGAATTCTATTGATGATGGAGAGAAGATGAGGTGAATCGCCAATCCTATTCTTAGTGAGTGCAACCTACCCATAGTCATGGTCATCGTGGTCGTGGTCATGGTCATGGTCATAGTCGTGGTCATGGTCGTAGTCGTGGTCGTGGTCATCATAGTCGTAGTTGTAGTCGTAGTCATGGTCGTGGCCGTGGTCGTAGTCGTAGTCGTATTCGTAGTCGTAGTCATGGTCGTGGTCATGGTTATGGTCATGGTCGTAGTCGTGGTCGTGGTCATCATAGTCGTAGTCGTGGTCGTGGGTCATGGTTGTGGTCGTCGTAGTCGTAGTCATAGTCGTGGTCATAGTTGTAGTCGTAGTCGTAGTCGTAGTCATAGTCGTAGTCATGGTGGTGGTGGTGGTGGTGGTGGTGGTGGTCGTAGTCGTAGCTGTGGTCATGGTAGTGGTTGTAGTCGTCGTCATAATCATAGTCATCGTCGTGATCGTGGTGGTCATGGTCGTGGTCGTGGTTATAGTCGTAGTCGTGGTCATAGTCGTAGTCATAGTTGTGGTCGTGGTCGTGGTCGTAACGTAGAAAAAGAGAGAGAGATGGAAGGAGAGGATAAAAATTTAAGAAAGAAAAAAAAAGAGAGAGATGGAAGGAGAGGATAACAATTTAAGAAAAAAAGAATGATAACAAAAACAAATTGTTTGTTGTAACGTAGACAAAATGGAAAACGATGAACTGTTGTTCAAGATCGCGAGGTGTATCTTAATCAGCGTGTCCCATGTTCTTGCTCTCAATGCAAGCTGGCAATTAGACAAAAACGTCGATTGTCTATATAACACGTACGACGATTTGGCGAGTTTCAATCTGAGATCATTGATCAGGCGATTGCGGATTTTCAGTAAACGGTAAGAAAAGTTAATATCAATCATTCATTGTACTTGCAAGCTAATTGAATACCATATACAATAAGATTGGGTTTGGCTGGAAAATTTTCTATCCAGGGAGGTGATGTCTCATTCCAAGGAGGAGTGCACCCTTTGCAGCCAATTAGAAGAGTTCGTGGGCGTACGATGGGTGGAGTACATGAGCCAATCCACCACTTGGAAGGCCAATCTATACCGTCAATGCCAGAGGAGACACGCAACCTTCCAGACCTACCTACAATCTTGGAGCCTAAGATGGAGGCAATGATCGATGCATTGATTCCCATGGATGTCGAGACTTCTGATCTGCTTAGAGAGGAAGCGTCCATACCATTATATGATGGGTGTCGAGTATCTCGCCTGAAGACACTGCTTGCACTCTTAAGTGTGCAAGAAAAATATGGGTGGAGCGATGCGAGTGTAACTGAGTTGTTCAGGTACCTTGTACATACGCTTCGTTGATTTTTTTTGGCACTATTATTAAAAACATTTGTGCTTTTTCAAGGTGTTTATGATTTTTTTCAGGTTATTGAAATATCATATATTACCACCTGCAAATAACATGACTGAGTCTCGTGATGATGCATGATATGTTTTACGAAAGCTTGGCATGGACTACAACAACATCCATGTATGTATCAACTATTGCATACTTTTTCGAGGAGAATATGATACTATGGAGACATGTCCAAAGTGTGGTGCTCACAGGTATCGACAAGACTTGCAAGGGCAAACCATCCCTCAAAAAGTTCTCAGACATTTTCTGCTTATCCCCCGCATAAACCACATGTTTCGTACGTCCGACATGGCAAGCTTGACAACGTGGCATGCGCAGAATAGGTCCATGGATGGAGTTCAATGAATATTAGCGGCTTCACGTGCATGGAGCCGCATTGACTCTACCTTCCTAGACTTTGCCCGAGAGCCAAGGAATCTTCGGCTCGGTCTTGCAATGGATGGCATGAACCCATTCGGTCTGCGCTCAACTTCTTACAGTGTGTGGCCTATAGTCCTTGTCAACTACAATATCCCTCCATGGATTTCTACGAAGAAAGGACATCTCATCCTTAGCTTACTCATCCCCGGCCGCTACAAAGTCAAAAATGTGGACGTGTATCTTCATCCATTAGTCGATGAGCTTAAGATTTTGTGGGAGCAGGGGGCCATCGTGCAAGATATGAGCAAGCATGATGGTTGGTGGTCTGTCAATATTCGAGACATTCTCATGTGGACGATGCATGAATTTTCAGGATTCGGAGAGTGCTCAGGTGAATAGGCATCCGTTCTCATTGGTAATATCTATATTTTATCTCATTCAAGCTTGTATTCATTGGGTCGTGGTGTTGGAACAGGTCTGGTTACCTCAAGTTATCATGCATGTCCATTGTGCGGGCCACAGTTAGACTCCCGAAGGTCACGAACCATGAAGAAGATCGTATATCAAGGATATACCGCTTTCCTGCCAGAGGATCATGAACTCAGGGAAGGTTTTCTTGGACGACCTCCAACATGTATGAACGCCGTAAGCTGGTACGAGCTGAAAATGGTCCATGCGGAGTCACATCCAAACGGAATGCGGCGGTTCTTAGTTTTCTACGAGTTGCCATATTGGACCCACTTACAGGTCAACCACTTGTTGGATCCCACGCATATTTTCAAGAATGTGGGTAGCTTGATATGGGACCACATCATAGAAAAGAGAGACACTATAGGGGCACGAATGGATTTGAAGGAGGTAGGTAAGATGGAGGCGCTTTGGCCGCAGTCGAGTGCTGATGGTCGCATGCAGCTACCTCACGCTCCTTGGGTTTTGTCCACTAAACAAGAGCGCATTGTAAAGCAAGTAGTCAAGTCTATCCGTACTTCGACGGGTATGATGCATTCTCTCAGGTCTGCATTTTCTAAAGACGACCAATTATCAGGGCTAAAATTCCATGACTTGCATAAGATATGTTAGGTTTGTACTATGAATGGATTGTAATTGGCGTGTGCATTTTGCTATTTGGAGTGTAGCCATTATTCATGATGCTTTCTCATTTGTGGCAGTTTGTACTACCGATTGCGATCGCAGGATGTCTTACTCTAGAAATATGCGGGGCCATTTATAGGTTGTCAACTTTGGTGCAATGGATCTCACAGAAGGAGATTAAGACTTTCTCTATTGAATCCACGAGGCAGGGAGCAGTGGAGACGATCTGTCTCTTTGAGAAATACCTACCCACCAGCATGCTCACGATACAAATCCACCTTCTTGTGTATCTTGTAGATGAAGTGGAGATTGCTGGACCTGTCCATACGTGATGGATGTTCTTCTTGGAGTGCTTCATGGAAACCCTAAAAGTCTTTGTGTGACAACGAGCTCGGCCAGAAGGTAGCATGGCTGAAGGTTGGTTGGTGTTTGAGGTGCTAGTGCATATTTCACAATGGCTACCAACGGTGGATCCAGACCACAAAATGCTCGCTGAAGGATGATGATAGACTGACTGGAGATGTGGTGGTTGGAAATGGGGTAGAAAAAATAATGGATGCTACAATGGAGGAGAAGGTGAATCGCTTTTGTATGTTGCACAATGCCTCTATGGAGACGTGGGTCGCCAAGTACCAGATCTCTAGGCAAGATTGAGAGGAAGTGCGATATGAATTCCGATGTAGTACGTGTCATCGACCAATTCGATATCCCGAGGGCATGGAGGAGATGCCGCGGTTCATGTCAATGTGATGATTGTATGGAGCTTTGACCGCAGCGTCTCGTGAAGGGACATAGCTCTCAATGGAGGAGTGGGAATTCTCGAGGGGATGTAGTCCAAAGGTGATGAGGTGTTTAGGATTTGTCATATCTATATTTTATATGCGATATCTAATTTGAGTATTTCAATGTACAATACAAAATATATAGTGCAGCATGGTCGTGTGGACGGCATTTTTGTGTGGAGCGTATTGACAAAATGAGCTCCACAATAGAATGTGGTATCATGGCAAGGTTCGAGCAAGAGAGCCGATGACGAGCAACGGATCCAAACACGGTTATAGATGAGATGGAGTATTTTGGAAACTTACAAAGTATTGTTACGGTGGATTATCGTAGCTTCTCCATGATACTATTCGATGTGCAGTGGTTCAAAGTGGTACTTGGAGGAGCTGGAGCAATAGTTTGACGAAGTCCATCTGGATTTCTCGAAATAGATTCCGGAAAAAAATGGATGGATTTGCGCGACACCTTTGTGTTGTCGGCCCATTGTGAATAGGGTGCATGGACTCATTTGTTTGTTAATTGTATTACAACATGGTACATGTCACAATAGTTTAAACTCTCTTGTATGTGTTTGTGAACAAGTAATCTTCTATCCAAACCCCCGACAACCTCGATGGTGGTATGTTATACCTTCAACTCCCCGAAGTGCGAGAGTATATGATCAAAGCGATATTCCGAGCATAGATGAAGACAATATGCAAATAGAGGGGTCGATATTGCAAGGGGTGGAGGCCACCGAAAGCTTGGAGCCAGCATTGGCTAACAATGATGGAAATACAGGAGTCCAAGAATTCTTTGAGAACGAGGTGGACTCATCCTTTTGTGGTGATATGTCTATCGACCTTCCAGTGTATGCGGAGTTGTGTTAGGAGATTAACATGGGAACATAGGATACTTCATACTTGGAGCATCCACTTACTCAATTCGTTGACCAATCGCTTATAAGGGTACATAAAATATGCATTTTAAGTGAGATCTTTTTTTAAGGATTTATATTACTGTGCTTTGTATGATTTAAATTGATTATTCTAACATCATTTTTTATCTATACAGGTGACATTTTCAAGATGAGTCGAGGGATGAGCGATAAGGAGTTATAGGATATCTTCACGCATATGTCTCCTGACCAGATCGCGAGATTCAGAGACATGGTAGACCAGGAGCTATCTCGGTCTTTGTCAGGCCGCTCTGCTAGATCTACTTTAGCGCGATTGGATGCTTCAACTTCGAGCAGACAAGCTCGATGCTCCAGACTTGGGCCAGAGGGAGGGAGTGCTTTAGGATCAGGGGGATGCTACAGAGATACGGAGGCAGTGAGCCTGCAGTCGACACGGGATACAGGTGCGACTCCTCGCTCTCGTGGCGGTTTCAGGGATCGTGGTCCAAGCTCAGGTGGATGATGTGGAGACACGGACGTAGTGTCTCTGTCTCGTCGTTCAGTTGGAGTTGCATCGCCTCTAGGATTTGTCACACCTGTGGGGACGTCTACTCCAGTTACTTCGGCTTTTACTCAAACCGTCTATAGTGGCACCCCTATGGGTGCCACTCTGATAGATATTACCCCGGTCGGTACACCGGATGCACAAGGGTCTCTTGGATATGCCCAGAAGTGTGGACGCAGAAGGGAGAGGACCTATCTTAGGCATACCCTAGGAGGATATGCATATCTAGTCGATGATAGGCTAGGAGCCATCATCATGAATGATGAGGGAAGGAGGGTGATGGCTCGCATGAGAGAGTTGTGCCAACAAGTTTTTCGGCACAACGTCTTAGATCATTGGAAGAACATACCGGAGGGGAGCAAGGACTACATAGTAGCATCCTTGCATGAGGAGTTTCCGGTTCCAGCCTCAGTAGATAGATTTTCTATGGGCTGGATGATGGATTGCATGCGTGCATATATGTTACATAGACAATCCGACGCACGCAAGGCAATCAAGAGTGGGGCTGCAAAGCCCGAGTGGTTAGATGCGGACGACTGGCACCGACTGAGGGAGAAGGCTACAGATTCTCCAGGACGTTGGAGTCAGCAGAGCAAGGCGGCGAGGGCACGACTCGTGGCCAAAGTGGTCCATCATCTTGGGAGTGGCAACCATAGGACATATTTGGAGGACTTTGTAAGTTTTTCTTTTGTTTTGCTTGTTTATTTTTTTGCAATATTCTTTGTATTAAGAATTATGTTTCTAACAGTTAGCATTTTTTTTTCTTTGCAGCACTCCATTACAAATCGTGATCTGACCGGCCTTGAGACTCGATATGCAGAGAGGCATGGTCTCACTTCATTGATTGACCGATTGTATAGATGCAGCGAAGTCACTCATCTTTCTTGTCCGTAGTTACCATGTTTAATTAGAATGCATTATTGTATGGTGGACTGATGTGTTGTTGTTTTTTTTTTTGCAGAGTCTGTTCGATGCTCCTTTGCGGCGGGATGAGCTTTCGGATGGCGAGGATATGTAGCTCGCCCTTGGATCCCTGGAGCTCACACACCTTTATTTTTTGGTCACCTAATTTGTGTAGACATTTTCTATGTATTAGTGATATCTTATCATGATTGTACCAATCGCTTTCATTATGTGATCATGTATTTATTTCATGTATCAGTGTTATGATTTCAATATACTTTGTTTTTGTTTGCACGAGCATTATACATAGTGCAGAAACTATTTTGTATAGCTCAAATAAAGCACACAGTGCTAGCTGCCCTGCCACAATTTCCCCCCCCTATTACCATCGCTATTAGCATCGCAAATTTATTGCTCGCATCATTATTGGTGTTGTTATTTTTATCGCAAACTATCAGTATCGCTGATACCGACGCCAATAATGATGCTGATACCGACTGTTCTATGGCGTCGCCAATAACGACACTTTTTGTGACGACGGGGGCAAATTTTGTTATTTACATTTTTGTCACTTTTAACATTGATATAACGCCTATATCTTGTAGTGTAGGGATATTCAGGTAACTGAGATACAAAGAATGCAACTACTTGTGAATAAACATAGACCATTGGTACCCAAGACTATCACAAACTCAAATTGTTAGTAAATCATACATCCCATAAGCATTTGCATCACTATGACAAACTACTAATAGAGGTAGAGGTAAATGCCATGTTCAAAGCATACGAAATCAAATTAGTCCACAAGCGGAGGTTAGTATATCCAATAGCACACAAGGGAGCATTTACATGAACCAAGAGTCCCACTGTCTCAAAGAACCAAGCTCAGTCAAGTAAGTACAAGTGTCTCCCACTAAAAGTGAATGAGAAATGCAAAGTGAGTAAGCAAAGCTCAAGACATATATATCAAAGCACCTGGGAAGTTCAAGTACATCACAAATACATCCGAGAGTAGAAGTGTCCAATGATGTTTTAATATTCGTAAGTGACTAAGAATAAAAGCTCAAAGAAATTGACCAAAGCTTAGTACATCAAATCTAGCTCAAATCCAAGTGCCAAAGCATGTCATAACCATATCCAAGCTCATACATTAATGCTAGCCAACACCATAGACATATAGCATACATAAAATTCTATGTAGGCCCAATAAAAATTCAAAGCATGAAGCTCATTGTTGTATGATAGCAATAAACCTCTACAAAACTAAGTTAATCAAGCTCCAAACAATACAAATAGCATCCCAAAGTATAATCATAACATTCAAGTACTAAAATAGCATCATCAAGGCATTAAACATGCATAATAGAGCTCATTGTTTGTTGTCCAAATCAAAACTAATATATTCTCTTTGAAATAGAGAGATAAAAAGTGCACATAATTAAATTTCTAAGTGCTCAAATCAGTAGCTCTTGTCATGTTCTTTGTTTCTAGCTACAGAATGCTTGAATCTAATACCGTATGTAAAAGTTATGGCCAAAATATAAAAGTGCTATCAAGCAATCATAGATGTCCACGACTTCTGAAGCATACTTTGTATCTACTCAAAATAGATAGAATGACTACTTCTTAGCTCAATAAGCACTCAACAAGACTCAACTAAGCCCTAGGAAACTCCTCAACAAGTCGGTTGGAACAAGCTAGGAGAAGGAAATACTCAATGTAAACCTCAAGAGGAAGAAACAATGGTTACCATGAAACCTTGAGCTAAAGCTTTGAATCCACGCTAAAGCAAAGGATGAAGAAACTCCTCAAATGGTTGGATTTGATACCAGTTGAAGGGTAGAGCCTGAGTGGAAGCACACAAGTGGAAGCAAGAGCTATGGCGAATGGAGTAAGAGAGCAAGAGAGAGAGACACCGTATGTGGGAACTCCCACAATCACAATGTGTGACCGGCCTTCCCTTATTCAATAGTCACTGAAAGAATAAAGAATAAAGTGATAATGATGGGTGTCCACCACTTGCAATGTATAGGTATGAAATCGTAGTATGTGAAGTAAATACAGGGTGCCATAGGCACATGTGCCTCTACCCCTAACATACAAGATATACTAAGAAACCATTTCACTTTGGGTAAGATATTTTCCCATTTGATCTCAAGATCAAAACCTATAGACACTCTACTATTCCCAACTTCCCATATATCTTCTATGACAAAAACACCTGCAACTTGCAAGCTAAAAAGAATAACATCTTTTGCCATGTGATGGTGACCAAATATCACAAATAGAATATCAAACTGATCATCCCCTTGTAGTTGCAACTTGTGTCTCAATTGTTGCTAGATCGTTGTGGCTTTACATCCATCCAAGAAATATATCTAGGAGTTTCTTTTTCACCACATGTGTATAAGCCATATGTAATGCCTCTTTCCTTTAGTTTATGGGTAGAGAAAAAAGCACCCATGGCAACTTTCCAAGTGAAAACTTTGTACTTGAGAGGGAGGCACATGGTCCAAAGATCCTTCAAACTATTTGAATATATTTTCACTAATATAGATCTTCCATAGCTTATGGACTCTTGCAATTTCTGATTTTGAAGGTTGTGTACCCATGCAAAGCTTCTTCCATATAGATGTCTTCAAGATAGAGATGTTGTTATGAGGTGATGAAGTACTCCTCGACTCCTCCATTTGCCGCTTGGTAAATTCCCATGGAGGCTTGCTTGTTGTGGTGAGATGATATTTAGATGTAGCTTCTTTGAGGGTGATCAAATTGCCATTTGATTTGTACCATTGATAAAATTTGTAGGGTAAAGGGCTAGTAGTTGAACAAGGGACAACGATAACATAGTTTCTTGACCCTAGTAGGGGCCAATTATAAAACCCTCACCATCTATGAGAAGAACACCAACTTTGGGAAGTGGTTACAAGAATGCTACATGGCTTTCAACTTTTGTAGGAAACAAGGGTTCAAACCTCGTTTATCATTGGCACACATATGTTTCTACTTTGGCTTGCATTTATTATACATTAGAAGACTCATTTTTTAACATGGGAGTTTATAGACCAAACATTATTGCACGATTATCGAATCAAGATGATTTGAAAGTAATTTTGCTAGTAGAGATAGACTTTATGTACATCTTAATCCCAAAACTTCAAAATTTTAAAAATAGAAAAGATCTATAAGATGATTTGAAATTAATTTTGCTAGTAGAGATAGACTTTATGTACATCTGTGTAATCCCAAAACTTCAAAATTTTAAAAATAGTAAAGATCTATTTTGCAAACTCTTAGCTATTCAACTACTGGCCCCTTTACCCTATGCAACTTTCTTTGCAAGTGTTTTTCTTCCCCTTCTTAGTATAAGTGCAAGAGGGGATGAGGAAGGGGAACGGTATTCCATGACCGAAAAATTATCATTTTTATCATGACCATGATGACCCAAAGATTGTGTTGCATCCTCTAGACATTGAACCTAGTCTTTTGTCAAAAGCTTGCATTAGTCCATGTGATTTTGCTACCATCAAAGCTTGTGCATTTAGGAGCTCCACTATAAAAAGTTTCCCATCTCTACAAAGGTCTTTGTTTTCCTCAAGAAACTCCATCAACATGATTGCCCAAGGCTCTTATTGTTCCCAACAATTCACCATAAGTTTTTTTTTGGTTTTCCTTGATTCTACAACCACGTCAAGCATCTGGAGGCTTCCCTTGTCTTCCTCCTTAAGACAAGTCATAGCTATAAGTGGCATATACCTCCCTACACCTCCGTTCTTCCATAATGCTTTTCCCATTAGACCATCCCAAGTCTTTTGTAGGTTAGTGCTCCATGTGAGTAAAGGTAGATAAAATCGGATTTTCTCCATCATCCAATTGGTCTTGTGTAAAAATATTGGATCTAGAGCAAGGCAAGAGCTATGGAGGTTGGAACGTGAAGACTAAATTCATGATGACATGGAAAATGAGTAGACAACTATTACACAAGTGAATTAGGTTCCAAGATGGAAGCTTGGTGTTATAAGATCCGAGATACATGCTCGACTTTCTTATATACTTAAAATATATATGGCGAATATTATGCTGGCATAGAGGGAGAATAGATGAAAGAAAAGAAAGAGGTAGAGAGAGAGAGAGAGAGGAAGAGAAATTGGCAACACACTAGGGACTGGAAGATGGACCAGTCCCCCCCCTTGTGGAGTTATATTATTGACAAGGAGCAAGCTCCTCCATTACACATAAGCCAGTTCTTATTTGTAGATCTTGGAAACAAGATCACGATTCCTTGCATGGTATACAACCGGCTAACACTTGCACAACTTAGAAGTTGGCACCTTTTGATCATTCTCGAGACTCCTTCTCTTCTACACAATATGTCTAGGGCTCTCCTCTTGGCGCTTGATTTCAGCAGAGCTTCCGCAGCACTTGCACCTTCTCTTCTCCTCTTGGAACTTGATTTCAGCAGAGCTTCCGCAGCACTTGCACCTTCTCTTCTCCTCTTGGAACTTGATTTCAACAGAGCTTCTGTAGTACTTGATTTTAGTAGAGCTTCCACAGCACTTGCACCTTTTCTTCTCCTCTTGGATGCATGCAAAGTGATGCTTTCTTTTTTCCTCTCTCACACCCAAGGAGAGCCTCCTCTTTTATAGGCTTTCAAGAGCATCTCTTCTTGGAGAGAGACTTGAGTTAATCTTCATGCAAGATGTGGTTGTTCTAGGCCCTACTCTGGAGCACTAACTTCGAGATATCTCTCGGTGCATTGTTCGGATGAAAAAATGTCCAAAAAAAAAGTTGTAGATCTCGCTGTTTTTTATCATTTACGCTTCTCATTTTTAGAGATCGTCTTTCTATTGAGAGATATTCTAAAAATGGATTAACCGTGTCTTTTTTTTAAAAAGAACAACTTCTCAAACTATACTCTTAACTTGTGGTCCATGCAACCACCTTAAGGAGAGTTCATTAAATTGACTTGGGCCTCAACCTTAAGATTGACTTCCACACAAAAGCTTGTGTCTTTTTAGACCTTAGAAAGAGAAAATCACCCCATTAAGTGATGTTCTAGGAATATTGGTCTCTAAATGGTCTCATGGCCATGCTAGATCATCATCAACACTTAAAGAAAAGTGAGTCACTAATTTATTGCCATGAATTTATTAAATAGAGAATGTGTAATAAGCAATCAATTTAGTGACATCCCTCTGGCTTCTAAACAGTTGACCTCAACTGTAGAGGGGATACATAGTTCTTAAGAAGATCTGGAAAGTCTTGTAGTTCTCTCTGAGTCATAAACTGAGTGTCCAATGGGGGATAATTCTTAAACTTAACCAGATACTTTTGTAATACCTTACCTGACCTTAGAGTATTTTCCTGATGGTGTAAAATTCTTTCAGACAAAAGAAACTCTTCTTTTTCTTCTATGTCAGGTAAATCTTCCTTGATTGGTTCCATTGGAGATTCTCCAATATAGGGACGTAGCAAACTTATATGGAAAGCATTATGAATGTTCCAATGACTTGGCAGATCCAAACAAAAAGTCACATCATTTATCTTATTTGTGATCTTGAAAGGGCCATAATAGCGATTAAAAAGCTTAACCACTTTACCCTTTTGACATTTTTGCTTCTTTAAGCGAGCCTTCTCAAACTTAAGAAGAACATGTTGTCCCAAATTGGGATCTAACTTATGACGATGCTTATTAGCTTTGTGTTTCTACTTCTCGTGTTCTTTGGATAATAGCTTTTACTTGAGTGAGAGTTGTATCAATGTCTCTAACAAACTCATCTGCTACAAAGATCTTATCCTTTGTAAGAAGGATGGGTGGTAAATGAGGCTCACCATAGATGATCTCAAAGGGTGCCTTACAAGTACTAGAGTGCATTGTATTATTGTATGCAAACTCTACTAAATGCAAATGCTTTTCCCGTTCTCTTTGATTATCAGAGACATAGGATTTCAAAAGGTCTAGAACAATAGAATTAGCACTTTCACTCTGCCCATCCATTTGAGGATGATAAGAGGATGAAAACTTTAACTTTGCCCTGAGGTTCTCGAAGAGAGCTTGCCAAAAGAGGCTAGTCATGCGGAGATCTCGATCACTTATAATGGACTTAGGCATGCCATGATGTTTGAAAATATGAGCAACGAATAGCTTAGCCATATGATCAGCTTTGATTGTCTTTTGCACAGGTATAAAGTGAGCTTGCTTACTGAATCTATCAATGATAGTCCAGATTGCATCGTTGTCTGCTTGTGTGCGAGGAAGCTCCATGATAAAGTCCATGGCTATACTTTCCCAAGGCTTCATTAGGGGAGTTTTGAGGTCTCGAAAATGCCTTTTAGGATGTGGAGAGAGAGTGCTCTAGACCAATAAGAGCAAAGCCTTCGTAATGGAACTTCTATTTTAAAAAAATAAAAAAGTATTTTACAAAAATATATAAATATAATAATATTACAAATTTTTATTTTTATTATCTATTTTTAGTCTCTTATATTTGTGATTATGACATGTTTTGCATTAATGGCATAGAGTCTCGGCTACTTTTATTTAATGATATTTCTAGATTAATGATAATGACTGATGTAATCGAAATTCAAATTGGTGAAAAGCATGGCACTCGGTTTTTTCCCTCCTTTCTTTTATTCCTCTATTGTTTTTCCCTCCTTTATGGTAGCCTAGTCCTCCCCCCCCTCTCTCTCTCTCTCTCTCTCTCTCTCTCTCTCTCTCTCTCTCTCTCTCTCTCTCTCTCTCTCTCTCTCTCTCTCTCTCTCTCTCTCTGTGTGCATGTCTCTCTCTCTTCTACGATGGATACAGAAATTCGACCTTCAACAAGGCGTCCAAGCTCCCAAATCACATCCATATCAGTGTTTAACTCATTCCAAATTGATGGAAAATGGATTCCTACTATCATTAGCAAAGGTAGTTGGATCACCATGCAACAAGCAAAACGTGGAAAAAGGCAAAGACATGAGAGCTCATTTATCTCTGCTTGGAAGGGTAGAATCCGAGATTTTAAGCTTGGAGCAAATAAGAATAGCATCAAAGAGGTACTAGTGCAACATGTGTTCATGTATAGAGAGCTGTGTTTGAAACCTGGATCTTCAAAGCTTCCAATGCATGGACCAAATTGTAAGAATTTGATTCTTAAAGTTTTTCCTTTCTTAAACATGGTTTAGGTTTTTCCATTATAATATTTGTTTGTCTTATAGATGTCTATCCCTCTAATCTTGAGGAATGGCAACCAGCGGAGTCTATTATTGATGGTATTGATGTTATACATGGTTCAATTGGAGAAGAAATGTATAGAGGCAAAAAGAAGATAGAGCTTTCAAAGAATGGAATATTCTTTTATGACCATTCTTATGTTATTCCTATGCGGCGTTGCCAATGGGGATCAATAAAACTCCTTCCTTTGCTAGATTTTTCAAGCTTTGAGCGGCCTTTGCTAAGTGCAGCTACTAGTGAGGGCTATAGATGTAAGATATTTTCTGAGATCCAGAAAGCACTAAAATCTAATATCTCAAGTAGGCTAAGCAAAGTTACTTTGTTTATGCCTATTAATATATTTATTGATTTCTTCTCTAATATGGAGATAAGAATAACAAAAACCATGCTTTCAGTGAAGAGATTAACATATGATCATATCATACAATTTGTTGATGAAGGATGGGATACAAGGACAGAAGGAAAAATTATATGTAAGATAGATCAAGACTCTATAGCTTGTAAATATATGATTGCTACTCAAAATTTTATCCTTAGCTTTTACTATAGTCGATGGCATTTTGTTGGTAGTAGTCTAGTTGCTTTAGACCAGAATCTTAATGATTTTAGCAAAGATCCTATAGTGGATCTTGATATTTGGTTCAACAAGGATATTATTGCAATCTTAAAGATCAGAAAATCATGTATGCTACATCAAGTGAGGATGGATTTACAAAATGAAGACATTGAACTACCATGCTCCTTTGTATTCCAACTTGACAAGAAATGAGTAAGTTTTCACATCATATTATATCTACTTAGATGTATATCAAGATCTCACTTCCTAATTAACAAACATTTGTAATTTATTTTTTGCAGATATCGAAAAGGAGAGAAAATAATATACATTGCAAGGATATTCAGGAAAAGATATATTTACTATCAATATAAAATATATGTACAAATTTTGTAGCAGATGTCTATCTGCCATCTCTATGAGATATACAAGGGCTGAAGGGCAAATTTCTATATATGAAGGCTTACAAGGCGATATGGCAAAGCTTTTTTTTTTTGGAGAAGTATCCTTTCTAGGAGTCCTTTTGCCTTTCTTTGATGTCTTGGGTATAGAAGGTGTTGAAGCTGTGGCTTTGCCTTCCGTGGTTATAGGCACCGCATCTCCTTCATGGTGCAAATCCCCACCAATCTCTGTTGTTGGTTGCATTTAATTGACCATTATATACTTCAAGAGCTTTGCTTTGACGTACCAAACATGCTCAGATGCATAACAATCCTTCGAAAACTGTCACACATTTATAGAAAAAAGAGTTTTAGTTCATTATTGTTCTTACAATAGACTATATTTTTATCATCAATGGACTATTTGCAATTAATATCTATCTTAAAGTTTAGCATCTTTCATATTACCTTTATGTGTTTATCATCATTAAGATAAACAAAGTTAACCATTCTTCTAGCATTTGCAATCACCCTCCAGCCACAAGAATGGCTATCATCCTGATGGGGACACTGCAACCACCAACACAAAGTAAAACTATAAAGAGGACGGATGGTAGTTCATAGAATAAACTTATGTTTCAATTATTTTAATGAATAACTTACCGCAACTTGTCTATATTGCATTGTTGCAAGCAAATCAGACAGCATAGGGGGTCTTTTCTCTAGCTCTTCAATTAATCTTTTGGCACCTCTATATATAAAATATATTGAAATTTAGAGTACTTACAAAAAAAAGAATTGAAATATCAAGGAGCCCTTGGATAATATAACTTACAATTTAGCATTTCCATGGCTTCCTTTCATAGAGTTGATTAAAAAACATTGCTTATCCACAAGGTCTATTGCAATCAAGCTCCAATGAGAACTAAAAGCAATCATATCTCAACAAATTAGTAGGATAAAATCTCAAAAACTCTAATAGAATATTGAATCACTTACTTTTCATTATATGGAATTATAAGGAGCTCCAAAGTATCGAAGTCAATCAAATTGAACCGGTGCTCAATAAAACTTTTATCAAGCTCGTTTCTCATAAAGAATGAGATAGATGGATCAAGAACCTCAATTTTTTGTTGCATATCCAAAGGAAACTCATGCATTATACACCTAGAAAAGGCATAGAAATAGTGAGTATAAACAAGAAAAATCTTATTGTTAAAAAAATATCAAAAAGTATAAGTAATTATGGATGGATATACCTTAGGCCAACAAGAATAATACTGTCATTTACTTCTCTTCTTTTATCCTTAAGAATCTAAACACATGCAGCATCAAAGGAGATAACCTCAGTTCTTTTGCCTAAGTCACCAGGTAAGAAACAAAACATACTGAATCCTTTTGGATTAGCTGCTTCAAGAAGGGTCGCTAGCTCATTTTCAAAGGACTCTAGTTGCTATGCTTCCCTTTCTTCAGCCCTTTGCCTCCTATACTCTCTCCATTTATCTGCATGTTCCTCTTTAGCTTTCTCCTCTTTGTCATGTTGCCTTGTATCCCTCTCATGGATGACATCCTCAACCCTGAGACCAGAATCATCTTTCTTTCTTCTAGTTGGGGGCACATTAAGGATATTAAATGTCTTCATATCAGTGAGGGGAATTGGCTCAAGGACCTTTGAAAATCTATATTTTAGCCTCCTAAGAATTACCATGTCCTTGTCCACGAGTGTGAGCCTATGAGCATGAGTAGCACAAATATAGGCATCTTGAAAAAACTCAACTAAAAAATCCTCCGTGGCTTCTTGTATACAATTAAGAGCTGTTCTTGTCCATCTGAAACTATCCAAACTATATTTGTCACAAATCTCCCTGACAAGCCTCTGAAAAGACAACTTTGGAATTGCATTGTCAAGAGCCTTTATTGCCTTCCTAATCTCCCTTAGGCACCTGACATTATGAGAAAACTTTCTCTTTGGCTTTGACTTTCTAGAGAGCTTCTGAGGCTTTGAAGATTGATGAATCTTTGATGTTAAGCCCCTAGGTTCAATCTTCTCCTTTCTTGCTGTTGCCTTAGTCCTAGCCATCTGCCAAAAAAGACATGTTACTTCTTCTCTAGCATGTCTAGCAAAACGCGAGTTTCAGACAAGAGGTATCCATGCTGCATGTTGTTTTCGCGTTTCAACTGAATTTTTCTTCAGCGTGTCCAGTGAAACGTGAGTGTCAGGTAAGGCGCCTCCTTGCAACTACTTCTTTTCGCGTTTCACCGGACTTGTTGTCCATTGTGTCCAATGGAACGCGAATTTCAGATAGGAGGCCTCCTTGAAGCACGTTCTTACATAAAATATCCACAGAATTAAGGAAAAAGTTTGAAGGATTGCCTTAAATCTCCACAACATTAAGGAATGCTCCCACTGTGGAAAAAATTCTTTTGTAGTGCTAATAAGCTCATAATAACATAAAAGATTAAGGAAAAGTATCAAAAAAATGCATTAAATGGAGCTTGTTATTGAAAAGCATGATGCAGAAAACCATACCTTCTTTGGAGCTTGTTCTTCACAATCTCAGCCTGATGACGAGAATGTGCTCGAAGGTTTCCTTTGTTGGGGAAGCAATGAAATGCGTAGAGATTGGAAGGAATACCAAAGGTGAAGGCGGAGTAGCAATGTTTTCTGCTTGCTGGAAATGCGGTGAAAGGCGAAGGCAGTGAATTTGCATTGGACTCAATATTCTTGGCAAAGTGTTAAGTAACATACGTGTGACGTATTTTCGCTTTCCGAAAATTTTTCATCGATGGTACAAGCATTACTTGGCAAAGTGTTAAGTAACACACGTGTGACGTATTTTCAAAAAAAGGGAGTGCGCACGTCTTCGAGGAAATTGATACGGTGTATTAAGTGAGATACGTGTGCACGTATTTTGAGGTATTTCGTGCATGCAAAAATATTAGAAATTTCATCCAAATTTGCGGTCCCGTTTATTTTTCCATCATTACACAAACTTTTTCGTTGAAACTATCACCACATGCTTAACGGTCAATATAAAAGCCTTTCGAAGCCATTTCTCCGACACTGTCTTCCTTTCTCCCGAAATTTCGTCTTGACTTCCCTTCAAGGTCCTTGCTTCCTGTGTGAAGAGCAGTTCAACAATCTTTGATAGGTAACAAATTTTTTTTATTACAAGTATTTTAACAAAATAAATTTGATTAATATAGAAAGAATTTTTAATAACACTTGAAAAATTACAGATGTTATGTGCTTTGTATCTTTCAAATGCAGCATAGCTTTTCCAGAAAGGATTTTATCATAAATTTCTGTGTTTCCATAGAATTAATTTATAGTTCATGTTTCTCTTCTTGATTTGCATCTTTTGACCGGTGAAAGGCGAAATAATGTCCATGTTAGTGATATTTTGCTAAGTATCACGTTTCACCGATGAGATATTGAAATAATTTTCGTCTTCAAGTAGTGTCCGGTGAAACACGATTTCTTCACTGGCATTTGCCTTGGACACTTTTATTTTCACGTTTCACCGGTCAACTAAAAAAATTTCTCCTTTTTTGATTTTTTTGTCTTGAAAAATGCAATTTCGGGACCTCTTTCCATGGTTCCATCTTGTTTTATTGGATATTGTTGCCATTTTGCTTTGTTTTCAGGGATAAATCTTTTCTTGGTCAAGATGACAAAGAGGAAGCTATCTCTGGAAGGAATGGATGAGGAGGAGCTAATGGAGACATCTAATGATAGGCTCTTTGATTTCTTACACACCACTGGAAATTCTTCCAAGTTTGGCTATATCAGGGAAATTTTCAATGTTCCTTTTGATTTGAAGGAGTTATTGGAGAATCTTGAAGATAAACTTAAGGAGCACAGATGTTTTTACGATAGACATGTGCAAGGTTTGGAAGTCAAAGGATTTGTTCATTATAGTGATGTCATGGGAGCCACCAGTATATCCAGGTCAACTTTGCTAGGCAGGTTCAACCTCATTGATGAGGAATTAGGAAAGAAAGAAACATGTTGCCCTTTCTACAGGTATCAACACCAATGCCTTCTGATCCACAAGGACGTTGGATTTATTGTGTATCTTCAGTACATGGAAAATTCTTCTCCAGATATAGACCAACAGGGAAAGCTAGAGGATATTGCAAGTATGGATAAGGAGGTCGAAGAGAAGGAGGAGATGTTCCAAGAAGATGTTGAGAATCAACTTGTCCAAGGTTTTGATGTAGGTTTGTTCAAGAGTGACAATATCACAATGGTGGAAGAAAAGGAGATCGAGCCAAGTGCACAGGTTGATGAAAAATGTCCTCTTGCATGTGTTCCAACATTTTTCACTTATCTTATCAACAAGAAGAGATATGTGTTGCTAAATGATATTCAACATCTTTTTTATCTTAGAGAAGATTATTGCTTAGCAATCCTTGCAGGTTGGGGAAAAAATGACATGAATTTTATAGGTTATGAACAAGAACCATTAGCAAGTCTTGATGTTGAGGGAGAGAATTTCCAAGATAGCTCTATAGCCTTACATACATGTATTAATCAGATCATAGAATATGAAAAGGGGGGGCTACTTACAGAAGAAGAGTTATTGCAGGTCCAGAAGAAACTTCATATTGATGATGTAGGGTATGAAGAGAGATTGAAGTCTCCATCAGATGAGAAGCCCAAGAGTTCAATAAATCTTTATGATGATAGTCTTCTTGAAGAAGACGAACACCCTAAGGTATGAAATATAATTCGAAGTTACCCATTGAGTTTATGTTAGACTTTATTATGCATTATAGATAAATATCTTATATCTTGTACGGTTGTGTAGATTGAGATTGAAGATCTAGACAACTTTCTTGGAAGGGCCAAGGGCTCTAGGCCAATGAAGCTTGGAAAAAATCAAAGCCTTGGCCATTATATTAGAAACTTAAACAATCAAACAATTGTAATATATCATAGTAGATTGTCAAGCTCTCCAAGTCTACCAATGATAGCTTTGAGAGCTATCTCAAAGGTAATTGGATCTCAAGTTTTCAGCAGAGGTTTGGACAAGATCATTTTAGTGGAGAAGGAAGAAGCCATAAGATTTTTTGGCTTCATGCCTGGATACAGTGGATCTAGAGCTGGATATTTTGGAGTTCTTGGCTCCTATTTGCTCTCTTATGTAGGAGATAGTAAGAATTTGAAGCTTCTTCTAGGCTATCGAAAACAAGAGTTTTTGAAATACAGAGGTCTTATTGAGTGGGATGAAACAAAAGATTCCTCTAGAGGCCCTGTCGAGATACCTGAAACCAAGGACTCCTCTGAAGGCCCTATTGAGGTGCTTGAAACTAAGGACTCTTCTGCAACACAATCAGACTAGAAGATGCCAAAGATTAAGGGTTTCTTGAAATCCATCTTTTCCCAACTCTTTGTTTGGTTTGTAACCATTCTGTAAATCTTTGCTTTGCACAAGAATTTAAATATCTATCTTTTCTTCTTTGGGTAACAATTTGTATAGTCCTTGTTAAAGATGATGTATTGCTTGATGTGGTTGTATCTTTAAGCTTGAATTTATGCCAAATTTGTTGATAGAACCATTGAAAGACCTCTAATAAACTGTTGGCTTTGTGTCTTCCACCTCCATGTCTTGTGTGTCTGAAATATTTTGTTCTTGCTTGATAATGTGATTTTTCCATACCTTGGGTTGACCAGATAGATAGAGATCCATATTGTTTAATAAAGTATGGAGCATGGTTGTATAGAATATGCTACATAGTCAACAAATAAAGAAAGTTATTAAAAAACATTATATGAGTTCGACAATGAAGAAACAAACATATACAAACTTCTTACCATATAGTGAGTAAAGTGTTGATCACCCCAAGCTTCTGTCATCGCCTTTTTGAAAAGGATCAATTGGTTTTTAAAGTCTTTGAGATCATCATCATTCCATTCAGTCTTATCATAATAAAAAAACACTTTATCTAGTGTTTCCCAAACTTTAGCTTTTCTATTCCGAGCTTGTCCATTATCAGTGTGATCCTTAACTGCATTATGTAGGGATTTCCATTGATTAAATTTAATAGTTGAGCCACCATTTCTCAAGTTTATCTTGCCAAGTCTCCCAATAAAGCCTAGAAACCTTCTAGCCTTCACTCCACCAATAGATGGTTTTTTTGGGACACAATTACCATCCTTAGACTTCTGAAGATCTGGTTCAATAACAACATTGCCACCATGCAAACCAATTGCAGAGAGAACTTTTTCAACTTTTGTTATAGCATTTGTTCTAGTTGATAATGGCTTCAACTTCCATGCAAATCCTATATAGAGATGAACAAGCTTTTCAATTATCTTGCAAAGTGCATGAAGTGTATAAATATGGGCATTTGCTAAAGGAATGTCCAAGACTAGTTTAAACTGTGGATCCTTATTGTACCTAGAGGGAGCTCTATTCCAATTGCTTGAGTTTAACTCTACAGTTGGTGACATGCAGTATAAGCAAGGAGATCTCGAGTTGGCTCCCTTTGATACATTATATATACATTTGAGTGTCTTTAGGTCACCAGCTATGTGCCATCAATCCTGTAGTTCCCAAATCCTTCAACAAATAGCTCTTCTCCTACTTGTTGCCTTTGAATAACATTAGGTATTGATGTTTGATGAAAAACCCAATATAGTATATCAAAATTGTCAGTATCTACCTCAAATGCTCCTAGCCGCCAGATGTTATATTCAGATTGAACACTAAATGATGTTGAGTGATTGCAATGACCTGACGAAAGTGCTCTATTCATCAAGGTGATAGATATTCTCTCCAATTTTTTACATTTCAGAATCTCACTTTCATCAAGTTTAATCACAAATCTAGCCACTCCCTGTGCCTCTGCTATATTGACAAGTCATAAAATTTGATCATTAAGCATTGTAGGGTGGGCAAGCCAAGGAAAATATTGTTAAATTCATTGAATGTAACCTCCTTTTTCTTGCCCTTGAAGCTAGCCTTGATATGAAAAGGCTCACCTAGAATCTCCATCACTTTGTTGTTAACTCTTTGCCTGATAGTCCTAACCACAAATGGCTTCGGAAGTATGCAATTGCGTACATGTCCTTGCTTCATATTTGATTGTAAAAGCTGGAAAGTTGCATATAAGCATCTCGACTGATACCAATACTATCCAGTGTCTTCTGTACTAACTCAAAATCCAAAGAATGATCCTTTACAAATGACTCCAAGCATTGTTTCTTTTCCTTTTTAAATTTCTTCTTCTCCAAAATATCCTTTGAAATTATTGAGGGAAGAAGATGATAATAAAACTGAGCTGCTTTTAAAGAATCTCTTTCACTTGCATTTGGTTGTAGAAGAGATCTAAGCAAAATTAACATCACAAATCAATGCAAGTAATTTAAATAAAGCCATATTTAAGATTTTTCAAGTGAAAAAAAAATATACCTTGCTGCTTGGATTCTTTTACCACAGCCTCCTCCTCCTCGTTTGAGATTCTCAATATTTTTAAGAGCTCTTTGTCGATTTCGAAGGCCTAATAAAGTTTGCTTTCGTTGATAAGCTTTGATACGCTTTTCCAATGTGAATGAATTTTTGTTGACAATCCTCTAGCTTCTGCAACAACTCTATATTGTGTTTCATAAAAAGATGATTCTCTAGTCCAAGGATATCCTTTTCTGCAACAAGATTAAGTGTATAACCTAAAAATCCATTGTAGCCATCACTAATAAACCTCATTAGTGATGAGCTATTATAGAAAGGAGGAGTGTTATTTCTGCTAGGATCTTTGGGATATAGCTTTCCATCTAACCAAAGATCAATATTCTTCTTTCCTTCAAACCTCAGTATATGTTTCATAGACTCTGTAACCGTGATAGATTTTGTTCTCTTTCTTATTGGTTCATACTCACTATCCAACTCAATATGAAGATAATAGAGAGGTCTTTTATGAGAGCTACAGAGATCATTAGATGATTGATCCATAGTAGCTGAGTTATAGATATCATTGGGTGATTGATCCATAGCTAAGGATATGATTAGAAGCAAGAACGAAAACAAAGAAGAGACTACTAAGGAGGAGAAAAAAAGAAGAGAGAAACGATGGAGGGAGGCAATCGAGTATCCACCAAAATTCAAATTGAATATTACTTTTCACTTTAATGAGGAGAGGTAAGATCTTCATTATGACAACCTTGCCAACTTTATGGCGACCTAGATTTCTAGGTTTGATGTGACCATGAGAATATCACGACAATGACTTATTAACGAATTTTGATATTTTAACTTACCAAAATATAAACCTTTTAAAAATTCTATAAAATGATTTTATTTCTTAAATTATTTTCTCTCTCTAGGATCTCTTACAGGGCATTTTCGAGACCTCAAAACTCCCCTACTGATTGGGAATAGGTAATGGCTTTAGTAGACCAGGTGGTTTATGCATGTCATACTTTACTTTTTGGCATATCTTGCACTCACGGACATATCTTTCAATGTTAGCTCTAAGAGTGGGCCAAAAGAAATATCTTTCCAATGCTTGAGTACTGGGTAGAATACCCCTATGTCCAGCATATGGAGATGCATGTGCTTCATCCATTACCTTGTGTTATAATGGTAATGCTATACAAATTGATTGATGATGATACAAATAGCCATCTCGAATTGAGTAAGGTGTAATTGATTGACCTGAGTTAAGCTGATCCCATATGGTTGAGAAGTTGAAATCAGTTGCATACATTTTGGGTAAATCCATGAACTCCTTATGGTAAACAATTGTGATTGCATTCACTCGAGGTTGCCATGATAGAGCATCTACTACCACATCCTTAGTTCCAGATGTATGAAGGATTTGAAAATGAAACATAGATAAGAAATATACCTAGCGCATCTATTTCTTTGAGAGCTTCTTTTGAGTGAGGAAGTATCTTAGACTTTGGTGATCTGTTTTAATAACAAAATATGCACCAAAGTAAGTAGTGTTTCCATACTTGAAGAGCATGTACCACTGCCATAAGATCTTTCTCATATACTAGAGCATGTAGCTCATGATCCTTGAGGCATTGGCTCTCAAATGCTACTGCATGATGCTCTTGGTTAAGCACAGCTCCAATGCAATCCCAAAAGTATCGCAGTGAACTTCAAAAGGTTTTTGAAGATCAAGAACTATGAGAACTAGTTCTTGATTCACAAGAAACTTAATTCTTTCAAAGTCTTGTAGTTGCCTTGATCCCTAACGAAAAGGCATTCGCTTCTTAGTAAGGTCATGTAGAGTAGATGCAATATACGCAAAATCTCATATGAACCTCATGTAGTATGAACATAGGCCCAAGAAACTTCTAACTTCATGTACAGAAGTGTGTGTAGGCCATTCAATAATGGCTCGAATGTTCTCAAGATCCATTCTCTCCAAATTGTGAGAAACATTATGGCCCAAGTAATGAATTTTCAAAAGGAAGAATTAACTCTTCTTAGCATTGACTTGTAGTCTACGCTTGTGAATCTCTTGATAAACAATAGATATATGTTTTCTATGCTCTTCTTCAAACCATGAAAATATTAGAATGTCATCAAAGAAGACACTTGTGAACTTTGAGTGAGGTCTAAAAATTCTCTCCATCATTTGATTGAATGTGGCGGGTGCATTAGTCAAACCAAATGGCATGACTAGAAACTCGTATAGTCCAAATGTTGTACGAAAAGCTATCTTATGAACGTCTTTAGGTGCTATCCATATCTAGTGATAGCCGCTCTTGAGATCAATGCGACTAAAGATACTAGCCCCTTGCAACTTATCCAAGATATCATCTATCCTAGGGATAAGAAAATGATTCTTGATTGTGATCTTTTTCAAAGATCTGTAGTCTATGCACATACGGAAAGAACCATCTTTCTTTTGAACAAGTAAGATTGGAGAGTAGTATGGAGAAAAGCTAGGTTGAACTAACCCTTTTTCCAATAGTTTGTTTACTTGTTTTAGGATCTCCTCTTGCTGACTTGCACTTACTCGGTAAGGCGGTTGGTTAGGTGGTGAACTGCCTGGGATAATATCAATTGTGTGATCTTTTGGGTGCTTAGGACGTAACTCTCTTGGGAGTGAATCACTAAAACAATCTTCATATTGTTTAACAAAATCATATATGGCTTGATCAATTAAAGAGAGGGGTTCTTTTAAAGTCTGAAACTTAGAAGCACTAGTTGGTATTGTGTGTTCATTAGAGGCATCAAGTGCCCTTGAATTATTAGCTTCTTTTGACCCTCTCACAAAAATCATGTACGTAGAAATAGCTTTATTCATTTCTTTAGAAATGCTAACATGACTAACCATTGGCACATGCCAATCTCCAGTATTAGCAATGCATACTATGTTTCGACACTTGAATTGAAATGCAAGGGTCTTCTTAACAAAATTGAAAAGAGGTCTAATCTTGTAATGCCAAGGCATGCCTAAGATAACATCACAGTTACCAATGGGTGCAAATAGGAAAGATTCTTGGTCGTGGTAATCCCCAATTCTAAGATTCAACTTCCCTTGGATAGGAGTAGAATTGGTTATAAGTCCTTCAAATGCTAAACCTAATCCAATTGGTGTTGCCAATTGATCCGGTGGAATTTGTAGCCTTTCAACAGTATCCATTGACACAAAATAATCTATGGAACTTGGATCAAAGAGTTTCAAAACTCGTTGATTGTTGGGGGTCCCCCAATCCTTTAAGATTTGTCTTTTCTTCTCATTTGAATGAGTGCTAGCTTGCACATCCAAAATAGAATTTGAGGATGGTGGAGGAGGATCTTTAACCAAATTTGCTTCCTTCCTTTTGTGAGGACAATCAAGCTTCATATGCCCTAACTCACCACAAAGAAAACACCTTCCTTCCTCTTTATACTTTTGTATCTCTTAGAGGGTGAGAGATACTTGCGCTTCTTCTTGTTACCCTCTGGCTTTGAATATTGGTCATGGGTAAAGGTAGGCCTTCTTCGATTAGTCCTATCTTTTGGCTGATCATAGAGGTGCTCTTGTTTAGCTCTATAAGAACTCATCTCCAACTTTCGAGATGTACCGAGTGTATGCAAACTTTTAGCTATAATGGCAGACTCCATCATGTGAGATAAGGTTTCATGTGGATACACCTTCATGGTTCTGTGTAAATGAGGGAGTAGGCCAGCTTCAAACTTCCTTTTCTTCTCTTCATCACCGATCTCCATGAAAGGAGTAACCTTGAGAAGAATAGACCAAAACTTGTCCACATAACTAGTGACCTTGTCATGCTCTTTCTGGCCTAGCCAATCCCACTCCTTCTTGACATCATTCTCAAATTCAGGAGGCAAGAATTGAGCATAAAACTTCTTCTTGAACTTTTCCCAAGTCTTGGTTTTTCTTCCCTCCAAAATGAGAGTCAACCACCAATTGCTAGCAGTGTCTTTCAAGTGTATGCCTACATGCCTTAGCTTGGACTTTTCTGAGAAATTACCATCAGAAAAAGAAACTTCAAATTGCATGACAAAGGCTAACGCCTTAACAGGATCTCTCTTACCAGAGTAAGAGTTAACTTTATGTCATTATCCCCAGACTTGAAAGTCTTAGTCTTCTTAAGCTTGGTCCTCTTATGGTCCCTCTTTGTCCATTTGTGGATTGTACGAGACTTAGAACCAAGAGAGTAGGAATTAGAAGTTGATGAGGAGGAGGAGGAGGAACTTGAGTAATCAAGGGAGTAGCTGGTTACTGAGGGAGATGAATCCATCCTTATCCGCCTCACTCGAGGTGAGGTCTTTTTACTCTTCTTGACACGAGAGTCCTTCTTCCTTCTAGGAAGCTTCTAAAAAATTGGATGCTTTGCACCTTCACCATCAATTGGTGCAATGGTGTTTCTTCTAGTATCGCCATCTTTTGGAGTATTCGGTCCTTCATAAGTAGCTTCATCCCTTGCCCTTAAGCTATCAATCAATTGACATACTTCGGGAATTTCCAACAAGCTACGATACTCTGTCAATTGAGCTTATAATTGCTCACTTGTAGGCACTTCATTAGTTGCCATCTTTACCTTCTTCTTGCAAGGATCACCTTTACTTTGAGAAAAGTAAAGAGACATGCTCTGATACCACTATTATAAGATTCGAGATACACGCTCAACTTTCTTATATACTTAAAATATATATGGTGAATATTATGCTGGCACATATGGAGAATAGATGAGAGAAAAGAAAGATGTGGAGAGAGAGAGAGAGGTAGAGAAATTGGCAACACACTAGGGACTGGAAGATGGGCTAGTCCCCCCCTTGTGGAGTTATATTATTGACAAAGAGCAAGCTCCTCCATTACACATAAGCCAGTTCTTACTTGTAGATCTTGAAAACAAGATCATGATTCCTTGCACAGTATACAACTGGCTAACACTTGCACAACTTGGAAGTTGGCACCTTTTGATCCTTCTCGAGTCTCCTTCTTTCCTACACAATATGTGTAGGGATCTCCTCTTGGCACTTGATTTTAGTAGAGCTTCCGCAACACTTGCACCTTCTCTTCTCCTCTTGGAACTTTATTTTAGTAGAGCTTTGGCAGCACTTGCACCTTCTCTTCTCCTCTTGGATGCATGCAAAGTGATGCTTCATTTTTTCCTCTCTCACATCCAAGGAGAGCCTCCTCTTTTATAGGCTTTCAAGAGCTTCTCTTCTTGGAGAGAGACTTGAGTTGATCTTCATGCAAGATGTGGTTTTTCTAGGACCTACTCTGGAGCTTGATGTTCCAAATCTTCTTCTTGAGAAATTCTCTTGCTGAAAATTGATTAGACTTGAGTGTTTGAGGCTTCAGTGTGTTGGAATGAAGTGGAAAATGAAGTGAAAAGGGCTTGAGTTATAATGGCTACGGTGGATTGTTTAGGTTTTTGACAGTGTTAACCCTCAAATGAACAAGGTGGAAAATCCGAAAAATCTAAAGCAAAAGACAAGGCCAAGGCAAAAGTGGAATGGAAGATGAAGGCAGACCAAGAAAAATATGGAAACATAAGGAGAACAGAAAAATCCTAAATCAAGGAGAAAGACGCAGAAGAAAATGCACAAGTCAATACTTTTGTAGAAGAGCACAAGGCGCATTATGATTTATTTTAAGAGCACTGGGCTCTCACTGTGCAAATTGTAAAGGTATATGGGTGGTAGGAAGGAAGTTAAGGAGATAGGAGGACAATGGGAAAAAGGGCCTAGGCCATGGTCGGCCATGTAAAAAAGGGGGATAAGGGGGTGACCGCCCAAAAGGGATTTAGGGATTTGTATATAAAGTTCAAAAAGTAAATGAGAGATCATTCTTTGGTGTGTGGCAAAGTGGACTCTTCTTGTTCTCTCCTTCTCTTCTCTTGCTTTCTTGTGAGTGCTTGAGGGAGGGAGTGAGCTTGTGAGAGTGAGGGATCTTGGAGGTGAAGCTCTCCACCTTCTCCTCTCTTCTTCTTCTTCTTCTTCTTCTTCTTCTTCTTCTTCTTCTTCTCTTCTCTTCTCTTCTCTTCTCTTCTCTTCTCTTCTCTTCTCTTGCACGTGGCTATGGACGATGGAGCTTGGAGGAAGAGGCTTGAGGAAGCTTGAGTTGGCATCACAAATCGTGGAGCTATCGGAGTGCTTGAGAGAGGAAGCAACTCAATCGGGCATCAAGGTAAGATCACTACACTCGTAGAGAGGGATAGCGCATTGGCTATGTGAGAGGTGGCCATTAGTGCTCAGCTTGGAATGCTTGAACAATAAGCGATCCATAGGTCTTGGTGGTTGAGCTTGTGTCTACATTTTGGTTCCGTTTTGCTGGGACCAACGAATTCAAGCTTGAGCGCTTGTGTGCTTCAAATTGAGCATCAAAGTAAGGGTTCCATCCTTGAACCGAAGCTTGAGGTAGATAGGAGGTTTTGGGTCTTTAATCCGTGCTACAAGTAAGTATTTTTTATCTTTGATGGAAAAGTTAGGTTTTGTTATTGTAAAACAGGCCAAAGAGGGCACAGATATGTGAAAAATGGGAGGAAGGAAAGCTAAAGGGGGTTGAGACCGACAAGCAAGGGGGTAGGAGTGGCAAAAACTTTGTGGAGGAGGGACTTACTAGCCAGGAGACCAAGGGGAAGCTCATTTGAAACCATGGTTGCCTAAGAGAGAGAGAGAGAGAGAGAGAGAGAGAGAGAGAGAGAGCTTTAGTGTATGGGCTTGCTTCAATCTCATCGTTGACGAGTTCATTGCCCACTACAGGTATTCCCACACCTTTCCTTGCATGTGTAATTAGGATCTGGAGGTGCTCGAGCAACACGAATACTTTGATTGCTCAACATGGAAAATTTTGTGTAAGCTCGGTGAAAAATGCATCGCGTTTAGCCCATTTGAGAGGAGGCAATTTTGGGCCAAGTCCTAGAATCGACCCTCGGCCACCCTGACTCGACCGTTCGACCATTTTGGCCCACTTGATTAGGATAGTCGTCACTTGGCCCGTTCGAGTAAACCATTTTGATCAACTAGATATTTGACTCTCGGCCTTGCCGACTTGGCCCAACCCCACTCGGACAACATTCGGCCCATCTCACTTGGACACTCAAAAATTCGACCCTTGGACCAGCAAATTCGGCCCACTACCGTTCGGCCATTCGGTCCTCGGCCTTGCTGACTCAACCCAACCCCCCTCACACAATCACATTTTCAAACTATCTGAATTCGACACTCGGACCAATTGCATTCAGCCCTCAGCCATTTGGATAGTCCGAATCAGACATTTGGCCCCTACAATTCGGACCTGTTGAGCCGAGTCTGAATTTTAGAATCTTTTGAATATTAGATCATACCACTAGACATCGTCTGTCTGAACTTCAGAAGACCAAGCAGGCACTAGAGAAGCCCTTCTGGCACAAGGAATAAAGGAATCATCGAGAATCAAGCATAGAAGTGACGCTAGTCAACCATTTAGCAATTCAGCTCAACAACAATGTCGAGAGGAGTCTTAGGTCACCATTGAATTGTGATAGGGTAGAGAGAGCAGTAGAGAACCCTATAAATCAACAAGGATGGCCAAAAATCGGGCATACAAGCCTATCAAGCTAAATCCATGACAAAAGTAATAGAGTCGTTTAGGCATTTGTCTTCTCACCTACTTTGAATTCCAACCCTCAAAGCATGATGGAGAAAAGCTAAAAGCTTGATTTCACATAGTGCACAGAAAAGAGCACACACATGCACACACACATAGAGTGAGGGTAAGTTGAGGATTGGTTGTAATTAATAAGGAACTTACCCAGACGTACCCACTAGTAGGAGAAGACCCAAAGACATAGGTGGGTGATTGAATCCCCGAAGGAGAACCAAGCAAGGAATATAGTTGAAAACCAAACACGTACTATTGTGAAGGTGGATCTACCCAGCCTTATCGACCTGATCAACGACTTGGTAGTACAGGAAGTCCTAAACATGGAAGAGGGTAGTTCATGCCGTAGAAGCGACGAGGAGATTAACCTAGGAGACTTTCTTGAGATTGTCCAATAGTTAGTGTACAAATACGACGCTCAAACAACCCGACTAGAACACCATGACAGACCAGTTGAGGACATCTTAGCAGACCTAGAGGAGGAAAGAAAACTGGCCCATAGAGCTCTACAAGGTCTAGCTGCCTACAACCAGGATCAACAAACTAGGAATGTGCGCCAGAGTTTAGAAATGCGAGAGATCCAGAGGGTGCTAGCCCTAATAGGTAGGAATTGGTCAGAGAGTGAGAGAGCGCTAGAAGGAGATCTCACACTGAGCGAGCTCCTGACAAAGCAGCTGCTAGATAACATGGTCGTAGAACAAAGCATTGTAGCATTGGCAACATTGCTACTGACAAGGTTAGGAGTCAACCAGGGCTCTAAGAGCCAATTGAAAATCCATGTGGTAGCAAAACAGTTGGACAAATACAAAGCCATTGATGACCCATATGCAGTTTGAGCAGGTTTGCGAGGGCCAACGACCTCACCGATCCTACTCAATGCTCCCAAGCCTTTGGACTGTGCTTAGGTGACAAGGGTCAAATCTAGTACACAAGTCTAGATGTTACGGAGCCTGCCAATTTCAATTGCTTGAAAAATCTCTTTATTAAGAGATTTTTTGAACCTGGATACTCCGATAACCTATTGGTGCGACATATGAACGCCAAGCAGAAAGAGAGAGAGAGGATATTCGAGATTATGTGACCCATGTGAGGACCCTCTTCATGAGAATCCCCATGGGTGAGAGACCAAATGAAAGGGCAGTATCCACAGTATTCGTCAATGGAATACGAAGTGAAGAGCTCTACAAAGCCTTGGCCAACAACTCAAGTCTGCAGTGAGATGCACTTGCAAGGGTCTTTGAAGAAGCTATTAGAGTGGATGACTAGATCAAGGAAAGAGGTTCTAGAGGCTCGAATCAAGAAGATTCCAGTGTTAGGAGCTCCAAGAGAGCCTCAACATTGAGTGAGAGGGCAGACTCAAGCACTCAGGATGATAAAGAAAAGGGCACCGAGTCGAGACAAGAGCTAGCTGAGATTAGAATGGACATAGCCAAGGACATAGACAAACTATACGAGATGATGAGATGACCAACACATCCACATGCCCAATGTGTGCATTGTGGTGGAAACCACTTGCTAGCTAAGTGTCAAGACCCTAGGTCATGACCTTGTGCTAATTATGGTAGGTTCGGCCATGACACCATGCATTGTCGATTACCTCGAAGGCTCGCATACCCACAGCCTTATGGTCAACCCCACTTTGCAAGCAGACCACTGAACTTCCTTGGAAGGGGAGCCCCATTGACTCTTCCAGCACCAAGTGATACTAAATTGACTATCGCTAGGATGGAAATAAATCCTACGGGCATCCTGCCTAGACCCTATGTGACCCATCCATCGAGTGACACTCCAATCCATTATGTGGACGAGCCTAGCAACGATGAGCCTTTTATAAACCCATACGTATCATATGATGAGGAAGGCAACACTATCCTCATGGACTATCGACCAGTACCGATGATGCATTGGGAAGAGGGAGAGACATGGGCCTAGGAGGGCAAGCGCAAGAGCCAGGACTTGTGGTCACCCAGGACATATTTCTTTGCACTGCCCCGAGAGGGAGCAAGCAAATAGAGATAAGGCTAACCTGAGATGCATTGAGTGTGGAATCACTTATCTCTTTATTGATTGCTCAAACAACGACCATATCCCATGAATCCAAAGCACACCCATGCTATCAAGGAAGAAATCAATAAGCTAATAACAGCACGATTCATCTACGAAATTGAACACACGAACTGGGTTTCCCCCATAGTCATCACATTGAAGAAGAATGGAAAGATTAGAGTGTGTGTCAATTACAAGAAGGTGAACGTAGCTACGAAGAGAGATAATTACCCACTATTGTACATAGAGCACATGCTTGAGAGAGTAGCCAGCAAGGAGGCCTACAGTTTTCTGGATGGATTCTCTGGATACCATCAGGTGTAAGTGCATCCTAATGATAGGCATAAGACTGCATTTGCCACTGAATGGGGAGTCTTTGCCTACGTCGTCATGACTTTTGGATTGACTAATGCGACAGCCACTTTCTAATGATTGATATGTACAATATTCAAAGACATGCTGAGGAAGGAGTTAGAAGTCTTCGTGGATGACTTGTGTGTTCACTCCACTTGGCGAGAACACCTGGATAGACTTTGAGCGGTTTTTGAAAGATGTCAACTATATCGTCTCTCATTGAACCCCTTGAAGTGTCAGTTTTGGGTGAAGCATGGATATATCCTAGGACACGTGGTGTCAAAGAATGGCATTGCCACAGATTTCTCAAAGATCAAGGTCATTGTTGATCTTCCACCCCTAGTGGATTACAAGGGTGTTTAGTGCTTCTTGGGACATACAGGGTACTATCGACGGTTTGTGTTAAACTACGCATTGATTGCTAGGTCTATACAAGCTTTGATCATATTCGAATGGACCAAGGAATGCCAACGCTCATATGAGGAACTAAAAAAGGCTCTAACCACAGCACTAATTCTACGATCCCCAGATTGGACACTCACGTTTCAAGTGCACATCGATGCTTTGAAATTTGCCGTAGGAGCGGTGTTGTGCCAACCTAGTGAACATAACCTAGATTACGTGGTGAACTTTGCTAGCAGGCAACTCATTGAGACCGAAATGAATTACTCGACATCGGAGCGAGAGGGCTTGGCCATGGTATTTTTCATAAAGAAATTTTGGCATTACCTTCTAGCTACACCTTTTACTTTCTTTGTTGACCATTGAGCCTTGTTGTACCTGGTTAACAAACCGTGCACTACAGGATGCACTGCTAGATGGATTCTTCTGCTTTGGAGTTTGATTTCTCCGTGACTGTGTGTAAGGGGAAACATCATTACATGGCTGACCATCTATCTCACATCCCCGTGGGAGAACCGGCTAGACAAGGCATTGTGGATGAACTACCACACACGCATCTATTCTGCTTGTCCATCGAAAAAGATTTATTTAGAGTTGACATGACACCTTATTGGGGAGATGACATAGTTCAAGTGCCTAAACACGGACTACTGGAACAACCAATAGAAAAGGAATGACTTAGACGACTTATCCTGAAAATCCAAAACTATCAATTTTTTATAGTAGTTGGCCAAATTTACAAGCTGGGACAAGACGGGTTACTATGCAGATGCATGTGTGTGCATGAGATATATGGTGTACTGACAGAGGCACACATAGGAGTTCAGGAGGACACTTCAACGGAGCCACGACATCTCCAAAGTGTTACAGTCCCAGCTTTGGTGGCCTACCCTCTTCCAAGATGCAACGCAATTCGTGAAGCATTGTGATGAGTGCCAACGAACTAAAGTACCTATCTGTAAAGATCGCATGGAACTAACCCCAATTATCGCATGACAACCTTTCGAGAAATGGGGGATTGACTTCATCAACCCCATTAGCCCGGCGACACAATATTCACAGGCTAAATACATCATTGTGGCCATTGACTATCTAACCAAATGGGCAAAAGCACGAGCTATAAGAAAGAATGACACTCAGACCACCGCTAAGTTCCTATGGGAGCAAGTGATCTTACGATTCGGTTGCCCATCGAACTAGTTAGTGACCAAGGCACCCACTTCATCAACAAAGTGATAGCTCACCTCATGTCCTCCTTCCTAATCATCCATTATTAACCCCAACATGAAGAAAGCAAAAAGAAGTGGAAAAGACGTAGGGCAAAGGCGGAAAAAAGGTAGCCCGACTAAAGAAAGAAAAGGAGAAAAGGTCAAAAGCGTAAGGGCAACCTTAAAAGTCCAAGGCAAAGGCAAAAGGGGAAAGGCGCACCCTGAAATCTTGTAAAAGAGTGCCGGGCTCTCACCCGTGCAATTTGTAAAGGTAGACGGGCGGTGGAAAGGAATAAAGGAAGATAGAAGGACAATGGGAAAAAGGGCCTAGGCTACGGCCAGCCATGTAAAAAGGGGAAAAGGGGATGACCGCCCAAAAAGGGATTTAGGGTTTTGTATATAAAGTTGAAAAGTGAATGAGAAGCTCATTCTTGTATGTGGCCAAAAGTAGCTCTCTTCTTCTTCTTCTTCTTCTTCTTCTTCTTCTTGCTTGCTTGAGCTTGTGCTTGAGAGAGGAAGTGTGAGAGTGTGAGGGAGTGAGTGTGTGAGGGTGAGGGACTGAGGAGGAGAAGCTCTCTATCATCTCCTCTCTTCTTCTCTTCTCTTCTCTTCTCTTCTCTTCTCTTCTCTTGCTCGTGGCAATGGAGCTTGGAGCGTGGAGCTTGAGGATGGAGCTTGCTTGAAGCTTGCACTTGGATCGTGGAGCTACCGGAGTGTGCAGGAGAGGAGGTAACTCAAACGGCACGGAGGTAAGCTCACTACACCCATAAATATGGATGGCGCGTCGGCTATGTGAGAGGTATCCATTAGTGCTCGGCTTGGAACGCTTGAATCAATAAGCGGTCCGTGGGTCTTGGCGGTTGAGTGAAAACTCCCACATTTTGGTTCCGTTGCCGGGACCAACGGATTCAAGCCTTGAGCGCTTGCGCACTTCGAATCGAGCATTGGAGTAGGGTTTGCCCCGAAACGGTGCTTGAGGTAGATAGGTAGGAAGCGAGGGGGTTGAAGATGGTATTCGATCTCCTTGGCAAGTAGGTTTTTTGCTTTCTGTGATTTATGTTGTGGAATGGAGTAGTACAGGTATTTATTTTGTGATTTGGATGCATTTAGGGTAGGAAAAAACAAAGAAAAAGAAGAAAAAAACAAGCAAACAGCAGGGTTCTCTGTTGCTGTATAACAGGCTAAAACAGGGAAATAGGGGCACAGATCCTTGGAGTGCCATTCGATTCGAGCACCACAGTGGTTCCAGGCATGTCTGGCATTCCCTTTAGTGTCTTGCACCTATCTGGAAGGCGCTGGACGATTCGGTATAGTGCACATCAGCCTAGAGGCATCACGTGCAACTCGCAGGCCGTCGGTCGCGTAGTCAGACCAGGTCGTTCGATTCCCAGAATCGGACCAACCAGAATCGGACCAGACAGAATCGGACCACCCGAGTTCGGGAGTCGGACGGTCCGATTCCTAGAATCGGACCAGACCGATCGGACGTGCCACGTGGCACTCGGACTAACCCGTCCGATTTTGAGAATCAGATGCTCAGACTCGAACACTCGGACGAGTCCATAATCGGACCACTCACAATCGGACCAGGTCGTCCGATTCCCAGAATCGGACCACTCTGCCCGATCCGATTCCCAGAATCGGACCACTTTGAAAATCGGACCACTTTTTGATCCGACTCCTAGAATCGGATGTGACCAAAATCAGACCACTGGTCCGATCAGACGCACCCAAAATCGGACGTCCGATTCTGATAATCGGACTCCTCAAAATCGGACATCTGAGAATCGGACAAAAAATGTCAAAATCGGACACATGCCTAGAACACAAATTTTGATACATCTAAACCCCGAGATTGACCCCAAGGCTGCATAGATCTAAAGGCACATCACAGATCCATAACCGGGCTAAAATTTAGAGCACGTAGCTCAAAATTTGGCTATAAACGGTCCTCCAAATTGCATATAGCGTCTACCGTAACGGCCCTACGGGCCGGGGGGGACTGCCCCCCCCGAACCCCCGCAGAGGGGGCTCTGCCCCTTTCGCACCTCCCCCAAGTAGGTTGGAGAGAAAACGCGCGCCGTGATAGGTCTTCCAAATTGGACCCTAGCATAGCAATGGCTCTACATGAGCAAGGAGTCCCACTTGCAATAGAGCAACCAAAAGCCCATACCCGAACAGAGACAAACAGAGACCCTAGAACCTCAATGGGCCAATATAGCCATCAAGGGCAAAAAGGCCACAACACGAGAACACAAAGACATTGTGTTCAAACTGTGTCTAGTCAGAGCAAAATGCAACTTCAGCAAGCTACAAATGCGAAGATGACTAGACATGACACTCTTGACGAGAGATGTACCTTGAATAGCACTGCACTGACGATCCAAGACAGCAGTGGAGAATCCACATCTGGTCGTGCAGTCGAGAACTCAAGGGCATCTGTCAGAAGGCTTAAATTTACAAGCCAGGACCCGGAAGATGAAGATATAGTACCACCTGCTTATCTTAGGGTCAAACTCACCGCGAAAAGAGAGCATACTATCGATGCTCTGATTGATGAAGGAGCTGATTTTAACATCTTGACCTATGAATCATGGACCCTACTAGGCCAACCAGAGCTCACACCGACTAGTGCAACTCTTAGCCCTTATGGGGGACACCCACAAGCACTCATGGGGAAGTGCAAAATCCTTGCGACAATTGAAACGGAAAGCTTGCCTATCCTATTCCATGTTCCTCCAAAAAGTGCTAGCTGCAAGAAAGAAACCCTCCTAGGAAGACCCTTCAAAAGGGCTACCAAATGTGAGGCTGACTATGTAGCACAGAGGATACACCTGACACTACCGGGTGTGCGGATAGTCACCACCTTTAGCGAGGGTGACCTCATCAAACCTCGAGGGAAAGGCAAGGAAGGTGCTAACGCAACAATCAAGCCTACTAACGAGGGCAAGGACTTGTTGGAAGAGTTGATACAAGCACAGGTCGAACAACGAGAACCAGTGAGTGAGGCCATGCCGGAAACAAGAAGGTCAAGAGACAAGGCCAAGGACAGGGTTGGGACTCACAAATATCGTAGAAGACCACGAAAGAAGCCCAAGCCTTATAGATGGAGGCGTCGATGGAGAGTCAGCACAACACTGCGACGGATATCCAAAGCGTTGCTACGTGCTCAAGGATACTACGTAGGTAACCAATGGATTTGGGTGCCCAAACTCCCTGCTAGGCCACCTCTATCAGAAGCCCAAACTATGTCCAAAGCAAAGAGGCGTAGGAGGAAAACTATACGAACGGCCAAGTTCCAAACCAAACATATTGGAGTGATTGAGCCCATCACTACTGAAATCAAGAAACCAAACATGGCCTATCAAAAAGTAGATCCTCAGCCTAGTGTGCTTGACAAGCGGACATCAGATTCAACCACTGAGCAGGCACAAAAATCATTAGTTCCCAAGGAGCCTTTGATTTCCCAAGGGGAGAACAAACATCATGGGCACAACATTGCTCAAGGCAAGGCTGATCGCTCAACAAAGCAAATGGCACAATCATCTAATAGCCTGGAGAAAATCATTCAGCTAGTGCCACGTCCACCCAAGAGTCCTAAATCTCCTACGCCCTCTTCTCCCAAACAGACACAGGAAGCACCACGGCAGTTGTCAAGGGCGACTGCTCAATTCCAATCTCTATCTCCATCTAAGCTTCCAATCGTCAAAGAAGTGGGACATGATGCCATCTGTAGCTCTCGACCCAAGGATATGCCTGAGCAACCTAAAGCGACTAGATCAACTCACGGTCGATCTACATAGATGAGTGCTCAAAGGCCAACAAAAGACACAACCACTTCTGATTGCCCTAGGGACTTGACACTGCAATCCACAAAGGGTAGCCAGCCCTCTAAACTAGCTGCTACTCCTTCAATCAGGGATCACAGCAGTCACAGCCCTTGGTTGTGACAATACCCTGTGGAACGTGTCCTTAGAAGTTCACATACGGAAGAGGTGTCACAACCAACTTCCTTGAAAACTCCAGCACCTTCAAAGGGCCTAAAGCCTAGGATGGAGGAGTCAAGCGCAAGGGAGTTGGTTGAAAAGCTAGACTCTCCAAAAAGAGCGGCAGTTGTGCCCTTACAACCGAGCAAGGCTATTCAGCAAACCGCGGCTATGTCCCATAAGGACACACTAGATAAGGGAAATGTTGAGGCCCAACCAAGCACGTCAACGGGTGGCCTAGTCCAAAATCCTGAATCGACGAGAGATGCACCTTCAAGAACCAGGAAACAGAGGAGAAAGCAGAGAAAACATCAGCAAATGCAGGTGGTTGTGGACCCAAAGAACATTGAGACGAAGGGCGCTGGAGAGCTGATGAATACAGCATCGAGTCCATCCACCAATGAACCCACTAATGCCTCTCCTAATGGCAGTGAAACTTCGGACACACCTGTATGCTCTGACAAACCAAAGCAACAGTTTCCATCAACAGTTGCTTGCAACACTCTATCCACTGACAATAGAACTCACATTGATCAATCAACAGTGGATAGAACGCTGTCACAACAGGGTGACAAATCTATACCAGTCACATCCGAGAAAAACCATGACAAAATGGTAGCAAAACCTCAGGAGAAACGTGAGAACCCCAAGAGCATAAGAAATCCTAGCGTTGACCAATCTTGCTCATCTAGGCGTGAGCCCCCAGCCATGCTGAAGCCTAAGGAAACTCTTAGAACGTTGCATGAAATAGCAACCGAGCAAGCCCTCGCTGAACATAGAAATGTCGCAGAATGCTTAACTGAGTTGGAGGCTAAGCTCAAAGTAGTCGCACGTGTCTACGTCCTTGCGGATGTGGGCATGATCCCCAGGGAGCAGCTTGGAGAGTACTTGACCTTTCCTCTATCATGGGAAGAACAAGAACATCTTAACGGGCACTACGATAGGCTCCTGCATAAACAGATGCAACTCATCCCTGACAAGGAGGCTGACAAACTACGCTTAACCGTCACATTCAATGAAGTGCTCTGTCGACCGAATCTCGTAGACATAGAGCTACTAAAGCGACTGTCAGCAGGCCAGAGTCAATTTGAGCGGCGTTGGTGCGAAAGCCGCGTCGTAATGGCCGAACTAGGGGCCCAGATCATGACGGTCTCAGAAGAGCGATTGGCCAAATGGCGATCTCAAAGAGACCCAACCTACGTGGCACCAACTTCCCTTCGAGTGCTCATTGACATTCGGGGTGCAGACTTGGCTGGGACTAGGCTACAGGGCCCTTTGATTGATAAGGTTCTCACCGAGGAGGAGTTACATATTGCCAGTAGACTCGGTCAAGGTTCCATGCTACTCGATGTGGAAAAATATCTATCAGTATTAAGTCAGCTGCCACGAATACTAGATGTGTGTGCCATGCTCCGGTACAACCCCGAGTTCTACACTTGGTTCTTATCCTCGTGAAGTGACATGGATTCATAGATATGTATATAAATAAACACTGATTTTTGTGTCACCTTGTATAAACAATATCAGCACACACAAGTAATGATAGTCAAGCGCAGGGAGAAGAGTTGGTTCTAACAGGCTAACCTCCTCAAGCCCTCTTCTCATCACACATTTACTTGTCATGTGTGCTTGATAAACCACACTAAAATCCCTTCCATGTGAACAATTGTACCCTGTATCAAGGTCTAACCCTTGGTTCACACCTTGCAGGTTTCCTTTTTTAGCGGAACGCATGGAGCATCATGGAGATTTGGCTTGCAAAGATGCTCTTCGCAGAAGGCGGGAGCATGTGGCATGCGCCCCTCCACCGGAGCGCTATGTGCCCACCATCAAGAGGTATGCCAAGAAGCGAGGCCCTAAGCGACACTGCCCAGGGCAAAGGCCGAAGAATCCTCGAGTTAGGAAAGTCGAGACTCGAAACGCGCAACAGGTGGCAGCACTAGTGGCACGAGCTCCCAGCTCCCACTCGGGCCCCAGATGCTCAAAGGCAGAAAGGGCAGCTCGGGAAAAAGAAGAATTTAATGAATTATTTAAAGATATTCTGGAGACGGTAGCGGGCCGGGATTACACCATTCATGTCCCGGCCGACATGTTCCCTGCTCACCCCCACGGGAGTCCCACACCAGCAGAGCCCCAATCACCCGGCCATCCAGACTCACCCCGCCTCGTACAAATCGAGTAGCCCATAATGCATAAGGGGCTTATCAAATGATAACTGGCCAGGACTTTTTTGTTTTTAAATGGTTGAGTGTTCCCGACTTGTTAAGTGTTGGCATGTTCCTGACTTGTATGAACTTATCATATCTGCGTTTAATATATGCTACGCCTTTAGCAAAAGAAAAAGCTAATCAAGCGCAGGTGATAAATGTCTAGTCAACACCATAGAATTCAAATAAGTGATGTCTCCTTGCATTGCACTGGTTTATTATAGTTGCGGCATACACAATGCATATGCTCTCATGAAGCGACAAGTGGATGCAGGATAATACAGGTCCTTGTGCGAAAATGTTCAATACCCAATCACCACAACACCCACAACCCCACAACGAGCCGCGACAAAGACACGCTGCCGAAAGCACCCTTGCCAACCGCCCACATTGCATGGCCCACAAAACATTCCTAGGCCACGCCCCTTTCTGGGTCAAGCTCTATAGTTGGCTCACGGCAGTCGTTACCTCAATTGTACCCACCTCGCATGTGCCCCAAGGAGGGTTGCAATATCTCAAGTGTATCTCCCCCTTTCGCCAACTGCTTCTCTAACAATGAGGCTAGGGCACCATCATCATTGTACTATTCATTTTCTGAGCCTTCGAAGCTTGACAGTTTCCAACCCATTGAAAGGCTGATAGCCTCAACATATTGTAATGGTTGTACTCAAGCAAATCAAAAAAAAAAAAAAAAAAAAAAAGAAGAAGAAGAAGAAGAAGAAGAAAAAGAAAAGAAAGAAAAGAAAAGAAAAGAAAAAGGAAAGGAAAGAAAAAGAAGAAAAAAAAAAGGGAAAAATAAGAAGCACCCACGATCACAGCACAGCACCTAGGGGTCCTCAAATTAGGTACATCTGGTGACCTTGGTCGACCGGCTTCGTTCCTAGTCCCCTAGCCCCCTACAATCACCCACAATTGTTCAGGGCACATCAAGGGCAGGACATACCTGGGGAGCTTGTCTCGCCTAGGGTTAGACCTGTCACCCTGACCCACTTGCACAATTTTCTTTTGCACTCTGCCTTAGTACCATTGCAATCAGTGGTGATAAGCACCGCACGATTAGCCATGAAAAGTACACCGTACTCATCAAGCAAGTCCAATAGTTTCCAGCTACTGAAAGTGCGGTGTCCCTGTATTCAATTATGCTCCATTGTGCAGTCACAATGCAAAGGATGTCTCATATACCTTCATGTGTACTTCTTCTCAACACGGACAACTTTGCTTCATCCACACATTGTTATGAGAAACTAGCCCACGGTCTTCTAACTACGTAATATCTAACTATGCACAAGCACTTACATAATATCTGCACCAAAGTATATGCACAGTTTGGGTCCTCAAGTGCAGGGCAATACTCTCAGCTTGCTTAGAGTTTGACCTGTCTTCCAAACTAATCAAATATGTCTTGTGCACGATAAGAAGGCTAGCACTACCCCTTAAGGAGAGACCACATGTGAGGTTTTCCAATTGCAGGTATAAGGTGTTGTTCGCTCTTCATCAAAATCTGACTACTTATCCCTTACCATTCGACAAGCCCGCAACGAATCATCATGTGTAGAATCCCCAACAAACTACCACTTGTGCTGGCCATCAATTCAATCCCCAACACAAAATAGCCCTACCATCAACTCCAACAACCTTCCACCCGCCACCTTGGCCACCAACAGGCCCCCAGGACCTTCTTCCACACCACACCCACACTCCTCCACGGAAACCACAGGCGTCCTTGCCACCCACGTCTTCGGTGCATGCTACATCCTGCTACCTATGACGGTGAGTGCCATGGGACTGGCACTCGTCTAGGAGGGGGGTAATGTTAACCCCAACATGAAGAAAGCAAAAAGAAGTGGAAAAGACGCAGGGCAAAGGCGGAAAAAAGATAGCCCGACTAAAGAAAGAAAAGGAGAAAAGGTCAAAAGCATAAGGGCAACCTTAAAAGTCCAAGGCAAAGGCAAAAGGGGAAAGGCCCATTTTAAAATAAAAAGGCGCACCCTGAAATCTTGTAAAAGAACGCCGGGCTCTCACCCGTGCAATTTGTAAAGGTAGACGGGCGGTGGAAAGGAAGAAAGGAAGATAGAAGGACAATGGGAAAAAGGGCCTAGGCTACGGCCGGCCATGTAAAAAGGGGAAAAGGGGATGACCGCCCAAAAAGGGATTTAGGGTTTTGTATATAAAGTTGAAAAGTGAATGAGAAGCTCATTCTTGTGTGTGGCCAAAAGTAGCTCTCTTCTTCTTCTTCTTCTTGCTTGCTTGAGCTTGTGCTTGAGAGAGGGAGTGTGAGAGTGTGAGGGAGTGAGTGTTTGAGGGTGAGGGACCGAGGAGGAGAAGCTCTCTATCATCTCCTCTCTTCTTCTCTTCTCTTCTCTTCTCTTGTCTTGCTCGCGGCAATGGAGCTTGGAGCGTGGAGCTTGAGGATGGAGCTTGCTTGAAGCTTGCACTTGGATCGTGGAGCTACCGGAGTGTGCGGGAGAGGAGGTAACTCGAACGGCACGGAGGTAAGCTCACTACACCCGTAGATATGGATGGCGCGTCGGCTATGTGAGAGGTAGCCATTAGTGCTCGGCTTGGAACGCTTGAATCAATAAGCGGTCCGTGGGTCTTGGCAGTTGAGTGAAAACTCCCACATCCATCAGAAATCTTCACCATATTATCCACAGGCAAATGGTTAAGCTGAATCAACAAATAAAATCCTAGTGAACGTCCTAACCAAGGTCATCTCCACGTCACACAATGATTGGGATAACAAATTGATGGCGGCCTTGTGGGCCTACCACACAGCTTACAAGATGGTGGTAGGACAATAGACCCCCTTTAGATTGACATATAGTACAGAGGCAATCCTTCCCTTGGAATTCTTCATACCAAGCCTCAGGATTGCCCTTTAGGGAAAGATGCGATGGGAAGGGGGCATGGACAAAACACTTGATTGAACTCGAACGCTTAACAAAAACCTGGCTTCTAGCCACCCATGCACTCAAATGCGAGAAGACAAGACACAAGAGCTTGTTCGACAAGCATGTCAAGCAGCGCAACTTCGAACATGGTGACTTAGTACTGATGTACTCAGTCAAAGGACATAAGAAAAAATTGAAATTTTGGGGGCTAGGACCTTTCAAGGTTCGAACCATTAACCAAACTGGCAACGTAGAACTTGAAACCCTAGAGGGCGAGGGCATTGGCTTCTTCAATGGCAGCCGCATAAAGTAGTACTTTCCCCCCATGCACCCATTGCAAGAGCCCCCAATGCCAATGCTGCCCGGCAACGTACGAGTAGCCACTATCACTGAGATGGATAGTGAGGATGAGGAAGTAGTACCACTCGCTTATCTACGCATGACGGTCACTACCAAATGCACATGCACCATTAGCGCATTGATTGATGAGGGAATTGATTTTAATATCTTGACTCATGGCCATTGGACCCGAATTGGCAAACCCCAGTTGTAGCCCACTAATGCTAATCTCACCCCTTATGGAGGCCAACCCTGCAAACTTCTCGGAAAGTGCAAGGTTGTAGTTTTTATCGAGTTTGAGAGTATGCCAATAATTTTCTATGTGTTTCCCAACACTAAGAATGTAGGCATAGAATCGCTGTTAGGACAAACTTTCAAGAAGCAAGCTTGTTGCAATGTCGACTACGAGTCGTAGCACATCCACCTCCCCATGGGTAACGTCTACATAGTTATAGCTTTCAACAAGGGCAGTGTGACTCTTTCCAAGTCCACAAAGCCACCAGTAGAGAAACCCACCGCCAAGGCTAAGGAGGGGTGTCGTGACTCGTCACAACCCACCCAGCCTCGAGGCTAGCCAACCACTAGAACCCACACTGAAGCCCATGAACCCTGGTTCAAATGGGTAGCTAAATAGGGAGGGCCACCTAGGAATAGAAACCCATCGCTTCGCAAGGCTAATCATCCGCACCCAAAATCTAGGAAGCCAAGGCTTTGCCATAAACATCGACGCATGGTCACACAACGATGGGTCCCCACCAAGACCTTATTACAAGTGCAAGGCTACTGTGGGTAACACTTGGATTTGGATACCTAAAGCCAAAACAACCAAGCACCCTACTCAAATTCCACCCTCAAACTTGACCACACGAAACATCATGCCCAAGACACTCACAACACAAGACAATCATGCTACTAAGTTTGTAGAACCTCCAAATTCTAGCTCAGCAGGGCCTGAACCAATCTATCACCCAAAATTGTAGCCCACTACTAGCAAAATTCCCCGCTCTAGTGCTAATGATACCTCTCACATCTTGAATGCATCTAGTGGCATAACAACCACAACTCCCACTAAATCCATCGAATGTGAGGCCAAGCCTCAACCTAAAGAACAACCCAAACTGCGACTATTGGCTGCTGCTGAACTCTCTAGTCCTGTTAAGCCTCTACCCCCAACTAGCCTTCAACCCTCTTATGAGCAACAATTAATCTTAACCTTGCCCGTGGACTTAGCTAAAAATACGAGGGACGCCGTGGTTGCTTGCCTACGACACTTGGACGCTACTTCATGACTTTGGCTAAAAGCTACGAATGACTAGACTTAGGCCTCTTGGACGAACCTATAGCAACGAAAGTATGAACACTCCCTTGCTCTTGGGAAGAGTCAGAATTTGTATTCGTCAAGGCTTCTGAAGCAGCTCAGGAATTAATTGCAACTGAGATATCCCATGAACAAGCCATCAAGCAACATCTCATTATGTCATATAACAAGACTACAACCTCGACCATAAATCAAGAAATCGCGGAGTTGAAAAAGCTTGTCGACCATGACTCCTTACGAAAATGGTATGCTCTATGATTGCAATGGGAGCAAGTGGGATACCAAATAATGACCAATGTTGAACAGTGACATGCAATCAAGGCATCTGAATATGACCCAAACTATGTCACTCCAACATCCTATGGGGTGTTGACTTCTATTCGTAACTGACCCATAAAAGAACACATTGAGGGACATCCGTATTTAGATCACATCATCACTGAGGAGGAGTTGCAGGTCGCTAGGTCAATGGACTCTGGTGACTTCTTGCTTGACGTTCTCACTTATATTATGCACATAGATATCCGCCCTTTTGACATGGGTAGCTATGCTAACCTCGAGTATAATCCGAACTTCTATGCCTAGCTCATGTGAAGGTAAAGCACTCACCTTGTGTGCTGAATGCACAAAAGGGCTTTGGCTATGGTATTTTGAGATCTATCCAGAGAAAGACCTTACATACAAAGTTGGTGAAAGTGACTAGTCCAAAGACTGTTTTTTTGTTCATGTTGGAAAGATGTTAAGGGGGGGGGGGGGGGACATGGTGAAACAAACCAAAACACCTAACAAGAACCATGAAGGAAAATAACACATGCGGGACATGATGGACCTCAATGGTAGGATGAAGCAACTTGACTGAGGAATTGACAATAAAACTTGAAAGAAATGGACTTAGACTGTTGAACGAAAAATTCTAATCATGTACTAAAAATAGGTTTATCTGCCAACCATGAAGTCTTTTCTTTCAGTAAAGCTAGCTGGAAAAGCACTAATGGCAAACCATGGCTTATGATAGGAGATGAGGATGTCGTAGCAAGACCGAGTCCACCGCCTACCTTTCATGCAAGAGGAAAGAGCAAAGTATGGCCTATCCATTGAAAATCAGATGTACAACCAACTCAGGTTTAAGAGCATCCACAACATCGAAGGGGTGGTGACCATCAAAGAAGCTATTAGGAGGATTGTGGATCAGTGCAACCTCGCTACGTATATTGAAAAGTTTGAACCACACTAGGTGTGTGGAATTCCTGAGGACGTATGACCCTGACAAGGAGAGTGGGACAATATCCTTGGCAAGCAGAAAAGGAACCAAGTAGGTGCAGGTTCCACTCAGCAAAACCTTAGTGGAAAAGGCACAAGGATTGGAACCGAAGGTGGAAAAGAGGCACAAAAGAGACGTCTATGCCATGATGGGGATAAAGAAGGAAAGTGTCTTAACAAATGATGGCATAAGCATCTAGGACATCCCTGACGCAGAGATCAGACTACAAGCAAAGGTGATCCACGCCCTTTTCTCCAGCCTGAGGTACAATTCGCTCATGCATAGAATCAGCATGCCTGTGTTGGAGAGCGTGGCGGCTCATTCATTGCATGAAGTGGATTGGAACTACTATGTTAGGAAAACCATAGACCAATCGGCTAAGACACTCAACCTTGGAAGTAGATGTGAGGTGCCCGTCCATCGGCTTTCTAGGCACTCTTTTAGCTGTCTATCGAGAAACGAATCTAAGCATCGCTGCCCAGCACTCCCAAGGAATGTTCCGAGTTTTGTCGCCTAGGGTTTCCCGAATCCGCCTCACAGCAGAACGTTCACGACCGAACCCACTAGGATCGACCTGAAATTTGGGTTCCTAGTTGTCAAGGTCTCCTATTAGCATTCTAGCGTCAGGTATTGGACATCCTACTTTACGCAGAGATTCCCAACCCGAAGCAGATCTATGCCGCACTTGGTTCAAAGAGAATGGGAAACGAGAGGGATGCGTTGCTCAACCTCTCTGCCCATAGGGCATAGTCCCATTCCGGTCCCCTAAAACGGCATGAATCGGGTTCTAACCTATCAATACCTAAAGGTTGAATGACGATAAAAACTTGTGAGAAGCCTCCCAGTTCTCTGGGACCACCCTACCATAGGACGGACCCGTCGGGGGTTCCGCCCACCCGCTTCCCTTAATAGCTTTAGTTTTCTAATTAGGTCCTACCACATTTATGTGTGACACTTAAAATCAGCTTCATTAATTAACCCTTTTAGAAACAAGGTTCGTTCGCGCAAATTATAGCACAGACACGAAAACAAAGCAAAGCAATCTATTGACAAACAAGATCAAACAAGTTCCTTAACTTATCTTCAAGTTAATCTTTGTCTCCCGCCCATACAGGAGAAATTATGTTTCGCTTCTGTCCAACAGAAGTATCCCTTCTGCCCTGCAGAAGTAACTGGTCCAATTCACATGGCACCAAAACTCAATCCTTTATCTAGAATAGGATCTCCCAACATGCCCAAATGTTGGGGGCCACGGAGGTCTTCAACTCCATTCTTGACCTAGCAAGGGGTGTCCAGAGCTCCAACTGACCCACAAGCTATCTAGGAGCGAAACATCATTCCCGTGGTTGGCTTTTTCACCACTCGACCTTCGGCCCGTGAATCGAGCAGTGCCCTTTTGGGTTAATACGCGGTGCGACTATGGAGGTGATCCACCCATACAATATATCCTTCCTTAATTAAATCCTTTAAGAATCAAGCACAAACAAGGCATTCAGCCTAATATCATTTTCCAAGAAAACATTCCTTTATTTCCATGGCGTCTTGTCATCACAGACCCTTGCCATGCATTTACCATAAATCACAAGCACTTGGAATAATCATCCAAACAACAACTAACAACCAGTTGAATGTAAAAACATTTAGGATGTTGTTCGATCAATCAACAAAACCAATTGCATTCTTTCCAAAACAATGCAAGAGTAGATGAAATAATATTTCACATTGCATAATTGCTCTTCCCCTTGGGATCTAAGAGTAATATTATGCAAAAATGTTCTTAACACTTCCTTCCTTCGGCTAGGGTATATGTTAAGGGTTCAAACACTATTCATGATGTAAATTCTATAGGTCACTTACCTTGATTGATAATCCCAACCCTGGATTTGGATTGGCAAAAGTCATCGTTATCCGACGGATCTCAAGATATCTTAGTTTTAACCCTTATGATTAATTTCTTGTACTAGCTCTTAGTCAAGTCATGAGGCAAATAGAAATTTATCCTCATATATCAAACATGTTATAGGCATAACATATAAATACTTGATAAGATAAGTGTGAGATGATCTCAAGTAATTAGACTCCAATAGGCCTCGCATTGACCTAGAATCTAGTTTTTCTTAATATTTGGCCTGTTAAGCTAAGTACTTTCGAAGTATCTAAACTTTAAACTAGTACTTCTCTATTCATGATTCTTAATGTCATATTCTTTTAGCAATTATGCTATCTATAACCCTTGACTATACTTTAATCTAGCACTTATATGCCCAATCTTTTAATGTCGTTCTTTTGACGACTATGCCATTCATAACGCTTGACTAATTCTTCCTTGTAATTGCTCTACTAGCAAAGAAGTCATATGTAACTAGGTGCAATTATCTTCCCTTGATATATGCACTTCACAAACTCCATCTTCCGAGTAAGCGAGATGAAATTTATCCTTTCCCATGACCTATTCTCGTGCAATAGTATGGGGCCTAATGTATCTCATACGAGAATCAAAGCAAGCATCTATCAATTTGAAAATGCATTACTTACGACCGGAACCACAGTTGGATTGACGGTGATGCCTTTGCCCGAAGCCTTGTTGCTGGTTGCAGGATTGTCATCCGCACGCGACATTCTTCACTTGGAGGCCATCGTCCGCAGGTAGACTCAAGAGATTCAAGAAGAGAGAATAGATTCAAGATGGGAGAGCATAAGAGAAGATGGTTAAGTCGAGGATCGAGATAGAAGGAATTGAGCTAATTCTCCTCCTTGCAGCCTCTTGAGGTGACTCTTCTCTCTCTCTCTCTCTTTCTCTCTCTCAAGCTCTCTTTCAAGCTCTTCCTCACAATCTCTTGGAGGAGTATCCTCCACTCTACCTCTCTCTCGCAGCCTCTCGGGTTCTCCTTATGCTTCCATATGCCTCTCCCATGCCTCGTATTTATAGTGAATTAGAGAAGAGGGCTTGTGGTTGAGAAGTGGAGCTCTTTGTGGAGGGGGATCTTGGAAAGATCAGTGATCTGATGCTCAGATCATAAATCTGAGGGTTCCATTGGCTTCGAAAGGGGGGTAAAACTCCAAGACACTTGCTTTGAAAGCTCTCAGTTCACTCCTTCTTCTTTTCTCTGTTCGAAGTGCTGTCTACTGCTTGTAAACTGCGATCGCGGCGCACGCTATTTTGCCAGTCACTTTTCTTTATTTTTCTTTTTATAAAATCTTCAAACTAACTAAAATATCACTTGTTTTTTCTTTTAAATGACATCCAATTCCATATCATTTTTTTAGGATAATATCTAAAATATACTAGCTTTGCCCAAAATCTAATATTTTTGGACCATCTAAACTATACACATCAACCTAGTGATTAATATAACTCATAAGTCTCGTTCACGTTGCAATTTACGTGAAGGGTAGCTACGGTCTTTGCCAATTCGAGAAAAACATCGAATTTACGACTCTTGATTTTTCTAAATAAAATATTTTAAATTAAATAAAAATTATCAATAATTAATGTTAGTTAGTTTTTACCTTAGTTAGTCTTTAGTTAGTAATCTTACTAACTTATTAATTGACTAACTAACTTACGAACCAACCAACTAACTTTTATTGTGCGGAGATATTACAGTAGACTGGCAGGTGGAGAATCCCCAACATCAAAGGGAACTGACAGGAAGGAGCCCTCGGCCAAGGCCACATTCATAGGGTATGGAGGAGTCTTGATTGCCCTTATCTGAGAGGATATAAAAGAGGCACGAGATGGAGAAGAGGGATTAGGTGAAATGCCTGAGAAGTCGCCTCCTCGTCACGACAAAGAACCCTCAAGTGAGAGGACGATTAGTGAAGAAGAGAGGAAGAGAAAAGAGGAAGTGGACCTACTTAAAGCCAAGGTTGAGTCAAAAAGAGCTACGGAACAAGAAGAGGAGTTGAGAAGGAAAGAAGAGGAGGACAATCTTAGATGGCGACACTCGAAACGGAAAGGGAAATGGCACAATCTTAGATGTCACACTCTCTGAGGAGGAGGAGGCAGTTGATGTGCTTAAAAAGAAACTAGAAATAGCCCGGAAGGCGATCAAAAAAGGGTTATGCTCCCATGTCCAAGATGCAAGCCCCGACCCGATCAGTAAAGGTCAACAAGAGAAATGGTTAGGAGTAGGCTTGACACCAAAGGAGATTGATGCCATGGAACTTCAAGAACAAAAACCCCAGGAGGCAGAGGTAGGGTCAAGCCATGAATAAAAGCAACAAGATGAGGAGTGGATCCCACCACCCCCCTCATGACAACCAAAGCCCCCCTCAAGAACAAGATACCACAGTGGAAAGGAAGGCAGAAGAAAAAAAGAAGAGGGCCATAATGTTAGATCAAGCATGCAAAAGAGCTCAAGCACAACCATTTGCAGTTCCATAGTCGCCCATCCCATTAGAAAGGGACTGCTTACCCATGAACTAGAATATAGAGTTGTTGGTGTGGGAGCAATGGGAAAATTGTTGCCAACCCTTCGACTTTACCTTCCGATATCCAATGTTTTTGAGCAAAGTGCTATCCATTGAAGCAGTAATGGAGGTAATCACCATGGGAAAAGGCTTGGTGAAAGATGGCTCATTGAAAGAGATAAAAATCCAACATCTTCGGGGACGAAGTCCCTAGATTACTAGGAAAACAAGGTTGAGGAGGTACCCCACATGGTGAAGGGCTATGAATCCCAACCTAAGTGGAGGACAAGAGACTGGAACGGCAATGTGGATGCGTGGATGTCATTTTGTGGCTCCCTACCCCTTGAATGGAACGACCCGACCTATCTACTATATCCTCGAAGGGTGGGAGTAGATTTTGACATTGACATCCATGAGCGATACAGCTTCTTGAGGATCTACAATGTCAATGCCACAAAACCGGTCCTCAAGTGTGGGATGACACAGCAAGGGCTTGGGTTGGACCCATCTCCCAGTCCCACAAGCACTAGCACCATGCACATCACGGTAAGGCAGACACACCCCCAAGTAGTGCACCTTCTTTTCTTTCTAGGTACAAGCGAAGGCCCCACCACCAGCTTCAGAGACCCCATCATCCATGCACTGTATTCCCCACATTATGCAACCTATCACCATGCAAGCACAACAAAGCAAGGGGCAAATGCAACTGGCCAGTCAAAAAGTGAATGAAGAAGCTCATTTCAAACAACACTGGAAAATGCAACCATAGAGGGGCAACCAACGGATCCGTCCAACTTTATCTTCAATTTTAAAGGCATAAATCCCTCCAATACCAGGGCTCATTCACAACTTAAGGGCCTTCCAGTTCCATAAATCCCTCCAATATACCCTCCAACACGGCTTGTATACAAACTCAAAAAGACACTTGGCCTCCCCAGCAACACTGTCCAACTCAGCAAGTGCCATGAGACTGGCACTTAGCTAGGAGGGGGGTAATGTTAACAAGGTGGAAAATCCAAAAAATATAAAGAAAAAGACAAGGCCAAGGCAAAAGTGGAATGGAAGACGAAGGCGTGCTAAGAAAAATATGGAAACACAAGGAGTATGAAATAATCCTAAATCAAGGAGAAAGGTGCACAAGAAAATGCACAAGTCAATACTTTTGTAGAAGAGCGCAAGGAGCATCGTGATTTATTTTAAGAGTGCCGGCGGGCTCTTCGTGCAAATTGTAAAGGTAGATGGGCGGTAAGAAGGAAGTTAAGGAGATAGGAGGACAATGGGAAAAAGGGCCTAGCCGGCCATGTAAAAAAGGGGATAAGGGGATGACCACCCAAAAGGGATTTAGGGCTTTGTATATAATGTTCAAAAACTGAATGAGAGCTCATTCTTTAGTGTGTGGCAAAGTGGACTCTTGTTCTTCTCTCCTTCTCTTCTCTTGCTTGCTTGTGAGTGCTTGAGGGAGGGAGTGTGAGGGAGTGAGCTTGTGAGAGTGAGGGATCTTGGAGGTGGAGCTCTCCACCTTCTCCTCTCTTCTTCTTCTCTTCTCTTCTCTTCTCTTCTCTTCTCTTGTCTCACGCGTGGCTATGGAGGATGGAGCTTGGAGGAAGAGGCTTGAGGAAGCTTGAGTTTGCATCATGAATCGTGGAGCTATCGGAGTGCCGGAGAGAGGAAGCAACTCAATCGGGCATCAACGTAAGCTCACTACACTCATAGAGAGGGATAGCGTGTCGGCTATGTGAGAGGTAGCCATTAGTTCTCAGCTTGGAACACTTGAACAATAAGTGGTTCGTGGGTCTTGGCAGTTGTCGCCTCTACAGATAGACCACTGGTTTTTTATTTATTGCAGTGTGTTCAGATAGCCATTGGAAGAGATGCTTGGTGAGGGAGAAGCTCTTCTAGTGGGCTTTCATTGCCCTATATAGCTACAAAACAGATTGCAACATGTGCATGGAGATCTGGACATATGACAGGGATAGGCACAGATTTCGACAACGAGCTGCAATATTCGAAATGGTGGTGCATAGAGTGGCTAATGTTTTCATGTTGTTATGTGCTAGGAAGGAGCGTCCTGATTAGGGGAAGAGATGTCCAAAAGGAATCTTGCCAAGATTTTGCCTAGATGAAGATATTCAAGTGCTCAAACAGAGGTGGATGCTATTTTGGCTATGGCTGCCATAAGGTCAAGTGGAGATGGAAGTGAGAAATGGAGCCATTGGCTGGATTTGAGCTGACCTAAGGTTAAGAGGGACTGAGTGAGTAGAGAGGAGAGTTATGCCATGCTCAGCTGAGCTCTGATACCATGTAAAAATGTTAGATCTAGAGCATGGCAAGAGCTATGGAGGTTGGAAGGTGAAGACTAAATTCATGTTCCACTCTCCTCACTATGCATATGGAATTCATGACATCTCTTCCTAAAGCATACATCATTTGTCATTTCTCAACATCTTGAAATCATATTTATAGTAGAAAAGCTACTCAACGATCACATGGGGCACGTGAAATCCCTTGTGAATTAGCAAGGACCAAAAATCGTAATTTCATTGTCGAACATCCCACCCCTTCTCTCCGTCCGAAACGACCGAGCATGGGGTGGGGTAAGGCTCCCACACACGCTCAACGTTAAGGAGTCTCAGCCGCAATGAGACCCCCCCTTTCTCTCCATCCGACCAACCGAGCATGGGGTGGTGGGGTGGGGTAAGGGCTCCCACGCACGCTCAACATTACTGTCATTGCAGAAGCTGTCAAAAGAATGCCCTCTAACGCGAAACAATCCCTGTGCAAAAGCAAAAAGAATTATGTAGGCAATATTCCTCGTTTCTCGATTGTGGTATGAGAATCTCCATGGTAGATTATTTTGCAGAGAAGAAGAGTGGTTGATGACCATCAAAGGACATTGGCCGTAGCATCCCACAGTTCCTTACCCTCTCTCCAATTTAAACATCTCTCCCCATGCTCAATCTTCTTTATCCTCATTATGTTTTGCATAAGGATTGCTCTCATACTCTTTTTATGTAATGCCCATATATTTACATACTATGAAAAAGAATGACAACTAGGTGGATGCAAAGTCCTTGGGATTAGAGGCAAAACATGACCATTAGCTTTTTTAAGTTTACCATAAACCACTCTATAAACAAGCCAACAAACCTACATCAATCATTAAAAGGCCACCAAAAATCTCATCCCAACAACATAGATACTTAATAAGTATCACCTAGATAAAATGGAGGACAACTCTAAATGCAGTGCTTCTATAATCATGATGGTAGTTCACTCTTGTGAGTGACCATTAACTTAAACTCTACACAAAGTGATAATATAGAAGTGCCCTAACTTCTCACTCATTCGAAGGAGAATAGCCTTACATGTAGGAAACTAGTATTACCATTTTAATAGAGATACATGCCATTTTTGCATGCAATTGTAGTAAAAGTTTTAAGGGTGGGTTGCTCTCTCGTTAGAAAAGCATCGATGAAATGACTGGTTAATAAGAATATATGTTCACCACATAATGTAGCCATAACTCTTCTATACATGACCCTGTCAAAGTGAAGTAGTGCGGAAGCATAAGACCAAGACAAAGAGTGAATAGAGAGAAGAGAGAGAGAGAGAGAGAAAGAGATAGTGAAACACAAAAAATCTGCAATGAAGAATGCTGTAGAATGATGCATATATATACATGGATGTAGAGAGAATGTTTGTATATGTCTCCACCTTGAAGATCTCACACTTCGTGAACCCTAAGGGCAATCTCCACGGTCTACAACCTGAATAGTGAGAACACAATTGTGACAGAGATCTAGCCTTAGCTTTCGCGAAGTAGATCAATCGCAGTGTCGAATGGTGGCAAAGCGATTTGGCTTGGCTGGAAACTGGAGCTAATAAATATGCCACAAATAATGCATCAAAATAATGCAGGTCAGTTGTAGGACAAAATTGTTTGACCAGCCAACCTACTGTAACTGTTCGACCTACCCTTGCCACTTGCCATGCTGCCTGCTCTACCTTTTGCCTATATTAGACATCATCTGCCATGTGGATTTCTTGCTACACCTACTAAGGACTACACCTGCCTATTCAAGGAATGTCAATCTCTAACATCCCCTCTTAAATCCTAGACATGGTGGAACCCTAAGGGATCTAGAGTGCGGTCGAAGTAAAGCTTGAGGAAGCGCCTTTGTAAACAAGTCGGAAAGGTTATCCTCTATCTTGTAGTAGACCAAGGAAATAGTCTCATCCAGAATCTTCTCTCGAATGAAATGGTATTGGATCTCTATATGCTTCGTTTGAGCATGAAACACATGGTTCCTAGCCAAAGGCAATGCAACTCTCATTGTTGCACTGAACAACAATAGGACCTCTCTACGGGTAGCCAAGCTCCTCTAAGAGCTTGTGAAGCCACATTGTCTCACATGTAGTAGAAGACGTCACCCGATACTCCACATCCGTCGAAGATAGGGCAATCGTGGGTTGCTTCTTGCTACTTTATGAAACAACACCAGCACCCAAAGTAAAGCAATAACTTGTCGTGGACCTTGATGATCCACATTGCTAGCCCAATTGGAATCACTCCATCTTGTAAGGACCAAGTTTCTAGTATTGGTACTTGCTCGATAATAGATCCCAAGATCAAGAGTCCCCCATAGGAATTGCAAAATCCTCTAAGTACTCTGCCAATGCACCATCTTGGGTTCACTCATGAACTTGGCCAACACACCTACAACATAACATAAGTCAACACAAGTATTGAGAAGCTAGATTAAGGAGCCAACCAACTATCTATAACGGGTAGCATTCACCAAAGGAGAATCAGAGTGAGCTGTAGCCTTCCAATTTGGGTCCATGCAGTCATAAGAGACTTGCATCCCTCTATCTCACATGCAGCCAAGAGCTCTTGTACATTTTAGGAACCAAAAAATTCAGGTCGATCCTAGTGGGTTCGGCCGAAACTCTTTTGTTGCGATGTAGACTCAGTAGGGCCTAAATGACAAACCCTATGATACTCCAAGGGAGCGTTAGGGGTGTCATTTTGGAAAACCTACTAACGGACTACTAAAAGGTGCTCCTTGAATTGAGACTGGCGAACACCTCATAGATATTCACTAAGATGATACCTCAACTTGAGACAACTCCTCAAATAATACTCTGCGTGTATTAATTCAATTTTTGTAAATGTGATCTAAACTCAAGACATAAACCCCTTTGCTAGGAGAAAAACTGGTATATGCATAGATTTCATTCAAGAAAGTATCCCACATAAATTGAAAAGCTCTATGATGATAGAGCTTTTAGAAGCCACTTATTTTAGCCCAAAATGAACTCATGCATCAAGACCTTCAATGAGCAACCACATCTCTTTGAATTGTTGTCCCTTCATACCTTTCTATTTGTATGGTTCTTTTGCCCACCTCAATGGCAAAACCCCTCATCATTGGATTGCAATAATTGTGGGACATGTTTATAAGACTACTTGATTACAAGTTGTGTCTTATGCTCTATCATGATTTGCAGCAACAAGCCCTTTGGTTTAGTTTGATTGGTAGTACAGATCTTGGTCACCCCTGCATTTGTGGCAACTTTGTTCCGAAGGCACAAATATGTGATAGGCATGAATGATGCCTTCCTTAGTCCGTTGTTGCACCCACAAGCATCAACAAATGCCTTCACAAAAACAATAGAAATTCCATAGTGGTGATTGTCTAAACATAATTTCTCTTTCAAGCATCACATTGTTGCATTAGATGCATGATAAGCCTCGCTTTTGGCATCTATATGGGTAGGCTTCATGATGCTCATCCATCATCCACATGGGCAATCCTTGGATGCCCCCTTGATCTTGAGCATATGCATGGAAATCCATTAGGTTGTTGGACTACACATAACACATCTCTCATCCTCCTCTACTTCTTTAGGTCCAAACACCTTGTGATGTTAGGTGTTTTGAGTATGTCTAGTGTAATAGGTCTCGACCCAATCAAATCCAACTCAATCAAAGAGTGACTAGTTGTGTCAAAGGCAAGCTAGTGCTTTGAGACATAGCAAGTGGGTTTGGAATACAAGGTAGTGCTATTTTGATGCCATCATTATATTCACCCTTGATTGGTTTGTCCACATTGCTAATTACATATCATATGATGATGTTTGATTTGTACCATCAACCAAATCATTCGTGCCCACAAACCTACAAGAAAAATGGAATCCATAAGATTCCAACCACACATGCCATAACACATAGATCATAGGTGGCATGTTTGCAAGTTGTGGCTATAGTGCCACCCCTCACCTTATTCAAGATGCATTCAAATGCATTGGATCTAGTTGCTTGATGCACATGCCATACGTTGCAATGCACTAATACAACATTGCAAATGCCAGATGAATGTCACAACTTACCAAACTCTCACCCTTTTGCCCAATGAACTTGGATCATATAGTTGATTCAAGTTGATAGGGATGGCTCTCGAACCCTTGATGGTGCTCCTTGCATTGGTCTCAGTACTTATATGTGCTCCACACATGGTGGTAGATTCAAGTCCCATGTATGCTTGTGATATGACAGGTTGCACTAGCCAAACTCACCTAGCCAAGAACATCAAGCTTTGCCCTGAAGAATAGAATCTAATGAAAAAACTAGAAAGACAAATTTGCCACATCAAATGTAGACCTTCACTTTTCAAGCTACTAGTTTGTGCCATGCCATCTTAAATCGCACATGCCCCAAATTAAGGCAAGGGGCATGTTAATTCAAAATGCCATCAAAATTGGGAAATTGAAAAATCCAACCATTTAATCAAGAACCACAAAGAAAGCACATTAAATGTAACCATCTTTTTGGGTTACTTATTATCTTGGGTTACTTTAATCAAGATGGATGTTTTGGTGGTGCGCAGATCGGTCGTTGTATGCTCACGTAGTGAATCCTGGAAGGTCCCCAAGAACAATGAACTCTACTTTTTGCACAAGTTACAAGGTAAAAAGCATGAATGACAAGAGCAAGAGACCAATTGGGTTCAATCTCCCCCCATGCCTTGTGTGAGCGCTTCACAAAGCATGTATTTTATGTATATTTCCTCTTCATGCTCAATAATAGCCCAATTTACAAAAATATATCAAGCTTTTAGCTTTTGAGTTTTCTTTTACAAAAATAGGAATAAAGCTAATGGACGGTGCCCATAGAGTCTGGCACGCCCAATACAATGTCCAAATAGAAATAACATATCCGTGCGCATGAGTGCATACAAAATAATAATAAATAATCGATGCCTCAATAGACATGACAAAATATAGGTGTGGCACCTATCAAAATATAATCCATAGGTCGAATACTTGCTAAACTCCAATGCTTTCCTCCGCCACTGCTGCTATCTCTACACATCAACTGAAGCATTCACAATCGTTAGTAAAATAATACAATTAAACAGACAAAAGTGAATACCTAGCAGTCTTCAGCTACATAAATAAATCAACTGGTTAGAAATAAATCCTAACCTTAATTTATAACGAGTGCGCACTCTAAACTCATAAACGTTTATTAATTTAATATGCATTTTGCAGAATCACCCGCTATGGAATCACCCATGTACACACTAAATTAATGAAACGCCCGAAAAGGACAGGCGTCCCCATCAACTTCTCGCACAAAGAATCCACTTTGTGTATGAGCCCCGGTCATCAAAGTTTACGGAATCCACTGTAGCAAGACCAAGGAATGAGCATAACTCATGCACATTTTTAGGTACAGGCCAATTCAATATTGCATCAATTTTCCTAGGATCAACTTTAATTCCATCAGATGATACAATATGACCTAAATACTCAATTTCTGTTTTAAAGAATTCACTCTTTTCAGGATTTGCATACAGTTGATTTTCTTTCAATAACTGAAAAACCAATGACAAATGCTCATAATGTTCTTTCTCATTTTGACTAAACACCAAAATATCATCAAAGAAAACAATTACACAATACTGATATTTCAAAAAGATACGGTTCATCATTCTACTAAAGGTAGCAGGTGCATTAGTCAATCCAAATGGCATGACTAAAAATTCGTAATGACCAAACTGTGTTCTAAATGCAGTCTTGAATATGTCAGACTTATCTAGTCTCACCTGATGATAACCATACTTAAGGTCAATTTTACTAAATATAGCAGATCCTTGTAGTTTGTCCATAAGGTCATCAACTCTAGGAATAGGATACCTATTCTTTACAGTGATCTTATTTAAAGCTCGATAGTCAATGCACATTCGATAAGTATTATTCTTTTTCTTGACTAACAGAACAGGTGCACCGAATGGAGAACTGCTAGGTCGAATCAATCCTCTATTTAGTAATTTCTCAACTTGACTCTGGATTTCTTTTTCCTCTATCTGGTTATGCCTATATGGTGCTTTGCAAGGTGGTTGTGTGCTAGGGATCAAATCTATCTTATGGTCTTCTGGATGTGAAGGAGGTAAACCTGGTGATAGGTCTTCTGCAAAACAGTCCTTAAAATACGCAAGAAATTCTTTATGCCTAAGATGCATATGATTTTCCTTTACTTGCAATTCATTCACCCAAATGAGATAAGATTTACTACTCTTGCATAATGCACGTTTAGCTTGAGTATGCAAAAGCAGTGGAAAAACATTAGATGCATGCATACCATATAATATAATAGATTTTCCTTGAAAATTAATATTCATTGAGTGTGTGGAATAATCTATATCTGGATTATGCTGGTGACGCCAAGGCATACCTAAAATAATGTCACTCGACTGTAATGGAACAACTAAAAATTTTCTTCTTTCAGTGTATGAACCAATTTGAATCTCTAAGTCTTGCACTTCCTGTGTACCATTATACCTAGTGCCTAAAAATGCAGCTTTTATGCGATAATGCGTAGGTACAGTTTGTAATTTCAATTCTTTTACCAATTTTGCTGAAATAAAATCATGAGTACTACCGTCATCATGCAAAATAATCTTTTCCTTTCCATGTACCAAACATTTCATAGTCAATAAAGAATGTGGAGTAGGCATACCTGGTAAAGTATTGGAAGTAGTAGTAGTGCCGTCCTCATCTTCAGTGAAATCAGGCATATCGTCATGTTCATCTTTGTCCATGGCTCCAAGGTAGTTGATATGAGCTGGTGGCTTCTTTGAATGACAATTTGCTGCTAGATGTCCAAGCTGGTGGCATTTATAGCATACTATTGGCTTGGCTTTGGTTACATTGTTTGCAATGGCGGGAAGTCTAGGTACATTTGGATTTGGCTATGGAATAGGCTTAGGGTTTTGATTGACATTGGATGGTAATGCAAGTGGTTTTGCCCAATTCTTGCGAAAAGATGATGAAGAGAAATGACCTGGATTAAATCTTCTAAAATTGGAATTGAATTGTTTAGATCCATAATTACCATTGGCTTGGAATTGCTATGGTCGTCTGTCTCTACCTCGTAGCTTATCTTCAGTGTCGTGAGCTAGTGAAATGGCGTCTTCAAGGGTAGCAAGCTTGAACATGTTAACTTCAGCGTAGTAATGCCCAAGAAGTCCAGACATATACTTGCGCTTATGTGTCGCCTCTGGTACGTCTTCAAGGATGTGTAGCTGGAGGAGTGCATTCCAAAAACGCTCTGTATACTGAGGTATAGGCTCACGACCCCGTTGTTGGAGAAGATCCCATTGCTTGATAGCTTTCTCATGAAATTGCGGTGGAAGGAAATTCTGCATGAACTTCTTCTTGAAATCTTCCCAAGTAGCAGAACATTCTATGCTTTTGCGTACTACAGTCCACCAAAGTGATGCTCTGTCTACCAAATGATTAGTAACACACTTGATTTTATCTTTTTCTGCATAGGTTTCCTCATGGAAATAGTCATCAAACTGACTAATGAATGCTAGTATAGTTTTTCCTTCTCGTATGCCATTGAAAGTACGGAATTTGAAACTTCGTTTACTTATCTTTGATTCCTTGCGAATGGTTTGAGCTTCAAGAGTGCCGTCGATGGTACGTCGAATCAAATCTTGAGCTTGAGGTTCTTCTTTGTCGGTAGACGCTCTTTGTAATTTTGCCAGTTGCGCTTGCAATGCTTGCCTAGCCCTTCGTTCTTCTTCCAATTGCATCATGATTAAGTCCAGCTTTTGCTCCATCGTAGGCTCAGGTAAGTCGCCTTCAGCCATAAGATCATCCATATGTGGTTCCGTCATCCTGAAAAACTCAAAAGACGTTTCTCACTCAAAATCAGCTTAGCGGGATGAGCGTAGCTCAAGTTCGGGGTTACAAGGCTTATGTGTTTTTGGGTATTTCTTTCTCAATCTTTAGAAAATCTGTGATTTTTTCCTTCTTCGTATGCTGAAAATGCTTCAGCAAACCTGCGTATGGGTAGAATACCTTCCAACGAACAACTTTGCAGTTCGGAGTTTCTGCACAGGAACAGTCCTTCTAGGAGTTTTGAGCACAAGTCAGTTCTGACTCCAATTGACTAGTCTGACTTGCAGAGTTGTAGACTTATGCGACTTGCAAAGTTGCAGACTTGCAGAACTTAGCCGACTTAATGAACTTGTAGAACTTGATCACAGATTAGTTGCAGAACTTGACTTCTGTGGTGTGTGACTTGGAGTTTGATGACTCGCAGGAGATGACTTGTCTTACTTGATTGATTAAGCTTAATGGATTAAGCTTAAAGAAGCTTAATCGACGGATTTCGTGGGGGAGGGCCGTTTTTTCAAGGCGGTAAAAAAATCGGACAGGCTTTGATATATCGCGATGAAAAATTGAAGCTTTTAGCTTCTTTAAAGCTTAAGCTAAGCTTCTCAAGCTTTAGTGTTTGAAGATTGAAGATATTGAATTTTGGGATTTATCACTTATCTCTCTGTTTGACGACTTGATGGTGGAGATGAGGGAGTGGTCCTCCGCCTGTATAGCCCGGTCCTTCGCGATCTGATGACAGAAACAGGGGTTCTTGATCGCCAGAAGTCTACCTGTATCGACAATTCGTGACGAGATTGACCGTAGAGCCCGATCGTTCCAGGAGCTCCGCCTTCGCACGAGATGGGTAGCGATTGGAAGCTCTTGATCTCAGCTCTGCTCTGATACCACTGGTGCGCAGATCTGTCGCTGTATGCTCACGTACTGAATCCTGGAAGGTCCCCAAGAACAATGAACTCTACTTTTTGCACAAGTTACAAGGTAAAAAGCATGAACGACAAGAGCAAGAGACCAATTGGGTTCAATCTCCCCCCATGCCTTGTGTGAGCGCTTCACAAAGCATGTATTTTATGTATATTTCCTCTTCATGCTCAATAATAGCCCAATTTACAAAAATATATCAAGCTTTTAGCTTTTGAGTTTGCTTTTACAAAAATAGGAATAAAGCTAATGGACGGTGTCCATAAAGTCTGGCACGCCCAATACAATTCCAAATAGAAATAACATATCCGTGCACATGAGCGCATACAAAATAATAATAAATAGTCGATGCCTCAATAGGCATGACAAAATATAGGCGTGGCGCCTATCAAAATATAATCCATAGGTCGAATACTCGCTAAACTCCAATGCTTTCCTCCGCCACTGCTGCTATCTCTACACATCAACTGAAGCATTCACAATTGTTAGTAAAATAATACAATTAAACCGACAAAAGTGAATACCTAGCAGTCTTCAGCTACATAAATAAATCAACTGGTTAGAAATAAATCCTAACCTTAATTTATTACGAGTGCGCACTCTAAACTCATAAACGTTTATTAATTTAATATGCATTTTGGGGAATCACCCGCTATGGAATCACCCATGTACACACTAAATTAATGAAACGCCCGAAAAGGACATGCGTCCCCATCAACTTCTTGCACAAAGAATCCACTTTGTGTATGAGCCCCGGTCATCAAAGTTTACGGAATCCACCGTAAAACCTCACGGAATCCACCGTGAAATATGCCTCCTGGCATCATTTGGTTTCTCTCAAATCTTGTGCGCAAATCTTGGAACATCAATCCCATCTCCTTGTGGAGGAATAGATCCCTATGCATAGTGATGACACCCCCTCCCCCTCCACATCATTGCCAACTTCTTTCCCCCGCACTATGATGGCTCCTCCTCCCCCATATTTTCTTGTTTTTTTAAAAGAATTATATTTGTTTAAACATTAACACTTGAATTAGGGGGACCCATATTTTTTGAAATAAATATACATAATTAAAGAATAAAATCTCCCACATGAAAACAATGTTTCCCTCCCCTTCATTTTCAATTAAGAAAAATAATAATATTATCAAGCTCCCCAACTAATATAGTCCCCCCAATCAACTTGGGGTTGTTTAGACTGTGAAGCTTGAGAGAGAGAGAGAGAGAGAGAGAGAGAGAGAGAGAGAGAGAGAGAGAGAGAGAGAGAGAGAGAGAGAGAGAGAGAGAGAGAGAGAGAGAGAGAGAGAGAGAGAGAGAGAGAGAGAGAGAGAGAGAGAGGGCTAGAAATAGAAGAGAGAGAGGTAGAGAGAGATAGAGAAAGAGAGAGAAAAAGAGACATAAAAGAAAAGAAAATGAAGATTATGGTGTATCCAAGCTTGCAAAGTAGAGGTTGGCATAAAATTCAAGTTTAAGGGCAAATCTATGACCTCTCTTCCATCCCTTCTTTTCCATAATATAATGGCACCCAAGAGACACATGACAAGAACCTCCCAAGTGAACACTCCAATCACATCAAATCAAATCACTCAAGTAGTTGCAAATCAATTCTCTTCTCTAATATACAGTTGTGAACCTCTTCTTCCATATATGATTGTGACATCTTGTGATCACATAATGAAATCGAATACATAATTATATTAATTGATAGGAAGGAAATATTAAATGTAAGAAACAAAGTAGGAGTTAACTTATTCCATGCATTCTAAAATGAATAGAGGATCAAGTCTAAACTAAAACCGAGTCCTCCCAAGAGGAATTGACCTTAAAGTGACATGCTCTTGATAAAGAGATTAAGGGAGCCTAAAGAACATTAATTCATGAGCATAAAATATTAGACCTAGTTGTGTTACCCCTGAAGGAGTAGATGTCTATGACATGTAGTTTGAAAGATACAAGAAGATCAAAAGATGTAACAATGGGTACTAGAGTAAAAGATATGTGAGTTGTTCAATAGGAATAGGTTAAGGGTTGTGTTTGATTCCCTAATTGCTAGGGAAAGGTGAGAAAGGAAAATACATGACATGAATAGTTCTTAAATCATACATTGCATTTGTATGGATGCATAGTTATTGAAGGTATAGATAATGCAATAGTAGTACTATTGGAGATAGAAAGAGTATTTATTAAATGATTTTCTTGAATAGTACCTAGTTTTGGGATTGTTGTGTTTAGTATTAAGATAGGGATTATGCAATGGTGTCACTATTGGAGATAAAAAATAGTATTTATAAAATGATTTTCTTGAATAGTACCTAGTATTGGGATTGTTGTGTTTAGTATTAAGATAGGGATTATGCAATGGTATCACTCTGAATAGTTGAGGTAATGTTTTCTTAAACCATACATGTTGTATGGATGTGTTGTCATTGAAGATAGGGATTATGCAATGGTGTCACTATTGGAGATTAAAAAACAGTATTTATAAAATGATTTTCTTGAATAGTACCTAGTGTTGGGATTGTTGCGTTTAGTATTAAGATAGGGATTATGCAATGGTATCACTCCGAATAGTTGAGGTAATGTTTTCTTAAACCATACATGTTGTATGGATGTGTTGTCATTGAAGATAGGGATTATGCAATGGTGTCACTATTGGAGATTAAAAACAGTATTTATAAAATGATTTTCTTGAATAGTACCTAGTGTTGGGATTGTTGCGTTTAGTATTAAGATAGGGATTATGCAATGGTATCACTCCGGATAGTTGAGGTAATGTTTTCTTAAACCATACATGTTGTATGGATGTGTTGTCATTGAAGATAGGGATTATGCAATGGTGTCACTATTGGAGATAGAAAAGAGTATTTATAAAATGATTTTCTTGAATAGTACCTAGTGTTGAGATTGTTGTGTTTAGTATTAAGATAGGGATTATGCAATGGTATCACTTCGGATAGTTGAGGTAATGTTTTCTTAAGCCATACATGTTGTATGGATGTGTTGTCATTGAAGATAAGGATTGTGCAATGGTTTCAACTTGGCATATTTGTCAATGCAAGTGCATTGTTTACAATTGAATTATTTTTTGGTAAATATGTTTACTTCACAATAAGCTATTTATGGATGTGATTGAATAGGGCTATCTTGGCTATTGTTGGTGGGATGTGATTAAAGAGAAGTAAATCAAGAAGGAGTGAGAGTTTGTAGCCACCTCCCCCCCCTTTCTTGTCTTGCCAGGGGGTCAGCTTTGTCACTTGGCTAACTATCTAGAGTGTGAGATCACCACCAAAGGATGACATCAAATATATGAGAAAGATTCCCTCCTATGGAAACATGGGGCTAGATGCGAACACTAGTCATGTTAATATTAGACCCAAGATTGCCTAATATGAGGGAAGAAATCCCTACCAAGTAGAATGATAGATGCAAATTCTAAAAAGGGGTAAGGGTGAGGAACTTGGGAGAATGTTCAAATATCCAATCATATGATATCAACCTCAATTGGGGCTAGTCAAATTAATCACTTTAGTAATTTTTGAAAAAGTTTTTCCTCAACTATTTTTTGTGTTGTGCTAAAGATTGTTCCACAAATCTTGTATGATGAGCTAGTTAAAGAGGTTACTTTTATATGTGCTCACATGATGATAGAATCCTTACTTACATAATCGAATCATGGAGTAAAGTGGATGTATAGCTATTGTGATGACATTATCTATAGATGGGTAGATCTGATCAATCAAGTGTTTTCCTAATGGAAGTTATAGGAAGGGCAACACATTTGATTGCACTATCTAGAATTTGACTAATACCATTTTATAGGGCTAAAGTGACACTATTCCCCCTCATCTTCAAAACTCTTTGAACCTAGTGTTGAGATATCGAGCTCCACTCGTGATATGCCAGGGTGACCGTTGTGCATTTATGTCACCGACTTGTTAGTTGCAGATGTGGTTGGTACACCACCCATGAATAATAGCTAGATGACAGTTATCCTTATCTACTCTAGTTCGTGGTTCAGTTAGTATGCCACCTTAGTTAGTTGAGTTTGGTTTGAGACCCATATATAGGGTTCTTCTATTTCTTTATATGAGAGTTCTTTTTGGCTTACACAACTAAGAAGAGGAAAACTGTTTTCAGCCTCCACCTTTGTGTGTATTCCCCCATTGTGCAAGCAAGAAAGCTACAAGTGAGACTCCTTCCTTCTCTCCCACAATCTTGACATGGTATTAGAGCCTTGTTCATGGTAAGGAACTCAAGAAAGCAAACCAAGTTCGCGGTGTTCAGGTAAGAAGACCAGTGTTGCTTTCATTTTTCTGTTTTGGGAGCAAGTCTCTACAGGTAGCATAGCCGGGAAGTGCAAGAGTGCATTGTCTCAGATTGAGACGCCCTTCGCGGTGTAGCAAGAGGGCAGTATATGCTGTGGGAAAGGGGTTTAGCCCTTGGTTGCTCTATTTTTTTGATTTGAGGCCATTTTAGGGTCTATTTTGGAGGCGGAAGTTTTCTGCACGCACTCAGGAAAAGGCCCTATTTTATGTTGTGCGACCACTGTTCTACAGGTCGGTGAAAAGTTACCGTAGAAATTGCATTGTATGCCTGTGCGTAGAGACATTGGGAGTTACATAATCATCTTTGTTGCCTGTTGATGCAAAATTGTTACTAGGAAGTGACTGTGTGGTCAAATACCACTTTCGTCAGTTTTGCAGATTTGCCCTTGTGAGGCTGAAGTTGTGTTTTTTACAGTGACAGAATTTTTTGCAGTGTTCTATAATTTTGTCTGATTCTCTTTCACAAATTGTCACTGAAAAGCTTGACAATAACAACTTCCAAGCATGGAAGTTTAGAATGACGAATTTCCTTATGGGGAAAGGATATTGGAAATTTGTTGCAGGAAATGAAGAAGAACCAGTTCTTCCTGATGTTCCCAATCAATAGCAAATGCAGGCATTTAAAGGATGGTAAGAGAGAGCCAGAAAAGTTATGTACTGGCTGTCTATCAGTATTTCAGACTCTATGATTGTGCATATTCAAGTTGCAAGTACGCCAAAGGAGGCATGGGATACTTTGTCAAAAATGTATAGCACAAATACGCAAGCCAGGAAAATGTAGCTCAAGCAAGAGTTGCACAATGTGCAAAGAGAAAGTATGAGCATCAATGACTATCACATGAAGGTGAAGAAGATTGCAGATGCACTTGCTTCCATAGGGTCGCCAGTGGAAGATTATGATTTAGTTTCCGTGACCTTGAATGGTCTAGGAAAGGATTATGCACAGTTCCGAACATCCATTTCCGTCTGTGAAAGATTTCCTGATTTTGAGGAGTTGATTGCTCTTCTAATTTCTGAGGAGCAAAGAAATGGTGGTGCATCTTCTTCAGGAGGAACTTCAAAAGAAACTGTCTTCTACTCAAATGCTGGAAGAGGTAGAGGCAGAGGTAGAGGACGTGGTAACTCAAGAAAACCAGTCCTATGGAGGAGGACGTGGTAACTCTAGAGGTAGGGGGAGCCAAAGAGGTTGTGGTGGATGGCAAAGAGGCCAAAATGCAAACAGCAATGTTGAATGCTACTACTATGGTAAAATGGGTCATATGGCTAAAGACTGCTATAAAAAGCAGAATGACATCATGAATGGGAATTTGCAACAAGGGAATTATGCATCTTCTAGTAGACAGGGTGATGACAGAAATGAGCATTTGTTTATGGTGCAACACATGAACAATTCTGTGACAAGTGCGGAAGAAAGCAACAAAGTGTGGTATGTTGACTTAGGTGTGTCAAACCACATGACAGGTCATGTAGAATGGATGCAGGATGCAAGGAAAATGGAAAAACTAGGATTTGTGGAGACTGGTGATGATACTGCACATCCTATTGTGCAGATTGGAAAAATTCCTTTGTCTATGTAGGATGGGAAAAAGAAATACCTGTCAGATGTATTTCATGTCCCGAATATCACCAAGAATCTGGTTTCTGTTGGTCAAATGGTTGAGCAGGGCTTGCAGGTCAGATTTAATCCTCATGGATGCTTTATTGAGGATATGGAAAATAAAGGTTGCTTGATAGCAAAAGGAAAGAAAAAGGGCAGAATGTTTACGTTGGATGTAGACATGCCTAAATTGAGTGTAGCAATGTTTGCATATGGGACCAGTGTAGTTGCAGATATTGATATCTGGCATAAATGCATTGGTCATGTTAATGTACATCGACTTAAATCAATGCAGGCCCAAAATATTGTTGCAGGATTGCCTAAATTCAAGGTTTCAGAAATGCATAAGGTATGTGAAGCCTGTCAATTTGGAAAACAGGCAAGGAAACCATTTCCTAGACATGTTCAAGAGAGTAAGAAGCCATTGGAATTAATCCACTCTGATGTGTGGACTACTAAAGCTGCATCTATTGGAGGCTATCATTATTTTGTCACTTTTATTGATGACTATAGCAGAAAAGTGTGGGTGTATTTTATGAAAAAGAAAAGTGAAGTGTTTGGGCATTTCAAAACTCTTAAAGCTATGGTTGAAAAAGAAACAGGCTTGCAAATAAAATGCCTAAGGTCAGATGGAGGGGGAGAGTACCTCTCAAATGAGTTTGCAAGGTTCCTGCAGGAGCATGGCATAAAGCAGCAATATTCATGCAATCATACCCCACAACAAAATGGAATTGTAGAAAGAAAAAATAGGCATATTGGAGAGGTATCTCGTGCCATGCTCAATGAAAAAGACTTGCATAGATTTTTACTAGGCTGAGGCAGTTGCTAAAGCAGTCTACATAATGAACAAGACTCCCACTGCAGCAATACATGGCATGACTCCAGAGGAGAGGTATACTGGTAGGAAACTAGATATTTCTCATTTGAAACTTTTTGGTTACATTGCCTATGTTCATGTGCCAGATGAGTTGAGATCCAAGTTGGATCCAAAAGTTGAGAAGTGCATCTTTATTGGTTACTCTCTACAGCAGCAGTAAGGGTATAGATGCTATAACCCTTCTACTCATAAGTTTACAGTGAGCAGAGATGTTGTTTTTGATGAGATGAGTAGCTGGTATAAATCAGTAAATGTGACTGATAATGTAGATACATAAAATGGTAATGCTGCACAGAATTCACAGCAGCAGTCACAAGATATTAGTGGACTTGGAGTGTCCTCTAGCAGTGGTTCACATTCTTCGCCATGGACATGCAGATTGAGATTAGGAGAATCTTCTCAAAGCAATGCAGATAGTGGTATGCAGGTATCACAAAAAGGAAAAGAGAAGGTAGATCAGCCTATGTTTGATGTGAATGCAGGTCACTCTTATGTGGATGGTGAATCCAGTGGCTCGGAACAGAGCATTGATGATGAGTTGGGTATTTCTTCTACTATTACACCTGGAGTAAGGAAGACCAGGGACATTTTGAGAGCACCTGAAGTGAGTCTACTTTGCGTAGGTCTACCAGAGCTAGGTATCCTGTGGATAGGCTGAAATATGATGGATTTACAACCATTCACTATGCCTATATAGTCAAACTAATATAGGAACCAGAACCCACTTCTTTTGAGCAAGCCATGGGAAAAGAAAAATGGAAGAAAGCCATGGATGAAGAAATGGATGCTTTGGAAGCAAATGCTACATGGGAATTGATACCTTTGCCTAAAGATAAGAATGCAATTGGTTGTAAGTGGGTTTATAAGGTGAAGCACAATGCAATTGGTTGTAAGTGGGTTTATAAGGTGAAGCACAATGCAGATGGTTCTGTGAACAGATACAATGCAAGATTAGTAGTCAAGGGGTATGCACAAACATATGGCTTTGATTATGAAGAAACATTCAGTCCGGTTGCAAGGATGGCAACCGTAAGAGCAGTCATTGCTATGGCTGCATCAAAGGGATGGTCTTTACATCAAATGGATGTAAAGAATGCCTTCTTGCATGGTGATTTGCAAGAAGAGGTCTATATGGAGCAGCCACCAGGTTATGTGCATATTGTTCATCCTAAGTTTTTTTGCAGGTTGAAGAAAGCCTTGTATGGCAAACAAGCACCTAAAGCATGGTCTGACAAGATAGGACAGTATCTTGTCACTATTGGCTTTCAGATTTCCAAGGCAGATTTCTCACTTTATGTGAGAAAAACAGAGAAAGGTATTATGATGCTTGTCATTTATGTTGATGATTTGATTATCACAGGTGATAGTGATGAAGATATCCTTCATGTCAAAATGCTATTGAAGCAGAAGTTTGAGATGAAGGATTTGAGAGATCTGCGTTATTTCTTGGGCATTGAGGTGATAAGATCACCAAGTGGGATATGGCTCTTGCAGAGGTAGTATGGATTGGACATGCTGTCCAAATATGGGATGATAGGCTGTAAGCCTATTTCAGTTCCTTTGGAGCAGAATGTGAAGCTGAGCGCAAATATAGGTGAGCTTCTGGAAGACCCTACTATGTACAGGCGCATAGTAGGAAGTTTGATTTATATGACTATTACCAGCCCAGATTTGAGCTATGATGTTGGATTGGTAAGTCAGTTTATGCAGGCTCCAAGGAAACTGCATTTGGATGCCGCTAGACGCATACTCAGGTATGTGAAGTCCACATTGCAGTATGGACTATTTTATGAGACTGGGATTCAAATACAGTTGCATGGATACACTGATGCTGATTGGGCTGGTAGTATTTCTGATAGACGATCTACCAGTGGATATGTGTTCTCTTTTGGAAGTGCTGCAGTCACTTGGAGCAGCAAGAAATAGCCTACAGTTGCCTTGTCGAGTACAGAGGCTGAGTACAGGGGTGTAGCAATGGCTACATGTGAGGTAGCTTGGTTGCATAAGCTACTTTATGATATGCATTAGCCTACAAATGGGCTAGTTGTCATTTATCTGACAACATGAGTAGTATACACTTAGCAAATAACCCAGTATATCATGCTAGAACAAAGCACATTGAGGTGCATTATCACTATGTGTGGGAGAGGGTTTTACTAGGTCTTATTGATCTAGTTTATGTCAGCACAGAGGATCAAATAGCTGACATATTCACGAAGGCATTGGGCGCAGAGAAGCTACACAAGTTCAGAGACCTGCTTGGTGTGCAGGAATTGGGATTGAGCTCGAGGGGGAGTGTTGAGATATCGAGCTCCACTCGTGATATGCCAGGGTGAACGTTGTGCATTTATGTCACCGACTTGTTAGTTGCAGATGCGGTTGGTACACCGCCCATGAATAATAGCTAGATGACAGTTATCCTTATCTACTCTAGTTCATGGTTCAATTAGTATGCCACCTTAGTTAGTTGAGTTTGGTTTGAGACCCATATATAGGGTTCTTCTATTTCTTTGTATGAGAGTTCTTTTTGGCTTACACAACTAAGAAGAGGAAAACTATTTTCAGCCTCCACCTTTGTGTGTATTCCCCCATTGTGCAAGCAAGAAAGCTACAAGTGATATTCCTTCCTTCTCTCCCACAATCTTGACACCCAGTGTAATACTAGTCCATCTTACTCTTGATCGATTGTTGCAAAGTGATCTTTCTTGGTTGGGTGCTAGAATGTTGATAGAGATCAAGAAGTCATACATCCCTCAAGTCAATCTTAATGAGTCTAGGCTAGGGTTGCTCCAATACAAGATAGACTTGGAGGTCACCTAATCTAGCTAAGCCTATGAATCCTAAGGGCTAGATTGTGTTGATTAGGAAAGTCATCCAAGCAACTACCAAATCCCCTCCCTCAGCACAAATAGGGGTGGGTATCTCACACATGGTACAATAGAAAAAAATAAATGTTTTCCTTTCATAGAGGAAGTGAAGATGTGACACATAGGGGTGGGTATGTCACACATGGTAACATAGCAAAAATTAAATGTTTTACTTTCATAGAGGAAGTGAAAATGTGACAAATAGGGGTGGGTGTATCACACATGGTAACATAGCAAAAATTAAATGTTGTCCTTTCATAGCTTGACATTGACTACTTGGTACCTTGTGTAGGTAATCATGCTAAACTTGTTGGAAAGAAAAAATATTGTCATTTTACAAAGAAGGTCGATGATACTCAAGGCAAATAAAAGTGCAATTGCTTTAAATGTGGCAATCCATGGCATATTCTAGAGAAATGCCCCTATCATCGATGTTGTAAGTGTAACAAGATGGCATACATCCAATCTAGTTGTTTTAAATATGCTCATAGTCCCAATCGTCAATGTTCTCTGAGTAACAAAATTTGAGACCTCTAAGCTATTTGTCTTATGCATTCTCAAGGGAAGGGAAAGTATGAGGAGGGGAAAAAAACTTACAAGAGGAAGTACTTTATATAAGATATGCACCAACTCCCAATAGAGAGATAGAATTCACCCTTCAATGTTGTAATAGAGTTCATCACAAACACCTAAAAGGTCCTTAGGCACGATGTGATGAGCCCCTTGATGAGTGTACCATCTAGAAGATATGTGTTAATGATAGAACCCTTGTGGTATCAAAATCTGGTGCTTGTGTACAAAGAATCCTCTACTAATGAAGTCATATATTTCTAGAATCATTTTTACAAAAACAATGCCCTAATTTTTCTTGACATGAAAATATCATGATTTCTTCAAGGGCAAGAGAATGTAATATACCTACACACAAACACTCAATCCACACATGCAAATGCCACAACTTTCTTGATAAGTAAGCAAATAAATAAACACAATAACTAAGTCAAATAGTTAGCATGCTTAGTGAACCAAATAAATAAACACACTGGCTAAATTAAATAGTTAGTATGCTTGGTGAAAAAAATAAAGCTTGCTTACTAATACTAATTAATAATGTTAGAAATGCTATTTAGCATAGGTTAGTAAGATTAGGTTAGTATTTAAGTGAGTAGCACTATTAATAATTAAGGTGAATAGCTAGTTTAGTTTACTAGTTAGTTAAATAGTTGATAAGATAGGTTATTCTACATTTAGGTTAGTTAAAATTAAGTTAGTACTAAAATAATACTATTAATAATTTGAAAATGTATGTGTGTATGTGTGCATATAAAAGAAAAAAGTAAAGCTCACTTTGGGGAAGGGGTGGAGGCTATTACAAGCCATTGAGTTTGATGCAAACCCCCTAGTTGTGGCATGCCCCACCTCTTGCCATCACAATAGTGCTAGCTGGGGGAGGACATCAACTCCACCCCCTCCTCCACCTCCACCTCCCCCTTCCACATCATTGGTAGCCCCCCACCCCCATACTAACCCCCATCCTAGCAATTAGAAAAAATCCACCCACTCCTCCTTCAGTTATAGCTCCTTGCCCCCATACTAGCCCCCATCCTACAAATTATAAAAACTCCACCCACCTCCTCCTTCTCTTATAAGTCCACCTTTGCCACCTAGTCCCTCCCCCTTCCCTCCAAACTTGTAGCATACAAACAAGTCCCCCCCTCGGATTTAAAAGAAGCAAATTTATATTTACTTAAAGAGTAAACCCCCACATAAAAACCATGTTCCCCACCCCTCATTTTTAATGAATAATTATAATAATAATCCCATGCTAGTACAAGAAGGCTTCCATCCCCTCTTATAGATCACATTAGGGCCATTTTAAGGCCATGAGGCTAGAGAGAGAGAGAGAGAGAGAGAGAGAGAGAGAGAGAAGCAAATTTAAAAAATATATCATGGAGTGTTCAAACTCAGCAAAGTTAAGATGTGCATAAGTTTTGGGGTTTGCAAGTGGAGATAAAATCCCTCTTACCATCTATTTTTATCTATCCCTTCTTCTTGGTAATACAATGGAATGTAAGAGGCATGTGAGAAGCATCTCCCAAGCAAACACTCCAATCACATCATATCAAATCACTCAAGTTATCACAAATCAACTCTCTTCTCAATATATGTACTTGTGATGCTTTTCTTCCATATACAAATGTGGCATTATGTGATTGCATTATGAAGTAGAATACATAATTCTAGCAATGGATAGGAAGCAAATATAAAATGCAAGTAAGAAAGTAAGACTTAACTTATTCTAGGCATTCTAAAATGAATAGAGGATTAAGTCCTGAAATAAAGCTAAGTCCCCACAAGGGGAATTGACCTTAAAGCAATGCACTCTTGATAAAGAGAACAAGGGGATCCTAAAGGACATTTTATGCATAAACATAAAATATTAGAAGTAGTTATGTTACCCGTGAAGAATTAAACTTCTACAACATGTAGTTTGAATGATACAAAAAGATCGAAAGATGCAACCATGGATACTAAAGAAAAAGATAAGGGGTTACTCAATAGGGATAGGTTAAGAGTTGTGTTTGATTCCCTAGATTGCTAGGGAAATGTGAGAAAGGAAAATGCAAAAGATATGGGTAGTTCATGAATCATACCTTGTGCTTATATGGATGTGTGGTTGCTAAAGATAAAGATCATGCAATATTACCATTGGAGATAGAAAGAGTATTTATAGAATGATTCTTTTGAATAGTACCCAATGTTGGAATGGTTGCATTTTATATTAAGATAGGGATTATTCAATATCATTGGGGATAGTTGATGTAATGTTTTCTTAAACCGTATATGGTATTGTATGCAATGGCCTTAGCCTGACATGTTTGTCATTGTAAGTGCATTCTTTAATATGGTTTGGTAAAAATGATTGCGCCTCTATATGGACATTTGTGGATGTAATTGAAGAGGGATATCTTTGTCATTGCGAATGTGATCAAAGAGGTCTATCTTCTTTGTTGTGGATGTGATGTCAATAAAGAGAAATTACAACACGTAAATCAAGAAGGATTGAGACTATTGCACTCCCCTTGAGTCTTGCAAAGGTTGGCTTTATCACCCAGCTTCATCTAGAATGTTCCATGTAGCATGTGAGGTTTCCACCTACATGATGAGATCAAGTAGGCTACAAAGGCTTCCTCCTATAGCAACATGATGAGATTGCCACCTCATGATGAGATCAAGTGTGTGAGAAAGGCTCCCTCTTGTTAGAAGACGGGCATAGAAACCCACTGTAAGCAAGGGAGTATAAGGGCAGATGAGTGTGAATAGCCCTAGGGGCAAGGGAAACCCTAACCCTAGCTGGCAAAGGGCTATATAAACAGCCTATGGGTCACTATCATGTGAGAGAGAGTGTACCCAAGTTGTACTCTAAGCAACTTAGTAAGCAAGATTTCATTCTTGTACTTTGAGCTCTCTTCTCCCTCTTGTGCACACATTCTAATGCTGCAAACTCTGATTCTCAACATGGTATCAGAGCCATCTCTAATCTCCTCAGCTTCCCTCAGCATCAGTTATCACTAAGTGCACATGAGCTATCATTTTCTTCATCTTATCCTTCTTTCCTCCATAGCTTCCTGCAACCTACCTCCATTGGAGGACTTGGGGAGGACAAAGGAGGCTATATCTCGCTCTGCTTTCTTCTAGGGATTTCTTGCCTATCTCAGGGCGAATCAGCCTGGCATGATAGACGTCAAGATTGGTCGACGGCGTGGGCAGCATTGTGCAAATTTCAGAAACGGCACAGTTTTCTGTCAGTGCAGAAGTCGGGCTGCTGTACACGTAGTAGGCGGCGCAATCCGTACTGTTATCTTAGGGCTTTGATAGCCCCCCAAGTGGGCTATCCTCAGCTAAAAGGGTTCTTGGAAATTCCTCTCACAGAGAGAGATCTCTGCCAAATCCTAACTGTGGTTTTTTGGGCAGCCATAGCCAACAAGCTCCAAGCTTGACATTTTGTCATGTTTTCACTCTGAGCTTCATTAGCAGTGATTCTAATCACTAAAGCAGAGTCTCTGAAGCCTATTCCAAATTCTAAAGCTCTTGGGCATGCTCAATGGACATCACCAAGCATCGGGAAGCCGACTTCCAATCGGGTTCCATTCAAGCACTTCACTAAGCTTGACAATAGTGTTTTTTTAACACTAATCATAAATCATCTGGTTAATTGCTTGTTGGGCATTCATTAGAACCCAGTGAGTTTTTTATTCCTCTTCATATATTGTTGTAAGGTTATGTGTAAAATTAACATAGACCATCATGCACAAGAAGTGTATTGCATACCGTGAGTGACTTTGTCTCAAGTACATTGGTCAGTGAAATCAATAGCATGAGTGTCATCATACTCTCCTTGGAATCATCAGCAACAAGCATTGAGATCATAGACAAACCGTATCCAACACAAGCTTCATCCACTAAGCCGTACCACAAGGAGGAGCCTGAAGTCCAGTCTAGGTTTACTTCATTAAAACCTAAAAAGACTATTAAACCTCAGAAGAAGCTTGCACATAAGAAAGGACCACCAAAGTCATACTTTGAAATATTACACTTATATGATTTTTAGCCTTTCTCTTCATTGCAACTTTGACTTCACATTGTCTAATTTGCTTCTGCATTCAATGAAAAGTTTGTAAGGGACTAGACACTGCCTTTGTCCTAACAAGTGGTAAGACCTTCCCAATGACCACAACATATGCTGATGTCCGTCCTCAAATTCGACAGTTTGATGGTAAGGATTTCCACCCATGGCAGGTACTTATAAAATACAAAATGATGGAGAGAGGGTATTGGCCTCTCATTCAAGGTAGTAGAGCTGTAAACTCTGCAAATATGATTGATATAGAGGATGACCAACGTGCTCAAGAAATCATAATGCTACACTTAGATGAATCCTTGATTCATCATGTTGATCAACTAAACACTGCTAAAGAAAAATGGGATGAGCTTGAAAAGCTCTATGGAGCCACTGGCAAAAATACTAAAATCTTCCTTAAAATTGAATTCTTTAGCTTGGAATATCGTTCAGGAGAAGATTTGGAAAAATTCATTTCTCATATGAAGGGACTTATGGCACAGCTTGATCTGTACAAACTCCAATACATGAAGAAGATGCTATTGTTATTCTCCTAAAAGCTGTAAAACAGGTGTTTCCTACTCTTGTAACCACTCTCACCAACATTCCAGATCCTACTTTGGCAAGTACCGTTCAATCCTGTTTGGATGAAGAAAAGAGAAACCACAAAGAAAGCACCAACAGTCAGGCAACTTCAAATTCCCGTGAACAAGTATTGGTTCATACAGTTCTCACTAGATGTTCTTTCTGTAAGAAAAAAGGACATCTTGTAAACAACTGCTGGAAGAAGTATCCCGAGAAGATGAAATGTAACAAATGCAAGAAGACAGGGCATATCACAAGTAAATGCCCCAACACTCGTGAAATAACCCAAAGAATTGGTGGCCAACTATGTCTCCAATTCACGACTATTTTGACTATTTAAATCATCTACCTAAAACAACCTTGTAAGCCTGATTTATAAAGGCATCCCAAAAAGGGGGCGAATCTCTTACATGTCTTGTAATCCAATGCCACCCTGGCATTGAGGGGGGGTGTTAGAAGATGGGCATAGAAACCCACTGTAAGCAAGGGAGTATAAGGGCAGATGAGTGTGAATAGCCCTAGGGGCAGGGGAAACCCTAACCCTAGCTGGCAAAGGGCTATATAAACAGCCTATGGGTCACGATCATGTGAGAGAGAGTGTACCCAAGTTGTACTCTAAGCAACTTAGTAAGCAAGATTTCATTCTTGTACTTTCAGCTCTCTTCTCCCTCTTGTGCACACATTCTAATGCTGCAAACTCTGATTCTCAACACCTCCTATAGAAACATGCAGCCAAATGGTGGCTCTGATCTTATTAATGTTAAACCCAACCTTAATTGGGTTTAGAGAAGAAATTCTCAATGAGAGCATGGTGTATGGGAACCAAATAGACACCAATTCTAAAAAGGAGTAAGGGTGAGGGTGTTAGAATATCAAGCTCATATTATTCTCTTGTTTGTATGTATGACCGACATTAGCTATGTCCAGCTGTATCAGCAAGTGTGGGACATTAAATAAGTCGGTGGTCTTAGACCCAATGTGAATGGTCCTACTGACCTTAGTACTATTGTATACACTTATGCTATGTGTGTGGTTATGAGATAATGAAGGAAAGAAGAAGAGAGCACACTTGCTCTTCACTCTGTCTCTGTCTCTCTCAATCTCTACATGGTATCAGAGCACCCATGACTAGGCTCTGTGGAAAGCATTTGTGAAGAAGGCCGGAAAATTGAAGCTTTAAGGTTCTTGAGAAGAAGGGCTAATTGCTCATGATCCTGTAGAGGTATGCATCTACTCATTGTGAGGTCTATGGTTGATATAAGTACTTGAGGCCTGTATGGAGCCTATGGGGAGCTCTATTGAGCATGAATACATCATTACCATCATTATCACCAATATAGGCTACTGAATACATCAGCAGATCTGCATGAACTGCACCAGTCCAGAATGTGGACTCAGATGCTTGCAAATCATGATTGTGATCAGTTCATTGATTGGTAAAGAGATTGTGTGAACCATTCTTGTTTGTTGTGAGCTCATCTGGGAGCTAAAATCACTAATTGCAGGTCTGGGATTTTTCACTGTTTGTTGTATACAGGGTACATACAGCATGAATGCATGGTTAACATGAGTCTGGAGCTCTCAAACATGTCCAAAACAACCACTGGAGCATGGGTACATGCAAAGAAGACATATAAACTAGATGTTATGCATTGAAACTGAAATTTCTTACTGAAAATACACAGATCTGGAAGTCTAAAGCAGGCTGAAAAATTATCAAAAAGTGTGGGCAGCAAGCATTGGTCTTCTTGAAGCATTACATGTCTTTGGCTGACTCTTGTGGTGAGAGGAGTGACTTGACATATATGTGTCAAATGTTTTGAGCATTGAGAAGGAAGTTGGATGCAAATGTTTCGAGCTAAAGCAAGTGGCTTGACACGGTTTTGAATGTCAATGAACTGTGAATGAACTGTGAATGTCTTGGTTGCTACTGTGTCTTGAAGGCGGGACAATCTTGGAAACTTTCAAGTTCATGTATTGGTTCCCATGTATGGTGGCATATGTCAGTGACATTTTGAGAGGTTTGGTGGAGTGAAATATATTGTCATTGATTGTTTTGCTTGGCTGGAATTTGCAACAAGTGTAACTTCTCTTGTACTTGCAGTTCATGATATATTCAGTGTCAAATTGATATGTTTGGAACCTCTGAACTGCTATAAATGTTCTTGGGGCATGTATCCTCTGTGTTGAGCTCAAAGAAGAGCTGTTGGTTATTGTCAGTTTCAGCCTATAGATTGCTTGTCTGTACATGAACAGGTTTTCCAAATACATGCTGGTTTTGCATTGAATGCAGTTCGTACATGCAGGCTACAATACCTAGGTGATTGTCAAGTGTCAGGAGGTGAATGTACCATTGTTTTTAGGTTGAAATACTGATTGTTTGAGCATAGGGGTTGCTAAAAACTATCATAAACAATTGCAGGCTGAAACTGAATTGTTAGGAAGATTTTGGCTTGTAGGTAGTCAGACAGAGCATACGACATGGCTAATGCAGAGAGGACTGACAACATAACCCAGATAGTGGGGGAAAAGCTTGACAATAACAATTATGCCATATGGAAGTTCCACGTGGAGAACTTCTTAATAGGGAAAGGCTATTGGGAGTTGGTGACTGGAGCGGAGGCTGAACCTGAGCTCCCAGATCGACCTACTACTAATCAGAGACGATTACACCGAGCTTGGACAGAAAGAGCTCGTAGAGTCTTGCACTAGCTCTCTTTATGTATCTCAGATGCCATGGTAATGCAGATAATGAACTGCAGCTCTCCCAAGAATGCATGGGACATTTTGGTCAAGTATTATGGCACAACCACAAGTGCCAGGAAGATATAGTTGAAGCAAAAGTTCAACAACATGGAGAGGAAGAGCAGATCTATACAGGATTATGTCACGGAGGTTAAGACCATTGCGGATCAGTTGGCATCTGTTGGTTCACAGGTTGAAGACGAAGACATGGTTGCTGTGACTTTGAATGGCTTGGGGCATGAGTATAAGTCTTTTGACTCTTCTGTGTCTGTGCGGGCTGAAATGCCTAATTTCAATGAGCTGGTTGCATTGCTTATCCATGAAGAGGTTAAGCTTGGCTTGGCTACAAGATCTAGCAGTTCTGAAAACAAGGATGCAGTTCTCTATTCCAATCAACGCGGCCGTGGAAACCGTGGTAGAGGCTATGGATTTGGCAGAGGAGGCCAGAAAAATGCATCCTATGGCAATAACAACCAATAGGTATTGAATGCAAGAGGTGGTGGAAACTTTAGAGGCGGGGGGAGATCTAGCCCTAGAGGTAGAGGCTCCTGGCAACAGCAGCGTCCATCTGACAATTCAAATAAGAATAAGGATTGTCATTACTATGGGAAGTATGGTCATATTGCCAAGGAATGCTGGAAGAATCAGGGCAATCAGAAAGGTAAACAACGTGGACACTTTGCTACGTCTAGTCAGGCAGATGATACTTCAGGAGATAGATTGTTTGCCATGCAGTATGTAAAAGACAGAGTTGCTGAAAAATGCACTGATGATGCAGTTTGGTACATTGATTCAGGGGCATCAAACCACATGACTCTTCACAATGATTGGTTCACTGATATGGTGGCTGAATAACATGGCTATGTCTGTACAGGTGATGACACGTAGCATAGCATTGAGCATAAAGGCAAAGTGCCTCTTGTGGTTCATGATGGCAGAAAGAAAAATTTGCATGATGTATTGCATGTTCCTTCAATTACGAAGACTTATTGTCTTATGGTCAGATGATGGAGCAAAACTTGCAGGTTAGATTCAACAAGCATGGTTGCTTTATTGAAGAGTTTGGCAATGGATGCAAGTTGATAGCTCGTGGCCACAGGAATGGCAGAATGTTTACTCTTGATGCTACCTTGCCAAATTATACAGGAATGGCAAATTATACAGAAAAACAACTTGTTACAGGTTTACCCAAGTTTCAATATTCAAATATTGGTCATGTATGCGATGCTTGCCAATTTGGTAAGTAGTCAAGGTTGCCATTTGTCAAGGCACGTAACACAGAGTACACGTTTGTTGCAGTTAGTGCACTTTGATGTTTGGGGGCCATCCCATAATGCATCCATGGGAGGCTTGAAGTATTATGTGACATTCATTGATGATTACAGTCGCTATACTTGGGTTTACATTCTAAAGACAAAGGATGAGGTGTTTGCTATTTTTCAGCAGTTTAAAAAGCAAGTTGAAAAGGAATTTGACTGCTATATCTCTCACTTGAGATCAGATAGCGGTGGGAGTATGTGTCAAATGAGTTTGAAAACTTTCTGGCTGAAAATGGCATACGTAGGCAGCTTACCTGCAACTACACTCCTCAGCAGAATGGGGTAGCTGAAAGAAAGAACAGGGTCTTGATGGAATCTGCTCCTGCCATGATCAATGAGAAGAAGATGCCGCTCTATTATTGGGTTGAGGTTGTTATGACAGCCATGTATATCTTGAATCGGACTCCCACTGCAAGTATTCATGAGATGATACCGTTTGAGAAGCTATATGGCTATAAGCCGGATGTAAGTCACATGAAAGTCTTTGGCTGTCTTGCTTATGTGCATATTCCAGATGAAAAAAGGAAGAAGCTGGATCCAAAAGCGCATAAGTGTGTTTTCATTGGATATTCATAGGAGAAGAAGGCATACAAATGCTATGATCCCTCTACCAAGGAGACCTTGGTGAACATGGATGTTATTTTTTATGAGATGGGTTCTTGGTATGTATCACTGGCTACAGTGCCATCGGATATGCCTTCCACTCATGTATCTACAGTTGATTTGCAGCAGAGCACTACTATGACAGGACCTAGTAGTCAGACAGTATCCCCATGGACAAGGAGATTGAGGAGCTCACCATCCACTGACACCAGTATGTCAGTGAGGGGGAGATATGATGTCGTGGAGGACAGCAAAGGAAAAGAGAAAGTTACTAAGGATGTATCTGGGATGATGACACATGGTAGAATGACTTCTGGATATGAGTCTGCTGACACTTTAGACAGTGAACTTGGTATTCCGACTATCTATACGCCTAGCGTAAGGCAGAGTAGGTACATTCCGCCTCATGAGGAGGGGAATCGAGCAGTGCACCATAGCCTAGACGTTCACAGAGGGTCAAATACCCTGTTGACAAGTTGATGTACAGTGGCTACTCTGCAAAGCATTATGCTTATATGACAAAAGTGATGGAGATCAAAGAACCAGGTACATATGCTGAAGCAGTGAAAGATGAGAACTGGTGTGCAGCTATGGATGAAGAAATGAATGCCTTGGCTGAAAATAAGACATGGGATCTTGTGCCACTGCCTGAAGGAAAAAATACCATTGGCTGCAAATGGGTCTACAAAATCAAATGCAAGTTGGATAGCAGTGTGGAAAGGTACAAAGCTAGGCTGGTTGCTAAGGGGTATGCCCAACAGTATGGACTTGATTATGAGGAAACATTCAGCCCTGTTGCCAAGATGGCAATCATACACATTGTGATTGCTTTGGCTGCTGCTAGAGGCTGGAGATTACAGCAAATGGATGTAAAGAATGCCTTTCTTAATGGTGACTTAGCAGAGGATGTCTATATGGTTCAACCAGAAGGGTATGTTCACCCTGATTTTCAGCATTATGTATGCAAGCTGAAAAAGACACTGTACAGGCTGAAGCAGGCTCCGAGAGCTTGGCATGCTAGGATCAATAACTACTTGCAAAGGTTGGGATTTACTATTGGTAGGGCTGATCACAGCCTATTTACAAAGAAGACTGATAGTGGTTTGGTAGTGCTGGTCATATATGTTGATGATTTGATAATCACTGGTAATGATGACTTGGGCATACAGCATGTAATGAAGATGTTGAAATCTGAATTTGACATGAAAGATCTAGGTGAATTGAAGTACTTTTTGGGTATTGAGGTAATCAAGGCTGAAAATGAAGCCCAGGAAGCCACATTTGGATGTTGTTAGGCGGATTATGAGATATGTTAAGTCCACTGTAGATTATGGGCTGTTCTATATGAGAGATAAGCCCTTGAAACTGGTTGGATACACAAATGCGGATTGGGCAGGATGCTCATATGATTGCAGATCTACGAGTGGTTATGCTTTTGGCTTTGGAAGTGGCATGATCATCTGGAGTAGCAAGAAGCAACCAACGGTTGCATTGTCTAGTACTGAGGCAGAGTACAGGGGTGTTGCATTGGCAGCATGTGAGATTTCATGGCTGCTCAAGATTATGACCGATTTGGATATTCAAATGGATGCTCCAGTGACCTTATTATGTGACAATCTCAGTAGTGTACTCCTGGCAACGAATCCAGTATACCATGCCAGGACAAAACACATAGAGGTACACTACCATTTTATCAGAGAGATGGTTCTTGCAGCAGGGAGAGTAGAT